>NC_135399.1:12590451-13312326 GCF_051989625.1 Stigmatopora argus
TCACAGGTACAGAAGACGATTCTACAACTTGTTTTGACCACCAGTAAACAAGAGCGGTGACGTTTTGAGGGATTTCACTTCCTTGAAGCACCAACAGGAAACAATTTTAGCTGAAAAATAGCAGCTTTAAGAACACTAGTTCACTTTGCAGTTTAAAATCTGTCAATAACACCACTATAATTTGCATGAAATGCCCTATGTCACAGAGTTAGGAATAAGGATTTCAAAATAGTTATGTTCTCCTTACATAAAA
The DNA here is from genome assembly GCF_051989625.1 of Stigmatopora argus. Taxonomy (NCBI): domain Eukaryota; kingdom Metazoa; phylum Chordata; class Actinopteri; order Syngnathiformes; family Syngnathidae; genus Stigmatopora; species Stigmatopora argus. The sequence continues at coordinate 12,590,705 of NC_135399.1, forward strand.
AATCAAGAAATAATGCTATCTTCGAATTAATTAATAAACTCTTAATTTGTTGTGGTAATCCAAATAAATATCACCACACACTTCCAGAAGCCCCTTCCAGAAATAATAAATTCAATAGAATTGTTTGATTGGCACTTCTTGCTTACTATACGGATGAGTTGTATGGCATATTTAGCCAATTTAAACTGCATCATTTCTGTGTTGATTATTTTTGTCTTAAAATAACTGACAACATTGCCCTATAATGTATTATATTCTGTTTAAACTATTTTGTGAATTGAAACTGAGGGGATATATTTATTTATTTATTTATTGAAATGGCTGTACTGTTTTTAAATAAATGTTTGCAATCATTAAAACATATCTATTTTGAATGTGATGGAATTGGTTGACAAATCAATATGGAAAAAGTGGTTTGTATTGATTGCTCTCGTCAGTAGATCCATTTTAATTAAAATGTAAGCGAGTGCACCGCACTGATATCAATTGTGCAACAGTTCTTTTCTTTTCATCCTTCTGTTTTTTAAAAAGGGGGAACATTGAGTAATGCTCACATTAAATTACACCACAAGTATTAAATTAATGCCAGACTACATGTGATGCGTTGTCTACGACAATAACAGGTATAAATAATAATTTTGTAGGGTTTTATTTTTAAATTGTGTGAATATGAACAACCGTGCATGCATTTTAATCGGGGCACTTAAATGGTAATTATTCCACTCAGGCTCAAACGTAGGTAACAAATGGAATTCAATCAGTGTCCGTGCATAATGATGGTCATTAGGAGAAGGAAAATAATAATGACATCCTCTCTGCATTAAACCCGAAGACACTTTACACAATAATCCTACCACCATTATTGATCTCCATGGAGATCAGCAATTGTCGCTTTTCATCATTATGCTCGAATGTTAAATACAAATCATTTTGTTTTCCTACAAGCTGTTTCAGCAAGCCTTAAATGCTTTTAATTTACTTCCCTACTTAAAGTCCTTGCTGTAATTTTGTTGAGGTTGTTTCTGCAGCTCTCACTTTTTCCTCCATTTTGAAAATAAAAGTCAATACCCATCACGCCTACAATGCAACAGCTTAGAAATGCATACCATGGATTTCGTAGCAACTGTTGCCATCCCCTCAACACCTTTATTATGCTATGAACGTAAAACCTAGAAGGGATATTGCAAAATGGTTGAAACAAGTCATTTACTAATGAAGGCTCCAGGCTCTTTTTCAACGCCAGATTTTTAATGCAAATCCCAAATATATTTTTATGAGCTTCAATTCAGCTGATTACCTCAATGTTGGCTTGCACTTACCGTACACTAGACGGTATGAATTGAGCCTTCTCTGAGACAGCCACTTGGTCGGATAATTAAATAAGATCTCCAATCAAATGATCTATGATTTGCATGCCGTCTGTTGCCAACAAGCTCCATCTGCTTGGCTCCGAGAGCTCTGACACTCTTGCTCTTGTGAGTGAGACAGCAATAACGTAATTGTGGATGTGACAGCTACACCAGATGATGCAGGGACTGTTCAAAATTCTGGTCCAAGACATACTGTACAAGCATTGTGTCATATGGTAAGTAGTTAGTATGACAAAAAAGAGAAAAAAAATGGCACTACGTAACAACAAAGATATTCTTTAGCCACATGTTGTCTATTTGTACAGGCATGCAACATAAACTGGGACTCAAGTACCTTTGCGATACAAAGCTACAGTAAATAATTGAATAGCAGGAAACCGAGCATGGAACGGGAGGTGGGAGTGAAGGACAATGGAACTTGTGCCAGTTTGGCCAGGCGCCAGTGGGCAACGCAGTGCTGCTGGACTCGGCGCAGCTCAAGGCTGAGTCAGTCAAGACAGGCGTCCCCGCTTTGATGGGTCTGTCATAGAGGGCGGGGTTTGCCTTCAGTGAGGGTTCAGGTGTTTTCCATCAATACAGGCTGCTGTCCCATGTCAGGGTGAGCCTTAATGAGATCTGCTACAAGAGCTGTGGCAAAGATAATAATACATCGGGCACTCGCGCTTCCCGAGTCCGGTAATAGTGGATTTCCAAGATGAATTGATGTTTCTTGAACGTGATTAACTTGGATTAAGTCATTGGCTGGCTTTGAGATAAATTATGTTCAATCTATGTGTTCAAATGGAGAGGTTTGGCAGTGATTACTGTATTTTTGGGACAATAATCATAGGGGTAAAAATTATATAAATCTCCATGTCACTAACAAATCCATTAACTTTTCATTTTCAGTATCACTTCTGATTAATTCCACCACTCACACTTCTCTATAAGTTTCAGTTACAACCAAACTATTAAAAAAAGAAATTTATAGTCTAGAAAATACAGTATTCAGCAGCTATAGTACTACGGAATCCCTTTATTTGTCCAAACAAATCAGAATAAAATGACTTTTGTTTGGATCTATCAATGAATCCATCCACCCGTTGTCTCCTAGCCTGTCTTTCCCAAATCATATGTTGTAAAAATTGCATTTTAAAATGGTAAGTCACATTTCTACCATTGTGCTAGTGCCGTAACAGATTCCAATTCAACGAGACCCTGACATAACTTACTTTCAAATGAGACTGAATAGTAATAAATAATATATTATGTTATGGAAATAACTTACCACACCCTTATCATTTTATACCAGGCAGAATATCTGGCAGAGAGTGGGGGAGTCAGTTACAATGCAATATACCACATGTCAGATTTGATAAATATTTTATTTATATTTGAGTTCTGGCTGGACACAGGGAAAACAAAATCCAGTTTTCATTCCCAGCTGTGGATATGTAATGTAATTGGAAAGACAACCAACAACAACAACAACAAGTACATATCGGGCCTCATCCTCCAGCCATTCTGAGCCCTCCAGATTCCTTCCAAAACAGCAACATGATATGAATTCAATGTGAATAAAATTCCGATTGCTATTATCTCAACCTAGTTTAAAACATTCTGCTCTGTAAAAAGAAAACTCTTCCATTAATATTCAGCTTACAATTAGTTTTACGATGGGATACTATTTTCAATAACATAGGTAAAGAATGGAAATATACAAAGGTATAAAAAACATTGATAATTTTCCTTTATAAATAATTGGCTGTACAGGTCAGCAAATTTCAGTTAATACAGAAAATAGTAAATGATGACTTTTCTGAATTTGTACAAGCTTGCCAACTTAAAAACCTTGACCATATTTTACCCAAGTATTTATTATTTATGTTTTATCAAAGTTTAGTTCATGAAGCTTGGAGAAATAATACACAAAACAATTAAACTATAGCTGCATCTTTAAATTTGAAAAACAGGCCAATCATTTATGAGTGTCACAATTTTTGCCTTAATTCCTGTCCCTTCATCGATATATTCAGAAATATTTTGCAGCAGAATTTGTATTCCAACATAAAGGGAGCTATCGTATGATGAATTTATTTGATAGACCCAATGGGTGGTGATTGTATTTTTGCTCATAGTTTTTTGTTTCCTCATTTTGCCAGTTTTTCGCCTTTCCAAACAGCATCAAGACTTCTTGATCGTCTGTAATCCGTCGCTTTTACACACAAGCGCGTGTCATTGAGAGCGATGAAGTCCCTTCTGTTTACTCACTCCAAACCAAATGATCTTTCACAAGTAGACCACTTCAGTTGTGAAATGGAATTTTCCAGGGTGTTCTATTCCAAGTCTATTTCTCCCTTGGCTTTAGCAATTCCCAAACAGGGTTCACTCGCTCACAGATAATGTCTGTGAGGATTGAGCCGAGCTCCTCTGCTGTTTTAATGGCCCGAGGGAGAAGGTATTTGACCAAAGTGTAGACGAAAATAAAATAAATAAATACAAATAGTTCCAGCACATACAGACAATCCCATTTCTATTTAGTCTACACAATATTAGAATATAAGAGTCTTTTTATACCAGCATGCTATTCATTTAACCTAATTGTACTAAGAGCGCAACATAAACTACACCACAGATAGTTTATAGTGGGTAATTTGATTGTAAAAATACATATAATTTACTTTATAATACAAAGACTTACATGTTGGAATTACAAGAGAATAAACCGCCTGATGGCTTTATCGCCTAAGCGGTGACAGTGTTACTGCTTTGCTTGGTAGTTATGATAAATGGTTGTTGTAGGAGGGCTGCATTTACTTTGTAGAGTCATTATGAGAATATTATGTATGAGAAAACAGCCATTAATATTCATTATAATTGCAAACCACTGAGCTGAATGCTGATGCGTTCAGATACCGACACAGGACGACTTATTTCCTTGTGGCTGCCGCACATCAATATAGGCGGCGGAAAAGGCAATAAAATCTGATTTTTACCTTGACGACAAAGCAGTGATTTACTCCTCAGTAATATAGCTGTATGTTTGCGTTTTTGGCCCATTTTGACCAAGTTTGGTTCACAAACTGCACTTTACTCTCCGAAGGATAAAGCATCCTTATTCCAGTACATAAGAGCGCCAATTTTGGTGGTGTCTGGTAATTGGAGCCATTGTGAAGGAAGGATCACCGATACATTTCCCAGTCTACGTGTGAATGAGGCTGTAAAGGTCAGAGCCTGTTCTAGCCTCCATCCCCCAAGGGCCCTCAGCAGTAGGGGCCAGAGAACACCACAAACAATTAAACGTGTTGCTCCTCGGAGTAGAGCGGCCGGACTCTTGTCGACTAGTGAAGTTTTTTTTTTTTTTTTTTACCTCCATGGGCTGCTGTTGGTCACTCTTCACAGCAATAATCTGCAGGTCTGAGCAATCAATACGAGCGCGACAGCCTCAGCCTCCATTAGCGCGGACATCCCTGGAGTCCATGATGTATTCAAGCTCATGCACAGATTCACACGGAAGGGCACCAAAACGTGGAAGGGGAATAAATCGACACATTAAATACTCCAAATGTACTCACAAAACATTTTGAGATTATAAGGAACAGTATGTAGTAAATGTGCAATAATTGTGCATTAAATAAAATTGCACAATTACCATCACTTACTTTTGGACTAGCCCATGTATTCGCATAGGTGGTAATGCAATTGCCGTTAGCCACATCTTTGATTAATTATTCAAGAATGTTATGATTTTTTTTTATCAACAATATTATTATTATTGATTTTAGAGTGGAACCAATGTTCACTGACGGGTGTGTGGTGAGGGCGGTAATGATTGCAATGTCAGCACTTGCTGCGATTCGAAAGTCACCTTCAAGAGTTGTTGTGCTAACTTGTTTTTTTAGCCATCTAAATTACATGTCGCTAAGATTATAACAAACAGGGGGTTCCCTCGGGTTTGTAAAAAGTCATACACTTACTCTAATTTATTTGCCTTGCAAAGGAATTGTATTTTGTCTGATAGGTATTTAACTCTAAATTGGATTGCATTAAATTGCGTTTGACAAATGGCAATGCTGATATGTTTTGCATTTTAGTTGGAATGATGTAGATGTTATTGTTATGGTTTATGTTCATATTGACAGTGTTATTAGGTTCTCCAAAATTACGTTTTCTGTATTTTCGTACAGTTCTCATGCTTAATAGCAATCAATGCATATTGTGAAATCATGTCGTCCTTTAGAGTCAACACTATCTGTTGATTTTTTAAAACGTGATATTAACTCCGAAGCTGCCATTGACAAGGTTGTACAATTCAATTAACCAGACAGGTTTATAGTGAATGAAATACTTCTTTTACTAACTTCCAAAACACATTCTCTGAATACTATACAGAAACTTGGGCTGACATTGAATGAGTCAATCAATATCTAAACAAGGTTGCAAAAGGGGACAATTTTGTTACTTTGTTTTTTTAATTGAATGCCTTTATTGTCCTTAAACAAGTACCATATTTCCCCTCATCAAATAAGTAGTTAAGCCTGTATGAGGATGAAAACGTGCATACAAATATATTTCTCAATTCAATTATGAAATAGTACAATAATGGTGCTAAATTAAATTTTTTGACCTAAGCTGATTTCTTAATGCGTGTTTTTATTTGTTCACTCCTGCTGTATTGTGCTCATTTCTTTACTGTGAGATGAATAAAGCATGATCTTTTCTATCAAACATGACTGAATGTATCCATGTATTTTTTTCTCATCTTTCCTATAGAAACTTGTTTTGACCTAATGTCAAGTGTCGTATTGGATTTTCTGTACTTTACATAGCTGAATGGGGCTAAATAAAGAAGGGGTTTTATCATATTATATCGTATGATTAAGTGGAAAATTCATTACTAGTTTGTTTTGATCATATTAGTTGTAAGGCCACTGAACACTGCGTAGCTAAAGTTCCTATTTTTCATCTTTGAGTAGGGCTTAAAAATGACTGAATTAAATCCTTTGCAAAGACGCTTGCTTGAAAAAAGGAGAGCAGTTGTAAGTGTGAAAAAAACCCAAGGTTGGTTTAGAAGCTGCTGTTTTTCTTTGACAATGTCATCAGCACTAGCGTTATCACCATATTGAGAACAGGGTGCTGAATGGCGCTGTGAAGGAGTGTGGGATGCTTGTCACGCGGTTACATGTTTTTGCACAAAGTGGTTAATGCTTAAACTGTACTGCATTTAATCGGAAGCAGTAATACATTTCACTTTTACATGACTGCGTTAATTACATTAGGCAGCAACTGTATACCTTTTAATGTAAGTTACTTGTTTAAACACAGGAGATGAGATCGTACTTTTCATTTTCTCCTCTTTTAAATAAGCTGGTGAGTATCTCTGTGCACTGCCATGCAGGTTGAGGTGCGTTAAATTGTTGTGTGACCTTGCTATACTGCAATTAGCTGATGAGTTTCCTACTACTGTCGATCAGTATCATTAGATTGCAATCACTGCAAACATGGGGTAGCTTCTCAGAAGAGTTGGATGTTCAAGCACTCTTACCTTATTGGACAAATTACAATCATAAAAAGGTTTGTAACGAAAATCACAAGACAATTTTCTGGTCCCTAGAGAGTAAAAGAGAGAGTTCTAAAATAAGAGTATCAAAACTTAACTCATTCACTGAACATTTATCAGCATCAACTTGAATCTAGCTCACTAATGTACGCATCAAGTATGTTTTCATGCAGATTAACTGTTTTGCATAATTGCAGCGATTGAGAGTGTAAAATGAATTATTAGGGTGACAAAATTCAAGCACGGTTGCAAAGGGTGCTGGATTTCAGGCGAGGGACACGATTAATTGGTTGCCAGCAACTCACAGATAACAATAGACTATATATATATATATATATATATATATATATATATATATATATATATATATATTTATATATATATATATATATATTATATATATATATATATATATATATATATATATATATATATATATATATATATATATATATATATATATATATATATATATATAACCAAAAACATGCTCTTACATTATCCTATCAAATACATTATATTAGATTGTGCACCAATTGTTTTGTCCGTACATTGTACATGTCAACTGCACATCAGACTAATACTAATTTCAAGAAAGGCATATCTACACCTGAAGCAAGGTTGCACAGCTCTAATTAAATGGATGTTTTTTTTTCTTTTTTTTTCCTAAACCAAAGCTCAGGAGAAATACTCATGGAAAAAATGAAGGACACATTTAACAAAGACATCACTGGAGCTACAATAATGTGGCATGGCTTTAAGCAACTAAAATAAAGCAGCAAGGGCTCCACTCAAGACAGTATTTACCAACTAAAAGCCCCCAGTTGCTCAAATCATAACAAGCAAAATGTGTTGTCGACTGCATACTGTTGGGATGGGAGTGGGTAAGATCGCAGGTTAGGTTAAAATTATTGTTATTTTGCAAAGAAATACACTTGGTCTCACTGGTGAAAAATTCAAAATCTTTCCAAAGCAGTTACGGATCCACAGCTGAAATTAGAAGTCACATAACAGTTTGACAGTGGCAAGGCATTTTTTTCCAATCATCTGCAACAAACCAACTAGGCATTCAACAATGCATTTTTAATACAAACTTTTGACACACAATACTGCACACTAGTCATTCGATCCAATTAGTGGCTAATGAGTGTTTTACAGCTTTGTCACAACTTCGCTCAAAAGCAAAATGAAATCAACGCAATATAAAGCATACCAATTCAGTTAATGACTCAGATAAAGAATACAAGTCATTTTTTGGTGGTTTACAATGTACCCTTAGCCTCAGAGTTTAAAAAAGTGAAACACACAACATGGGTGCAGTCATTACTGACCAAAACAACATAACTACTATTTTTTTGTGCAGTTATGACGCTTGCTATATTTGTTTAAGGGACAGATTGGGCAGGAGAATTCTGCTGCTAATAGATTTTGTGGAAACATATTTTCATGCTGGTGGTATCAGACAGTGACATGTGTAACCCTGGTCTCCAGCCTGGTCCACTTAGGGGCAACGGCGCCAAACAACACCGCTGTGGTATTTATTTTTATTTTTTTATTTTTTACAGCAAGCGAGGCTGTGATTACTGTGTTACCATGGAAAAGATGAACCATAAATACAGTTTTAACAAGGGTGTTTTAGCTCAAAACTCCTCTAAATGGGCTAACTGGGCCTTCCTCCATCGCTTGTCTAATGAATTCCATATCAGCTCCTTTCCACGGTATATAGGACATATCTAATTGTTCTCGTGACGTGGAAACTGGCAGAAGCTAATGGACAAAGCGCATCACATCCGCCCACTGCGCTACCCCCACACCCTCACCCGAGTTGTGTCCTTCTTTTAAAATAGCAATTATCAGGCGATTAACACGTTGATTCTGCAGCAACAGGGTGTGCTGTGAAATTCATGTTGTTTCCAAAGGCGCTTGGCCGCTTACCATCTCTCAAGGTGACAGAAATATTGCAGATCTTGCACGACAGTGAAGGGCGTCGGACAGGCCGGACTGTGTGTGCCTTATGAATGTGAAAGTCACTGCAGTTTGGCCTTCCTCTCCGTTTATACTGCCCCACGTTGGCAGATCAGCTTTACTCAGCAGTTTCCTCTCCGGTGGGAAAGGCAGGTGGCTGGAAACAGTCTCGCATGACTAAAGCCCTACTGTCCTAATGTTAATTATTGATCAGTTGATCAAGAGAGATGAAGAGATTTCTTCTCTTTTTTCTTTTCAAGTGAGAGCACTGACTTGTCTTGTGAGAGCTGCCAAAAGATCAATACTTTCAATCATGCCAGAGAGCTCTTGTGTCAGTCACACTGAGTAAGGTGATTACAATTGAGTCTTAAGACAATGAAGAACTTCACGGGGCTTCCTCAGGCACACTCAGCCTCCTCTCAGGGAGCCTGATGAACTCAGACGGGCTAAATAGACCTGCAAACCACTTAAGCGCGCACCCTGAGAGGCTGACACCGCTGAGGTTCGACCATACTCCCCGGTTCAAGCCTGTGTGCAAATACAATGTGGTCACACACATCCGGCAGAGACACGTGTACAAGATGTGGGTCAATATCAAGATAAAAGGCCTTTAGTGTCCTCATCAGAATCACTCAATTATCATAAAAATGTAGCAAGTCTGACACACATTGCTTTGCTACTAAATTAAGCGTGTGTAATAAGTGGTTAAATTATACTAAATGTGAAAAGCTACTGTTTATTGTCCAAAAAAAAATATTTTAATTTTGTATGCAATATTACCTTAATCATTGTGAACTTCCCAGGTGTCAAGGGGATAGCAGATGATGAACAAGAAAATTGGACCAAGTGAAGTCAGGCAAGGCAGAGGGGCATCGATGTAAAAAAATGTTTTAAATGTTGAAATGCTGAAATTGTTGTCTACAATAAAAAGCATTCAATTCAATTCAAGATGCACCATTAATTCTGCATAAAAGTACGATTGAGAAAAAGGTAAACATTGCTTTTTATATTATAGTCGTTATGAAAACCTATGTATGCAACAAAATAAAACAAAATAGCCTCCTTTGCTTACCTGAAAAATACCCGTATTCATTATACCACATCCCCATAACAATGCAATTGCCTGAAGGAAACCTGTGCTTTGAATAAAATTGGAGTTCTAATTACTAGATTCATCAGTGCAAAAATTTCCGCACTGGATCCAATGGCATCATTTGTGTGTTTAAGTGTGACTGGTCCTCAATAAAATTACAACAGCATGTAGATAGAGGTTGTCATTTCCTCCCTTCCAAACATAGAAACAAAAACCCACTAATAGCTCGTTGTTGAGCATCGTTCTGTGTCTTTACCAAGTGTGACACCAGCCTTTCACAGAGCAGGTGACTTGTTAGTACTCTAAGCAACAACGGGAACAGATGTGTCCCTGACAGTGGATGGATGGTCAGGGTCCATCTGGTCAGTGCAGCCCTGGACAGGAATGATGAATACAGCTTCATCAGTGAATAGCTGTCATCAATCGCGGGCTGTGGCGATGACCAGTGACAGCCGTACGCCAGCGCCGGGCCCCAGGTGTGGTGAAGAGAGAGCGGACGGGCTCTGGAATGCAGGTCAATCAGCCAACTCAGAGCCAATGTTATATATGGCAATGTAAACGGAATGCATTACAAAGGCAGTAAAGAGCATTCCTTTGTATGGGTTGCCGTCTTATTCCTTGACAGACGCAGAGATTCGGACTGAGATTTATTTCAATGCGGAGGCTGTTAGTGGGCCCGTGCGCTAAGGACGAGCACCGGGCGTCTAGACAAGTCATGGCTCCACATTGTCTTCCCTGGCGGTCCCAAATGAAATGTGCTGCATCCTTGTCTGCCTCAGTGCATAGACATGAAGAGGTACTAAAACAGCGACCTTGCACGGCGCCATTCTGAATATGTTATGGCCCCAGCTTTCCTTGAACTGTCACAACTTTAAATCGACCACTTCTAATGGTTTCATACACTGCGTGCTCATCTTTATGCAGGACAGCCCACCAGTGCTTAGCCTTGAAGGAATGCTATATTTACACACTGTAGATATATACTTTCCGAATGTTGCTAGAAAAGGACAAATATATACACAGAGATAGTGTTGTACGTGCTCTATGTCACTGAGAAAAACAAAACAAAAAGAGAACAAAATACCACTGTATATCTGCTGCAGGATTGTAACTACGGAACTTACTTTCTAACAAATACACAAATCAGCCTGAATGTTTAATAGAGTTTTCTATTATTCAATAATTCCACATTTTATTGATGGATGAATTGAAAGCAACAATGTATGGTATTATGTTTATGGGCCTGTTTGGACCTTGTGCTTACCAAGTGGTGACACCACTTACCCTCAAAAGCATTGTCATTATGCAGTGTGCATAATGTAACAAAAGAAACCATACAACCCTTATTGACAATATAGGTTGTTTTTTCATGCAACACAGACACGACATAGAAGCTAGCAGGCATCAAATTTAATACCTTGCCTCTTCAACATAAAGAAGTTTGAAAGAAAACACAATAATGTGACCTTTCCTATCATACAGTAACAACACATTCTCAGTGCAAACTATTGTCAAACACCCACTTAAAGATGTCCTTGTTGGTCAGTGCATGCATGTCAAGGAATTATTCTCTGCGACAGTCCCAGTTTAGTTGATGTGCTGCTGTGTGGCATTTCTCTTATAATGGCTTTGCTGAGAGTCACCTCTGTTAACATTAAGCAGAAATACTGGCTCCAATTACAATTAATTGCAGAAGCATTTGAAGGAAGTGCTTGTTAATGACAAGCAAGAACAATTTATACGTGTTTAAAAAAAATACAAATGATAGGATTAAGAATAGTCCCTACTAATACTGACTGAATTGTTATACTAAGGTTTTAATGAACTATTGGTGCATCCACATTGTGACATCCGCAAACCTGTCAACAAGTGAGTGTATACTGTACAATATAGGAGGGGGAAAAAACTAGAAAAGAAAATGCAACAATACATAGGCACAAAAACGATGAATGAATTTTCAAAGTGTGATGAAAAATTATAATAATCATTTGTGGTATAATCTAACGTAATTAGCATGACAGTGAGGATTAATTCTGCCACTGTTTAACCACTGCTTCAGCAAAGAGTGACTGCGTAAGCTGGCAGAGAGGAGGTTTTGTACATTTCTGCTGCCCTGTCGTTTTCTCGGCGGGGTGTCTCCTGGGAAAATCAAGGAAGGGGGGGAGGTCGCCGGCAGGTGGGAGTTCTAGCCAGAAACGCACATGCACAGGCATCACATCTCTAAAAGGCATCGCAATGTCGGCACACCGACGCTACTTATGTGTGATTAAGCATCTGCCTGCGAACAGCCCATACGTCTGATGACCCTGTTGGTGAGTATCTCTGAGGTGTTGCTACACTCTCTCTCTCTCACTCTCTTTCTCACAACCTTCACCCTCCACCATGTTTTTCCCTCTGCACCCCTCCCAGATGCCACGGACGACTGTCTCAACAAGAATCACTCCCATGTAAGAGGCAAGGCATTGCTTTGTGAGGCTGCCTGAAACTGACATTAATCCACTTTTTCTTCAATAGACTGACAAGAGCATGGAATGGGAGGTGTCACACTTTGACAGTGGAGAGGGAAAGTTGGGCTCTGACAGGCCTACTAAAGCTTTGCTGCTGCCTGTAACAGTCAGAGAAACACAAATTGGAGATCCAGGGGAGATGATCTGTAAAAAACGTGCGCATCCGTGGTGTTAAAGTACAGCTGACTCAGAGAAACTAAAGCAAGTTTTTCGGGTTGTTTTGGTTCTTTTGTGGAATGACCAACTCTCATGTGACGTTGTTAAAACAGGATTTCCGTATGTAAATGTACCCTATGTAAATAGGTAATAAAAATTAAATTGTGATATCCATTAAGTATAGAAAGTGAAAGCCTGTGAGAAATGCCTTGCCAAAATTCTTCAAGTACAATCCACTTATTATTTTTGCTACATGCCTGAATATAAATAATCCCAATTCATCAGCATGTAAAACAGAACATTGGGAGGAGCGGGTTAAATACAATGACAAAGTAAATCAGCTTTTGAAGGACAATTATGGGTCAGAAAAAGGTCATTGAGAGTTTTTTTTCAGCTGCTGTGAATATGTTTGACTGAATTGTACAGATAAGTTACTTACTGGTAAAAGATTTCTAATTCTGTCATTGGAACAGTATTTCCAGGATGAGGATTCCAAACTGCTCTGTTTATGATTATCCAATGGAGGATGTAACGTGAAGGAGGTAATGTGCTGTGTAATATGAGGCCACTCAGCTGTTTGTCAAGTGAGTGTGCTACAAATCTTGCCTGGCTTCAAACAAAAACTCTCTATTTCGCTGACATGTGCAGGAATGTTGAGTTTCACCAGGAGCCCTCAGTATGTATTCAACCATGTGGGGACAATTGCTTTATTAAGAGGAATTTGACCAGGTCAGATGCAAAGATTAATTACATGCTCTATACAAGCAATTTTCTTCAGACAACCACATTATGCAGCAACATAACTCAATTTACCCAACACCTGTGCTGCTGCTTGGCTGTAATGATGCAGGGCCCTTTAAAGTGAGTGGTTTTACTTGATTATTTTAAAATCTATCATTGCATTATATATTCATTGGCCACAACTATGGGTACACTGATTATGCAATCTAATAAGCTATATTTACAAAATGCACATGTAAAAATATTAATATTTATGTTGCTAATAGTGAGAGTAAGAGTAAGATATTTACACCAAAAGACAGCTCATTAGCCTGTAAAAAAAGAGAAAGAAGACAAAAGAGAAATCTATATTTTAGCTGCATTGGACTATAAGACAGAGCTCAAAGAGGAGTAAAAAAACTGTGATTTATTTTCCGAAAATAACTGTACAAGTAATCACTATTTTAAATGGAATAGGATGGACAACAGGAGGGTAGGGTCTATTCTATTCTAATGTTGCATCTCACACCTGTTAGGACTGAATAGACAGTGTCTACGCAGTTTGTTTTTTATGAAAATGTAATAATTTTCCCTATAACTTCTCATGTGGGCTCATACACTGTATCTGCTGGTAATGGTCTACCAGTAAAATTGTTTCCGAGCCTACCGTTGGAATTCTTTCAGTTTTGTGGTCATGATATATGGCATTTTGTATGGGAAGCGTCTCCAAGATTGGTAATAAGCGATTTTTGACAATGCTGCTAATAGAATTGAATTTGACACACGATATGGTTTACTGTAAGTGGAGCTGCATTGATTTCAATCCCAATTATGCAGTGGTAAAAAAAACATGTCTGAATGAATTATCATATCACCACAAATTGAATTGAATAAGCCAGTGTTGATTTGAACAATTTCCAGTGTGGCATTATTCTCCTTACCCTGTGGGACACCAGCTACATGAAGAGCGTTCCTCGCCGCACAAAAACTAACACTACGCTGATTGGTGGAATCAGTTGAGTCATTTGGAGGCCTTGTTTATCTAATGGCTGGGTGATGGCAGATGCCTTCATCCTGAATTAAAGTCACCCTATCCGAACGAGTGGCCTGCAAGAGAGGACTATGTACAGTAAAACCGACAATGGCAGATCCTTTTTTTTTCTTTTTTTACATTTATAGCGCCCAGCAGGTGTCAACCACAGCAGTCGTTCTGCCCCCAATGACACCCCATGGCTGGCCATCTCTGACGCATGAAAGAGAAGCGAAGGAGAGGGACGGGGGTGGGCTGGGGGGTTTAGCTGCCGCCTGGGATTAAGTACCTGAGTCTAATCTTGAGGGGCAGTGGGCTCCAGTGGCGGCAAAGTGTTTTCTGGGGGAATTTCTCTCGTTCTCCACCAGCTGATTATTTCCAGATTTTAGTTCCGCCTCAGCGGAGATGAGATCCTTGCAGTTTTGCCAGGCGTGGTTAAGAGTTACACTCAGATAAGTGTTAGTATCAACCACGCCTAATGTTACTATCGAAAATTCCAAAGTGTGGAGGCTAAATGTGGTAAGAAAGAAGAAAAAAAACAAAGACATTCAGCTCTCTATGCCTTCCCCCTTCCACCCGTGTCAGCACTGCTCTGTCTACTCTTGCTCATTAACCTTGCTTGTTCTTCCACTTCATAGAACTGCTAATATGCCCACCACCCCCAATGCTTAGAAGTCTCGGGAACCCTTTGAATGAGGGTAATACATGCAGGCATTGAAATACTGGAGAGATATTTGCCTGCACCGGAAATCACTTACATTTACGACTACACTTACTAACCGTTTTAATACACACACCTTGGAAAATATTTCTCACGTTCATTACTAATTTTGGGTGATTGTATAACAATTTTAGATGTACTGTTACCAAAGTAGCCTAACATAATGAACATGTTTTGTTGTACTATGTTTTGACCATGAGCGCTAACATTTAAAAACAATCCTTCTTTCTTCCCTTTGATTTTTTTCTTGAAGACTGTCAAAATTACACAAAAATACAGAACCCTCACTTTTTTAAATAATGAAGTGCCAACAACCTTGGTAGTGGAATTTGAGCATTTAGAGATTGATGTTTTGAAGTCATTTGCAATGTGTAAATTTACAGCAGTTTGCTTCTTTTTTAATAGGGCAACTTAAAGTGATGTCTTGTTGAAAAGAAATTCCCCAAACAGTGCGCAGTTGTCAGTGGCCTCTAAATTGGCTGTATTAATTACTCTTACAATTATTTCTCTTGACGCCTCACAAACCCTTTATCTGCATGTCCTCCAATTTGTCTCTTTCTTAGCCAATCAGCCATCCAAGTTGAAATTAATAACTAGCAACGTCCAAATGCCAATTTAGTGAGGTATGGACTAGCACGGACATTTAATTAAGAGTTTATTTCAAATGTCTTAATCACATTTTGTGCAACAGCATTTAAGTTGTGGAAATATGTACTACCAATAGGCATTGAAGGCGCTATTGCTATTACCATGACAACAAAGGAAAGGTCCAATAACTTGGTTCAATTAAGAAAATTAATGCCTCTGCCTTAACAACGGATGCAGGGTATTGTAAATCATGCTAAGTTTAACCATCCCTCACTTGCGTCTGGTAAATTATGTTAGCTCCCTTTGGGAGTGGGTTGGGGGGCTCAAAGTAGATTGTTTTCATACATATGGTATAATGTATTGGTCTAGATTGATGTTTTATCACATAATTTTCAGAAAATGTAATGTCGTTTTGCTCAGAAAGCATCTTTTTAGTCAGATTATTTCTAGATTGTCTTAACATGTTTTAAAACCCGCAGTAAATGCAAACGTACAACTCGACGAGATTACAGTGGGGTTTTCTCAAAGGTATGAAATTAATTAACATCCCCTTTAAAATAATAACGTTAAGTATGACTTATCTTAAAAAGGGAACATTCAGAGAGAGCGGCACTCTTCTGTTTTTATAATCCGATGTGCCTTGAGTAGGAAAAGTTGTTCATTGATGGTTTAGTCCGAAAAATACGGTGGTAACTTTCTGTCAGTCTCAAATCAATGCTGAGCATGAAGGCAAGGCCTACATGTTTTCAAGTATTATTAGTTCCTAATAAACAAGATTTGTGCCATTCACCTATTTCAAGGCTGTTTTGTTCCATCTCCAAACAATGTGTGACCATGGATACAGTTTCATTACGCTGTGCTCGCTGAAACACATACGGCTAACTGACTTGAGTGGATGCTCAGACAAAAGAATCTAATTAGTAGGTGTAGAAAGACATTGAGAAATCAGAATGACCCTACAATCATAGGACAAATACGCCTACCGGAGCTTCAATTCTGCCTTTACTTAAGCATCAAGAGTATATCAGAGCTCATTGTTGTCTCTATTCATTGCCATTTGATGGCACGTTCAACACAGGAAAAAACCCTCAGCGCCCGCTCTAATGATGACAAAAGAGGCCAATATGGCAGTGAGATCCAGGGGAATTTAACAAAATCCTCATTTAAAGGTCTAATAATTAAGATATTGATTCATTAGTACTACATTGATTTACAGTCACACTTTATCAAACAATGACGCTCTAATTAACGTGCCATTATGCCAAAGGCTGACCTTCTCTTTTTTTGTCACATGTAATGAAAAAGCATTTCTTTAACAGCCTTTTAAATTTTTGACCTGTAAAATTTTAATGGGGACTACGGTGGGTGTTGAATGTGGATTGCCAATAAAGTCATGGGTGGCTAATGTCTGTGAGGCTGGTTAAGTGGCTGTACACACACCGGGGGCTAGAGAACCTCTCGAGAGGGATTGGTCAGGATTGCTCTGCTTCAACAAATTAACATCCGGAAAAAAAATTACATTTAATGGTCACAACAAATCCTACCTTTTCTAAGTGTTTACATTTCAACTGGGTTAGAAAACAAGTAGCTGTACTTGCAACATGTTTTGAAGATGCATTTTTAGTAAAGTTACATCAAATTCAGTGAGTGCTGGTTAGTTAATAAAGAGGTGTTGAACGGAAAATGAATATGAGGTTCCTCTCCAGTGTAATAAAATGGCACTTCACGCACTCAGGAAACCACATTCTCTTCCTAAAATTGCAATGGGGACATGTGAGTGGGGTGAAAAACCATCCACACAGTTTTTCCTAAACATCTGAAAAGATCAGGGAGGTACAATCTGGGAAGTTTACAGTTTTCCTAGTGCCCCCTGGGCTGTTCATCATCAGGGATAGGCATTGTCGTAAATTCTTCTGCCGGTGTGTAGGCACAAAGAGACTGACAAGTGTTCTATCCAACTAGTCAATTAATTTTCTTTCTTCGACATGGCAACTAATACAATAACAACTCACTATTGTGGTTTAATGGAAGTGATATGAATTTAAAAATATAAAAAGCTTATGAATATGAGTCTCTGGAGTCCCTTTCCACCAATTAAGTGTGAATTTATGCAGCCAAGAAAATGCTTTGCTAGGGTGTCTGCAACATTCAGAACATGAGTCTTTGCAAATTTGGCTCTATTGTTACTAGATCAAATTAATTATTATTTTATCTAAGTAATATTTCTGATGGACTTGAACATTTATTTCTGCTCACAATTCCAACCAAGTCGAACAATAGTACAAAAATGTTACAAAACTAAGATTTGTCTATTCCTTCAAACAAGTTTCACATGTTCCACTTAAAGTTGTGCCCTCTTGAGTTCACACAACTCTCTGGTGTAAATGGAAACCCTTCAAAGTCCGTATTTATTGACATTAATATAACATGAGAGAAAACCTTTCCAGGTTAAAGCAGAATGGAGTACTTTTCATAAATATTCTTCACTTAAAGCCACCCACATGGCATGGAATGATTCCCAGATGCATATTGCATGATCTATTGTGTAGAATGGATGGGTGAATAGATAGATGGATAAATAGATGGATAGATAGATCCCATTTTAAAAGGTTGAAGATGATATGGTTTCATATTTTAATGAGCATGAACAACCTCCATGATTTTGCTGCATCAGAACCTATATCCACCCCACCTTTGTTTGCACCCTATATTTGCATTTCAAAGGCTGCCCCTGGGAAGCCGCTTTGCATATTTACATCTGATTAACGACTTTAAATGAACATGTCAGAAAGCGAAAAGTGTGCACAGCTGACATGAAGCGGCACCGGACCGATTCCGTACCACGGGCTATGGGAACGCTTAACATAAGGTGGGATTAATTAGAGGATATCAAATTACACATCTTGGAGTAACAGTTTTATGAAAAGAGCCAAAGTATTCATTTAAAAATATTCTCACATAGAAGTACAGAGTCACATATTTCCTCCCGGCCTTTTCTTCAACGCTGACCGTAACTGTGATGTTTGAAGTTGAGGTAAAGCATCTGAGGAAGGCTTTACTTGAACAAATGCTTGCGTAAGTGAGTAGACGCCAATGGGAATTGAATGGATAACTGCCCTACAGCATTGTCTAGCGCTTGTATTGTGTCACATTGTTCTTGATTCCTATCAATATTGCAGTGCCACCAGAGGCGGTACTAATTGTTTCCTGACCATCAAATATTACCGTGAGCATGCAGGCAAAATTAAATTTGCTGTAAAATCCAAATCATGTGTTTCATTTTCAAGATCTCATGGCTTAGTTTTCGTACCGAGTTGAAGTTTAATGGCATTGTAAACACAAAACTAACAGTTTTACACTGATTTGGTTGCCAGCCAATCACAGGGCACCATGAGACGAACAATCATTCACACACACTCACTCATAGGACAATTTAAAGTGTTCAACCAGCATGGCATGCATGTTTTTGGGATGTGGGAGGAAACCAGAGTACCCGGAGAAAACCTACGCAGCCATGCGGAGAAGTGCGGTTATCGTCAAGCAAAATTGTTTTCAAATGAAGACTGACACGTTATTGTAAAAATAAGTTCACATTGTTAAGAGGAAGTCTTTTCTGTTGAGTCCTTTGTTCTGCCGGGCTCTACTCGGTATAAAATATGAAATAACTATGTGATTATTAATTGGGTCCATTGTAATTTGAGGGTTGTGGCTTGCATATTGTTGGCAGCTCTCCACGGGCTCTGTCTGTGCAGGAACGTGTCGAGGGGGTACCAGCCGCGATGCCTCAGCCATTTAGAGAGCTGCTCGCCACTCGCCCATCGGCATACCAATGAGCGGGGTTAAAAAGGCACGGCTCCTCTCAGAGACAGCCTTCCTTCGCAAGCTCGGCTCCAAAGGGTCTCCACGGACTAATTTCCAAAACCACCTCTTAATGTGGGCTTGTGTCAATCACCTGAACAGACAGCTTCATCCCCTGATGTGGAGTACTCACACAGCCCGGACCACCAAATGCACTTGTGCTTCTTTGACAGTGCCGAAACCATATGGAAACAT
The DNA here is from genome assembly GCF_051989625.1 of Stigmatopora argus. Taxonomy (NCBI): domain Eukaryota; kingdom Metazoa; phylum Chordata; class Actinopteri; order Syngnathiformes; family Syngnathidae; genus Stigmatopora; species Stigmatopora argus. The sequence continues at coordinate 12,610,447 of NC_135399.1, forward strand.
AAAGCTCTTTAATGGAATCAACGCTTGGAACGCCGCAGCTTTGTCCACATTTACATTTGGTCATTTGCATCACTGTGATAATGGGCTTTGAGAAGAATACGCATGAAAATTCAAAGTTTTCATCCGCTATCAAACAATTATTTCAGGAGGGCTCTCTAAAATTGAGAGATGAAATTGAATTATAAACACTTTTATTTGCATTTTAATAGTTGGAAGACTACAAGGATAAATCGCAAGTTAGTCGTTTGGGAATATAAAACTGTAAATTGAAGAATTGAAAAAGAAGAGAGAAGCAAGTACTAACAGAGTGTTAATCATTTTCCTCCCTTTGATATATTGATGAAAATAAAGGTTTAGTTCCCCTTTAAAGCCTCTCAACAAGAGTTGTTTTTTGTACATATTAATAGGATTTCCTTTCAATATAAGAGCAAAATATGATTTAAAAATGCTAAAAGCCACATCGGTCCAGTAACATTCCTAGCATGTGTTTTGATTCGCCTTAAGGCCTGGGACAGGGCTGCTATCTTGGAGGGTTGGCTGTGATTGTCTCATGAGAGCTAGTTTTTCTTGAAAGGTTGGTCTCAAAAATGGTTTTTCTCTTTTTAGTCATGTGTGTACAAAAAAAATTACATTTTCAGCCAAAGCCTCCCAGGAGCGACTCTGATGTGCTTTGTGTAGAGCTGCCGGCTCGTTCAAGCAAGTGTCCAATCACAGGTCGTGTAGTGCTGATCATGTTCAGGTTTCCTATATGAAGCGAGGGCAACCTAGGGCGATAGAGTCTAAGGACCAATCACTATTATGGCCAACTTGGCCATGACTGATTGGCTAATAAAACTACATTTAATGAATTTCATCATAAAATGTTGATATGCCAGAAGAGAACGGTTTGCTGACCCTGATGTTCCACACTAATTTCTCTATTTATTTCCAAATAATTGATGAGCAGCAATCTTAGACTTTTTCCATTCTTAACATAATCTTTACACATACGCCAATAATCATTAAGTAAAAAAAATAGGCCTGTAACATTTGATAATATTTTTCCAAAACTAAAGTCAAATTGACAGCGTCAAACAATTTAGGGAGAGTGTCCAATTTTTAAATAGATATAGGAAAGCCAAGAACATAATCTGGATGGGGTCTATTTGAAATATTTTTTGTGACACCTAGTACTTATTTATTTGCAATCCTATCACCGGCTTCACACTGAAACTTCCGGCTAAACAGGGAAATGTACAGTGGCATAACCGTGTTGCATTATCACAAATAAAGCTGTCACAAACACAAAATCCTCAACTTATCTCCCACTTCACGCCTACGTGGTTTCGCTCATACCGAGTTTTACCTTTCTGTGTTCCAATCTGAGATGACACGCGACACGCTGGATGATGAGAAAACCGTGGGGTGGCTTCCAGTAGATTGATTCTCCCATCGCTTCATTTTTTTCTAGTTAGTCTTTTATTGGTTACAAAGGTAGAAGCGTCGCGAAGCGGCGTGAGAGAGGAGTGAACCGGTCTGCCCTGTTTAATCCATGTGGGCATTGAAGGAGGGTGATCACTTCTTAAGAGCACAAAGGCCTACAAGGAAATCATTGGCGTCCATGAGATCCCAAAGCTGATTTAAAGCAGAGATGTCCCAGCTTGGGCTCGAGGCCTTTACCGGGAATAAGGCCATTCTGTAGCATAACAATCTAAGACCCCAGAGGAAAGCTTTATTCATGGTCAAATAAAGTCTCAGGTTTGGCTGTCCTTTATAGAAATAAAGACCTCTTACAAGAAGAAAAAGAGCCGCTGGAATTATTGTCCGCTTACAGGCAGATCAAGTCCATCTTTACTCAATGCTGGATGGATGAATAGCGGACAAGCTGCTTGGAAATGAAATCCTCGGTAAGGTCTATTTAACTGGAAACGGGGCCCGAAAATGAGGGTGGTGTTTATTGAGAAAGCAGCCGGTTGCAAGAGTTTGGGAAGTAATCCATTTGTAAGTCATGCTGTGTGTGTTTTTATTTTTTTCAATTCAAAACTATTGATTGCACTGGAGCTTTCTTTCCCTGTCTACCTTTCTCCCTGATGATGTGTATTCATTCAAACAATGGTCAAATTATTGCACAATGGTAGCTCTCGTTTCTAACTTTCATTGACAATAACCCTTTTAGCACTGGCAGAAAACTCCAGCTCTATATTTCGGAGGTTTAAAGACGAATTGCATAATTAATAAGAGGGAACTCTGACTTGAAGTCAATGAAAATATGTCATTAATGTTATTATTCATTCACCTCTATGGTGCAGAATTTATATCACAGAGACCTCATGCGTTGAATTCTTATTGCATACATTTCCATTTTTTGACAACGAGAGACCCGAAAGTGGCTGGGGGGACATTTGGGAGGTTCTGGAGGAGAGAGGTTTGAGTGACGTTGGTGAAAATGAGGCCGGAATATTTTTATGCCCTTTCTGCTATACTTTTCACATTTAAGATGTTCACTTACCCATGAGCCTTTATGGATTTCAGTTTATTTCTTTGATTTTCTTTGCTGTATATTATCTTGTCACGATAATACCTGCAAAATCAAATATGGGAGAAGAAAATGAAACATCACTGTAAAGATAACACTTCATTTTTGATTGATAGTGATGCATACCATGAATAATAACACTCATCAATGTGTGTATTATTAGAGCTGGAAGAAGTAACTGTGCCAAGCCCATGTTGGATATGCTGGGTATTTATGTAAAACATAACACTGTGTAAAAACTGAGAAGTGATACAGAAGTTGAATTTAAGCTTCTTGTCGAGGCCAGATTTAATTATATGTTCATACTATGTGGGCCAATAAAAAAATATGCTGCATTTGGCCTTGAGGCCATTGTTAGAACACCTCTGGTTTAGAATGACTTGTAATATCGATGATCATCGGACTACATTATACGCAGTTTTTCTTGAATTCTTTCAACCTATTGCATGTTATTCCTCACAATTTTTAGGGGAGGTTGACCTGTGGAAATTCTGAAAAGAAAACATTTCTTTTGAGTGCAATTTTAATAGCGGCCAGTCTTTGCACGTTTTCAGCAATTATTTTCAAAATTGTTTGAGCAAATCTTTTCCATCCTTTGAAACTTTTTGAATGGACAATCTGGATAAAAGAGCTTTATATCATTTCAAGAAAAAGTCAGCAAGAGAAAAAAAATAATAAATAAAATACAGATTTTTAGTTGAGTACATTTTTTTATGAATAGCTTAGCAACCAGCTGACATTCAGTCTGCAAGCGCTTCTCGCCCCTGTTTCATAGTGTGCACAAACATGACAGCAATTACTCCAGCATCTCAGTGAGTTGACAACCCCTGCAAAGCATTACACTGGAATATGTTGTGATCCCTGTGTTCAGCAGTGTGTTATGGACAAAGATGAATTCCTTCCCTTTTAGCGCGCAGACATTTCTAAGGTCACGGCCATTCTGTCCATATCCGATTTCCCGGTGTATATTTAGCAAGGCAAGCAAACGGCGGGCCGCGGTCGAGTCTGAAGACTTCCTCTGTTGTCGGCATATTATGGGTCAAAGAGGAATCTTTTGAAAACAGATAGGAATATCATTCCACGCTAAATGAAAGGGGTTTACAAAGCTGCTACTCTTCTCCTAAATGTCTGACCAGAGCAAAGAGATATTCAGGCAAAATACTCAAATCATTCGACAGTCCTACACCTACTCCGTCGCTTTTGTGCCTTTAGAAATGTGGAAGCATCTGGAAGTTAGCTGTACACAGAGATTCAATTAACTTGTTTTGTAATAAGGGGCACGGATCGGCGTTAACTGTACACATCAAAAGGCCAAAGGTGGCGCTGACGCTAGTTTGCAATCAGACTCAAAGTACACACATGAGAAAAAATGAATAAGCCGTACACCTGCAGAGAATAGTCAAAAAAGAAGAAGCGGCAGGCGTTCATCTTGGAGACTTGAAATGGTGTTTGGCCAGTTTTATAAGCTGTCGGCCACATCGCCATGTGTATGCATGCACGCATTGTGGAGCCGCAGATAAATTGAATAAGCTCGTGCGCTGTAAATCTCGCAGATGAAGGACGAGGTGTAGCTCATTCTTGGCGCTCTCTGAAGGAGGAGAAAGCTTCAGGGTGATGACAGAGAGGCAAGAGTGAAAGTAGACTGAATTCGATGTTTTCTTCCTTGAAATGTTGGTGCTCAAATGAAGGTGAATGTAAAGTTGCTCTTGTGTTTTTGTCACCGCTTGAGTGTCCCGGCATACTTTGATAATAGCTTTAGCTTCTATAAACAGATTGCACGTGATGGTCATCCTTTTCAATGTCTTACATGACATCATAAGAATGATGTGTTATGTTAAGTGCATGCTTACCGTACGAGTGTAATCTCAAGATTAATTTGTTAATTCCTTACTGCGTGTTGGGAATTAATACGTGGTACAATGTGCAGTCAAATATCCGTGAGATCGTATGACAGGTAGACCAAGAAATGTTTTGGACACATTTTCTATTTCAAAAAGTCCATGGCAACTATACTTTATTAAAGGAACAGAAAATACCTAAATGCCATTCAGGTGATTAAGGAACCTTAATTTGCAAATCACAAATTTCTTACAACTGAGATGAAGGTGAAAATAATGTTTAACAATAGGTAATGATAGCCCTCCCTCTCAAATTGGATTGGACATATGTCATTGTCAATGGCAGCCAATGAGTTTAACTTAAAAATAAATAACACCATTTTAAAAACCCCATCTGATCCTCTGAAAATCACCTGATCGCATCTGGGACATCTTAAATTCTAAATTGGATAACTAGCAGTTTTTGTCTTGGCTCTGCATCACTTATCCTATCTATGACTCAAAACGATAGGATGAATAGCTCTCGTATTGCGTTTGCTTGAAGCTCTTTGATGGCTCATCCAGGCATTTCCACACAATACCCAAAGAGATTGTAAAATCCACTTTGAAACAGTGTGATTTTAATTTGAATGAATGGTTCCCAGGCAGCAATGTTTGTAACTGTGTGGCAGTGAAAATGAAACTGTGGGAGGACGCGTGTTTGATAACCACAACGCCTCACCTCTCGGCTGGAAGCAGTCACTTCCCGCGTTCGCCGTGTTGGACCGTGCCATTAATGTATCACGGCGTGGGAATGAATGACTGATCAGCAGGTCGTGTAATATGATTGTGCTGTGTTGATGCTCTGGAGGACTTTTGGGACCGGGGCCACCCTAGCAAGCATCAGTCTTTAATAGAGATGCTATTAGTCAGCAACGTCTTGTTGAGGACACTATACAAATATTCTCAGCAGGTGGCGATATGCTTTTGGTATTACTATTTTCAGCCAAATTTATACTCACTGTGTACTGAACTTAGACTCAAGACAACATTTTAATGGCAGCGATCATATGACAATATAGTTTATTTTTTTATGGGAAAGATGAATAGAGCATCGCATCATTATTTGTGTGACTAATGTTCTGACACTTTAGTAAATGACTGCAACTTAGTTTTGCTCTGTTCTGGTTTGGTCTCAGATAGTATGAACTTGAGCACAACACTAGAAGTAAGTTAAAGTTGTTGTTGTTGTTGTGAACAATGGTGCATTTTGGCATGTGCACTAGTTGAATTAACAACTGGCTTTTTTACCTGTATTAAATATATGAACATTCATATTTACTCAGGTTATTGAGGCTTTGAAATTTTCAAAATCGGTTATTTTGGTTACCAACTAACAAACAGAGCATGTGCCATTCGGCCAAACTGGCGTAGCCAGAAAATAAAATGTTAAATATGAAGTGTGCTACACGTCGTCTCTGAAGGTTGAATTCAAAATATGTTGAAGACGAGAATTTTCTTTTGAAAGGGGTTATTGCAGGAAGATAATATACATACTTGAGATGGCAATTCCGTTAGAAATTGTGTTATTTTACCCACAGAAAATAAAATGGGAATGCATGATAAAATAAATTAATAAAAGGAACTTTGTATTCTTTTTTTAAAGAAAATGTGTCCTCCTCGTTCACCCTGAAAAATTAACAATAACTACTTTGACGGTTGAAATAAATATTGACATTGACATAAAGACATTGATTGAAAACCTATTTGTGTTTGCCCTTACCTCAACTCGGTTTATTTTTTTTCATTACATCTTTGAAAACTCAAAACAAAACAAAACATTTTTTAAATTATTTTTTCACCCTGGGGTTTCCATATTTCTTTTACCAGACACCTCCTCTAAAAAAAGTATGTAAAGGTGAAATGACCTAGTAACAGTGTACCAACTATAAAGCAACAAATTACCTGACACATAAACTTCATAAACAACTTGAACTCCAATGAGTTTCAATTAAAATCATCTCATTCATTCATTATATTCTAACCTGGACATACAAACACCTACTCACATTCACGTTAATGTACAATTTGAGGCATCAATATATCTCCAGAGAAATTTTTCCCAAGCACTTCTGCACAGGGAGACCTGAAATAAAATTCCAAACCTTGAATATGATCAAATTTGAGTTTTGTGTCACGTAAATATGTCACATAGAGCGTTTAGATGAGAGAATATTTATATTTGAATATTCTGTGCCCTCTTGTGGCAGTGCTTTGTAGTATGAAGCTCCAGGAAGATTTGATTCCTTGTCCTGAAAGATGTTGAAGAACTGAAATGAAAGCCTTGAGGCTACAATCATGAATAAATGACAGTCAAACGTCGTATCCGTAGGTAAACATCTCCTCCCGAAAACAAAAAAAAAGTAAATATGTCTAAATCTCAACATCCCATATAATAGAGTCACTTTGACTGTTCAAGAGAAAACAAAAGAGCTGAATAGAGACATCAAAGTATTTACACAAGCAGAATAGATTACCATAATTTAGAATCAACAACATGCTACACTAACAACAGACTTTGACTCTGAGCCAGATTATATGGAAAGTGAATCCATTCGCAAATGCCCAGCAAAAGGTCACCATGGTATTGGATTTTTTTTTTCCACATATCTTTCAAAATACCTCCTGGCATTGCAAATACTTTTGACCACTGTGTAATTCTACGGGGAAGGATGAAGCCCCACTCTTCCATGCCCCCATCCATCTTTCTCTCACACTCTCCTCTCCACACACACACACACGCACGCACAATGGCTGCCAATCTGCACTGAAAAACATCGCTCTGGGTTATTCATCGATTGCCGAATGAAATGCCAACATTGGCCGCTCTGCTTCTACTTCACTGTGCTCTCAAAATGGACCATTTCCTCATTCTTCCACAAGGCTTCCCACTCTGTTCAGGAGTCACTCAAACACAATGTAAATGAGAGTGGGAAAGAAATACTATAAATATGCTATATATGAAATTAAAAAACAGGTAAACCCATTTCATTCTGCGGGGAGAATACATCTTAAGATTTGCTCTTTGACCTTGGCGCATTTCTTTTCACACGAAAGAAAACATCCCTGAAGTTCGAGGAAATTACATTCAACCAATCACACTGGGAATGGCCGGAAGCAGAACAAACAACGTTAACTGAGGGACTGCCATTGACAAAGACGGATGTACATTTCATTAGACCTCGCCAACAGTAGTCATTCAAATGGATTGGACATCTATCGTTGTGAATGGCTTTTTGCCGTGTGCGGTCTTTTGGTCGCCGTCTTTTGGTTGCCGGTCTTTTGGTCGCGGTCTTTTGGTCGCCCCGACTGCGACAATGGGCGACCAAAAGACCGGCGACCAAAAGACCGGCGGAAAAACAAGGTAAAACAACACAGTCTACGCATCAATAAAAGCCAACAATGGCCATGAGCAGTTTCACTGAGCCGACGTGTGAGTGTATAAGAGTTTGTATGTACATGAGTTGTCCCCTTAGGAAGGTACGTCCGTCAGGGTCTTAGCAAGTTCTCCAACAAAAAACAATAAAAGTCCGGGAAATTGGGAGCTTTTCTTTAGCCTAATAATTAATAGGGCATTAAGTATGACTAAATAGTAATTCGCAGTTTGTATTTAGGGAATTTGAGCAACGATTTAAATGGTAATTATCACTTACCTTCCGGGCGACCAAAAGACCGGCGACCAAAAGATCGTCGACCAAAAGATCGGCGACCAAAAGACCGGCGACCAATCGACCGTGTACCAATAAAAAGTCCAGGGTATGTCAACGGTTCCTCGATTTCTAATGCCCCAACATGTTTAAGAGAACGACACCGACACATACTTCTTAAAAAATAAAAACAGTAAGCAAATGAAATGAAAGAATTAATGGCGCCCTCTTCTAGCCAGGATTCATATGAATACCTGCCAAAAGTTGCACTCATTCACTTCAGAAGCGGCACTGCTTTGGACATTAACTAGTTTCTAATTCTCCCGATAATCTGCTTCCCAAGTGTAATCCTGTCAAACATCTCAGTTTAACGTTCTTTTTTTCATATCTCTCTACCTTTTATGTCAGAAAAAGTTTGCCTTTCTCCAATTGAGACCCCCTCCTGTTTCCCTCCTGTCGTTTTCCCTTCCCAAGCCAGCCGTTTGATTGCCTAAAACATCAGTCCATCATCACCAGGAGCTTTGGTTTACATCTCCCCGCTGTCCATCGTTCACTGTCTACTTTCCAGAGTGAGCTCCTCCCCGCTGAGCCGGAAGAAGTGAGCAGGTTTTTTTTTTTCTCTCTTTTAAATGGAGAAGAGACTCAAGAGTTGCCCAGTTTCTGGGAGGCCACGCCGACTGCTGCACTTCACATCCGTTGTTTGTTCATCTACGCGTGGCTGGATGTTCTCCACTCCAAGGTTCGTTTCCACAAGCCTGTCAATCACTTCCGACTGAACACTTTGAATCAGACGTCATAGGCGTCTCCAGAAATGTGAGTATGAGGCGGCTCAGCTAACGTTGGCCACCTCAGTCTGCCCGATGGAGGTATGTCTTTCAGATGGGGATTACAGAGGGGGTGGGCAGGAGGGGACATGGCCTCAATAGGGCTCCCTCGGTGCAAAGCCAGTCTTCCCATGTTAATTTCTCAAGGACATGAAGAACCTCTGCAGTGTTTCAGCTTTGAAGGTGGGCCCAACAATACAATAACAGGAACCCCGCTGGATGAGGAGAATGCACACAGGGATTCAATAGAGCGAGACATACCTGTTGCTAGGATCACAGAGGACAGCTCAGATGGTATTTTTTTTCTTAAGACAACAGATAAAAGAAATAGCCACTCCATGACCATGCTCGTAACTCAAAACATTTTCAATCTTAACCTTTTCAAAGAAATGGAAATGCTGTTCATCCCTTTCAGTCTCATTCAAAAAACTGGATTTTTTTAATAAAGTATCATTTTAAATGTTTGTGCTTTTTAGTAACTTAGGGTAATAAATTATGTTGGTTCTATGTTATGTTTGCTCATAAACAGATTGGAGCCACTTTTTTAATTATGTTCTTAATGGGTACTTCATGTAAAGTATGAAAACTGTCCGATTATGGCGCTAATAGAAATCACAGATTATTATATTGTGTAGTTTTATGTTGTGTTTGCAGCTTTTATGAAGAGCCAGTTTTATTATAATTTCTTTTATACAGTGAAATACTGTGAGGTGCTATTTTTCTTCTTAGACCTTCTGAACTGATAAATTGCATTTATATTTACACAACTGTAAATGTATTCTGAACGGAAGCAGGTTTGTGACAAATGGGGAAAGCGGGAGTCAAGGGGTTAAACTCATCTCAAATCACTATTTCTACTTGTTTATAACATGTTTCTTTGTATTCAAGTGTTTTTTTTTCATTGAAAATGGCGGTCGTGCTGTATTTTTAAAGCCCTATCTTTACATCCATATCTACTTTTCAGGTCCGTGATTTAATTTTCTTATTGTGTTTTCATTTATATTTCAAACAGTATATACGACAGCCGCATACATTTTGCATATTTGTCCTTTATATATTTGCCCTCGAGATTGTTTGCATATCTTCACTTTCACAGCTAAGACGACGGCAAAGCATATCACTGCATTACATTAAACTGTACATATGTTACGTGTTTTTATGTTCCATGTTTCTTAACCTGATTATAAACAATTATTAAAGAAATAATGAATACAGACAGTGACCTATTCCTATGGATATAGTAGTAATTCTTCACATAAATTATGCACATGTATTAATTTATGTGGTGGCTGAGAGGGTGTCTTTTGTTTGAGCCCACATTGTTTTTTTTCTCTTATAATAATAATTTTAAAAAAGGAAATGCAGTAATGTTTTAACATCTTTCTCAAGTTCTTGTTTGGCTCAGTTCCTGCCGGATCCACATTAAATATGAGCATTCATCACTCTCTGTCTCAAACAGTTATTTCACAAGCCGCACGGTCTAGCTCTAATTGAGCCACTTTACATTCTAATAAGGCATCAAAATGCACGGGATCATACCAGACTCGCTTCCCCTACGAATTAGCAAAATAGGGCTTCGAATTTGAAAAAAAATAAAAAATACGGTGACTCCACAGAGACTTGAGCGCTCATGATTGATTATCAAATCTGGAAATTGCCAAGCAACATCCATTATTTGATGAGTGAATACGTTTCTCATATCATTATCAATGTGGTGTGTACCCATTACAAGCAATTCAAAGGCCTTTTCGAAAAATATATCAAGGTTTTAAGACAGGCAGTTTATAGAGCAAGAACTGTCTGGGCAATTATCGCAGACATAATAAATCTGCTTGGCTCACAGTGTAAGAGCCCTCGCGCACTGTCTAAGTGTTTATGATTAAGAGAATGCTAAACATTGACACATTTAAAACAGCATCTAACCTAGATATTTCATCATGGGGGTCCTCTGAATAATAGTTTCTCCTTTGTATGCATTTCTCAATGAGTTACGTTCACATTTAAGGGAAGTTTCAATAAAAAGGACACAATGTAATTGTATAAACAAACACAATCACCCCTCAGCCTTGATTCGTCAAATAATGACACGGTTTTAATAGCAGGGGGAGGACGGTTGTGTGCATAACCTCATAGAGACCACAGAGATAATCTCTTTAAGCACACATGATTGTTTAGCCAATATCTATAAAGCCCAATGGCCATAATTGGCAAATAAAAAGCACTTAAACCGCAAGTAGTAATAACCACATCTATTTCCCTTGCAGTGGGAAACTTAGGAGAATGGAGTGTACTACTGTAGTCCTTGCATTTTGCATGCAGTCCTGGCATTTGGTGAACTCCCTTTAAACAGATAGAATTATTTGAAATTCTGTAGGACATTTTTTAATTATTATTTTATTGTTTTAGGTGGGGGGGGGGGGTCTTACTCCACTTTAAATAAAATTGCGAACTTCAAAAACTATTTCCAATTAGAGGATTTCCCGACACTACTCTGAAAAATGAAATAATCCGTATAAGAGACAGAAAATACATGCATGATTTACAAATCCTGTTTGCTTGCTATCACATTTACTCAAAAATCCATTCAATTTACCACCCTTTCTCCTGGTCTAAATGTTATCTAAAACACTGACTAACATTAACAATCTAAATTCTAATACAATGGTGTCCAAACTACAGCCTGCAGCCCAGTTTTTATTGACAGGCAGCACATTATAAAATATATCCTCACAAGAAGCTTAAGTTCAGACTCCATGCAGCTGCACTTCTCGGTTTCAACACTAGATAGTACAAATCACCTGAACAATGCCTCTTCATTTAGGAGCTAGGATGAAGGATCACTGGTCAACAGAAGGCAAAATACTGTAATTCTCTACAGTAAATCCCTTTTTTTATTCTCTCTGAGACACTCTCATGAGAAGTCAAAAACAAAGAATCCAAAGTTGGCACTTGTGTACTGTTGTTTTTGGGGCACAGTATATAGTCTACCTAAATGTTCAGTGCCCCACTAAATATTTGCATTGAAAAAACTGTGGTTAAATTGATACTTCTGTGAAAGTACATTTGAAATACAATAACGCGGAGAGGTGTAAAGTGCTAAGAGTGCTTTTGGTTGTCCGTGAGGGCCAAGAAAGAACAGAAAGGAAAAGAGCTTGAGAAAGAAAGCTGTCCTAGCTGGAAGAAATGTGGTGTCCACAGGCCGTCGGTGTTGGATGAATTCATTAAAGGAAGCGCATTCTCTCCCAGCTGCCATTCTTCCCCCTGCAGCCAGGCGCCGATCAATGGCAAGAATACATCCAAAACAACATTTAGCACAAGACCTAAGTAGCAGGGGTACATTTAAGACTTGTGTGTTTGTGCACGCCTCCTCCGGATGTGAGTATACACCCGTTCAAAAAAAAAAAAAAAAACTGCTTTTGAAGTAGAGCAGGAGAGGAATCAGGGCAGTGCATTTATATCACAACAAAGAAGCTTGTTTAACACATGCTTTCAGATGAGACATTCTGTCCGTTTGCAGGGTTTATTCCGAGTAAAATCAGACACGAGTGAGAGCATGACTCATTGATTGCACTTGTAATAATTGCACGCATCCTTAGAGGAAGGGAATACGCGGAAGGCCTGTATAGGCTTGATAATGTGAATATGACCTAATCTAACAGGGCTAATACGTTGGCAGAAAATACAACAAAATTCTTTTTTATGCTATCAAATGTTATTTCTGAAAAGTGTTCACTTTGTTCATTTGTGATAAGTGATTGCTGATAATGATTTTATCAGGAATTTAGTCTGATAATGTGCACTGTTGATGGTATTTAATTTGGGGGGAAATGAACTCCAATTTCAATTGATCTTTTGACTTCTAACATCAAAACTGGAACAGGGCCAACAAAATGATTTTACTACCATCTACTGGTCACGAGATGATCCGCACCTGCACCACTAATAATGTATAGTACATCAGTGTAAAGTGTGTGTAGAATATATTAAATCACAATTGGAAATATTGGGTTAATGTACGGCATTCACGTGCAATATACAGCAAATAAATTTAACTAAAAGGGCCTGCCGTTAAATAATAAAAACTTTTCAAGGTAGATAAGTGAACAAAGAAGCAAGCGTGTCAGGTGAAGGTAAAGCTCATTATTTTTGAGAAACTTAATATGCAAATCAGCTCAAGGGATAAATCCTGAAATTATTATCTTTACATAAAAGTAAAATCAGGCTGTAACATGATTTATTGGATGTTTATCTTGGTCTTTGTGAGCACTTAAAAATGTGACTTTCATAATAAAAATGACAACTAACTGAGAACATGCTAAGGACAATATCACAATGCGCACGATTTACTACATTCCTTGTATATATTTGTTATTTGTTTTACTGCCTTTGTGAGATATTTTGTGCAATAAGCGAACAGGCCGCAACAAAATTAGAATTTGACACCTTGCACCTGTGACAACATAAAAAATATTTATTACAAATGTTAAGGCAGGCTTTATTCATTACAAGATTTAAAAAAAATAGTTAAGTACAATATTGGATGGTTTGAAATATGTTATTTATATATTTTTAATGAAGTTTTATTTATCCATAGACATGAAATATATCAAACAAAGAGGATTTAAAAAACAAATCTCCCAACCATTGCAAAATGAATACATAAAGTAGTACTTCTAAAATATAATCATGAGGTGTGATACAGTGAGCGATCCTGACACACCTTACACGTGTTTGCATCATTTTTTCTTCTATGCACAAAATCACTGTGGAGAAACACTCCAAAAAGTGGCCTTTTGAGCAGGGGTGCCTGTGAGGGTTTGACGGCGCTGGTCCCGATTGTCACAAGGTGATCCCGGTACAGTGTTGCTTGAGTTTGCAGGGCAGCACGCCACGGTTCAGCTGGTAAAAGTCCACAAGCTGAATCAAGTCTGAGAAGCGCGTGTTACCGTCGTCGAGGCTATAGGACAATTCCCCTGCATCGTCCACCTTTAGAATGGAGATAGAATGTTAATGGATGAGAAATTACTGACAGTCTTAGAAAATCATTCAAATGAATGGGTAATGATAATAGAGAGAAATCAAAATCTATGAGGACAAACTACAGTTTTTTTCCACATCCGTGTTTCATGCTATTCTCTGGTTCAAGGCACTCACAGGTAAGATCTGGAAGTGTTTGACTTTTTGCAAGTGGCACATTGACAGTACAAATGTCTTGGGGTTGCTCTGACTGTCCCTCAGAAGAAATAACCTGAAATCAAAAGTTGATTCATTTTTTTTAAAGAACAAGTTCTCGTGTTGGACATTGTTAGTTTGTACAGGTGTGTACATAATGTTGTGGCCAGTGATGTTTGTGCCAACAGAGCTTGTTACCCATCAATGGGACCCTGCTGAGTGATCAGACGCTGAGCTTCATCTCGTGATAGCTTCCCGTGGAACCAGGGCTGAGCTGAATGGAGAGCTGAAATAAATTCTGCGAGATTACTTTTGATACTGTTTGCAAAGATTTTTTTTTTAACCAAGAAATAGACTTGCTCAAAAATAAATCCAACCTATATTGAGTGAACTTTGGGATGCAGAAGGGCTTCCATGTGCACTCAGACGGTGGCAGCTTTTCTTCTAAAAACCCATACAAAGATTCCGTGAACACATTTTAGACTGAAGAGCTCCTGTAATGGATTAGGGTTTTCAACAATTGTTTCACTGTAACTCACCCTCCACGCCAGGCCTTCCTGCACAGCCACAGAGAGAACTTCCGAAGGGTTTTCGATCACTCGACTCTTCTGTCCAGAAAAGTCCATTGCCACCAGGGAGTTCTCCGAGATGCTCCGCTAAAATTATGATCATTATTTCAGTCAATGTTGCATCCATTGTTTGCACTATATGTATTTACACGCAGTGTCATTTTGTACGCTGCCATTTTGTATAAGTGTTTATCTAAATGCCCCACAAAAAATAACAGAGCTGAAGTTGAAGCGGATCTTTACGTGCCAGTGTTCCATCAAAGTGATTTTATTTCTCTTTTGAGTAAAATGAGGACATATATTTATTGTGTGGGTCTACGGTTTTATTTTCAGTTACTAATTAAATAACAAAATTCTGGTTTTCCCCTTTTAGATAATAACAATAATAACACTATGCTGAAAATACAGAAGGAAAGGAGATTCCAATGAGTAACAGGCTACATGATTGTTACTCATTGGTAAGCTCTTTTTCCTTTGGATAAGACTGTTGGTCACATAACACAAGCATCCCACTTGAAAGGAGAGTTGATGAGCTGTCCGATTTTAGAGCATCTGATAGTGTTATTTTTAGAAAACAGAGAGTTCATGAACAAGTCTGTATGCCATAAATAGGTTTAGTTCAGCCCCGCCAGCTGGGTCTCGGGCTACTCTGGGACACCATTAACCGAAGGTGCCTCATTTGTCCGAACTATTTATATAACAACTACCACAAAGACTACACAGATTTCCTTATTTGTTCATCCAAGCAAATTCACATGATTTTTCAAATGGCACAAGTGATACTAGACTTTATCTTTTCTCAACCATCTTACCATTGGGGAAGCTTTTTGTTTCTGGTGTGGCTGTATGAAATTTTGGTATAGTTGCATTCCAAACTGAAACAGACAAGTATAATGGAAAATAACATTTTAGTATTCTGAAGCCATTCTTACACTCGACCTATACATCGTTCATTTCATTGCATTTTGAGAAACAATGTGTTATTCCTAACTGTCTTCCAACATATTCCAACATCAGTGCATCCTAAGTTGTAACATTAGATATTAAAATAAAGCACCCAGTTTTTATTGATTTAAAAAAAAATGGAACTAGTTAAGAGTTTAACTGTTTTATGTTAGATAAAAAATTAAGTCAACCTTAAATAATCGGACCGCTGCAATCCAACACATCCTCGTCTGCTCGTCATCAGCACACAGCAGCTTCAAATCCCGAGATGAAGTGCACTTTAAGGACTGCAGACAATTTAATAAAGAAAATTATTAGAAAAAAATAAACATTTTAGTTTTAGCCACATGGGTCATTAAAACAATACCTTGACACAGAAGCCGAAGTCAGTAGGAGCCCCATGTGTTTTTTTGGCTGACAGCAATGTATAGACATTTGAATCTGTGAAGTCAGTGATAAATTGAAGATGCCAAGGATCCTGTAATTTGCATTATAAGGATAAAAATTATCATCTGAAATTCATTACAAAATTAGTAATGAGCTTTGGTAAAAACTTGAAATTATTAGTATTACCATTTGGAGTAGTTGTCTGTAACATATCAGTAAAAGTGTTTACTTCTCTTTTTAAACTATTGACCTAAAACCTGCTTTATCTCCAATATGGAATTTGTTTTAGCTCTATTCTAAATATAGTTGCTACATAACATCATGCATGTAAGCGAAAGTGAGATTTTCATCTCTCCACAAATGCATACACCTTGAACTCACCACCTGTCAATGTCAGAATAGCCAGCTAGCAATGTAAGGACAAGTGAGCTAAAATTGATTTGTTATATAGCTATGGCCGAGCTGAATCCAAGTAATATCGTCATAATTAATATGAAGTGCATATGTCACATGTCACTAAAGCACTAAATGGAGAAAGACTCAACAACAGGTCCAAAGATAAATCTCTACATGGAAAAAAAAGACTCACAAAGACGACCATTGTTCAGCCTTCATGTGACACATTCATGTGTCTCGCTCCCTCCCTTTTCAAGTAATAGCGCAGCATTTTAATGTTTGCGCTCACACAAGCGCGATAACGTGCCACTGACAACAGCGGTTGACAACAAAGGTCCACTGTGGGCAGGTTAAAAGATTTGTAGGCATTTTTCATAATGACCTCATCATGACCTACTGTGAATGTTTAAATGCCAAGGTCACAACTATAACATTAAGTAGACATGCGTAATCAAATAAGATTGAAAAAAACCCTTGCATCAACAATTTTGCCTTTACAATGTTTTCAATGTCATGTCAGATAGGTATTTAATAGGTTATGCCATATTTGAATAATTCTGCACGCTAAAATGTTTTGTGGTGTTTCCACCAATCATGGTTTTTATTAAACCTCGCTTAGGATTCCTTTTGTGTTTTCACTAGCGTAAAATAAGCTTGCCGAGAAGTCTTCATCGTCAGCCTGTTCTTAATGCCTTTAGGCTGCTGCGAGGCAAATCAAGTTCGGCCCGTTCCACTACTCCCTTGAAACATGACCGAGATAGAACAGCAGATGAACCGGTGACCTTTTGTGTCGACAAACTAGAACAACTAGAACAAATCTACCCAGATAAAATGAAGATGTTTTTGTTTCTATTCCTGTCTCAATGTTTAGTCTACGGGAAATCAAGTGAAGTGCAAACTCTTCTATAAAAGTGCTTGAAAGATAATGATTCCTGGTTGTGAGGAAGCCCTCATTTAAAAAAATGTATTTGGGCGTCCTTGTGTGGAAATTTAAATGAACCAAAATATTTACAGACTTCAGGATGATGCTACAAATATAACCACTGTAATTAAAATATTATACAGTCAGTGTTATCTCTTGCATGCTGTGGAGCCGTTTCACGTTAGCTCACTGACCTTAGAAGTTCCCTTGCTGGAGACATAAAGCCCTGACCTCCGCAAGATAAAGTACAACTTCTTCCAGGTCTTCTTGCTTGGCTCTTTGGAATGAAGATGTCCGTGAATTTCTGGGCACGTGCTGGAGCTGAGAAATATCTGTTGGTTTGTTTTGACATGTTAATCAATAGAGAGAACAGAGGTGTACAGTGAATCCCAAATTACATTTTGAGGAAAAAGACAGATTAACCTGCCAATCGCTCACGACATACATCTGTCCACTCATGTGTAGTGTCAGCGTATTGTTACCTTTAAAGCTTCCCTTTTATTAGAAGCAGTGATAAATTGGCCCTGAACATATTATGTACACATGGAATATGAACAGTATACAAAAGATAAGGTAAGAGTTGACACCTGTACAAGTTGAGAATGATCCACTATCCCATTGGATTCACAGGATATGGACACCATGTGATCAGGGAAGAAGTCCTAGAAGAATTTTGAGAACATTTGAAAATTCACATTGCAGTAAAAAAAAAAGATACAACAGTGTTAAAATGACAAAATGACATGATTCCAGTATTTTTTCCATCACAAACTTACCGAGGGTTTCTTGAAGAACTCATATTTGGCATAATTCTTTCTAAGATTTAGCCTGTTGTCAGAATCCATCCCCCAACTGGATATCACCTCCATAATAAACTCATGGTCTTCAATTGTTCTTTCTAGATAACAAAAGAGGGATTAACGACATGATCATGTTTTCCCCCCTCATTTGTGTTGTCAGATAAGAACAGGCGTGACCAAGGTTTTTTTTTCTCCCAGCAAAGTGGAAGATTTACCACCACCCCCATTGGAGAGGCACTATTTAAGTGCCTAGCTACATCTAGTGTTGAAACTGAGAAGTGGATCCGCATTTAGACTAAACTCAAGCTTCTTGCGCAGGCGATTTTGAGGGATATTTTCCTAATTTGCTGTGGCCCATGATTTTGACACCATTACTGTTAAAATAAGAGACTTCAGATATCATACAAATAAGATAAATAAATGGTGAGCTTTGCTATGATTTTCAAGCTCCAGTTGTTCTTTTTAGCATTGGTTTAGACTTCACATATATAACATCACTCAAGTCAAGGAACTCTGCAAGAAGTATTTTTATCATTCAAAAATGCACAAAACATTGATGAAGATATGTTTCTACTTTAATTTTAGTTTCCACATGCTTTTTTAACATAATTCTGATGTCTTATATAACATTGACATTTGGGGTCTACGAAGCTCTCAAATATATTAGCAATAGATATATTTTGTTTTGAGATATTGCAATTGTTTAGAATATATGACTACTATAGTGGATATATTGTCAAGTGAACACAACTTTTTAAAATAGAAATGCAATTTTATAAAAAGGTATCTGATTGGTTGTTGACGAAACCACTACATGTGGTTGCTTGTTTCCTATGAATCAGGGCCAGCCCTCTCACAGTGTGGACAATTAGTTGCCATTAAGGAAACTGTTACCTATTCCCAGATGGGAGAGATGCTCGTAAAGAGTCAAGCTGTGTTCGTCGATGCATTGGCTCTTCAAGGCAAACAGCTGACATATGTCCCGGGCAACAATGTCACTGGGGATCTCCACCGCTCTGCTGGTCTTATCTTCATTATAAATCTTAATTACCTACAAGCACAAACCGTATATGCAAATCAAAACATTTTTTTACTGCAAATTCACTTCTATTTTATACAGTTCTTGTATAGGATTAGTTATAGTGTTACAGCTATGACATAATTCACTTTTTACATTTCTGTGTGGCTCTTAAGCCTCCGCACGCTGAGACCTTCCCAAGTTAAACCAATAGCTTTGTAACTGGTCCGTGGGACAGCTGCAGGCTAAAGAACAGCACGCATGATTACTTTATACTATGTTGAAAAAAAGAATACAGGAACAAGGACAAGTAGTGTCACCCAATTTGCGTGTCAGAAATAAATAGCATTGAAAAAATACACATTTGCATGGGACAAAATTGAGGCGTGGCATAGGTGGCAAAATCAAATTAACAATTTCCTGCAGCGGCCTTCGCATGAATACAGATATTTTTTGTTTTGTTTCTGTTGTCGTCTATTTGAAATAAATGTCAGTGAGGTTTTTTTCCCCCTTCATCTGGAAAGCAGTCATTGTATTGAATAGAGTTATAAAAGAAAGTGAACAGAATAAAACTAGCTGCACTTCGCTTTTTAAAGTGGTGTAATGAACAGAAGTGAGTAGTTTCCAGAAACATTTAATCAAAGAACATAATGGAAAACTTTAGCACTGTGGTAGTACTTCTAATATGACAAAATTAATCTTCTATTGGGATTTTTGTTTGCACAATGATGCCATGAAATAAGTGCAGAGATGAACTCAATACCCCACAGAGAAGACTGTTACTATCAATGCTGATCCCACCCATTCGTTTATCATTAGGTAAACAGTATTAATCCAAATTTGGCATGGAGAGTGGTTAAGATTCCAACGGCGTACAGCAAAAGAGTACGGCAAGCAAAGCGTAAATCTACACATTGCCGGCGTGTGCGGCACAATGGTCTTGTTGACCTTATTTCAAGGATGGGACAGCGTGCGCCACTTGGCCAATTAGACTCGTCGGCTTTAACCTTGAACCGCACCCCCACAGCTGCAGCTCTATCTGAGTGATGGTGAGGAGATGGCCTCCAGCTTTGTCTAGCCGCACACGCAGCTCGGAGTGAGTCGCCGCAAAGATTCGGGGAAAGCAAATAACCTTTTGCTTAACTGCCCCTTTTCACTTTAATCGCTGCTTTTTTATTGTCGCCATCAATTAACTGCAGTTTAGTTGCACACCTGACATTCGAGGGAATTACATGAAAATATGCGTACAGTAGTGCCTTGAGAGACAAGTTTAACTTCCCATATAAAGAAATCAAATTTACATATATGTTTCTAATTATATATGTATATTTACATACATACATATACACTTTACTATATTTCTCATACCAAGCGACAAATTGGAGTGCTCAATCTTTCTTTTATGCATGGTTTTGGGATGTGGGAGGAAACCAGAGTACCTGGGGCATGGGGAGAACATGCAAACTCCACACAGAAAGGTCACAGCTTACGATCAAACACTTGAACCAAGAAGTGCGTAATGCACGCCCACTGTGTCATCTTATTACAAAATACTATATTTCATTAGTCAAAATACTTTATTTTGAAAATATAAAAGTGAGGGTGTTAAAAAAGCAGGAACAAAATATATGCATGATTAGTTAATGCTTTAAAATGAACTCAACAGTTTATAACATCTAAAACCTTATTAAAACAAAATTATATAAATGGTGAATTCCAAAGCTTTTTGTCTTTTACAGTATATTTATTAAACGCCATATCCAGTGACGATTAAACTAATTGAACATTATTCAACATGACAACTAGAATGTCCTGAATTTCTCAATATATATAGTGAAATCTAAAATAATAGAGATGTCAGATCCTACCCGCTTCTCCAGACAAAGCGGTGTGATGGCAGGCAAGGTTACTCTTCTTGCACGGAAGTTCATGCTTCAATCTTCAACAAATGGTCAAAACCTCCATACATAGTCACTATTTAGGATGCTCTTCACCCTTTAACCAAATGCGTGTACACCAGGCGTACAATGCTATAATATGAATAACATATGTAACTCCAAATTTACTGCACGAGTCAGATCCGTTGCTCTTTAAGTGTGAGAAACCAGCAACGTTGCCACCCTAAAACACAAACTCCTCCTTTGTCCTTGGTAAAGCAAAAGCTTCCCGTTCTTTCCCGTTTTTTCTTTCTGGAAACCCTGCAGGAAACATGTTTTTATTTTTATTTAAAGATACAAGGTCATGTAGGGCAAGGAAAATTCAAGTACTGTCTATACCTGCTCATGATCATGCTCTATTTACTCAGCAATTTGCATTGTACTCGCACAATGGCTCCTTTGTTTTACTTAAGAAGCTGTCAAACGAGCCCTCGTCAAATCTGACTGATCGTCCACTCACAGGCCATATCATAAGGTACCAGAACAAAATTGGATTTACCATCGATTGAGCAAAGCCCCTGAATAGCTCTTACAATAGATTTATTTTGTTCCCCGAGTTGCACGTTCAAGCCCACAAAAGACAACATGCAGATTTGGCACCAATCATGGTCCACGCTGGCTACTCACAAGAGTTGAACGGTGCAGCAGTAGAAGAAGGAGCACCCTTCCCAGACCTTTATCTCCCAACACAGCAGTCGGACTAGTGAGAGTCCAGACAGTCAGACGCGGGTACTTATCGCATAGCTAAAATAAATTGGAATTAATGGAGCCAAGATGATAACAAAGTCTCCACTACTCTCATAACAGAAGCCGCTGTAGACACATTGTCCTTGACCGGGCTTGATCCAATCAGAATCCCCGGGAAGGGTCAATTAGCATAACCGTAAATGTATATACAGCATGCAAGTATATGTACAAACAGCACTCACATCAAGATGCCATTTTATGGTTTCCTATGATTTATAATTTCAAGGCCACACAAAAGTTCTCCTTCTAGTTCATTTCTCTCCCATGTTTCCAAAGGATTGCAATTTACTATAAATAATCTCCTAAAAATAGTTGATCTTGAACTACAATTTAAGCTGTCACAACAGTACTGCTTGACTTGGACTAAAAAGTGCAGAAGAATGTCATGTTTATTGACTTGCACCAATCAAAGTATATGTTTCTGAATTGAAGCTTTGAAATGACAAGTCACAGCCACTTAAACACTAAACAACAAGAAACAACAATTTCTTAATTATCCTTTGGGAAAAATAAACACTTGTGCTTGTTGCCAACTGCTTCGGGAGACACGCTTTCACAACATTGTGTTAATATCAATATCATTGTTATAGCTATCAATAACGGACAAACTTGATAAAAGGCGTATAGATCTTTTATTTCTTTATAAATACCGTATTTTCCGGATGATAAGTCGCACTTGTTTTCATAGTCAGCGACTAAAACTCAAGTGCAACGTACATATTTTTGACTCACAGACCACCAACCACCTGTTATGTTAAGTGCCCAAAAGTGTGTTTTGTTTCGTACAACCACTGGATTCTCTCCCTTGTGCTGACACCTCTCGGTCATGTTCGTTCAAAAAAAATAAGCCCACATGAGGGAATGTGAAAAAAGATGTCTTTTCTATGCAAAAGAATGAAAAATTACTGAGGGGCATTACATCAATAATCAAACAAACATCAATTAAGTTCTATTTGTAATGTACTGAACATGTGATTTTATCCCTGTTGTTGCTATACCATATCGTAAATGTACTTTTCAAATCTCATCCTCTCCATCATGGAGCAATGACTGTTTTCTCTAACTTTCACCCAGATACTAAAAACATACATGTTAAGATGTTCGAAGAGTTGACATCTGATTGATGTATGCATGTATAGTAATTCCCAAATTAGACGACGGAATCGGCATCTAATTGCAGTTTATGTGATGTAGTGTGACAGATTTAGGCTTTAGGCAACATTTATAACCCTGGGAAATGACAGATGCATTTTTTTCCTGTGACAAAAGTGAGCAGCATTTAAACTGTCAGTGAGAAACACAGCAAAAGTCTGGGTTCGAATTTTGGAGTATTTCAATTTGGTTGGTGTAGTTCAGCGGTCTCTAATCTTTTTCTCACAGTTGACCGGTAAATTTTCTCGCCAACCAGCATATGGGGATGGGAACAACTGAAAAGAAAAGCGTGGGGGGTGCACGGACGACGTCCAAAAAAAAGGGGAATTGATCACTGATTCCATTCATTGCTTTTAATTCTAAAGTTATATTGACAAAATGGTATAAACAGGTTGAAATTTCAGTAAAATATTTCATTTAACATTTTAATGTCAGCTTTTGTTTGTGTGTTGGGATCTTTGTGGCCGATTTATTTATTTATTTAACCCCTAGGTAAATAAACTTGAATAAACACCAATCGCAGATCATTTTGTTTCTCTGAAACTGATTTACAAACTGTACAGAAGTGAATGAAAAAATAACAATGGCCTAAAGAATAGAGGAAAAGAACCATGTTACTTAATGGACAAATTAATGATTTCAATCAAACACATAGGGGGGTTTGGAAAATAGGAGGCCATGCCATTAAAAATTAGGTTTGAGGTCAGCAGGACCAGAATAATTAGAGTGAATTTTGGGGGGAAATAAAGAATTTTGAGGGGTTTTTTATAGCGCGAAAAATATTGTAGAATCAATCAATCTCTAAATAACAGGACTGTGCTTACTTGAGTTGCACTTGATTTGGTCCAAGGTAATAAAGTGTCGGTAGTGGAGTGAGAGTGCGTTGGTGCGACACTTTCAGGAAAACAAGGTGACACATCTCTGGCCTCTTTTTTTGACCTGATGAACACAACCACACTCTTAAGCCAAGCCATTGAAATGCATCACACCAGTGGAGAAAATAAAACAAAATGTAAGACATTTCCAATCAAACGTGTAACTTTAGACGACAAACAGTTAAAAATACAATGTGTCCATTAAAAATTAGGATAATCTTTGTAAACGTTGAATTTTAGATACAGATTTTGTATTGGAGAATAAAGTCACGTATCTGAATGCTTAAAAAAGAAATCTCATTGAAAGTAGCACGGAAATTAGCTCAAAACTGAAGAATGCTTGTGTATTATTTAATTGATTTTCTCATATTAATACTGAGATAAATTGTTAAATATATCAATTAAATTGGTTAGTGATTCATTGTCAATAGAGAAATGATCAGGGTGCCATAATAAATAGTATAGATTAGTTAAATAAAACTTAATTATATATATTGTATTACATTACTAATATAACATTTGACTCGTGTTGCATGGTCCACATTGTCTATTCATTTTATTCAAATAATCATTATGTTTACATAAACAGTCCAATGTGGTTCTGCAACACAAAGTTAGTCCATGCATCCAATTTGACTTTTTTTTATTGCATCTGCTCTTAAAACTAATATTTAAATAAATCAAATTCAATGGATTTCCTAGTAAGGCTCTCCTCTCCTGACTTTCTGCACCACTCAGCAAACAGCAGTTACTGAGTTACTCATTATCTCGCACAAGGCAACAGGTGCCAGGGGTATTCAAACATGTCCACCGTGTTTTTTTTTCTGACCGTTTCAATCATTCCTCCTACTTTATGTTGAAGAGAGAAGAAAAAAAATAAACAATAAAGATGTCATGTTGTCATCATACCTGTTGCCTCTGCAGGGTGAAGTCCTCTTGACATTTGGTGTGAGTAGAGGGTCTTCTGAGGAGATGAGAGGTGAACTCCCACTCCTCTGGTCACTCTGGTAAATATCCACTTTGAGACCAAGAGTTTCAGATAAGTCCTCCAGTGCGTTATTCATATCACCTCGCTTAAATCCAAGGCATCATCATCTACAACGACAGGTCAGAAGAGACCGATAGTTGGAACCGGAGTGACTGACTGGAAGAGTGAACTGTCGTGTGCTCCTCCACTTGCACATACTGTATACATGAGTCATCTGGCTCATCTGCTGCCACACAAGGCTGCCTCAGTAGGGCAAGCTGACTGACCCCTCCCACACAAACGTGATCTATTACATTTTATCCAGTGTCCCCTACTGTAACAAGGTGCTTAAGCAGTAGCAAGCCCCTTTAGCATGATTTTATTATACCAAGTTTATTTCAAGGCCATTATTTGGATTCCTCTACAGTGCCTTAGTCATAAGAATGGTGTGCACCACATAATGTCAGTTTATTTTCACTTCCCCTCATGAAAAGATTCATTGAGTTGTACAGGTTATACGAGGTAATGCTCTTGTATTTGAAGAGGTGTGTGTAAATTTATAGTCACTAACAAACAAACTGTGTAATATACTGCAATAGGCTCATAGCTATAGTGTTGCAGATATGAGATGAAAGAAAACAGGTCAGCAAATTGCCTTGGTTGTAGGGGCGGGCATTAAGTTGGCATTAGGACATCTTAAAAGGTAATGTTTTACAGGAGTGACTGCTGCACTCATAAGAGTTAACAGGCAAAGATCACTTAATGATAAATGATTTTTTTGTGTGTTGTTAAAGAAGGCAAAATGCAGATCGGAGTTGTCTAATAATTAATCAGTCTGGATCGATAATTAAATAAACTGTCATCAGCTCATTGTATGAGATTATTCAGTGGCAAATGGTTTGTCTTAGCGCAGGGAAACTGGTTTTGCATTACAAGCTCCAAGATCAGCAGTTAAACAATCATTTGAGTAGCAATACCAATACCACCATAAATATACACACCTAAAGAAATATACATTACATATACTGTTGGATGTTTGCTATACATATCCACCTGAGGTCGACAAACTCATGTTTTGGCTGCAGAAAATAGAAGACTAATGCCAGATCAAGTTTACAGGGAGACAAAACACAAGCAGGCCTTCCACGTGGATGCAATGCAAAGAAGCATATTTCAAGGCCTCAATGAATTCTCAAACATTACCTATTACCCTCTCGCCAATTCTCTGGACAATATTTCTCAAATCATTATTCCTAATGGACTAAAAAGGAGACACCATTAAATTAAATGTTTATCAATTGGAGAAAAAAAATAGCACTCCAAAATATTTGTACCCATTAAAACACAATCGTGATAATTAATCTGCTCAAACACTCTTCTCCTCTTAACCCAAAAGGTTTGATTTGTTTTAATTGGAAAATACCCCACTCTAATATTGTACTTAAACATGATAAACACACAATAAACAATAAGGTCATTGTAAATTAAATTTCCCCACTGCTGGTATTAAGCAACCATGGGCAAACTGTATAATCAAAACAGTGTAATTTCATTTGTTTTGTTTAAATTGACTAAACAAACTGGGAGTGGGATTACAGTGACTACTACTTTGTTTGGCTAAATGCCAATAAAACCCACACAAAAATAACGCTGAATTCAGTTGTCAATCAGTGCTCACATCTTATTTGGAGAACAAATAAGTATGTACTTCCATGCAATACAATAAAATTGAGAGCATTTAAAAAAAAAAAAAATAAAGTCATATTCCAGTCAGCACTTTCCACTCATATCACCATTAATATCCTATTTTTCATGTTATTAATTGTGTGAACATAACATGACTATTCTGCTATGCTTTCCAGTCCATTTAAAGTTGATGGAAAGTGTATCCCCCCTGAAATAGAAAGGTTACTTACCTTGTTGCCTCTTTAATGGTGTTTGACGTGAAAATCCAAGCGTACGCATCACCGGTGGCGGAGAGTAACACAGAAAGAGTTCTTGTGCTTTCCGTGCAAAGTGAAATGTGTTACACTCCTTGCTGAGTGTTCACTCGACTGTTTGCAGTGTCCAATTTCAGCAGTTTGTGCAGGAAAAACCTGTCGCGTTTTACACACGCGCCAACGACTTCCATGGGAGCTTTTGAAATGATAAAGGATTTATTGCTTACACGACTCTTTGACCACAGCCACGTGTGTATTTCGGGTTTATTCAACATTATTTTCACGTCAGTTTATGAAAACTCATATTTAAATATAAACAATGCAAACGAGAAGCTTTTAGTACCAGTCGAGTCAAACATGGTCTTTGCAAAACTCAAAATTCAATATTTAGAAACCTCTCAGAATAAACAATAATAAACTAATATTATCAAAACTCTGAAATTTATCTTTATAATTTATAGAATTGCTCTTATTTAACAACTTGGTCAAGGCAAAACAATGCATTTAATGCAAGACGGCACAATATTCCAACCAAAAAAAAGATAAATTATATACCGACGCTGTTAATGAAATGTGAGTAAATGAACCAAAATACAGCAATACTTAATGATCAAACATTAAATCTATCACGCTGCCAATCAAAAGAGGTCAATCAAAAAATAAAAAAGCGTTCATTTCGTGCCCAAAAAGGTTTCAGGAAAAAAAAGAAAACAGAATGTGCTTCTCCTGAAAAAAGAATTGTAATTAACAAACCTGATGAATAACCTTTACAGAAAATTCTAATGAAATTAAGTTCCTTACAGTAGCTCATATTTGTCATAGGGCACTGCTAAATGGTTGACTCTCTCCCCCCATCCATTTCCACGAGCTCGCTCGTTGAAACTGGCTTTTCTTTGTCTTCTGATAGAGTACTTTTGTCATTCACCACTTGATCATTCTCTTCAACCTGCGTAGATAAAAACAAACATGGGAGTTTGAATAATAAATATTTTCTCAATCCTCAGCAAAAAGTGTTGGCTACTCCTTTCATTTGCCAATATTTCCAATTATAATTCTATGCGATCAGTAACTTAAGTTTGAAAATCATCATATCAAAAATCAGATGAACATACTAGTAATATTTCACAATTGAAAATAGATTTATTCAACTTATATGAGATGTGCAATACACATCTAAACCAAATGAGATGTGCAGAAATGTGGGCACCCCAACAGAAAAAATATCAACATTCAATAGATCCTCCTCTAGCAAAAAAATAATAAAACCATAAATCAGTCCAGTTGCTCCATCAATGCACATTAAACTCACAATAAGAGATATTGGTAAAGAGGGAAAAAAAACGCAAATCAAAAGTGATCCTCCCACTCTTATACTTTGAGGCAGTAGAAGCATGTGATTTCTTTCATTTAAACAGAAAAAAAATCTAATTCTAAAAACAACTCACAATAGAATGATACCATTGTGTGCTGAACCACCCACCCCCAGGTTGTGTGGAAAATAACATGAATGTGAATGAACATGAATAATTGTGCCACTCCCTAGAAATGTTCATACTGCATTGGCCATTAGATGCCACTGGGGGGCAGAAAATATCTATTAAACTTAGTACTTTGGCACCAAGAACCCAAGAGATATCAGCAAAGCATTACTCATGTCTAAATACCACTCGTCATGCCCCTTACTTTATTTTTTTATTTGGGACCAAGATAAAAACATAGTGCTCATTATTTTTTCTGAGTGGAGGAACAAGGGACTTTAAGACATGGCTAGAGTAACGCTGTGAGTGGCTACATTTTGAGTCATGCGGGTGGAAAAACAATACGAATATGCTCAGAGAGGATATGAGAGTAAAATGAGTCATGTACCCAAACAGAAGTGGTTTTGGTACTTCCATAACTTTAAGTACTCTAAAGACTTTTTTTCAGAGTCAGCTGCGAGGTGAATGTGAGTTCCAAATGGGAAATGTGAAAGAAAACACAATTCTAATAAATGCCCATTCAGGATGTCTCTCATAAAATGTCTAGTGAGGCCTTATTTAAGTATGAATGCCATTACTCACCTTGAACTTCATTACTGTGTTTTCCTCAATGACTGAAGAACAATTTGCGGGGGGGAAATTGGGTGTCACTGGAGAGCTGGGTGATTTGGGGCTGTCAGGCAGCGATCGGCTCCGCTTGACCGCCGAGGACACCGCCTGGGCAAAACGGGACGGTGTGGTAGGGGAATAAGGCCTGGGGGCCGCGAAACTCCTCAATTTCTCTAAACTTAATCCAAAACTTGGCTCTTTGGCCGACAGACCGCTATGCCTCGTCGTACGTGCATCTCTTACATCGTCCCTTTTAGGACTTGGGCTAAGGCCAGTGGCTTCAGCATCGCCCTGCATTGGAGGAGGAGGAGGAGGAGGAGGAGGAGGAGGAGGAGGAGGAGGAGGAGGCAACATCGGTTGGTCCTTGTGGGGAGAAGGGGGACTGGCGACGGGACCTTTCTCGGCAGCGGAGGTTACATAATAGCCAGGTGTCTTTTTCTGCTTGGACAAGCGGAAAGATGCTGGTTTTGGTCGAGTTGCAGGTGGAATTTTAGTTGCCTTAACCTCTCCTGGTGCAACTCCTTTAGAGGAGAAGAACACGTCAGCAGCTTTCGGAGAGCTCCCTGGCAATACGGCCTGAGTGGCTTCAGCTTGGCATCCGTTGACAGTGTTTTTAGGGGCAGCAGTAGTAGTAGTAGTAGTAGTAGCAGTGCTCAGTATTTCTTCCCTGGGCGTATTTGAGTTCTCGCCCGAGTCTTCCGTGACAATGGGTGCCGTCTCCAGTGTCAGTGCGACTTCAAAATACCTCAACTTTTCGCTCGATTTGGGTGGCACGATGGTGTACGTAGTCATCCCCACTTTAGGGATGTAGTCCCTGGTTAACTCATTGGAGGGCTTGGGCTGCGAGGTAGCGCTCGACGGAGCTTTAGGGGCAACAATTGGCGTCGGCGTTTGGCACGGGGACGTCGCTAAGGCTTGGCTACATTTGAAATCCGTTGGCTGCGGCTTATCTGTCGAAGTGGCGATGTCCTTATTTTCATTGTCCACTGACCCCAAACCAGAGTCCTTGGCAGAGGCCACATCTAGCTCAGTCTGTTCAGGTGGCAGCTCCGGGAAAGCCGTGAAATCTGTTTGCACCTGAGTGTCCTCGCCAGTGGGGCAAGACGTGGCAATAATGTCTAAACACTGAGAGCCGACCAACTCCTCCTCGGGGGCTGTGGTATTTTCTTCAACCAAAGCAAACTGGGATGCTTCGGCAACTCGCTGGAGGTCGCTGGTTACGTCCTCGTGGTCGACATTCACACTTTCATTAACAGGCTCTCCACAAATGGGCTGACCGGATTCACTTTCAACTTCACATGAGACACTTTCTGTATGAAAAACAATTCAGTGTTAATTAGGGGTTTTGTAAAAATCACTGTGTACCTACTAAGGGACTTTAACACTATTGTTTTAAATAAATAATAGCATTCCGGTTTTTTTCTTCACATTCTGAAACTCTCAGCTTAATACCAATATAATTAATCTTAATCACCAAATTCCACAAATCTATTCCTAGTGTTCATATTAAACAAATATACAATTGTTTAGCTCTTTCCAGATTATGAAATTGTAAACTGTATTTACAACATTTGTTCAAGTCATCTGTTCCAATCAATGCACAATATAAACATATTGATCGATCAGTAATGCACAGGAAAGCCATACCCGCCACTTGAGATGAGACAGGGCATTCTGGCCTTCTTTCATCGATCTGATTTGCTGCAACATCCGTAGTGCTCTGTGGCTGGCTGCCAAAGTCAAGCAAATTATAGAATTACAAGTATTCCTAAGAATGATATGAAAAGATATGTCTGCAGGGAAAGCCATTAGAGTTCGTACTTGCCATCTGAGGATAGATCACAAGACTGATCTTCCCCACGGCCCTTGTCATACTCTTGTTTATGCATCTCTTTCCCAGGTACTGATGTTTCCTCAGTGATTTCTTCCAGTGTTTTAGAGCCTAGAGCATCTACAAAAGTGCATTGTGATTCTAATGCATCAATACACAATTATTATACAGTGCATACATATTTAAGTTTTTGTATTGAGAGCTGAACAGGTTCGTCACAGGTCGTCACAAGATCACAATTCCAAAGGCAATGTGAACATAACCAGTGCGTGATTTTGTCATTTTTTTAAGCAGTACAAGAAGTACTATGAAGCTCATATACATCAGAGAAGGAGATCTGAGGGCAAATTGAGGAATGCCGTTTAACTCCTGTGAGCAGTGAGGTCAAATTTCCTGTAGGTTATTTCAAGGTGGTGACGCAGTTTATTCTGATGTAAACACAGCAAGTTTGTTTTCAAAGACGCACGCTCAAACGTTAAATGGTGTTATTGTTGGTTTAAATTGCTTTGTGCTCAGTTCGGGGCGGAATTTCCCCCACAGGACCATACAATAATGCTAAAATGTGTGCAGACAATTGCCGGAAAGTCACTCCAAAGACGGGTAATTCCAAAACACCACGGAAAGATACAAAAAGGTTGGAAAACACATTATCCTTTGAACTTGAAGGGCAAAAATGGGCACATAACTAGAAAATGTAGTAGCATTGCATTCCAAGAAATAATGATAAAATTCACAAAATATGTTGAACCTGCCAAATATATTAGCCACCAGGGGGCAAAAGCATACAATAAAAAAGTTCTTTTCAATCACTGGTCCACAGCACCGTAAGGGTCCGTCCATAAGTTATGTAAAACTGGCCTGCATGGGTAAAATAAAAATCACTGACAAAAATGTTTTATCTTGAAGAAGAACCAGATTTTCTCTAGGGAGAAAGCTCCAACTTATCCACACACAGGTTTGGGCATAGGTGCCTGCGGTAATCAGTATTAATGACATAATGCTGATGTTATATATTTGATTGGCTAGAATAGCTTGATATTGAAATACTGGCTTGGTGATATATTTCTCCTCTATCATGAATCTGAAAAGTTTAAGTGTTTACTACTAAACTAAAACTCACCTTGCACATTCTCTTGAGGAGGAACCCTTCCTGGTAGAGAACCAACTGGGGATGTTGGGGGTTGAGGAGCCTTGCGTTTAGTCCTCTTAAGGGAAGATTCTGCTGAAGAGTCACGACTGAAACCAGAAATCTGTACCATAAACAGAAAAAAAATTATACTTCAACATCCTCTGCAGCTCAACCTTTGCTGAAGACACAAATAGTAAACAAACTATTATCTGAACAATAGAAAAAGATTCAGAAAGTATGCAGGTAAAAGACTAAAATTATTTTAGACTTCTTGCGATTGAAAAGCAGAAGGCATTGCAAATTAGTGAGTTTTCTTTTGCTTAAATTAATGGTAGCGATATACAGAAATGGAAAAAACTGTGCTGATGAGATGTCTTTAGAAGTCAGGACTATGAGAAACAACGAAATAGCCTATAATGTTGACCAACCTCGCAGTCAACTGGGATAGCAGGTTCAGAGTAGAGCCTCTGGCGAGTGCTGGGGTCTGTGTGGCAGCTCTGAGACACGAGGATGGGGGGCTGAGGAGCCCTTCTCTTCTTGGGCGCGTCACCAAAGGGCGACGTTGGCGACATTAGCGGAGGTGAGCAGGAGCTGGGCAAGGCCATGCTAAGCGGTCGAGGCTTGGTCACGAGCACCGGAGAAGCAGGGGCGCTAGCTGTGGTGGCCTTTAAAAAAGGTAAACATCCAATCAGCAGATAATAAGACCTCTGCACCCGGATGACATTGCACATGTTGCACCAATGGAAAAGCTAAGTCAACAAACCTCCCTCAGAATGTTTGCATTTACCAGCTCATACAGTAGACATGCAACCTGTTCCTTGCCTGTACACTATAAAATTCCCAGCATTAGGTGCATAAGCACATGACCAAAAAAAGGCCATTAGGTACGGCATAAATTCCATACAAACAGAAAGAAAATATTTTATAAATAGTATATCTATTGCCAATATGATAACAGAAATACTGGAACATACTGTTTAACCCTTTATAGGGCACTCATTACCCATCAGCTGCCATTAACGGTATTAAACCACCAATCCATTTACTGCCAGCCTCTAATATTAATTAATAAAAACTTAAATAAATAAATAAAAATAAATACAATGTACAAAAAGCATGCACATAAATACACACATTTATATTGTTTTTCTTCAGTAAGTAAGAGTTGATAGCATACCTCCTCAGATGTTTTCCTGCTTGTCCTAAATTTGCTGAAGAGGCCCTTGTTTTCTTTTTCTTTCTGATTTTTATCTTTTCCAGGTGTCACTGCTGCTGGAAGGACACATTTGAGTAGCAGAAGGATTTCAAGAAGTAAGGGGGGGGTGGGGTTTTTTAAAAAAATAAAAATAAATTCAAGAAAATTAATCAAAAGAGACCTACCTGCATATGTGAATGAGGCTGTACACAAAGGAGACTCAGAAAGTCCTGAAAGAGAATAGTTTGATACATAAAGATAAAGTTAAATTAGTAGTACTTTATACTCAAAAGTCATGGACAGCTATGCAGCAAACTTCTCGTTTACCTCTTGTATCTCTTGCATAAACCTCCCTGATTGCATAATCATTTAGGGAGCAGGACAAGTCCAAAGGGGCCAGGGATTGCACATCTCTCAACAGAATTGTTGACTCCAGAGCAAATTCACATTTCTCACAGATTGCAGGAAGGAGTTCAGTCAAGGCAATTTGAGGATTAACTCTTAATATCGCTTTTTGGGTCTTTTTGTAGTTTATCACCATCCGAACAGTGGCCTGATGAATACAAAGGTGGAAATGTTTTGTTCAAGCGTTTTGGTAAAGTTGTGGTGTGTTAGGAATGGTGAAATGCACCTCAGGTTTTTGAGGACCCGTCTTCTTATTTTTATCATCTCCTTTAGGTTTAAGAAAGACCTTCTCCACATCTAAAGTTCCGATGAGAGCACTGGGCTTGAGTTTGATGTTGTGCCGCTCTGCGGTGATAAGTTCCAAGGTGTAACTTGACGGGTTGAGGTGATATCTTGCGCAGAGCATCACCAACAGGTCCATGAGAGGCTTGCTTATAGACATAAAACACAATATTTACTTTGTGGTTTACAAAGAAGAGTGGTGAAACCTGTACCAATTATAAAACACAAAATTGTCTGACCAAACAACCAATTGTGCTGTGCTTTTGTGGTTTAAATTAAACAACAACAATGAAGATGTTGTTAGATGTGCAGCACTCAATCATTTGTTAAATATGCAAAGCCTCCTCCCAACCTAACCCCTCCCCCCCCAAACACACGACATTCCACTTCATAGGAAGAGCAATTAGCCAAGATAACGGGTTAAACTTGACCTTAAATCAACAGAAGGTACAGTAGTAACATTATGCACCTATTTGATGGTAACAGAGTTCAAAACTGTTGTAAACTGAGGACCCCTTGTAGAAGTGTTTAGTCATAAAATGATTTATTGGTATTTCTTTCGGAATCTGAATTTATGAAAGGTAAAGAATTTGATGCGTAACCGGAATTGGTGTGATGTTTCTCAATAGTCGAGGGGAGGAAGTTATTTTTGTCAGGTTTATAAACAAACAGATCGTGAACATTTTGTTGGGGGGATTCTTTCTCCACTGAAGGTGTATTGAGACAGGAATGCTGTATCCTGAACCATTGGCTCACAGCTAGATGGTCTGCCTATACGTCATAGGAACCCTGACAATTGTGTACAAGTATGGAAAAAGAATACCAAGTGACCAGTCATTTTATAATGTTTCTAACATTTTTAAAAGAAACATTTACCTGCCATGAACTGTGGTCATCTTTTCCACACCGTCAGGCAAGACAACAACCAAAGAGAGGTCTTTATTAACAGGCTTCTCTTTGTGGTCCATGGTGAAACCCGTGTTTCCTGGGTACCACTGGGAGAAATCCAAGGAATCCAGATTCTTCAGTCCGGGCGGAGACGGGGCTTTGCTTTTTGTTGACAGTCTGGTGTTAAAAAAAGTGTTTTTAATTTGATGGTTACTATTAAGAAGTATTCTGGTAATTATATTGAGGCAATCATCACAACAACACTTTGGGGGACAAAACAATAATCAGTTTTCCATTTACTAGAGATTCTGATCATTGAAAAGATGGAATCGGTTTTCTTTGGGGGAAAATGCTTCATCACAAGACAAACCATGGGGGCTAAAACAGCAAAAGAATCACAAGACCCTGAGAGGACATAGGTACTGTGTTTACTCATTAAGCCTGAAGACATGTCTGCAAGTGGGAAAACACGACCAAGGCTGGAAAAAACTCTTTGACTTTGGAACATGGTTAATGTGATGCGAGAAAGCATTCTCTTATGCAGTGGCTAAAACATAAAAACAATAATACAACAACAGATGCAATGCAAATGTGTGGGTCTAATAACATTAATGATGGAGTCAAATTACTCTATTGGGTACAATCCTAAAAAAGTGAGACCCATGAATTTAAAAATGTAATAAAATTGAATTTTTCCTATACGTTTAAGTAAAATGGAGGGAATATGTGAAAGTGTGTAGGAGTTGTGAACAGAAAATTTGACTAAAATAAGATAGAAGAATGAAATTAATTTTTATAGAATGGATTTATTGGACTCTCTGCATTACATGCATAAAGTATCCTCTTATAGCCCCTGTGGTGGTAAGGTGAAAAGGCGGAACATGTTGTCAGTGGAGCCATAGATGACCCAGGTTTTTGCAGAACTCTTACCCTGAATTATACTCTGTTCAAGTCTCATGTGGGGGTACGGAGGAATCTGAGCAATGCAAGGTCACGGGCTGTACTGAGGCATGTCTTGGAAGGGATTATTAGCCCTGCTATGGGGGACGGCAGTCCTTAAACACCATCATATACATGAAAACCCTCGCTGCACTTAATCACCGAGGGATGTGGATACACCCAGTCTGACAAGTCATTTTTATGCATTGATTTCTAGGCACAAACACTTTGCCTACCCTACACCTTACCAAATTGAGTATGAATTCTGTCAGTGTTATTCACAATGATAGCTGCCCAATTAAATTATCGAGTCACAGTGATATTGTGCTGCAAAAGATGTTTTTTTCTTCATTAATATAGGTTACACAAGTGCAGCTAGTAAAAACAGGCAATTCATTGGGTGGTATACAGGGGGACATTCTTATATAAAAACAAAATTTTTCAACATTATGAAAGAAAGTCTTTCAGATTGCTTCAGTGTGATGAGCACAATCAGATCTGAGTGAGGCATGTGCCTTGTACAAACCAGGCAACAAAACCGTCCATCTCTTAGCACACCAACTATGCAGTAAACTACTAGGCATGAAGTGCCAAAGTTGAGTCTTGTGCAAATGTACACACCGCAGCGCAATTTTTCTTCATTGTAGGCAATAAGCTTAACAGGTTAATTAAATATTCCGGAGTGAAATAGTAAATACAACTGAATTAAAGGATTAAGTTGAATTATTCCAAATAGTTATGGTGCTTCATAGTTTGCTGGTTGCATTAATGGTCAATCCGGACAAATGGAAAATGAACAAATATTTTTATGTTTGTTCCCTTTACCAATAAAATCTATGGCCTGTATCCTATAAAAACAGTTCATACGTGGACTACTGCAAGACACCGTCATCAGCACTTCTGCACAGTCCAAAGTTGATAGACAGGAGGACTTGTTGAAATAATGGAATCAACTTTTTTTTTTTTAAGTACCACTTCACAAGGCATCGACACTTCAATGTGTATTATGAGATCAGTTCCTTTTCTTTGTGGCAGACTCCACAATAATAAAAATACACAAAATGGAGTAAAACAAGAATGTACCATCACTGTCATTAAATATGAGTGTATAGGTTAGGGTTACTTTACGATTGACTTGTTCACTCTTTTACAATTACATCGTTTCAAGAATGCAAGTCCAGCATGAGATATTAAGCCTTCAAAATTGAAACGGAAAAAAAAGCCCATGAGGATACATTTTGAATGAAAATTAGGCCATCAATTGCCAAATTACTATCAGTACTAATATGATTACGCCTTTATATGCCAACAAAAAGTGAAAAGTTCAGACAAGTGTGGAGCAGTTGGGGAGCTTCAAGATGTTGGTGAGGAATTCGTAAATATCAAGGGAAATGGCAGGAAATTGCAAAGGGAATAGACAGTAGCAAAACACACCAAATATTTCCCCTTTCAAAACAGTATTAGTTGAGTGCAAAGTCCTTATTTCAAGGCCCCGATTGTTTACATGACATCTACATCAACAGTGACGTTGAAACGTTCAGCAGTTGACAGGCACTGGACAAGGGCATTAAGTTCCATTCTTGTGTTTTTTTTTATTTTTGTTTTTTATGCAGGCGGGACAAGCCACAGCATGACTACACTGATGCATGTCTCTTTGACAAGGACTTCTAATGCTCGCAAACAAGTCTGTTCAATTGCTCACGAGAACCTGTACTTGAATATAGAGGACATACAGAAAGGAGCAGGGTTTCTGTCATTGTTGACATTGTTGCTATCTTTATCATTAGCAGAGTAAACAACATGAAAACAGACATGATTGTCAACCACCCCAAAAATAACAAGTTATAAGAGAAAATGCTGCTAAAAAGAAGAGTTCTGAATGAGATTGCAAGAGATGTTTATTAACTTATTTAAAGACAGGCAGGGTTATTAAAGGCAATTACTATATCCTCCAAATGCTTTGCGCCACTTGGAAAAAAAATGGAGCATATTAGTTTGCTGCGAAATTAATTATGAAGCAAATAAGGGACTTTTAAAATAATATGTATTGGTTTTGTGAGACCCCAAACATCTAAAAGGGTGGTTTTTATTCTACCCCAAAAAAAATCTACCGATAAAACAAAAACTGGGAACTGGTTTTGACTTCTAAGTAATTTTGCGATAACAGACAGAGTCACATACCTCAGCAATATGCCACACCTATTTTTTAGTGATCCCATGGCAACAATGAGGTCTTTGATCCGATATATTCAAATTGTACTTTATTTTTCTTGTTAATATCTCAACTAAATACCCCATTGCTGTATCTATGCATAAAATCTGTTTGAGATGCTAAACACAAATGAAAACCAAATTGGCACAATGCACAAGTCAATAAAGAAATCAAACCCGTAATTTCAGTCATTCATACAACACTTGAGCTCCAACAGAAGAGCACAATTGTATCAAAGCTGCTAAACTAGACTGTACAAGCTCCAACATGCCACCGACTAATACAACACACACTTGGGAGTCAAAACAAAATGCAACCTCTCTGGTGGCTTAAGGAAAAGTTCTGTGGCTGCTGAGCCACAGTATTTAAGACATTCCATGCAAAAATGTGGAGTGCAGGTGTGACAAACCTGCTTTTCTCCCCTTACTTTGCCAACAATTCCTTCCACTCTCTTACCTCACACAGTCTCTGCTCGAATAACCTCCATGGTGTCGCTTATCTACTGTAAGCTGTCAGATGGAGTGAAGGGTATTGAGTGTAGCCTCAAAAGGCCCACCACCTTAATGCCACGCCTGAGCTGCAGTATCACAAATGGTGTGTCCACCACCTAAATCCTGCTCGGAGGGCTTGGGAAAAGCTGCCACACATGTATGTTGATACCACTCCCCCACGGTCACGACAAGAAAGGTGTAAGCAGCTTTGCCTCCCTGTGCAGACATGAACCTGTGGGCGGGGCCACAGAAGCAACAGGATCACAGTACATTCCAAACACGTGGCTCAAGATAAATATGTTAATTTCACCATGACACTGTTTTCTAATCATGGATGACCTAATCAGGCCTGAGATGATTACATGATGAGAGCCAAGTGAACAGAAGGGTTAAAATAACCATGGCAATATCACCACTTGGGTATATAATGGAATCAGACTCCCCTTTTCATTGCGATATGACAACTTTTGTAAGCCACACCTTACCTCTAAAAAGTGACTCACATGTAAATCATGTTTATGGCTTGTCTGGTCTGTTGAGTCAGAATTTTACACATATACATACAAAAGTAAGCTGGAGCTCGCCACCTACAGTAAAAAAAGACTCAACGTAATGTAAAAAAAATCTTTCCCTCTATGACAAAAACAAATTAAAATTAAAATATTTTACATAGGAACAAATGTCAGTTTCTTGTCAAATTTGATGAGTCCGGTTTATCGCCAGGTGCGCCTTTTAGTCCATGGCATAGATTATAGTATAATGTATTACTATATGTGCACTATATAGACATACAGCTATCCAAATAGGCCTATTAATGCTATAGTGTCTACAAAAGGCTCATTCATTTATTCATCTTCCATACTGTGCATCCTCGTAAGGATTGCCGGAAACTATCCCAGCTGACTTCGGGCGAAAGGCAGAGTACACCTTTGACTGTTCGCCAGTCAGCACACAGAGAGACAAACAACCTCAGGCAATCACAATCATACAACCACCGGCAGGACTCGAGGCCACGCCTGCCCGCACGTGAACCACTACACCATCATGCGCTCCACTAACGGCTGTCCTTCTATTTTCCTGTTTTACTGTCTAATTTTATTAAACTGTGTTTAGAATGATGTCAGATCTTAGTACGTGGATGTTACCACCACAGGCTGTTTGATATGATGATACAAGGGCGGTTTTGGCCTGGGGATACTCTTTATAATCTTGAGAAAGATGACTGTGTTTTGTTACTGAGGAATCGGGGCCAAGGGCGGCTGATGTGTGCGTGTGTGTGGGGGGTTAAGATTAGAGTTGTCCATATGACTTGCATGGAGTCCTTCAAAATCTAATTCAATGCAATTGGAAGTTTTATTTAAAGGCCTTTTGTAAATACAGTACTACTAACAAATGCCATCAAGTAAAAGGAGGATAAAGCCCTCTTTACAGTCGAGAGGGCGTGTGAGTGTGTCAAAGGGGTGGAGCCTAAGAGTCACTCACATACACTGGCAGAAGGTTGGTTGATCCCTGAGGAAAGACAAAACACAGCGGGGCCATGAGCCGCAGCTGGTAATTTGCTGAGAGGTCATTCACAGTAAACAAGCTTTTAAAAAGAGATCTGGAAAGGCCATTATTTCATAAATTGTGTAAGATGGAAGATGATTAGTGAAGTGGGGCGGAAAGGGACCAAGCAACTCTGGAAGAACTCACAACTTCCTGTGCCAATTGTTCATTAAATATATTGTGTTTGTTTTTTTCCCCAGAAAAATCAATCAAACTGATTTTTTTGTGCACTGACCACCCTTGGATTGGAGTCCAAAAAAAATTGGGAGATGTTTGGGTCAAGCTCAAATTCTGTGCAGACCAAATTTCTGATATATACTGTCCGTGAGTTTCTAATTTATCTGTTGATTCTAGTTTATTCTATTTAGGAGAGGTTTGCGTAATCGTGCTACACAGTTTCACGCCAATGCAGTGGCAGTAAGACTTGTTGCGGAACTCAGTCGGCCATGAATGACTTGTGTATCTACATAAACATCTCGTCTAAACACTGATAATGAAGGTCAAATAAATTATGATAAATGTCTTGTGTGAAATGCTGGAATGTTATTGCAGATAAGTGAATGTTTCTATTACCAGGGCACAAAGGGCTAATTCATGCTGCATTTTTCACAGGGCGAGAGAAGGCGGAATTTAACTGTCACGTCCTGGAAGAGATTTGTTCCAGAAGTAAAAACTTGTGCCAGCATTGAACAGCGATGTGCACAGCAGGTCGAAAGACTCGTGTGCAACGTATGTGTATTATTCTTCAATACACAAGTCTGCACAGTTGCAAAAGAAATCTTTTGTTCACAGGCGAAAGCAGCCGTTGTGATAATGTGCGTGTGATAGTGTGGGGTTAAATATTCATCGGTATTCACGGTCAATGCGTCGGTTTCAGCGTGGTGACAAAGACAGCCCATTATTCTGAGTCTTTTGGCTTGTTGCCATGTCGACTGTTTAACTCCTGTGAGGCAGAATGCAACCGTGAGATCAAACATGCTTGTTTTCACTTACTGTACTCTAACAGCCTAATGTGCCTTCAAGGAACTATGCTTTAAAAAGCAGCAAATAAATTATGAACTGTCCATTGGCGTACAGTAAGGAGAATGTTGCCATGGCAATGAAGCACCTACTTAAATGGTGTATAATATTGGTGGACCAGTCTGGACTGCACTCAAGTGTGTTACCACTAGCATTACTGTTCAGTGGTTTGTGCAATGCTTGAACAAACAGTGCTATGCATGAGAAAAAATGAGTTAGATTTTGTGTTCAGTGAGAGCTCATTGGTTTGCCTTTTGTGTTGTTGAAAAGTATGGCATTGATAAAGAAACATAGTTTAGGCTAAAAAAAATAGTTATAAAAGAAAAACATTTCTGCCACCATTTATGTCAAACTGGATAAAATTCCATAAGGGTTACTTTGGCATAGTTAGTGCAGTGAAATAGTTTTCCTAATGCAGTCCCTTTTAAACTGTGTGTGTGTCTGTGTGTCTGTGTTCGTGTGAGGGGAGGGGTGTTTCCATTTGAAATAAAGCATGATGAAACTAATCACAAATTACAAGGAATGTAAAGAAGAAAAAGAACCCTTATTACCCACTGTGGTAAATAAATAATGTCTAAATGGATAATTCATTGCATGACCAACTACTTAAATTTGACAATCTTTGTAGTACACACTTCATACTTATTAACATTATTGCCAATTTGCCAGTAGGAATAACGTTTATAAGGTAATCCTCTGGTTTCACTTCGATATGTCCATCTCCCTTTGGTGTAACAGTTGTAGGTATTTGCAATACCGTAACTCAACCCACATTCTTCCCTGAGGATTTCCAGCTCTAGGATATGAGCTCATTCTTTCGTTTAAGGTGTGTCCAATTAGCCTGTGCCAATCTGTCTGCATCGAGACTGGTTGAGGAGTGACAGTTTGTGTCTTGATGTCATTCAGTCATACAATCACAGTTAATAAATACCACAAGGCTCGTAAAAATGTGGTTGTTACACAGAAAGTCATTTTGCAATGAATACATTTACCTCATTTTATTACTTGCTTTTTTTTTTGACTGCACTGCTTTTTGGATGTCAGAATTTGTTTAAATCCAGTCAGATTGCTGCGTTTGTGTGTTGCTTTGGCATTCTCACCTTGCCAGGGTCTTCAGTATATATAATGCTGGCCAAAGTAACTTAAAACGATGTGAGCATTAGGACTGTTTCTTTCCTCCAAACATCAGCGAGCTGACCCTTGAAGATGCAGCATTTTCCATCCTCTGACTGATTGTTCCAAGAAAACAACCGCTTCCACACTCCCCCACAATTCTTAAGTAAGAAATTTAACATGTCTTGAAATTGTGTCTTATTATAACCAAATGCTGACATTTATTTAAAAACATTTTTGTAGTATAAGTGTACCTCACAGTTTATTTGATATTTGAATACAAGTATACTGCATGCCTTTTTTCACATTTACCACACATTTTGACTTCAATATCACGCCCCCCCCCACATACAAAAGAGAGAATTCTGTTACATTACAGTAATACTATAGCTTAATGCATCTCGAACAGTATTGACATGACAGTTTCTATTCAAATAGGTTAATGTTGTAATAAAAAGTAGATCAAGTCAGGTAGGATAGCAGTAAAATTGCAAGTACTAAAAAGAGTGCATGCCAGGATTTCATAATATGAATAAGCATCAGCGTGCTAGCATTGAGTGCGGGCTGGAGCAGAGCCAACCTCGGGCTTTGGCTTTGGTCAGTATTTGGAAAACAAATGAACACATTCGTACAGTGCACGTAGTCTTCACTTGACAGCTGTCCACTAAATATTGCCTCAGAAGACCACAGAACATGTGCCATCCTGTTTATAGAAAAGGGTGGCTAACTTTTCTAAATAAACCACAGATTTTGATTCCCTCCACATCTTTACCAAGATGAGCTGACTGTGCAAAAAGGAATATTCACATAAATAGAGCGGATTTTTTTTAAAACTGTAAAACCTTAAAAATAAACTGCGGCAGGGTGAGATGTTTTGCTTCTTTGCCTTATTGTTACACTTAAAATTGTGGCCATGTGGAATCTCAGTATACTTCACAGTACTTTTTCTATTGGGATGGGGTGAATGGTAGTTGAATAAATGACACTTAAAAAGAAATGCTTAAAAGTGATGGCGGTAGCTTGACCCAGGAAATATGACCCTGCCACCCTATTATTTCATGTGAGGGGGTGTTATTATTTTTTAAGGAATCACATGTCAACTATCCTCACAGAATCTATTGAGTTCCCTAGAGGATCTTCTCGAAGATGGACTCAAATGGAAGATCTTGTACTTTCAGGAATGGAAAGTTTGCCTCAGTCAAAACCTCCTACTCTACCTCTCACCTTCAATTTAAACAACCTCTCAAAAAAAAACGGGGGAGGTCTCAAAGTTGCAAGAAACAAGCTCTGGAAACTCACTCCTCCTTCTTTAATGATTTCAACC
This sequence comes from Stigmatopora argus, assembly GCF_051989625.1. Lineage (NCBI taxonomy): Eukaryota > Metazoa > Chordata > Actinopteri > Syngnathiformes > Syngnathidae > Stigmatopora > Stigmatopora argus. Next base: position 12,653,598 of record NC_135399.1, read on the forward strand.
GCTGGAATAGGCAGCTGACATCATCCCCCTGAACCGGAGCAAATAAGAAATTCCATCGTGCCCACTTTTGCATGTGATAATTTGAGATTTTGTTTAAGGATGCACGAATAAACTAATAATTTATACAAGCAAGGAGGTCGGAGAGTGAGGGGGAATCATCCGGTTCGTTTAAGCGACAGCGGAGGCAAGAGTGTCGTGCCTGCTAAATATTTCCCATGACCTCAACATATGGTCAAGACAAATTCTCACTAAAACTGGGAGAGCAGGAAATGGGGGGTGGTGGCGTGAGGGAAAAGGGTTGTTCAAAGATTGTTGAAAATATCTACAACAACTGTGATTTCACCAATACGCGCTCTGTGAAAGGAATGTTAGTCGTGTCATTGACCTTTTACTCACAAAGGTTGCATTGTGAAGACGAGCGTTGCTGAGGATGGCTCAGTAGGGGTTTGCAGGGACACACCTATGCAATGCTCATTCGGTCATAAATAAAAGCGCTGTGACAGTTTATGATAGGAATGACCCACTGTACAATGACGAATGCTTTCTTACCTCTTAGAAGAGTTGTGTGGATGATCCTGTGATAAATGATCATCCATGACTAAACTCATCGGGCTGACCAAATTTACTGGACTGTGGGGAGAAAAAAAAATAAGAATGAGTCATGCTTTATCAGCTTGAATATGGCTGAAATTCACTTCTTTCCCATTATAGTTTGGTTATTGATAATATGAGGCAGATAGGATCAACAAAGAGACATAAATAGGAAAACACAGTCATAAATAAGGAAATAGATGCAAATACATTTAATAGAGATAGAGACCGATACAAGTTTGCAGGGAGCTTCTGGAAATTTAAATCAAAAAGCTTACCATGAATGCAGATGTTTTTTGTAGCGGTGTTCAACATCCATGAGTCGTCACAGGGATGCGATTCCAAACATGACTTGGAGGAGGAAAACGGCAGCCTCATTTGTCCTAGTTAGGCGTTTTTCAAGTTCATTCCTTCCTGTTTTTTCGCACCGCCTGGTGGTTTTTGCGATCGGAATATTTAACTCAAGTGTGGCAACTTTTCCCCTCCAACTTGCATCCAGTTGACTGCCGCCGCTCCGCAGTAAACGTCAAGCTGCAAAAGGCGTGGGGCGTCCTCGATGCGGTTTCAGTCTCCCCCGGCAGGGCGTTTCAATCAAATTATTTTTTGAGGACAATCCTAAACCAAAAGAAGTGGACGTACCGCACAAGAAGTCGACGGGAAAGCCCAAAAGTGAAGTTAAATCGAAGCCTTAATAAATACACGAACAAGAATTCTTCTTTGCGGGTTTCCTTTTATTGCTTGCATTTGTGTGTCAACAGTGACTCTATGTGGGAAATAAGGGAAATGAACAGTCATCTCCATCAGTTTTCAATCATTTGCAACATTGGAAAACATTTACTTGGAGACCTAATTTGACCTTCCCTTAGTTTCCCAATGCACACGTCCTTTTATTCAGATCTTCACTACATTTTGCATAATTTACTGTTCTCCATCAAGCAGTTGAACACAGGGTTTTGGATCTATAAATGATATAAATTCTGCAGTCGAGGGTTCGATCCCAGGTCGGTCCTCCCTGTGTGGAGTTTGCATATTCTCCCCGGGCTTGCGTGGGTTTTCTCCAGGTACTCCGGTTTCCCCCCACACCTCAAAACTCTAAATTGCCACTAGGAATGAGTGTAAGCGTGAATGGTTGTCCATCACCTTGTGCCCTGCGATTGGATGGCCACCAATTCAGGGTGTCCCCCACCTAGTGCACAAAGTTAGCTGAGATGAGCTCCAGCACCCCCCACGACTCTTGTAAGGATAAGCGGTTCAGAAAAAGAATGGAGAAAGACACAATGTTGTACACATTAATGGATAAAGAAATCAAAACACACAGTTCCTTTGTTTAGAAAAAAAATGGCTCCCTAACTTAAAATAATACAGGCCTTTTCTGGCATAAATATAAGGAAAACAGTAGCATTGTATGTACACATTTGAAACAATGTTAGAGGTTTTATCATTATTGCTGTTGGACACAATTTAAAGAGCAACAATTGCCTTTAAATGTACTCAAGAAATGATTTCATTTGAACATATTGCACATGAAGTCTGAACAAACAGTACCTAAACACATGTTATAAAACAAATATTTATAAAAGATCACATTCAAATATATTGTTCTTAAAAGCTCAATAAAACCTGACCTAAACTTTGAACAGTTTTAATTCGGTGATTTTTTTAAATACCACAAGAAACCCTTTGTGTCACCAGTGGTAATATTTGTTGAAAATTATACAATGGAAAATGTTACTAAGACACTTGTATGTCCAAATTTGAATTATAAAGCCTTGTGGACAAATACTAAGTAGCAGTCATACTGGGGGTGGATTGGTAGAAACATTGGCATCTGCACAGTAAAACATCTCCATTCCGTGTGAGCAGTCTTGTGGATTGAGACCGGTCATTGTCAAACCAGTGATCATGACAAACAGGCCGAGAACGATCAACAGGGTGGGTATCAGGTTTTTGCAGTGATACCAGCATCCGGGGGAGAGCTTGAGGAAGCATGCGGCTGGGATGATGAATATCAGGGGGGTGGCGCTCAGAGCCCCCTGGTTGGTGGAGAACTCCATTAAAAATAAATTAAAAATAATACAGTTTCAGAAAAAAAGGTGACTTACATTCAACTCCAAAACAACTCCCAGGCAGTCGTAAGCCATGGATATTGCTGTACAAACTCCAACTATGATCACAGTTATTGACATGTGTTCCACTCTGGAAAGTTCCCGACCACAAATGGAGTTTGAAATCACCTAAGAAAGAAGAGAGTGATGGAGTTATATGAATATCAATGATATAAATTCACCGGTAAACACCTGATGATATAAAGACAAAGTTATGAACTCTGAGCAAACGTACAGGTGTCAAAATCTAGGCTTACCTCTCGAGTGACAAAACACTCCAGTGGAAACGTTGTTATGATGCTGAGGCCAAAACAGAAGCGACCAAATGTTGCCAGATTATCATCTTTGCAGTAATTCTCAAATATGTCTCCTGGCCACAAGGAGACAACATCTTTATTCAGTGTTTACATTTTTTTTTAAATAGCAGAACTGATGTTCACACATACCTTGTGTGTATCCCTTAAAGGTGACATAGCCTGACATTGCAAACACGGCGCTGATTATTAATGCTGAGCCTACCGAGATGTGAGTGACCCGAGTCCAATTGGTTAGTGTGGGTTGCTCCAAAGAGCCGTAGATTAGAAAGCTGTTATGGTGGCAAATGAAGGCTGAGGAGACACATGGGCGCAGAACATCAGGATTATAGAAAATTAGTAGAAAAGTCAGGATAACTTTAAGAATATTTTATTTTGGGGTCTAAGTGAGTCATTCAAATGATTTTATTTGACTTTTTACACAATAACCTGCAGAGTCATTTTACTCCATACTTCTATGTGTCATTCTTCACTCTGCCTCTCTTATTCTTCCCATTTATTCACTCATTCGTTCACTACTGTGAACACATTGGACTGCTCGCCAGTCAATTAATTCTATAACTAAACGGCATTCACGCTAGGTGGCATTTTTGTCTTCTCGTTTGCATGAAAGTACATTTTCAGCATTGTCCAAAAACATTTCGAGGCAAACTCACCAAAAGACATGATGCCGACTGCCTGAACAGCATTCCACTTTCCAAAAACCCAAGCATCTTCTGTTGGGGAACTAGGCAAGAAGCCAAATTTTTGTTGATTATTCCCACATTGCAATACATGTGCTATATTAAATATTCAATTAAAATGAAAATACAAATGAATGCTACTAATACATACATTTGAGGTCCCAATGTCGCTGCTCTGATAATTACAATAATTAGAATGACAACGGTCAGTACCATTGACAATAATGAAACCTGGGGCCAGACACGGACAATTTAAAGGCAAAAACAACACTTGGATTCTGCCATGATGACGCTCACCTTGCCAAGTTTCCCTATATTTCGAAAAAGCGAGAGAGGCAGCGTGCATAAGACTGTAGATATCACAATGACAAAACGGCGGTCGGCGAATAAGTGATCTGGTCCAACTGCAGAAAGAACCCATTTTCAGCACTTTGTGTTGGGGACTGGCCTGATATGGATCAACGTGACGACTGGTAGTTAACCTCCAGGAATCCTCTGAAACACTTTGGTCAGTGTGTCACCTGTTGTAATGTTGTAGCTGATCATAGCTTGGGGAAGAAAGCAAAACTTTAATAGGAGGTGTAACAAAATGGTGCCAACATTGGTGTCACCTGAGTTATTCAGTGATACTTTTGTGTGTATCACAGTGGTACTCACACTGAACTTTGAGATTCACAAAACATATTGATGGTTTTGAAATTAACTACAGTGCAAAAGTGCATATTATAATAAATACTTAACACATGCACAGTTTCACATCATGCCAATTAAGGCTTGTGTCACCATGACAACCAGTGGAAAATCTCAGATTTAGTTGCTGCTTAGCTTCGACATGTTAAGCACCTTTTATTTTTAGAAAGTGATGACAAAGCAATCCAGTGATATTTTATGGCCATTTAGTGAAACTGTGAAACTTTCTACTGGAGAATGGATGAATACTCAAAGCAACTCCCGAATCTATCTTCCATTGGATTATGAATACAACAAAATATGAATCTTGATTTGACTTACCAATGAACGGATAGAGGAACTGCAGCACTGATAAAATAAAAAATCCCGGAAATCCAAATGCGCTTTGCACTAGCGCCTGATAGCTGTTGGCCCCTGACAAGTTGCCACCTTTTATGAGTAGGATGATTGTGTAGTCTTCCATGATACATAAAAGAAAATTATCAGCGTACCGTAACTTTTAATAAAAGGCATGTACTCACCTGTGATGAATGCCACAAGAATCAGGAGTAAAAGGCCACATGGTAGGCCTGCTTGATTTAATGCATATGGTAAACCTGGTTGAAATTAAAATTAAAAAATAATCAATTAAAGTGCAGTGTATTTTTATCAATTGTTCTATGGTCGTCAGGCTGACTACTTAATTTTTTCTCTAGTGATACGTAACTTTGGAAGATTATAACTACTATGTGAGTGTGGGGCAAATCATGTTTGCTTTAGTAAACTTCTTTAATATTCAAACCACAAAGTCACATTATCAGAATGTGGGCAAACATCAACCCCCAGTTATCCCTGGGGTCAAGAGGTCGTGTGACCCAGCTGTGCTACAGGGCATTTTGGGTCTTAAAGAGTCCAAGTTGATCACAGAGGCTCTGGTCATATGATCAAGAGATTTTACCGCTGCAAGGCAAAGCTCACAATGTTATGCAAGCTAGTATTTTCCACCAAATTTCTGTACTGACTATAATAAACGAATACTGGGAAAAACTATTTAGAGCTCATGCCTAACAGAATTAAAAGAAACACATTTTTAAGCTTACCTATGACCCCAGATCCAATGATAGAATTGACAAAATTAAAGCAAGCAGATATTGTGGAAAATCTTGCTTCCGTGGTGGATTTCTGGGAGGAAATCAAAGAAATTCCTTGCTCATCGTTTAACTGGAAAGTAAAGATAACAGAGCTGTGGTTAAGGCAGAAAACAATAAACCATCTTGTGTTGGATTCAAGACTACCGGCTGAGCCATGAGGAACACCTGCTACTCTGGGATGATGCTTTGGTCCGTGTCTGAAGAAAATGTGACCCTCATTCAAAGAGCACTTCCTTTTTAACCACACTCAAGAATTTTAAAAGAGCTCAACAACGCCCCTAGCAGGTTACTAGTTGATCCTAAGTATTAAACAGACCGACAGGATGCCCACCTTCCCAGGCGCTGGGCTCTGTGACCTTTTCCTGCTGGCAAGGAAATCTGGCATTAAATGATTAATAAGGTAAGAATAATTTAGATTTGACAAGTGCCTGTTCAAGCTCAGAAAATGGAAATAATGGGATCAATGAAAGAACTAACCAGACAAAGGGCAAGTGTTTTTCAGCTGGGAATATTATGGGAATGCTGAGAGGATCAAGCATTCATATTAACGCTATTCTGCAAATAAAACGGAACTAATGCCATGGCAGCATGATTCAAGATTTTGAAAGCTAATCTTTTGCACACACACACATGAATATATATATATATATATATATATATATATATATATATATATATATATATATATATATATATATATATATATAAATATGTATATACACATATATATTCATATATATAAAAATATATGTATATACACATATATATTCATATACATATATATAGTTAAATCACATCGTGTTTTAGTTTAATCAACCTATTAATTTACTTTATTATTTATTTTAGTATCACCAAATGTAACCGTTAGGTGGCAACAGACCACCTGCTGAGGTCCTATGTAAACGCACCTCCCAATAGAGATATTAAAAAAAAAAGCAAAAGCGCCCGTTGTGCAACAAATGTCAACTTTTTAGACATTATTTCTTGCCACCTATCCCTTTCATAGATCACCTTTTAGACGGAATAAAACATCCCCACTCCTCCAGAACATCATTGTAGTAATGCCAAATAAAAACATCCTCAAATGTTGTCTTTCTCATGCCCATTTATTTTCAATCAAATTAAATTACATCTAAACATGGCCAAACATCCCGATCAATTTCACACAGTAATCAAGTTGAACCCGGCAAGAGGAGAGTTGACTGTGTCTCTGCCCTCTTCTGGTACCCAGGAAGCTGAGGTCCACCAGTCAGACAGTCGCACGAAGGGCGGATGAGAGGCTCTCTCTGGCGAGCTCCCTCTTTTTCTTTTTTTTTTTCTTTCTTTTTTTTCATGAAGTCATTAGAAGCAAGCTCTCTACCTACCACTCACACGGACAAATTAGTTTCTTTTAACAACTACTTTTCTCCCTTTTGGGGCGGGGAGGCAGCTCTCTGAAGTTATAAATTGGATGTTTCTGGCTTGTCGGTCAACTGGAGACGATGGAAAACTAATGGTAAGTACCACACAATGTGTGTAATTAAATATATCTATATAAAGTTGTTTTTTTACCTTTACAATTCCTCAATTGTATTTGTATTATTTTATAATGTCCATATGCACGTACATTGTCAAATTCATTCAAATATTTTTGAGTGAATATATCATTAAAGAAATGTTTCCCTTCTTTTTAATGCCAATGTTTGCCGGCTTTGAATGGGATGAAAGTAACAAATGATCACCAACAAGGGCATTCTTCACTGGCATTGTTAATGGGCATGGCAGCAGTTGTGAGGCCACAGTCCAGCTCAGGGCACTTCCTGTTTGCATGGCTGTCAACAGCCTTATTAGATTGCCGTCAATTACAGACTGTCCTGTTTGCCTTCTTGCCAGACTGTAGACATCTGTGCGCACCGTTGCCTATGGACGCTCGCACGTCAAATGTCTACGTGTAGGGAACTGTGTTGGCGGTTCTTCGTCGCCAACGCCCTAAATGAGGAACATCTTAATTGTGTTGTCTGCAAAGAGGAAAAGCACTGGTGGAGAGCACTTAAGAGCAGTCCCATAGGAGGTTACAAATTCAATACTGTGATCACCCTGTACGGGTTTTGTCATAAAAAAGCACATTGTTTTATTGTTTCGAAGATGAAGGTCCACCTTCTAAGGGTTGGGCTTTGCATGTTTTTACTATCAGTGCAATAGTACTCACCAGCCAGTTAGTCCTTGGAAGGCCATTCATCACTCAAATAAAATGACCAGTCAACATCTAGCGTGTTACTAGTAGGCCAAAGTTATCTAATCCAAACCACAATTCTAAGTCAGTCGTGAAAAATTTAAAATGAGTACAATGATTTGTGAATCCTTTGCAAGCTATATTCAATCACGTAAACTACAAAGATAAAAATAGATAAAGCGAACCTATCATGGCATTACACCCGCCATCACCACACCAACACACACACACACACACACACACACAATTTCCTGCACTAAACTGGCCTTAAACCTGGTTTAAGGTTGTCATCTATGATTGTTGTTAAACAAACACATTTCTGACAAGTATTAGCTTTGTAAAGGCATAAATAACAATGATCCATTACAAGGTAAGACCTTTTTGAAAGCATATACACAAACTTCCAAGGTCCAAAGACTACCCTTATATTAATTTAATGTAATTAGTTTGATGTGTGTTCTGTCAACAGTAATCTTCCCATGTTGACATAGGCAGAAGTGATATTCATCGGTGATTCCCATTGCTCTTACTTTGCACTAGAGGGTGTCCAAAATACTTCTAATCATCCACTTTATGATTTAATTCAATATTCAAATGGGTCATTTGTTTTAAAAAAATCAACAGTTGCATGTTTTAAGTTCCCTAGCAGGCTTGGAAATTTTAACAAGGCGATAGTTAGGATAACAGATACAATGCAAGGTCAAAGAAGGACTGTGTTTTTCCAAAGTTGAACGAACGTACAATGATGCTGGGTCAAGTCGGAGACGGCGACAGGTTGCCGATAAAGTGGAGTGGCTCTATTTGAAGGTTCAAAGTGTCAGAGGATATTTCAAGTGGAAAATATACAGTTGATAGTGGATGAATGATGACCTGATTGGGTTGAAATCCCATCAAGGTTAACCTATTCTTTTTTCTTCTCATTCTTGAAATTTTTGATAAGGCTTAACGCCTGATTGGTTCCCACAACAACATTGTCGATACATCTATTCATTCCATAGACTGCTTACTCCCACTCCGATTTCTAATTACATAAATAATAAGGAAAAAAACAGGAAACCAGAATATAATTAAGTATTATTTTAATCCCCAGTGAAAAACTATCCCCCCAAAGACATTGTGGAAGTTTTCAAGCAACACCACGCTTCTACGATTATGTCACACATGCACAAAATCCAGTGCTGTGGGGGGTTGATTGACCAGCTTTGTTTGTGATTGATTTCTTGCTTCGCAATGCAAAATGTGGAAGTATACTATTACACTATTAAACCAAAGGCAAAAGCTCTCAGTGGCAAAGCGTTGCAGTCTGAAGTGCATTCATATTTAATAGAGCAATGGGCTCCCTCACACATCACGGGAGTCAAGCCTATTAGCAGGATGAATCTTTTCATGCTGCTAAGGGAGGGAAGTCTCACCTATGATCCATCATAGTCATGTCCAATCTTAAATTTATCTACAGAGAAGAGAGGGTCATAATTAGGTCTAATTTTACCTCCCCTGCTTAGAATTTGGACATGAGAGCTCTGGATTTTGGCTTGCAGAGGCAATACACTGATCGAATAACAGAACGAAAGTTCTTCATTTTTCTGATTTAATCATAGTCATTTCAAATCCAAGAATATAATCAGGTGCAATATGTGAGTCAAACTGGGCTTTCTCTGACTAGTAAATTGGATCCTGAAAAAAATGTTAAAATGTTACCATATGCTAATATGTGAGCCATTCCAACAAACCCAACACTTTGGATCAAAAAATGTCTTAAAGATTTTTGGCTGTCATTGCTAAGATTTTGACAAGCTTTCAGTAGCTGTAACTATAATTGGATATCCAATTAGAATTGTCAAAGATATTGCATTTTTCATCCTTTAAATTTGAGGAAATTCAGGATTATAAAATACATGGAGAAAATGACGAAATATGTTGAATGTGGATATTTTCCTTTCAAATGTCCTGAGCAACCAAGCTTTACTGTAACAAATTAATTTGTAATCCTCATATTGATCAGTTATGGAAACCTGACACCACCACCTCTTATTTAGTTGCTGATATCCATGGTAAACGCTTCTCAAAACAAACGGTGAACTTTATAGTATTTCATTCCGCACTTTTATCAATAACTGTTATTTCAAGTTTTGCTAGGTGAGAGTTTATTTATAAATACAAATCTTTTGATCATAAAATGCCTCAAGAGGGAGCCATATCTAATTTGGATTCTGATACTTTTTTCCCCCCAAGATTGAAAAGTTGTCCGTCTGGCGCCCTCTGATTGGCTGGGGTGTCCCACGCCTAGGAGTACTAACGCGACCCCTGTGAGGATAAGCGGTTTGGAAAATGAATGAATGAAGCCTGAGTTTACTAAATATGAGCCACTGAGACCTAAGGTGTGCTAACTGCATCTCTGTCATTTGCTGGAGTGTGATTTAAGCTTTTATAGCTGCCTTTAAATCTAGGGGATTTATATTTTGGGTGATTTATATGACAGTGTCTAGAGTTGGTCATGATTTGTCATGGGCTACAGGGGAAGAGTGTGTGGGGTGGACTCACGAGAGTCGTGTCGGGTGAGTTGGCTGTGACAGGAGTGACCACTTTAGCTGATTGCGTCTTTTTACTCATGCAGTAGGGTGTTGGCCTCGAGTGTTGTTTGTGTGACAGAAAAAAAATGACTTGGGCCCACAGTTTTTGTCAAGTTGCCAAAGACTGGCAAGCCTGCACTCACTTTTTGGTTATGGACATGTCGTCTTTTTCTTTTGAAGCAGATGATTGAATAGAGGATTGCTCGCTGACATTTCATTTCTGTATGTGCTTGGCATCATATTCAATAGGCTAATCAAATTATTTCCTGTCGATACATGTTTTTTAGAGAAATAGGATTTTTTGTTGGATTAGAATTCATTCCAAATGGTTAAATCTATCAAGAATTCATAGAAATAATCAATCACATTCACTTATACTAATATGAAAATGTGATGGCGCCGAAGATGAAGCACTACTTTCTGAGTCTATAGATTCCTGAACTTTCCTTTCCGGGATGCTGTTATGGGAGTATGTAACATGGTTTTATCCGTGCTTATCTTGGGAATTTGCAATGTCAAAATTAGTACTTAATGATGATTATTAATGTGAAAGGTATGCATTTCCTCCATCAACGTATTGACTGACATTTATGGGTATAGTTGCACAACTATATTTTACCAAAGAGGTGGGTGAGTGAGAAATCTGATGCTTCTTCACAGTAAACAATTTAACTGAAGGGCTAGTGTATATTTTAAATCAGCAACATATACACATTTAAACAAAGAATTATACTCACAGAATGTGCGGTATTTTTAGTGTGTTTAGTGGAATTTTGCAGTGTCTGTTATATTTCTTGCTTTACAGGGAGTACTAAATAAGATGATTCACAATTTGTGTATATCACTGAACATGTGGTCCACTCTGAACAGGCCCAGATGCAATTTGGGGCCTCTCTAAAAATTGTGTGAACAGCCAGACCCTAAATGTCAGATTCGAGGAGGAATTCGATTAGAATTGAAGATGACAATTGACTGGCCCACAAAACATTCACTGACAATGTAGGACTGTAATTCAAAATGTGTTCTTGTCCCGTAAAGAAATAGCATTCTTCTTTGTCCAGGCTTTTTTTCATGAAGGAAGCTAGTTGTGCACTGAAGGTGCAGGATGAAAAGATGGCACAGCTGCTTGTACCACCAGGACCAGACAGCTTCTGCCGCTTTAGTCGCGAGTCCCTCGCCGACATCGAAAAGCGAATCGCCGAGGAGAATGCAAAAAAGCCGAAAGGGGAGAAGAAAAGGCGCTGCGATGAGGATGAACCCAAACCCAGCTGCGACCTGGAGGCGGGAAAGTCTGTCCCGCTGGTGTATGGGGAGGTCCCCAAAGGCATGGTCTCTACACCCATGGAAGACCTGGACCCCTACTACCGTAATCAGAAAGTAAGTTTCTCTTTTCTTCTTGGTTTAGTTGAGCAGAAAAAGAGGCGAGCTGGTCTGGACCAATGTCTCCTGAGAAAAAGATGACAGTAAAAAGGAGATGTGAAACAATTTGTTGAGTTTGTTCAGCGTGCTCCTAAATTAACTCCAAAACCCTGATATGAGTGGTCGATTGTCTATTTGTTTCTCAGACTTTCATAGTAATAAACAAAGGGAATTCCATCTTCCGATTCAACGCTGCTCCTGCCTTGTACATCTTGAGCCCCTTCAACCTTCTCCGAAGAATATCTATTTGGATTTTGGTCCACTCATATCCTCTTTGGAATGTAATTATATTCTCTGCCACCTGGATAGATTGGATGTTGTTTCGCCGACATTTCAATGGCATTTCCTTAACATGCATGCACATTGTTCAACTTGCTGATTATGTGCACTATCATCACCAACTGTGTATTTATGACACTGAGTCGACCGCCTGACTGGGCCAAAATTGTTGAGTATGTTGTTTCTCCTCTCCTTGCTCAAATATTATACAAAAAATAAGAATTACTGGATTCATTTTTTGTCCCTCGATAGATACACTTTTACTGCAATCTACACTTTCGAATCCCTGGTTAAAATTTTAGCCCGAGGCTTCTGCATAGGGAAGTTCACCTTTCTGAGGGATCCATGGAACTGGCTGGATTTTACTGTCATCGTCATGGCGTGAGTATTTGATCACAGAATTTTTTGCACCCAAGTGAATATGTTTTCCCTGGAGCACTTATCATTCAATTTTGGGCGCATTACTAACAACAGCTACAGGACATGTTTCCAATTACAGTGAGTTTAAGACTGATGGCATGTTATTCATTATCAGTTTTTAATTGTAATTTCCTTGCAGGTATGTAACCGAGTTTGTAAATCTAGGCAGTTTCTCAGCTCTTCGCACATTCAGAGTGCTGAGAGCTTTAAAAGCTATTTCAGTGATTCCAGGTAAGCGCTTTATGATTTCTAACATGGTTGACCATCATTTTAAGACATATTTGTTGGAAAATCTGCCTCAACTGCACTAAATGCAAAAAAAAATGTGTACCTTTTTTAACACTGCTTGTTTCCAATACAAACGGCGAACTTTGGATTTATTCGAATTAGAATATGTGAGAATTAAGTTTGGTGGAATTTGAGGTGATTTTTTTAGCCTCAATGTATCTCTATCTAAATCTATTCATAATGTATCTAAGGTTGGCTCGCAAAAAAAAATTCTTGAGATTGATCACTCTTAGGGAAAAGTACCATTGTTTCACAATTAGTAGTATGATTTTTCTTTGGAATGGGACTGATGCTATTACCATTCTGAATACACAAAACTCATCTTTAAATTGAAATACGGATTGGTAAAAATGCATCAATCCCACAGTATAACTGTATTTATTTCTGTTTTTGACTACATGACATGTCCTAACAATGTCACTGTATTGGGTAGGCTTGAAGACCATAGTCGGCGCCCTGTTCCAGTCGGTAAAGAAACTCGCTGATGTGATGATCCTCACTGTCTTCTGCTTGAGCGTCTTTGCCCTCATAGGGTTGCAACTGTTCATGGGCCATTTAAAGCAAAAGTGTGTGTTCATGCCAGTACTTGATACTTCTGCCACCAATGGTACCTTTTTTAATGGAACCTACATGAATGGATCACTTCACAGTGTCCAGAAAGAGTCTTTTAACTGGACTGAGTACTCGCTTGATAACAGTGAGTATTTGAATTATTATTATTATTTTTTGGGTCTATTTACATTTCAGCATCTATGCATTGCCAAGTCGGTCTAATCAGACGGGAGCTTCCCAAATAAGACCTATAATGGTGCAAACTTCCACTATAATAGCACTGCAACACAGAATAAATGATAGACATATTTGTTGCGGTCTGCACACTAAATGAATTGGAATTGCATTATTCTTGCTATTCACATTAATATATTTTATCCTCCAGACAATTACTATTACCTCCCGGGTAAACGGGATCCATTGCTCTGTGGAAATGGTACCGAGGCTGGGTAAGTTGAATCCATAGTTAAGTTATGAGGGAAGCATATTGTTGCAGAAAAATACTAAAAATAAATAAATAAGAACAATGCAGGATCCAATATATGTCACTTTTTCTTATCTTTTAGTCAGTGTCCTGAAGGCTTTTCGTGCATCAAAGTTGGAAAAAACCCAGATTATGGTTACACCAGCTTCGACTCATTTGGGTGGGCCTTCCTTTCTCTCTTCAGGCTCATGACTCAAGATTTTTGGGAAAACCTGTACCAGCAGGTATGACGTGAAACCGAAAGGGTCATGAAATATTTACCAAATGCTTGATTTAATTTTGTTTAGGCCAATGCAATTTAATATCCAACTATTGAAACTGCACTAGGAGGCCCAGGTTGGATGTGAGCCAATATTTAACCTTGATTGTCTACCTCAAATGAATTAGATTTTAGCATGCAATAAATTCCAAAGCCTCTCACACAGAAAGTTGCTTGCCTAAATTAAAGACACAGCATATTGCTTCATGTTAAATGTCCATGGTTCACAGATTATAATAAAAGTGCTTTATTTGTTCTCTCTGTTTGTCTAAATAAAAAAAAACTGCCCATGGACTCTATGAAAGCCTTCTCACATTACGAGATTTGAAAAAAAAATTGTTTTGAAGAGGTCGTTCAAACAAATGCACAACACGATGGGCAGGTGTGTCTCTTAATCAGAGTGAATAAAGAAGAGTTTAGGCGTGGCTCAGACAAACACATGATGTGTCTGTACATGTACTGTATATGTATACGTAGTTTGTATACATACATACATAGTGTGCATATAAACTGGAAATTCACAAGAACTGCAATTTTGACTGTCTTTTTTGCTTCCCAAAAGACACTGCGGGCATCTGGAAAGCCGTACATGGTGTTTTTTGTTCTGGTCATATTTCTTGGCTCCTTCTACCTAATCAACCTCATATTGGCTGTGGTGGCAATGGCATACGAGGAGCAAAGCCAGGCCACCATTAAAGAGGCTCAGGAGAAGGAGGAGGAGTTTCAGGCCAAGCTGGAGAGCCTCAAAAAACAGCAAGTAGATGCTCAGGTTTGTTTTTTTGTGTGTGACTTAGTGTTTGTGTAATCACATTGAGGTGCGCATTTTTTGTTGGTCTTGGTCACATTTTAACCCGTTTTGAGCAATTTTTAAATTGTATGATTATTTCTAAAATCTGCTTTAGTTTATTTCTAATGAAAAATGCCTCAAACTCAACATATTTTACAATCAATTCATTAAACACTGATTTATTTTAATCCGTTTTAGTTTATTTCTGCATCAAATGCAAAACATATTACCATCAAATTACAAAAATAATTCCTTGCCTTAAAAAATATTAAAGATATAGTTCTTTACAATAGATTTTTTGATTAATGTTTTTAGGGTGCAGCTTTGATGAAAAATATAAACAGAAAAATGGAAAGTCATATCACCACCATGATTTGTACCGTTTTGTTTTGCCATGGTCTTGTTAAAGGCCACCAATGTATTTACGTTAAATGTCACAACATATAATCCAATAACAGCAATGCGTTATTGTATTACCAGAGATGACATTGCTTTTCTAAACTGATGGCAAGTGTGCTGTTCATATGTTTGACATTTTCCTGTCTGCACTCCAGGCTGTAGCAGTCGCCTCTACAGAACACGGTGAAGTCAGTGACAATACCGGTTTTGTAGAGAGCTCCTCCGAAACCTCCAAGCTGAGCTCCAAAAGTGCCAAAGAGAGATGCAACAGACGGAGAAAAAGAAAAGAGGAGGGCAAGGTCCCAAACTCTGAGTCTCAAGATAGCTTTAAGAAGGCCCGATATCCCTTCCCTGTGGAGGACAATTTACTCAACAATGAAATGAAGTGCTCATCAGCTCATCAGGTTCAGTACCATTTAGAGGTTAATCTAGGCGTGTTGTTTTATCTCTTACTAAGCATAAGCGTTTAATTTTTTTATTTTATGGTTTAAGGTTGACTTTGGAATGAATTTATTCCATTATTTTTGTAAATACAAATGTAATATATTGCCTTCCTAAAAAGTTAGTTATTTTGTTTAGAGTACAACATCAGGTCAACTTGCAAAATTAAAAAAGATCCAGCACGATCAATAGCAGAGGTTCCGTATTGATAACTTTCAAATGAACCTGGATGTTTACTGCTAAATTCATTACCGTGTGACTGGATTATGCAAGTATACCTTATGTTATGTTTATGTAGTGCTTACATTGTTTAAAAACACTTCCAAGCACTTTTCTGTTATGCATTGCATGCCCATGCTAACATTCTTTACTCACTAACATGCGCTGTCCTTTTCATTATATTGACTCAAGCACGCTTCTTTGTGCTTGTGGCGCATCATCATCAAAAAAACAAATCTTCTTTCTCGACTCTTGTCATTGGTGATGAATTTAGCAAGACAGTTTTTTGATTTTTCTTTCCTTGAAATGCATTTCACCATTATAACACCATCATTTTCAGCTTCTTCTGCATTATTAACATCATCTTTGAGATTTTCAGTCATCGCAAATGTGGCATTTAATTTGCTTTGTTTTCAATGCTTACTTCGCATAGGCCATCTTCTTCATCACAAAGTCCCTTAAATGTCATCAATTCAATTGATCGTCTTAATGTTGTTTCTTCATCACACTCCCCGTGTATTCGTCTTTGCTACTGAAGAATATCTTTCTCTCTTAGTCCTTTCTGAGTATTCATGGACACCCATTCTCATCCAGACGGAACAGCAGGACCAGCGTTTTCAGTTTCCAAAGCCAATCACGAGATGCCGGCTCAGAAAATGAGTTTGCAGATGATGAGAACAGCATTTTTGAGGACAACCGGAGTCGAAGAACCTCTTTGTTTTTTCCCCGGGGGTGTGATCGACACGGCAGCAGTATCAGCCAGTCAAGCTTCTTTCCACATCCGCTACTTTCACCCTGTAGGAAGAAGCAGAGTACTGTAGACTGCAACGGCGTAGTCTCCTTAATGGGTGTCGATTCAATCCCGTTATCACCTATGGGGCTCTTTCGTCCTAAACTGACAGTAGATATGACCTCCAATAGAAACAAAGTAAGAAAGGGTAGTCCTGTCACCTCTGCCATGTCTTCAGTAGTGATTCTTAGCTTGTAATCCTTTACCTGTTGTAAAACTTTGAAATTTAAACAGACCTTTTCGTACATTTAGTCATTTTGCAATTAGAAGCGGGATTTGTGATGGGAAATCCGATTTTTTCAAACTACTAGTAGTTTAAAATGTCAAAGAAATTAGATGATTGGATAGTTTGTTCTTCTAGTACAGTGCAGTTCAGTTCATTTTATCATGTTTCCATTTCAAAAGGATGCAGAAATCCCTTCTTAAACTGAATCTTTCTCAGTGCCAATTTGTATATCCTAAAAAAAAACATGGTTCAATGGAAACTGAACTTAACTGTAAGGATTGTATTAATACAATATGGTCTGGCTGTTAAAATGTTTACAATCCATATTTTATTTTTCACGTTCAAGACAAGAATAAAATAAATGCCCTCTCAACAGGCTGACACCGCCGATGCCGATGGAGGAACCAACCAGGATTGCACCGATTACCTTGAGGACCCAGCAGCCAGGGACAGAACTTTCAGCGTAGCTAGTGTCATAACCAGCACGATGGAAGGTAATTAATGAATGCAGAGATATTTGTCTCCAGTTTTCCTGTTGAATAAATTTGTTGAAAAAAAATCTTTTTGTGTTTGCAACAGAACTGGAGGAATCGCGTCAGAAGTGTCCTCCCTGCTGGTACAGTTTTGCAAACTCCTTCCTTATCTGGGAATGTTCTCCACTCTGGATGACGATTAAAAAGGTGGTCAGAGTAATTGTGATGGATCCATTTACTGATTTAACCATCACAATCTGCATTGTACTCAACACCTTATTCATGGCCATGGAGCACTACCCAATGGCACCGGAATTCTCCAGGACACTGATTGTAGGGAACATGGTGAGTTGAAGACATTCTATTGTGAATTCAGAGATTTGTTAAAGGTTTGGATCTAAAAAACAAATGAAAGCTTTAACTTGGACGAAAATAATGGTTAAAAAGCAAAAGTAAGATATAATTAAGGCAATAAACAAATTATTTGTCTGAATTGCGAAGGACTCAAGCGTTCGATGGTTCCATTTTACGAGGACTAAAATGTTCAGTGGTGAGCATGTTTGGTTAAAAATGTGCGACCTTCTTGACAAAAGGATGGCTTTTCTGTTTCTCTAAAGGTATTCACCGGAATCTTCACAGCTGAAATGGTCTTCAAAATAATTGCGATGGATCTTTACTATTACTTCCAAGAGGGATGGAATATATTTGATGGAATTATTGTCAGTTTGAGCTTAATGGAGCTCTGTTTATCTAATGTTGTAGGAATGTCTGTTTTAAGATCATTTAGATTGGTAAGTTTTCACAAACACAGCATTGTCTGAAATAGTTGTTAATTGTGTTTCAATCCTTGTCTTTCTCTGTTGACAGTTGCGAGTATTCAAGTTGGCCAAATCATGGCCTACTCTCAACACCCTCATCAAAATAATTGGTAACTCTGTGGGGGCTTTGGGAAACCTGACCCTAGTGCTGGCCATTATCGTCTTCATCTTTGCTGTAGTGGGCATGCAGTTGTTTGGGAAAAACTACAAGGACTGTGTGTGTAAAATCTCCAGCGACTGCCGTCTACCCCGCTGGCACATGAATGACTTTTTCCATTCATTCCTCATCGTCTTCCGAGTGCTTTGTGGAGAATGGATAGAGACCATGTGGGACTGCATGGAAGTGTCTGGGACAACTATGTGCATCGTTGTCTACATGATGGTCATGGTTATTGGAAACCTTGTGGTACATTTTCATCTCTTGTGGTCAATTCATGAGTCCAAATCATCTGAATTTATATGTCAAGCTAACTGATGCAAACAATAATACCATGCACCCTATGTAGAAAGTGTCTTTAGCATATTCAGAGATTCATTCTATGATACATATTATGATCTGATAGGTGCTGAACCTCTTCCTGGCCTTACTACTGAGTTCATTCAGTGCGGACAACCTGGCTGCCAACGATGACGACAGCGACACAAACAATTTGCAGATCGCAATTGCACGGATCCACAAGGGCATTGCCTTTGTCAAATCCCTTATTCAGAGCACTTGTAATAGTGTCTGTCTAGGGAATAATGCACAAAGCCAGGGTGAGGATCTATCATGCCTTGAGGATATCCAAAAACCATCAGGACCAAACGGCATCCCCAACCACGCCATTAAAGCACTACCAAGGAACGGAAATGGGGATGTGACTGGAGTGGACAAAAGCGGGGACAAGTATATTGTATGCAGCAAGACTGACGACTCCATAATGTCTTTCATCAACAACCCCAGTTTGACGGTTCATGTTCCAATTGCGGTGGGGGAGTCCGACTTTGAAAATCTCAACACAGAGGACTTCAGCAGTGTCTCGTCTGATGCAGCAGGATGCCTAGTGGTAAGGATGCAGAAAAGGGCCCTTTATAGAATAGTTTTGAGACCCAAGTATTCCACAAAGGGTCGCAGGGGCACTGGATTTTATTCTGATCGAACAAGTTCGTTGTCATGTGCACCAGTTTCTAATGAATTTTAGCAACCCAACCCCACACAAAAGTTTCAAGGACTTGCAAGCTTCACTTATTTGAAGACACCTTGCAGAAGTCCTTGAAAAATGTGCTTATTTAGTTCTTGTTCATGTTGTTCTTCTTCTTGGGGAAGTATAAGACAACAAAACCACGAAATAGCAAATAAGTTTATATGCCACTAAGGTTCCACCTTATTTATGTCTAAAATGTCTTTTCCTGTGTCTGTAGTCTCACCCTCTTGCTACTGTGACAGTGAAATTTCCCGAATACGGGATGAATAAAGTTATCTAATCTAAAAAAAATGTTTTTGTTTTGATGGAACGTGAGAGGAAAGCAATACCCTTTTTTATTCAGCATGTTTGCTCAAAATATTTGCCTTCACAATAAGGAAGAAAGCTTGCAAAAGCACATTACTGTACATTACTATCATAATGCAGCTATAATCAGACTACAAAACCCTTTTAGGCAACTGATGTTTTTCTTCCTAATTTAATTCTCCAGTGTTTGTGTTTTCCCTGCTAATGTTACTTTTTATTTGTTAATATTTGCTCGCATGTAAGCCGTTTAGATACATTGAATAGTTTTGCATTGCAGGATTACCCAAAGAATTGCTTACTGTTCGTTTGTACACAAATTGATCACAAATAAATGACTAATTTGAGTTGTACATTTAAAGCTTAATTGGTGGCACAAACACATTAACTATAGTGCTCAGAGCATCTCACGGTTACATGCTTCCATCATTCCCCGCACTGCATTAGCCAGTCCCAGGACAGTCGAGGGCTCCTCCAGTATTCACTAGGAAACCTTTCAAGCTTTTCTACTGCTCCATTTCTTAGCAGA
This sequence comes from Stigmatopora argus, assembly GCF_051989625.1. Classification (NCBI taxonomy): domain Eukaryota; kingdom Metazoa; phylum Chordata; class Actinopteri; order Syngnathiformes; family Syngnathidae; genus Stigmatopora; species Stigmatopora argus. The sequence continues at coordinate 12,673,763 of NC_135399.1, forward strand.
CACACCCTTTGCAAAGGCTAGGAAAGAGCAACACTGCCTAGATACAAATAGCATTTTGACCACAAAAACATTTGTTTTGGATATTGGTTTTAAAAAAAGTCTGCCTGGAGATAAATCCTCTGCTGTTTCTAACTTAGTTGGCCAATAAAGATCACTCTGATTGGACACCTTGGTATTATACATAAAATCACAGTTCTTATTTTTAAAGACTTTATTTGCAAATAATGATGGAAAAAAGGGGTTTGGCCAGTAACAAATGGTCATATCAACACTGTTATAAACCCTTTATTGGACATCATAGGAAAGTTTTAACACTGGAATTTTGACCCATTTCTCCATGTAGATCTCCTCTAGTGCAGTGATATTTTGGTGCTGTTGCTTAGCGACATGAACTTTCAACTCCTGCCAAAGATTTTCTATGGAGTTGAGTCCACTCAAAAACCTTCAAATGGTTCTCCCAAAGCCACTTTTAATATATGATATACTATATATTAAATGTTACAATCTTAAATTTCTGTTCATCTCAATTAAACATGGCTTTTAATATATAAAATCAGACCAAAATAGAGTCAGTTTCTTGACTTGAGTCCATTTCAAGAGCTTTGACAGGCTGTAGGTCTGTCAAGTCATTTGTCTTTTTAGGATGTGGGAGTCAACCGGGGTAGGAAAAAAACATTTTCCTCAAGTGACTTTTTTTTAAGGGCAATGATTAGATTTCCTAAGGGACCTGTCATCCTTGTATAGATGACTGGCATTTATTATGCTTCAGTTCTATGTTAGCCTCATGTCGGATGCTTGTTTTGCTTAATCCATCTAGACCATCGATGAGGATGGCCAGCTCAGCACCTCTGAGGGCAGCACAGTGGACTTGGGGGAAAAAGATGGAGACTCTCTAGACCTTGAATTAGAGGAATCAATGGAACCTGATGCCTGCTTTCCGAACGGTGAGTATCAGTCCAAAGATAAATGGCAGACAAGATTAGCAGTCAATTAAAGTTGTGCTTGATATTTGTTCCATCTCAGATTGTGTACAGAGATTCAAGTGTTGCCAAGTAAATGTTCAGGTAGGCTGGTGGAAAGTATGGTGGACCATAAGAAAGACCTGTTTCCGAATAGTGGAGCACAACTGGTTTGAAACCTTCATCATCTTTATGATCTTGCTTAGCAGCGGTGCTTTAGTAAGTTTCTTACTGCATGACTGATATCATTCATGGATTGCAAAATCTTGATGAGTTTAATCGTGAGAAACCCAAAAGGCCTAAGCATTGCTGTAAAGGACATCAACTGGTTTAATTATGATTACAATGTGTAATCTTTGCTATTTTGTTCACTACTAGGCTTTTGAAGATGTCTACATCGAAACCAGGAAGAGCATTAAAGCAATGCTGGAGTATGCAGACAAAATGTTCACCTATATCTTCATCTTAGAAATGTTACTCAAGTGGGTTGCTTATGGCTATGCGAAATATTTCACAAATGCCTGGTGTTGGCTTGACTTCGTTATTGTTGCTGTAAGTTGTTTTTGAAGACCTTTTAGAATATGTGGAATAATTCAATGAAAAGCAAAGAATTGTTTACATTCATAGATTTGCATACATAAATTTACCTATGCCTTAATTTCGTTTTTGAATTATACCAAAAGAACTCAACTCAATTTATACAACATAAAAGTTGAAACCAGTTGAAAAGAAAAGTTAAAATAAAAATGGGGTTTTTCTCATGACTATATAAACATACATAACTGCTGAAGCCCGAAAAAGGTAGATCGCAGGAGTTAAAGATGTACTCCTTGAGCCGTTGGAGCAAAATAAGTTTGTTAAAAAGGAGGTTTTCATACCGAATTGCTTTGTTTAGGAACCTGCAAAGGTTTATGTTCCATCTACAGAAATGGTAAACACCTGGTTGATAATGGGGTGTATTTATCATTAAGAGATATATGTATGTGGAAAATTGACAAAAGTAACAAGAATGAAAATTCTAGCACTACAATCATATAGAGCTGCACAAAGCATGTACATATCTTCCATTGCTCAAACCAATACAGCATTTTATGAACTCCTGCTATTTACCAAATTAAAAGAAAATTCTATGATTAGACTCTTTTTTCCACTTGTTGTATTTCAGGTTTCACTGGTCAGTCTGGTAGCCAATGCGATGGGTTTTGCTGAACTTGGGGCCATTAAGTCTTTGAGAACCCTGCGAGCTTTGAGGCCATTGAGAGCTCTTTCCAGGTTTGACGGCATGAGGGTAAGGCTTCTCACACCCACTCCATATTCTACAACAGTTGACAACGGCTACAATACCGCTTACATTTGTTGTTTTTGGTGTTCTAAAGGTGGTTGTCAATGCTCTGCTGGGTGCCATTCCCTCCATCTTCAATGTGCTGCTGGTGTGCCTGATCTTCTGGCTCATCTTCAGTATCATGGGTGTGAACTTATTCGCGGGAAAGTACTACCGTTGCCTCGACAACAGCTCAGAACGGTTCCTGCCCACCAAAGTGCAAAACATGAGCGTATGTAAGTCCTTAGGAGATGACCAGGCTAAGTGGAAGAACTATAAAATCAACTTTGATAATGTTGGTCTGGGCTACCTTGCATTGCTGCAAGTGGTGAGTTGTAGTTACTAAATCACCTTCTCTATATAAGGATATTTTAAAAATTGGCTAATCTGGAACATGCACACAGGCTACGTTCAAGGGCTGGATGGATATCATGTATGCAGCAGTAGACTCCCCAAGCAAGGTGATCACACTACATTAAGCTTTTACAACAGTTATAAATTATGATTATCAGACTGGATATAAATATACATATATGCATATATCTATCATTCAGAAAGCCAAAGGATGTTTTGTCTTGTATTCTAGCATGGGGAACAGCCAGCATATGAGATCAACCTCAAGATGTATCTGTATTTTGTCGTTTTCATCATATTCGGTGCCTTCTTCACCCTCAATCTCTTCATTGGTGTCATAATTGACAACTTTAACCAACAAAAACGAAAGATAAGTATTTTCCTTCGTAACCAGGTACTGATTGTACTGTGGAACCTTTACTGACAAACAGCATTATTGCAGAACACTGGTAAATTTCTTATTCAATTATTTATTTATTTTAATTGACAATCCATGCTTTCTTTTAATCGAGTTACTATATAAAATGGTCATGGTCAACATTAAACTTTGTCACATAAAAGCCAAATTAGCTGTGATATGAGAAGATGCTTATGTTTTGCTGAATTTACTAGTTTTCCTCCTAAAATTATATCGGTGTTACTTCAGAAGTTGTGGTGTATTTACTGGTATATATTTTTAAATACAGTCAGTATGAGTTTTGCAGTGATTTAACATACCTTGCATCCCCTCTATACTTTGGAGGTCAAGACATTTTCATGACTGAAGAACAGAAGAAATATTATAACGCCATGAAGAAGCTGGGTTCAAAAAAGCCACAAAAACCTATTCCCAGACCATCAGTATGTAATTTTAGCATCTGTTTTTCTTCGTATTCATGATGACTTTTATTTGATTTTTGTCCCTTCTATTTTAGAACAAGATTCAAGCCTACATATTTGACATCACTACGAAACAAGCATTTGATGTTGTGATCATGGTTCTAATATGGCTTAACATGGTTACCATGATGGTGGAAACTGATGACCAGTCAGAAAAAAAGAAAGACATTCTCAGCTGGATCAACGGGGTCTTCATTTGTGTCTTTACGGGCGAGTGTTTAATGAAGATGATCGCACTCCGCCAATACTTTTTCACAAATGGCTGGAATGTGTTTGATTTCATCGTCGTCGTTTTCTCAATTATTGGTACGATCTCTTTACACTCACTGTAGAGTCCCAGTGCTTATTGCCATATTTTTCGGACTATACTGGCACCGGCCAAATAATGCACAAGTAAAATTAGTTAAATAGGAAACAACAGGCTAAATAAGCACTTGTTAATGTAGCATTTACAGTTTTTTCAATAACAGCCTAAAAAAACAGACTTTCAGTGGTCTGAGAGAAAAAAAACATATATGTCGTGCTGGAGTACTAGTCGTAGGCCCAACCAAACTCTGAAAAAAAGTGTGACTTATAGTTCAGAAAATACGGTAGTAAAGTGCTTTTGTGCTCAGCTAACAAATATTTCCTTTCTTTTTCAGGTATGTCTCTCTCGGAGCTGATTGAGGATTATTTTGTGTCACCCACTTTGTTCCGAGTCATCCGCCTAGCTCGAATCGGACGAGTCCTCCGCCTTATTAAAAGTGCCAAAGGAATCCGCACCCTCTTGTTTGCCTTGATGATGTCACTGCCTGCCTTGTTCAACATTGGTCTCCTGCTCTTTTTGGTCATGTTTATCTACGCCATTTTCGGCATGTCAAACTTTGCATATGTAAAGAAGGAATCGGGTATTGATGACCTTTTCAATTTTGAGACGTTCGGCAACAGCATGATCTGCCTGTTTCAGATCACCACCTCGGCCGGGTGGGACGGCCTCCTGGCTCCCATTCTTAACAAACACAAAGACGACTGTGATAGTAGCATGGAGCACCCTGGTAGTGCTGTCAAAGGAGATTGTGGGTCTCCTTCTGTTGGCATTGCCTTCTTTGTCAGCTACATCATCATTTGCTTCCTTATTGTAATAAATATGTACATTGCTGTCATCCTGGAAAACTTTGGTGTAGCCACGGAGGAGAGCGCCGACCCCCTAAGTGAGGATGATTTTGAAATGTTTTATGAGGTTTGGGAAAAGTTTGACCCAAGAGTAACCCAGTTCATGGAGTACAACAAGTTATCAGAGTTTGCCGATGCCTTGGATCCACCGTTACGCATAGCCAAGCCCAACAGGATTGAATTGATCTCTATGGATCTTCCTTTGGTGAGTGGCGAACGCATCCACTGCCTAGACATCCTCTTTGCTTTCACAAAACGGGTACTTGGTGAGGGCGGGGAGATGGACATATTAAGGGCACAAATGGAAGAGAGATTCATGGCCTCCAATCCTTCAAAATTGTCTTACGAACCCATCACGACTACCCTTCGTCGCAGACAGGAGGATACATCGGCTGTCATCATCCAGAGGGTGTTCAGAGAGCATTTGAAGAGACAGGCTGCTGAAAGAATGTTGGAAGAAGCCAAAGATATTGTTCTGAAAGATGAAAAACCAGTTGACAAAGAAGCACCATTCATGGACAAACTCAATGAAGTTTCAGGCTCTGAAATCAAAGAGCCGTCAACCTATCAAACGTCTGAAATTGACAATGCTGAACAGGATGCCACATGTAAAGACAGCACTGAGCATGATGCATAAGAATGTCGGCGATGCCTCAAGGAGATTGTAAAGAATGAATGAGAAAAATGTTTACAGTGGCATTGGACTCCTTCCCATAATATGGATATCTATGCCAAACTGACTTGAGCTCCTGAGCCTGAAGGTTGCTGTCTAAAATCGAAGCATGGCTCCTTTTGAAAGCAGAAAAAAACATTTTCTAGGACCGTCACTAAAGGAGATGGGCAACATTTCTCAAGTGTTCAAAAGGACAGCATAGTTCATGCTTTACTTTCAAATGCAGCTAGCTCTGCTATAAAGTGTCTTGGATTATACCTATATCACTGAATTGCCTGCTTATTTTAAAAGCATTGTTGTGATGTCATTTGTTTTTTAATCCACGATTGCCTTTTCGTACACTTTTCTTTTTGGGTTTTAAATATGTGCTTTGTTCAGGGGAAACAATCGCTTTAATGCTAGTTGTGTCTAGAATACTTGAACACTTCAATGTACAATGTCAGACCTTCTGCAGCTCAGTGTGGATACACATTTATGTTTTTTTTTCCTCTTAGAATTATGTATGCAATAGCATTTGGGGTGGAGTAAATGTTTTTGGAAGCACAGAGGGACCTCCAAAGTTGAATTCTGTCACAACCGAGTCAACAAAATTGTAAACCATCTAATATAGCGTTAAATCTCCCCTTTCAATTTTTAATTTCAAATTGTATGATTTAAGGCATCAGTCAACTTTGGATGTTCCCCTATGTTAATGTATTTGTTTACATGGATACATGTTAACAGAAACTTCACCTCAAGCCAGTGTTTCCCGACCTCTATAGTTTAATTTCACTCAAAAAAATCTATCAGCAGCCTGAAAAGGCTGACGGGGGTAGATTAATAAATATAAAAATGAAAGGAATAATTATCGGACTAAATCAAATTCAACTGATGATCTCAGTGGTTGGAATCACTGCCTTGGTCATGTGTTAAAACAAGTCCACCTCTTGGCCTGTCAAGTGTCAGATCAGTCACACTGGGCCAGTAAAACTTTGCACATTGAGTTTTGTTGCATCATCATTACGGTTATCTTAAGCTGATTGTGTGGGAGCATTTTCCAACATGGCCTCTTTCCTGTCTCCCAGCTTTTTTTTAGTTGAAGCTGAAAATCCATCACCATTTCTTTTAATTCATTCACTCACTACCAAAGACATAAACAATATTGTTTATGACGTTCAACTGCTAAGAACTAAAGAATGAAAAAGAGTCAAAACAAACCTTTTTTATGACAACAATAGAAATCTAATCTTTCTTTTTCTAAGTCCTGCATTCGTGTAGCCATAGAACACGATATTCCGTGGACCTTGAAAGAACGGGATGACTTGTGAAAAATGGCTGTCAGTTAATGAGTATAAGGTTGTTGTGGATTCGGCAAAATATTGGTTAAAAATGTGAACATAACCAAATATATTGCCTTTTATTGAGGCAGTCTGAGTTTGGAATTTTCAATTACAGCTATTCTCAGCTCCTTTTCATTCAAGCGTGTGTTAAATGTTTGAACGCTTTGCAATCCTTATCATGGTTAATATCAAAATGACCAGTGTGAGAGAGTATTTTTAATGGTTACACTTCGCAAGTCCTTGCAAATTTAGTGTGACCTTATTCTTTTGTTTACATTTTATTCCATAGTTTTTGTCACTGGGTGGTTGTTTCCATATAGCAAATGACATCTATTGTTCCATGTTATGAGAAGACTACATAAAGGTGAATATGTTTTGCATGTAAAATAATAATAAATACATACATTGTTTTGACCTTATTAACAAACGGATTTGATTACACAGACTCCTAAATCTCCCATTAGTAATATGCATAATGGTTGTAGTGTATATATATATTTATATATATACTGCATGCAAGACACTGCTTTAACTCGTTCAGTGAAAAGCCGAAAGAATAAAGATGACATGTACCTCATGTATGGCAAATACAGTTATTTTCTCATTCATCACAATGGATTTGATCTATGTAATTTCCTTTTGTGTATACTTTTTTGATACAAATTAGAGCGACAATCTTTATAATGCAACGGAAATATTCTAAATTTATCTTGAGGCAAAATATGGCATGCAAAAATTTACATGGTCTCTAATATTCACCAGAATGATGAAAAAATTAGATAAAAGAATCAAGTCAGTCAATATTGCTGTTATTTTCTAAAGATGAAACTATTAATTTGCATTGACAACACTCCATCTGTCTCTTTATTTTCAAATTGATCGCCATTTTCAACATATTATTTTTCATAGGTGAATATAATGTGTATTATGTTTCACCTAAACCCTCTTGAACGAGCTCTATTCTGGTCTGTGAGTGTGCTTTGCGGCTTCTGCCGGAAACAATTAGGATCTTAAGTGGGTTGAGTATTTTATTAATTATTGATGACATAGTCAAAATATTTATTACGGTTCAACATGCTTTTTGCTGCTTGTGACAACTAATCCCTCAGTACAGTGAACAAAAGGATGGTGACCAACTATTGATTATTTCAACTCCCATCTCCCACAGAGAATTGATATAGTTGCCCCGGGACCTGAGCGTGTCACTTTTATAATTTTGGACTTTGTAAATAGACCACATTGAAACGGTGACCCCCTTTCGTGATATATATAGATGCACAAGATTCTGCTGACAAGCTTGGAAGCCAACTTTCCCAGTTAGAATGCATTACAGTGAAAGGTTGAAACTGCTATGTGAAAGCATGCCGAATTGGATCTTGCCTCTTCTACGAAAGGACGAGAACAGTAAAAGGAGAACGAAATCTGAGAATGCAACCCATAAGAGCTCTAATTCTATTTGCCAAAGATGAGAAGACGATTCCATTAGATTAGGTTGTGGTGAGTTCCTCTGAACCTTCCTCCGCTATGGCCAAGTGACACACGCACTCCCACTCAACCGCTTAATTGCAGTTTCATTTAAACCACTCCCTCTAAAAAGCCATAAGCAGGCCCTTGTCCAGTTTATATTGACAATTCGATCAATATGGTAAATTGGTATCGTGGAACAGAGAAATTTGATGCTAATTGGGTGACACATTGAGACAAGAAAGGAAAAAAAAGTTCTTTAGTAAAGCCCAGCATCATTGAGTATGACTCAAGTACGACTTGATCAATAACAGCTCATAGAAACCACAATGGAGATGGCCATTAGAATGCTACTGCAGTTCAACTGAGGCGTGCATATTTCAGTCTTTCCACTAAAAGCTTTTCAGAAGCATTATTTTGTAAGTGCAGCAGCACATGCAATATTTATGGATTCTTGCGATTTACAACACCTCACTCATGTAACTACCCTCTATATGCTTAATACTAATTTTTACATATGATTTGACAATATCTACATCTCGTGAATGGCTTGCGACAATATCTAAATCATATCGGTGAACTCCATTGTTGACTACAGGACACAAATAGCTGCCTCAGCCCGACAGCAATGTGATTTACACTTCCATTGATGTGTGCTGGAGAGAGTTAACGATTATGTGCCACAGTTAGTGGCTAAATAATATCTGACACGGCCTGGAAAGGTCTCTCCTGGAACCGTTGTACCCATGCAGGACCCATGCTGCTCCCGCTATTGAATTAACACTGCAAACGTCACCCGTTCAAGCTTATAAGTCAATGCGCGCCGTTACATAAGGCTGGAGCAACAATCATGGGTGGATGGAAATTTAAATTCCACGGTGAAAAATGCAAAGATGCTGTGACCAAAACTAAGCAAACACACAAGGTATACTTAGAAAAACTACATAATTCAATACCGTTTAACCAATACCGACCTCTAATAGAGAAGTGTTGTTGTTGATTTTTGGGGGATTTTTTAAAAAAAGAACTTACTTAATACATTGATCTCTACAAATACTGCAAAGTGGGTTTACATCTCAAAAGCAGGGAGTCAAATTCCTAAGGCCTCAACGCAGCACACGCTTGATCCAATATGTCATTTCTAATTTTTGAAAAATTGGGATGAGTAGAAAGCACCTGTAGATGGAAAGAAAAATGAAAATGTTACAATATACACACACACACACATGCACAAATCTGAACTTGAGCTCACCTTATGGCACACATCTATGGCATCAAAATTTTGTTTTGCTTTTAAATAGTTCAAAGCAAGTTTGTATCCTGTAAAAATATCATATATTATGAACTTATTTAGAGTATAGTAGACTTAAACCTGAATGATCAACATACCAACGGTTGGGTTGAATTGATTTCCATATTTCCAAGCCAATCTATAGTTGAATGCTGCATCATGGAATGCTTGCTCGTTTTCCATTATGAAACCCCGGTACTCATAAGCTTTACAACACGACTGCGAAAAAAATGTGCAATTAGAATGAGCTAATTAAATTACTGCTTACATTGCCTCATATTTGACACGGAAATCAGCACTTTTGATACATTATTTGGACAAATTAAGCCACTCTAGTTTAATTTACACGGTTCAGTCAGACTCCTTTCAGTGAAGACACATGCTATCTACTACTACCTTTCCCCCTCATCTACACATTACAATGATATAACAGTGCGTGCCATCAGACCTTGTTATGATTGAGGCATCTCTTGAGGAGGTCATCTGCCAGGTCGTACTTCCCCGAATGAATGTAAATGTTTGCTAGGAGGAGCCAACTCTTTTCAAACTCTTCGGCATCAACAATATTCCAGCTCATCTTTGTTATTTGTTTGAGTTGATTTCTGGCTTGAGGCGTTTGTTTCAACATCATTGAAGCTGTCGCGATGCCCAACAGTGCTGGTACGCGGCCTCTCTAAATTCAAACACAACTCTCTAGTTACGCGAGTTCAAGACGATAACAATGCATGATGACGGTAACTTGGTAAATTTACTTAAAACAAAGAACTGTGCTGCTATTTTTAGGTAGCTTACTACATTGGTTGCAATCTCTGTGAAAACAGTAAGGGCTTTCTTGATGTTGACTTCCTGTTTAGTAGCCAGCAAGCAGTAGTTCTCCAGTATGTGAAGCTTTAAATGTCCTCCAGGTGTTTCTGGCTTAATCTCCTTCAAGAGCTGATGAGCTGTTGTCACACAAATCCTTTCCATCTCTTGCTCCTCTGCAGTGTTTCTGATGACAAAAGTGCACAGCATATTGTCCAGTCTAATTTCATTATGAGACTGTTGTCGTTTTCATCAATCCTACCCAATTCTAAGATCCAGGTTACATATTTCAACACCCATCATGTCATTGTTGAAATCTAAGTAGATTTCAATCATTTTATGAACCGCATCTTGACCCCACTTGGTGTCTTTTCGAGCCTGGTTGAAGTGATGTAGTGCAGGATTGGATTGTCCTGTGTACCTGACCATCAAGCACAAATATGGTCATAAAATATGAAAAAAAAACACTCAGAGGTATGTGAGTGATTACCTTAAGAATCATTTGACTTACCAAAGGTAAAGTCCATTGCAGTAGTGAAATCCAGGGTCTAATCCAAACCTGGTAGAATGCTTTTCTAACCTCTCAAAAAATGCAGGCATCTCATCCAGCTTCCCTGCCTTCCGCAGCAAGTCAATAAGACGTGACACGGTTGAGAAGTCTTCTTAAAACAAATTCATATGCATCACGTGAGGCCGATTGACCCCTGATGAGTTACTGTACAGATTTTACACCTGGATTGCTATCCAATAGTTGCTGGTAATGGGAAATTGCTTGTTCTTCATCTTGTCTCCTGAACATAATGTTTGCCATCATCTAAGGAAATAGGTAAGAAAAATGCTTTAGCGATATTTTCCAAAAGAATATTGGCTAAACATGAGTTGAGAGACAGAACAAACCAGAGTTGCATCTTTATTAAAGCAGTCATTCTTCAAGACAATGATGCATTGTTCCTTGCATGCATCAATATCTTCTAAAATGAGGAATGTTTGGGCCAACTCCAGCATCACCTATAATTTTATGGATTGTGGCTTACTTACAGTGTTAAAAAAGTCGACGACTTCCATAATTTTCCTTTGAAAAACTGATTGAAACTAGAAATATCGGACTAACAGTAAATGTAAAATTTATGCACCAGAAGAATTTTGTTTTGATAAATATTGCACATCTTATGTTAGCCCGATTGAACTTGGTTTCCTTTCTAAAATATGACTCTATCCATCCATCAATTTCTTGATCCATAACATTTAAGTTGCTGATGAAACATCCAATGATTTATAAATGGAAATTTTCAGTATATCCATACCGCGGTATAAAAAAGCCCCAACAATCAACATAAGGGTTAAGATATGTAATATCAGACGATAAGATGGTCAGAGTTTTCAACCAAAGCTGCCATGGGGAAGACTATGATTCAGCAGTAGAATACAGACCTTGTGATCAGTCTCACAATGGCTAAGAGCTTCTTTGTAAAACTCGATTGCTTTGGCGTAGACCCTCTGACTAGTGTAGTGTTGCGCGATCTCAGTGCAGATCTTGGCAGCCAGCTGCTTCTGGGCGTCGAAGCTGTCAGGCTGCTCCAGTTGCACCCGCTTCAGCACTCTGGCCTGTACATCCCGCGCCTGCCAACAGTGCAATTCATCAATAATAACATACTGGAACTCAGAGGATAGAAATGTAGTATCGCTTTTCAGTATAGCGACAGGATGGCAGCAAATTAACTTAAAAGAAAAGAAAAAGGAACATAAATATAAATCAAATTAAAATAAATTTTAATGAGGGCCCCAAAAGTCTGTCTGTGAAAAATATTTCATGGCCTATCCCACGACCTCTTCTCCTGTTTTGTCCATTGTGCCTAAATTGGAGCTGCCATGTCTTAAAATTGCAGTACAAAGTATATACAAATGTAACATTTATCTTTTAAAAAAAGACTTACACTTTGTAGGGATACTAATGCCTCTTCAGCTTTGTCAACCCTATTTTGGACCTTTGCCAACAGCATCAAACAACGACAATCATCTGATAGTGCACTTAGCCCATTCACTTGGGTAGCCCACAAAAAAGAACAAAAAGAAAGAAATCATGCTGAAAGATATTTTGGAGGTTATTGGAATTTCAAAAACAGTATATTGCATTGCAGATATGTTTGATGTGAGGTAGTCACTGTGTTGGTTTGAATGATCTAAGTACTGCTAAGTACCTGGCTTATGAGCAAGAGCATCGTGAATTACACTCTCGCAGCGCTCATATTGTTTCATCTTCATTAGCAACTCGGCCAGGTCATAGCGCAAGAAGTTCTGATGTCCGGTCTTCAATGCAGCTTCATAGTAATGTAATGCCTGGGTAACATTAATAGTGTGTCAAATCGGTTTTCTTTCTGAGATTGAATCCCTATTATTATTTTTAAAATGCAAAGCAAGAAAAAAAAATGATAAAGGTACCAACTTTGTCAAAGTAATGAGTCTTGATGAGAAACTTGCCAAACTTGCTCACTAGAGCGCCATCTTCAGGTGTTTTCTCCAAAGCATGCTCATAAACCTCAATGGCTTTCTCAGGCTGATGAGAGTTTAAGTTTTATGATTAGTGGTTGGTGTTCCATCTTAAATTTTAAAAAGATTTTTTTCTTGTTTACAATATTGATAGTAACTGATTTAAAATGCTGGTACTTGTACTATAGTATTTTTTTCAGGGTCGGCTCATTCATAAAACTGTGATCCATGCAAATAAATCACTGCAATAGTCAAGTTGATTGAGTACTTGAGACCAATTGTGATTGCTACTTACCTCTAAAATGTGCATGTAGGCTTCCCCGAGTAAGATGTATGTGTGAGGACTGGGTAGTTTGTCAACTATTTCCCTGAAGGACAGAACAATAGTTTTTTAATAGTATTTCTGTAAGTGTTGGTTTTCTTTCGAAATACTATAACAATTTGACAAGCATTTAGGTAACAGATTATAATAATGTGCATTCAATAAATGTGCATAGTCATTTCAACTCACCTGTAACAGCTTACGTACAGACGTTTGTCCTTTTTGTGATTCAGGAAAATGTCTGCCATTTTCTCCTTGGCTTGAATGTAGTAGAGCTGCTCAGGTGTAATGTTTCTTAGCATACTCAGTGCCAACTCTGTGTCACCATGCGACAATGCTAGATCGACATTTGCAATAGTGACTCGGAGCTCTTCAGGAGTACCGGAGAATTTATTGATTGCATCCTGCATAATGTTGGCTGCTTCTTGCTGCAAGTGCAATGCATATATTTGAGTACTATATATTACAACTGACTTGAAATTAAATTTCCCATGAACGATAACATTGCAATAGAAAGACTGGACCTGTTTATCGCTGAGCCGCAAAGCTTCGGCTAATTCCAAGAAGACAGAAACACAATCTGCAGAACTCAGTTCGATCTTCTTGTTTTTGAACATGGCTGAGGTTTCAGCCTTGCAGACACCTGGAAGATTCATTGCAATTTGCAAAATCTGAATGGCTTCTGTCAGCTCACCCATTTTCTTCTTGGCTTGAGCCTTGATCAGGAGGTACAATGGATGTTCTCTAATCTGGAATGCATGTGTAAACTTAATAACATGTTGAAATTCAAAGTGTGTGTGTGTGACCGGTATATTCTATTGATGCCCTTACCTCAAAGTTATGGCTGAGGCAGAGTTCAAGCGACTGGAAACACAAAGTGAAATTCCCCCGCAACAAATGGATCTGTGCCATGAGCAGATGAGCATCTGTATGAGAAGGACACTGTTCCAGGCAGTGTTGTAAACTGTTCTGAGCAGTGTCCACGTTACCTGAAAGAATACAAACATGCAGTTGTAACTAATGATCAGTTAAAAGCAGGGGTGGCCATTACGTAGATCGCGATCTACCGGTAGATCGCCAAGGTACTATTGGTAGATCGCTTTCAGTAGGTTGGCTCATTGAAAAGTATATCTTGGAGCAAAAAAAGTGTGAGCACCCCTGAGATAAAGGAAACCAAAAATGTAATGCTCACCGGACTGATATCGGACTTTGGCTTGCAAAAAGACCCCTTGAAGGAGACCTGGAACAACCCTGACAACGGTATCCAACAAGGAAGCACAGTGCCTGAGCTGAGGAGCAAAAGACTGGCCCTGATCTGTAGGCTGGTACAAAAACCGCCAAATTGTTTTAGAACTATGGCTTTAATGTAGAAACAAATGCATTGAGGTGTACCTTAGAAGGACACAGAGCTAGATACTCCTTGACAATCTGTAAGAGGAAGTCAGGGTTCATTTTCGTAAAGTACTCCACGGATAAAGGGAGACCTTGGAGATTAGAGAAATGGGTTTCCACTGCTTCTTTTAGGAGCTTGGTTATCTCTTCTTGGGGACGACGCTTTTTAATTGCCACTTGCGCAAGCAAGTAGAGGATTTCCTAATACAATAGAAAAAAAATGTTGGAGAAAGAGAAATTGCAATCATGAGAATAGACAAAGTGCAGGACACTAATAATAGAAAATACAAATTGTACCCCTGATTTTCCAGTGGTTTGTTGAACTTCTGTCAGAAATTCCAAATCTTTCTCAGCTTCCTCAAAACAACCCTCAATCAGCTGGCAGCAAATGATGCCTGCGATATTTAAAAAAAAAATACACACTGAAAGCTAAAAAGGCACAGTGTTTGGGTACTCTTCAACTTACCAGTCAGTGCAGTAAGGCTCATCTCATCCAAAGTCATGGCTGTCTTGTACCATTTCATGGCATCCTTCATTTTCCCCTGAAGAAGCATGAGGTAGCCCAACTCTGCTGCTAAATATGAGCTTCCTTGCGTCTCACCAAAAGCTTTTTCCACCATTTTGAACACCTGCTCAAGCACCATCTCATTTCGTCCACACTAGGAATAATCCATACAGCAAATTCTAACATTTGACCCAACAAAAACCTGACAAAAGCCTTCAAATTTGCCTTACGACTCGACTGAATGCCAGAGACATCTTGTAAGCGAGTTCAGGGTTGTGTGGTTCTTGCACATCCAGACTTTTAATGAGGTTGGAAAGATGTCTTGTTGACTGCCAAGGCAAACATTAACATTTAACTCCACTTATTAATGGTTTACTATGCCAGAAACCCTGAAATTTTGTTGTTGTTGTGTACCTCAGTCATATCTCCATTTATACATAATGAATGGAGAGTTAGAAGATGTAGAGCATTCAGATTGTTCGTGTCCATTTGTAGAACCCTGAGAACCGAGAGATGAAGAATATATACTACAATATGCTTGCAATGACAAAATTGTGATTTCTAGACACAAAACAACATGCTACCAACCTGATTGCTGCCTCTGTGGTTTGTTCCCAGTCTTGGAGATTTAAAAAAAGGGTCATCTTCTTAATAAGAGCAGGTAAGAAACCAGGAAAACTGGCAATGACCTTATTAACCACTCCTAAAGCTTCTGAGTAGCTTTGGCAATTTTCAAAGTATTGTGCCTAGTACAGATAAATGTAAAATAACATACTTTACTATGTTATACTGTAATATGAATGTGACATAATATACATCAGTAAAACTTCCCAATTATATATTTAAATACCACTGATGCGTTTCGCAATGGATTTGAAGAGTGTGATTCATAACTATAATAAGTGATAACAGCCTCACAGAGTTTCAGAAACTAAATTCACTTGACTTTTTTCCAACCTCACCTTGCCCATCAGAGCAAAAACATCTGCTCCATCCTTCATCCCTTCATCAAATAATTTTCCGGACTTTCTGACATAGTCGTCTTTGCCACAAGTCACATCTATCCATGCTTTCAGGATTAACCCCTGCAAAGTAAAACAAAATGTTCACACAAAAACTGCATCCCCCTAATCCCCCTCCTCTTTGGGGTTACCTCTTTGGTATTATTGGAGATTTTGATCATTCGCTCAGTGTATTCCCTCGCTTTATCATTTCGTCCCAATAGCCAAAGAAACAACCCAGCATAGTAAAGATTCTGTGGAGATGCACTTTTGCGATCCTCTCTGATTTTAGTTTCAAGATCACGAATGACCTCTCTGTCTGTGATTACATATCATTAAAATGTATGAGATTACAATTCTTTAAAATATAAACAAACGTTGTTGTTATACCTGTTGTTGACTTTTTTTTCTCGGCGTAGATGAGTGCCATAAGAGAGCAGAGAGAAACATCTGATCTATCTTTAATCATGTCCAACTCAGCTGCAGCTTGTCGTACTTGACCTGTGATTGTATTTTGAATTTGTTCGATAAATTGCCAAGAATTTTATACTGTATTGATTTCGTCCAGCTCACCTTGCATCAAAGCGCCGTATGCACGGAAGATATGGAAGACAGGCTCATTTCTAAATTTTTTCTGAGCAGTTGCTGTGGCATTAGCAACATGATTGAAATATTTTTCATTGCAATAATGCCGAATCAAAGCCTGAAATAAAATAAAAAATGGGCGAGTGGTAGATGTGTTAGGTGTCAAACAGATAGAACATAACCCAAATTCAAGGGTTCAAGCTAGGATTTTGTGATGTAAAAAAATGAATAAGAAAAGTGATTTTTAATGTGAACAATAAATAGCACAACTGAATTAACCTTTTTTTCAGAGGTGGAAATTAAAATAATTTAAAATGTGATTGCACATGTCTCACAATATGAATCGGATGAAGCTGCCTGAACTGGCAATTTAAAATTGTGCATTTGTAAGTTTTCAGACTAATTTTACAAATACATTCAAATCAAAGACAAAAGTACAACTATTCACTATTGAGCCCGGCCATAAAAATCGCACAAGCGGTCACGTTTGTTCAAACCAATAAATGTGATGCTTACCATTGCTGTGTCTTTATTCTCCATATTCACTCTCAAACTGTTGTTAGTTTTTACAGCTTAATAGCGCTCTATTTTTTTCAGATGTTATAAATGTGTGTTTTTTTATTTACTACAAAGGCACTTTCAAAATAACCTATGACACGTCAATATGCGTAGATGTTTTTATATCTAAAGGAGGTAACTATTTTTGTACAGTAGTTGTAATATCCATCTTGTCCAGATCATGGCGCTGTTCAATTGGCTACCTACACAAAAGACGAAGAATAAGATACGTTGCTAAGGCAACACAAGAGGAGGAAAGTCAATATGGCGCAGTCCTATACAAAATTCGTAATGATACAGTAGTTGTTCATCATAAATGCGACTACCAGACGGATGAAGAGTTTCACATGATCAACATTTTTCGGGCAAAATGGAAAAAGAAGAGACAGCGTTGGTGAGCTTAATTTTGATCTGTTCTACACGTAAACATAGCCAGTCTTCCACGATCAGATTTTTAATGTTGGCTGTGCCCAAGAAACTAGTGTCTTTAGAGCGATCAAGTTATGAAATTACATTCCTTGTAACGTTCATGTCTATGTTTTTTAATGTGCTGTGTGCTAGAGAGAGGTAAAGTAAGGTATTCACACGCTATACTTGAGTACTGTACTTAACTCAAAGCTATTTAAGTAACGGCAAGAAAAACTCAAAATTCTACAAAGTACATACTCAAGTCAGAATTTTTCTTCTTCTCTTCTTAAAGTATCAAAAATGTTTACCTAAAGGGAGTAAACGTAAAAAAGTAATCAGAAAAACCTATATACTTGAAAGATCTACTTAAGTGCATAAACAAAGTACGTATTTAATTGAGAATTCTACTACTACTGATTTTCTTTTACTTTTCTGGCATTGTTGTTGTCAGGCTTTAATCAGATATTATTGCAATGAAAAATATTTCAACCACGCCGTGAATGCCGCAGCAGCTGCTCTGATAAAGTTCAGAGGTGACCCTGTCCTCAGTTTCTACCATGGATATGGCACTTTAATGCAAGGTAAAGTCCACAAAATATGCAAAAAAAATGCATGATAGCTATTCTTAGCATGCATGTTCATGTGGTGCATTCTCATTTTTCATTTCCACAGATTTAATCCAGGAAGCAACACTAGAGTTGGAGACATTAAAAGATGCACAAGATGTGTCTTTGTGCACGCTAATGGCACTGGTGTATGCCGAGAAGAAAAAGACAAAACCAGGTAAGACAATATGTATATTTTACTAATGATATAAATATATCACTTTTGCTAATATTTAAATTTTTGTGTCTTGGTCATTGCAGACAGAGAAGTTGTTCAAGAACTTGAAGCTAAAATCAAGGAAGATCGCAAAAGCGCATCTGCCCTGAGTCTCTATCATGCTGGTATGTTTCTCTGGCTATTAGGCCGAAATGATAAAGCGAGGGAATACACTGAGCGGATGATCAAACTTTCCAATGGCTCCAAGGAGGTAAGACGGCCTTACTCTTGTCATTAAAGAAAGAAAAACATTCAGTTTTGTGGTGCCGGGAATCAAACCATCACATTTGTTTTGTAGGGAATCATTCTAAAAGGATGGATAGATGTGACATGTGGTAAAGACGCATATGCCAGAAAGGCTGGAAAATACTTTGACGAAGGGCTGAAAGATGAATTGGATGCTTTTGCTCTGATGGGAAAGGTAAACATGATAGGAATATTATTATGGAATTTGAGTCCTCAAACACTGTTAAAACTGTTATGATACTTAGATTAGTCACATTTTATATTCCTATACATCCTTAGGCTGTTGTTATTGTGATTAAAGAAATGCATTTTCCTTTGCTAGGCCCAATACTATGAATATCGCCAGAACTACTCTGGAGCGTTAGATGCGGTGAACAAAGTCATTGCCAGTTTCCCTGGGTTCTTGCCTGCTCTCATTAAGAAGATGAAGCTGTTTTTAAATCTCCAAGACTGGGAACAAACAAGAGAGGCAGCAATCAGGTGAGTAGGGAGATGCTTTGCACCTCATGTTTTTGTTAATAAACAAATTCATTTCCTATTTCAGACTTTTACAAATGGATAAAAATAACCTGGACGCACTACAGATGCTAACTCTGCATTCTTTATGTAAAAATGGAGATATTGATCAGGTACAGTATCTTCACAAAATTCCCACCTAGGCGATATTAATAAGCTCACATTGTTTGTAATGGTTGTTTATCTCACTTGACAGTCAACAAAACATCTTTCCAACCTCATCATCAGTCTGGATATGCTGGAACCACACAACCCTGAGCTTTCCTATAGACTCTCTCTCGCATTCACCCGAGTTGTAAGCAAAACATTGTTTTTGTTCCGCTATTAGTTTATTCTTGTTTTAAATTATTATTTGTATTATGTGTTGATTATTTGTAGTGTGGCCGAAATGAGAAAGTGCTTGAGCAGGTCTTCAAAATGGTGGAAAAAGCCTACTGCAAGACAGAAGGGAACTCAGATTTGGCCACAGAGTTGGGCTATCTCATGATTCTTCATGGTAAAGTTAAGGAGGCTATAAAGTGGTACAAGACAGCCATGACCTTAGATGAGACAAGCTTGCCTGCACTGACTGGTAAGATCCACAACCTAAAGATACTATAAATTGAACCATCTAGTCCAGTTAGTAATTAAATACTCGCCCAAAAGAATGACAACAGGACCCTTCAAGAATGGTTTATTTTTTCATCCTAGTTTTTTTTTTTGTCATCATTTTTTTCACATCATTTTGTTGTACAGGTATAATTCGATGCCAGCTGCTAGAAGGCCGGCTTGAAGATGCAGACCAGCAAATTGAATTTCTAACAGAAATTCAGCAGACTGTCGGAAAATCAGGGGTAACTTTAAAACATTTCTCAAATTCAAAGACTCTTTTTAATAACTATCAGCATAGGCCATCTACTCCTGCAGGTTGATATTCACATACTTCCACATTTACGATAACTTCAATTCCATCTCAATAGGACCTCTTCTACCTGCGTGCGCTTGTCGCAATTAAAAAGTGCCACCCTCAAGAAGATGTGACCAAGCTCCTGAATGACGCCGTGGAAACCCACTTCTCAACTCTCCAGGGTCTCCCTCTTGGTGCGGAGTACTTTCAGAAGCTGAACCCTGACTTCCTCTTACAGATTGTCAAGGAATATCTTGCTCTGTGTCCTGCTAAGGTACAACTTATAACCAAAGTTTAGGTTTCTGCTCTAAGGTGTACTAAAATAAAAATCTCTTCTTGACGGATGGCGTTTAGCCTCCAACTCAGGGACAGTCTCCTGCCCCTCAACTAAGGCACTGTGCTGCATTGTTAGATACAGTAGTCAAGATTGTGCCAGGTCTCATTCAAGGGGTCTTTCTGCAAGCAAAAGTCAGATATCAGTCTGGTGAGCCCTCTAAATGTAACGTGCTAGCATTTTCTTGAATTTACTATTTACTACTGCATGCTTATATTCCTTCAGGTGATGTGGACGCAGCTCAGAGCAGTTTGAACCACTGCCTTGAACAGTGTCCCTCTCATATGGACTCGCATCTGCTCATGGCACAGATACATTTATTGCGTGGTAGCTTCGCTCTTTGCTCACAGTCGTTGGAGCTCTGCCTCAGTCATAACTTTGAGGTGAGATCACTGTCATCGTCTTCACTGTTTTCTCCAGAAAAAAAATCATTATTCCATTATTTTTAATGAAAATCACATTAGTTTCACAGTAGTGGATTTTTTTGTAATAATGTCAGATTTATCAAGATATAATGTGATTCAGCACTATTTTGGGTTAATAAACCACAGCGTTAGACGGCAGAGTTGTGCTTTTTCATGTGGCGTGTAAACATCCTTAGCTTGCTGCTGCAATGATGCGTAAACAGTACTGCATGCAAAAAATCTGTTGCTAAAGGATTTGCTAATTCAAACCAATAGAAATGAGAACTATTTCCTTAACAAGATACTTTTATATTCCAGATTCGAGAACATCCCTTGTATCTTCTGATTAAAGCTCAGGCAAAGAAAAAAATGGGCGAGCTGACTGAGGCTATCCAGATTTTGCAAATGGCGATAAGTCTCCCTGGGATTTCCAGAGCTGGATCCTCAGCTAAATCCAAAAACAAAAAGATCGACGTGAGTTCTGCAGACCGCGTCTCTGTCTTCTTGGAGTTAGCTGAGAGCCTGTGGCTCAACGGAGAACAGGTATGAAGATTTTCCATTTGTAATCTATACTGTGTGTAGGCTCATATACCAATTTAATTGAACAGCATGAAGCAGCCAAGGTAATGCAGGATGCCATCAATGAGTTCTCGGGGACGCCTGAAGAACTCCGTGTCACCATTGCCAATGCAGATTTGGCTTTGCTTCGAGGTGACACGGAGTTGGCCCTGAGCATGCTCAGAAACATTACACCTGAGCAGCTCTACTATATTCAAGCCAAGGAGAAAATGGCCTCTATCTACCTAAATCACAAAAAGGATAAGCGTCTGTATGTGAGCTGTTACAGGTGAGGTGTCATTTGGATCTTAATATAGACGCTTATAATGCAGAGCAGGTTTCCTAACACTTATGTATTTGTGTAATGAGGATGCCATTTGATGTATCCTGGTCTGTTCTGTAGGGAAATGGTGGACAAGTTACCCGGTTCTCAAACGTACATCTTACTCGGAGACGCTTACATGCACATTTTAGAGGTAGGAAGCTGCAGAAATGGATAAATATAAATGTATTTTTTAAATATATTGTGTATTAAGTTACTGATAGACCTCCACTCTCTAGCCACCTACTGATACTCTATGTTTTACATACTGAAAAAAAAACTAAACTTCTGTAAAGGATACCTTTTATGAATCCTAATGAATTTGATTCAGAATACTTAGTACTCTTTTATCCTTCATATTGTTGTTTTTAATTCAGCTTTATTCTACAACATATTGAACTATTTATTCATTGAATGGAAAAACGGTTATGTGTGAACAACGTATGTTCTTTTAACTTTTTAAAGTTTCAGTGATAAGTAATGCTATAAACATATAAATTTCAACAACACCTTTAAGCAGATACAAGTGGCCTAACACTGTTTAATGTTCTTATCCCAAGCCGGAAAAGGCTATAGAGGTCTATGAGCATGCTCTGGAGAAAACCCCTAAAGATGGCGCTCTCGCCAGTAAGTTTGGGAAAGCCTTGGTCAAAACTCATTATTACGCCAAGGTTTGTATTAACATTTACACGAATATGCAATAATGCCTGTCAGAAAAAAAACACAAACCTTCTTGTTGCACAGGCAATACATTACTACGAGGCTGCGCTGAAGTCCGAGCAACAGAACTTCCTGCGTTACGACCTGGCTGAACTGCTGATGAAGATGAAGCAATATGAGCGCTGTGAGAGACTTCTGATTGACTCTCTCTCCTGCGAACCAGGTGCAGTTCTCTCCTCACAAAGCTCAGTGTCAACGTTACAACACACAAACCACAGCCAAGAAAAATCGGAAAGTGTATCTAATATATTCATGGCTGAGGATAAAGAGGACCTTGTGAGTGAAGTGCTCAATCGAATTCAAATTCAAATTTCTCAGATTTGCTAACAACACTCATTTCTGGTTTAAGGTCAAATATTAAAGACATTTATTTTCATACAGTGGGGGCTTTAAGACATTAATTACAAATAGGGTTATCAATTTGATTTCATAGTTCAAATTAAAAGGGCACCAATCCTTTGAATGAAACAAAAACTTTCTACATGTTTGCCATCTGCCCCACTGTACCTCACTTGATTTAACACATTATAAGATTATAAATAAGACCAAATTGAGATAAAATTTAAAGTCGGCCCACTCATTCCAATCCCCATTTCTCGTAATGCTTTTTATGGGTTTATTTTTTTTCTCTGGACCATAATAAAATGAAGATTTTGACAAGCTTACCTGAGGATATTAACTCCTAACAACTAACCTTAGCTAACAACATTTCTCATGTTCTACTATTTTAATATAACAGACCTAATGTTTTTTATTTACAACTTGTCCATCTCCCCACAAAGCAAACGAACTGACAGCCCTCTCAGATGACTGCCGCTATTTAATGCTTTTGGCAAAGGTCCAAAACAAGGTTGATAAAACAGAAGAAGCCTTAATATCTTTACAAAGGGTAAGTAGTTCTATTTGTATAGTTCCCTATTCAAATATATGTTTAATCATAGGTTTATGACAACATCTCTAAGCAGATAGGCAATAGAAAATGGGTGTCGTATTTAATCTTGTGTATGTACTGTAAGTGTATTTTATTGTGGTTAAATCATGTATTGTTGATAGGCTCGGGATGTCCAGTGCAAGGTTCTAAAGCGGGTGGAAATGGAGGAGCCTGACGCCATCCCCATGCAAAAGCAGCTTGCTGCCAAGATCTGCGCTGAGATAGCTCAACACTACACGAGGCAGCGGGGCTATGAGAGAGCAATCAAATTCTACAAGGAAGCTCTTGTTTACTGTGAGACGGATCACAAGGTCTGTACAACTGAATCAAAACGTCCTATGTCCTACTCTGTCGCAGCTGTGGTTGACTATCTTAAGCATCTTTTTCAATCACACCCCTACAGGTAATAATCCTCTTTTTGGATTTTTAGATCTGGACAGAGTGATTGCATTTATCTTTTTTAGAGGGATTCTTAAAACGTACTATTTCTAGGTGATGCTGGAGTTGGCACAGATTTTCCTCACGATAGATGAAGTTGATTCGTGCCAGGAACAATGCAGTATAATTCTGAAGAATGACCAATATAATGAAGACGCAACTCTGGTGCGTTTAGTATTCATTGCATCATTTGGCATTATGCTATTAGTACATGTTATTTTCCACGTGTTTCCATTTAGATGATGGCTGACCTTATGTTCAGAAGACAGGACTATGAGCAGGCTGTTTTCCGCTATCAACAACTCTTGGAGCGCAAACCAGGTTCAAAAAAGTCTACCATCATCTGTTAATTTTTATTTATAGTCAGGCCTGTCCACTAGCTATGTTGTTTCAATTTAAAAAAAATCATGAACATTTTTTGACATGGTGAAAAAGCATTATGATGGCATACTGTTATCAGTAAAATAATCCATACTAAAAATATTCTCTAGCTGGAACCCCACCATCCTTAAATTTTTCATGTTGGCTTAGTGGTACCTGTATCTAATGGCATTGTTCTTTCTATACATTGCCAATAGAGTCTTAATATTGCTGAAATCATCCGTTTTTCACATTTTGAACTACTAATTAGCAGTGCACATGTGGACAAAAGACCACTCACACTGTCACCAATGGATAATTTTGCAACTTTCAAACCCTACCACACACACTCTATAATTAAAAATTGGTGAATAGGTGAGTGGAAAAGCAAAACAATCGTAATCATTTCCACTTCTCATTATTTATTGTACATGTCAGACAATTATCCAACTCTGTCACGTCTCATTGACTTGCTGAGGAGGGCAGGAAAGTTGGAAGACGTGCCCAAGTTTTTTGATAAGGCCGAAAAACATTCATCCCGGGCGAAGTTTGATGCTGGATTTAACTACTGCAAAGGACTTTTTCTTTGGTGAGTCGGGCATCTATTGCTATTTCACTATCATTTACTTTGTAATATGTGATGTACAGTACCATTTAATTTGTGTGAAGGTACACAGGAGAATCTAATGCTGCTCTGCGCCACTTCAACCAGGCTCGGAAAGACAATGATTGGGGTCAAAATGCAATTTATAACATGATTGAAATCTACCTAAATCCTGACAGTGACACGTTAGGTGGAGAATTGTTCGAAAATTTAGATGGTGAACTTGGGTAAGTGAAAAGATCTTATATTTCAAAGCACCTATTAGCCATGTCCTTAAGACATAACTGAAATGTGACTTTCTTCAAATGCCAACCTATTTGTGCAGGAACTCTACAGAGAAGCAGGAGACGGAGCAAGTTGCGGTGAGAACGGCAGAGAGGCTCGTTAAAGAGATCAAGCCGCAGACCCCCAGCGGACATGTACAGCTTCGTATCCTGGAGAACTACTGCTTACTGGCCACTAAACAGAAAGCCAATATAGAAAAAGCTCTTGCTGTTTTCACAGAGTTTGCAACAAATGAGGTGAGTCAACCGTAAGAGTATGCTTGAGTGACTGCATTCTTCCAAGTGTAAATAACTTCACTGTGGTTGCTGGGCATTATTTCACCTCCCCTTATCAGCCATTACACAAGGGCAGGTAAAACCAGATGAAGCGCCCGTGTTCCGCAAAGTTCCATTGCTTTTGTAGACCATTTGTGGACCGTTTTAAAACTCGTTAAACACACAAGCAAGGGAGGGCGCCGCTTGCTGCTCTGATCCTGTTTGAACAGGATGTTGTTTTTGAATTTAGAAGGACCATGTGCCAGCATTGTTAGCCATGGCCACCGCCTACATGATGCTGAAACAAACACCTCGAGCCAGGAACCAGTTGAAACGTATCGCCAAGATGGCGTGGAATATCGTCGATGCCGATGAGTTTGAGAAGAGTTGGCTGCTTCTAGCGGATATCTACATCCATTCCGGGAAGTATGACTTGGCGGATGACCTCCTGAAGAGATGCCTCAACCACAACAAGGTCGGGAGACAGCTTTGGCATTGTATGGAGGAATTTCTTTAGTCAAGAATGTATGATATGAAAAACTTGACTCAATATTTTCTCTGCAGTCGTGTTGTAAAGCTTACGAGTACCGGGGCTTTATCATGGAAAAAGAGCAGGCGTTCAGAGATGCGGCATTCAACTATGAACTGGCTTGGAAATTTGGAAATCAGTCCAACCCAACCATCGGTATGTTGATCAGAATCATGGGCATGAATAAAGTCAAATTCAAATTAAAATGGTTATAGGTCATTTACAATCTCTACTTTCCAGGTTACAAGCTGGCATTCAACTACTTAAAAGCAAAGCGGCATTTTGACGCCATTGATGTTTGCCACAAGGTGTGTGACATAAAGCGTATTGCTCACAGTTGGAAATGATGTGAGTAATCATCTTTCTTTTTGTTCCCTACTTCTAGGTACTCGCTGCACATCCAAATTATCCAAAGATGAGAAAGGACATTTTGGACAAAGCTCGGGCTGCCCTAAGACCATAAAATTTTGTCCAAATAGATTTGAAAAGTTTACATACATTTTCTTTAGTTTTTTAAAAGTATTTTCCAAGCACCTGTGCATATTACAACCCCCCTGGTCACAACATTAGGTTGGCCAGAACTGTTTGAAAAAATATCCGATTCCAATTTCAATAGTATTTACAAATATGTTCTCTAAAAGAAAAAAATATATTTATACACCTTCCATACCTCTGATCCTTGCAAAGGTCATGAGGGTGCTGGAGGATATCCTACCTAACTATGTGCATAAGGTGGGGTCCACGCAGAATTGGTTGCCACCAATCACGGGGTACAATGGGACAAGCAGCCATTTTTCATGTTTTTAGGATCTGAGAGGAACCGGAGGACCTGGAGAAAACCTACGCAGGCATGGGGGCAACATGCAAACTCCACACAGGAAGGCCCAAAACCCCAGTGACGCCCTGTAAAAATAAAAATGTATTCATTTTCTGAACTGCTTATCCTCACAAGGGTTGCAGGGGGTGCTGGAGCCTATCCCAGCTAACTATGTGCACCAGGCAAGGTAACACCCTGAATCAGTGGCCAGCCTTTCATAGGGCACAAGGAGACAAAGGACAACCATTCATAATGATTTGGTGATTCATCATGATCCCATTGACTTTGATTTGCTTTGTACTTTGTGCTTTTTGCTTTGTTGTTCTGCGGCGTACTGTCTAACTTATAACTATGCCCTTTCTTGCTACTGTCACAATGAAATTTCCCGATTACGGGATGAATAAAGTTATCCAATCCAATCCTCACACTCATACAATTTAGATTGTCACACTAGCCTATCCTGCATGTTTTGTGGATGTGGGAGGAAACCGGAGTACCAAGGGAAAACCCACGCACGCTTTGGGAGAACAGGCAAACTCTACACAGTGAGAACCGACCCAGGATCAAACCAGGATCACAGAACTGTGGGCCGCCGGGCCACCCTACAAAAAAATAAAAATTGGATAATATCATAATTATCATTGTAATACCCACAAAGGCAACTGGATTATTTGTTCAATGTGTTCATGTTTCCCCCCCAAAAAAACTACATGGCAGGTATGATATGTAGTCAACAAAATACTCTGTTATTCCATGAATGTGTTTGGAATTGGTTTACTTAATAAATTACAATGAATCCATCATGATTGTGTTTTTGGGTGGACTAAGTAACTTCCAATTTTTGGGCGAGCTACTGCATGGGGCGCGCCAACTTGCAGTGTGTGCGCTAGTCCGGTTGAAGGCATACACGCTCCACGGCTGTGACCGATGTCGGTAGCTCTTTCCCCACGGGTGGGATTCAAGTCCCCCCCTAACAGCAGACTCCTCATCGCAATCTCTGCAGAAGTACTACTACTAGTGGAGGCGCGCCGAGTCCCGCTCCATCTGCCGGGTACGTGTTAGGAGGTGATAACCAAAATCTGCATCATCACATTGCCTTTGCGAGTTATTTGTTTCAACTTTTGGCAACATTTCCTGAGAGGGCTCGATTGGATGCGGTGCAGGATAAAGCGCGTTCCTATCCCGTGGGTATCCCGGCAACTGTGCGGATGAATGGGGCTCTTGAACAAACCCCACTGCTTCTTAGATTCATTCATCGTGAGAGACTACACAAGAACGCTCGTGTTAGGATCCCAAGAAGAAAAGTCGTATGTTTTATCTTATAACATTTCTTTGAAATTCAGTTTTCCTGATATACAAGACCCGATGATGTTTCTGTTTCCTTTTTGCAGCCATGGAGTTTGACACGCACGGCTCGGCTCTACGCATGCGCGTAAATTGGTCCCCGCCTTCTACCTGAGAACGGCGCACCTGGGGCCATCGAGACGGAAGTTTTGTAGGTACAAATCTTTTTTCCTGATTTCTCTGGGCTTCCCACGATAAACATCAACGTTTCCTCGACATCGGTGCGGCTAGGAGAGCGTTGCCCGATCGGAAGGAGACATGAATTTGGTCCCCTTGGTTTTGCTGGAATCGATTTTGGAGCAACTTTTTATTGAACGCCTGCTATACTGACTCATGGTAAGTTTTTCTTCTGTGACGGAATCCTCAGCATTGGGGTTGACTGATTGATGACATATTTATGCTCTTTGTGATTGATTATGTGTTTAAGATCATTCACTGCCATTAACAGAAATAGACATCTGAACTGCAATGATCTTGCTTTACTGCCATTGACGGACGTGGACGTCCAATCTGTGATTATTTCAAGGCTTTCCTTGTGGGAATGGACTAGATGTCAATGGCAGTGAATGGGTTATTACCATTACTTGTGCATTAGTCATTGAGTTCATTGTGCATTTAACATATAAATGGATGGCAATTGTGAGGTTGTCTCTTATTTCTCTTTTCACCACAACAGTGATTTTTTTTGGCACTGGCTCCTTAGCCGGTAACCGGTCAAATAGTCCCAGGGGCTATTTAGCCGGTAACCTATTATTTAACATTGAATGAATAGGGGATTTTCTAAACCATTCAACCAATCTTTTTGAAATTTGATGTGTTATTGCCAATTGATAGATTTTAACATTAGGTGAATAGGGATTTAATCACTATTATTTAGACGGTGGCTCCGTAGCCGTAGTTTCTTACTATTTACCCCACACAGAATTCTTACCGGCTAAATATGGGGCCATATAGGCTATTTGACCAGTTACCGGTTAAGGAGTCACTGCCGATTTTTTTTTAAATTCAACCCCATTGTCTTGTAATAAGTGTATTTTATGAAATTACAAAAGGCAAGCATTGATGCAAAGCCCACATTTTACCTCATGAGCTGACTGCAAGCAGTCTGTGCCCCCAAACATATTCTTTTGTGTGTATTTTAAATGTATCCCCCCAAAACACAGTTTTTGCAAAAGGAGGTAATATATACTCAATTTTGTGTGGGTTAGTTTTATTTTTTATTTTTGCAATATATTACATATTTCTCTCAGAAATTTCAATCACTTGCATTACTTCAAAATGAAAAAGTAATAAGTTATATTACTAGTTTCTTTTTTAAATGTTGTTCTTTTTTGGCATTTGAGTCTAATATGTTGTCCAACCAAAACGTGACACCGATTTTGACACTGCTTCTTTATCAATGTTTATGTACAACAGTTCACATTGCCACCTAGAACCTCCCGGCTCTTCATCTAAGAAGAATGACATATTTGCGTCGAGTGCTCCGACGACGACTGCACCCACTTAAACTGGCCCTGGTGGCTGTGGCCTTTGTCGCATTCTTGTTTATCATACAATGGGAAGTGGAAAACCAGAGTCCACAGAAGGACCCATGGTTACAGGAGATAAAACAGAAGCGCGATTCCATGCTGGGCTTGATGATGGGAGCAGTTAATAACTTCAGGGACGCCATGCCAAAGATGCAGATTAAAGCTCCGGTACATCAGAGGCACAGTGCAAACAGTGTGTCCTGTTTGTCGGGTCACTACACAGCTGCAGAGCTCAAGCCCATCTTGGAGAGGCCTCCCCAGGACCCGCTGGCTCCCGGGGCCGCCGGCAAGCCTTTCCACACCAACAACCTGAGTGCCGCAGAACAGAAGGAAAAGGAGACGGGCGAGCTGAAGCACTGCTTCAATCTGTATGCCAGTGACCGCATCTCGCTGAGCCGAGACTTGGGCGCAGACACAAGACCACCGGAGTACGTTTGCCTGCGCGCTCGTCATCCTGTTCACACAAAAGACTTTGTGTTTACCTAGATCTTAAATTCAATATGGTGTCGGTGATCTTTGTGCAAACTAAATGGTGCTTGCTCCTTTCCC
This sequence comes from Stigmatopora argus, assembly GCF_051989625.1. Lineage (NCBI taxonomy): Eukaryota > Metazoa > Chordata > Actinopteri > Syngnathiformes > Syngnathidae > Stigmatopora > Stigmatopora argus. The sequence goes on from NC_135399.1 coordinate 12,703,682, forward strand.
AAATAATTATTCAGCACTAAAGCTACATTCACACCTGTGCCATCGTCAAATAATCTGATAATGGTAATAAAAAAATATTAACCAAGCACAAGGAAAAAAGTCCACAGACTACTTGTGCCATCCGATCGTGATAAGCCCAAAGACATTTTGTGTCATGTGGTTAAAATATGAACACATAGTATCTATTGTGGCCTTCATGACCTAAAGTGTCATGTCCACATCTGTGGATACCAGGTCTTTTTTTTCCCCTTTCATTTTTTATTTGTGGAAAATAAACACTTGGAATAGGGATAACTTGATATTGCCACTCTAGCGTTTCAACTAACTTATTCAGTTGAGGTAAAACTAAAACTTGCTCAGCTCCTTGCAACATGTAAATTGGGATGAAAGAACAATATCTTCTCTTATCTTATCTGTGGAGTCAGACAGAAACCACAAAGATAACTTCTTTCACAAAGACTTAACACCCTTAGCCAGTTGCTGTGGCAAACACAGGGCAAAGGCACTACCATTTGGCAAATTCCAGCAGAAATCCTCCTGCACCTCTTGGGACAGATAGATCTTTGTGCTTCTTTCTCCAGATGTATCGAGCAAACCTTCAAGCGATGTCCTCCCTTGCCAACCACCAGCGTGATAATTGTGTTTCACAACGAGGCCTGGAGTACCCTGTTAAGGACAGTGCGCAGCGTCCTGCATACATCCCCCGCAATCCTCCTCAAGGAGATTATCTTGGTGGATGACGCTAGTGTTGATGGTAAACGGGCCAATTATTTTGTTTTTTTTTACTGGGTTTGATTTCACATGGCGCTGTATAGAGGAAGCCCCTTTCCCCTTTTGTTGATCAAGGAAGAGGGGGTTGCTAGTGATTACTTTCTTAAGGGGCCTTCACAGTTGGAGCTAAGAATTGACCCTTGGAAACAGCTCAGTGGAGGGAGGTAACAAAATCCTGTGGGAGAGTTCAGCCAATCCTGAGTGTTTGTTAGCTTCTGTTACTTCTAGGGGGCCGGCCACAGGTGGTGCCCGGATATGCAAAGGCTTTACTTTGTAGAAAGTGGTTTGACCAAATTGCGTACAACGTTGAGGATTAACAGAAAAAAAGCTCTTTTATTCTGGGTAAATCAAGCATGCCAAGAATTGTGATTTTTAGCCAATCAACATCTTGACATTCTCTCCGCCTTTGTATGCATTCGTCAGCCATTCCATTGAAACTGGAGCAATGTGCTTTTAAAACTGCATCAACATTGTCATCTAAATTAGAATGGGGAATGGAGTCGGATTTTATGCCTTTTACAAATGTAAAGAAATTCGGGATCAGAAATCTAAGGAATCCAATATATTCTGGTTTCTGTCCCTTCAAGACCAGTTCTCAAACACAATAGCATTTTTTTTTTTTTTTTTTTGGTATGGGTTTTTGTGGTACAGCAACCAACAAAGGCTGGACTTCGAAAGAGAGAGGCATGTTTGTCTTTCAATTTATCAATCATACTTTTTTTTCCATGGCCCACAGTACGTATAATGAAAATACTTGCACCGGTTGTACATGTTTACCTTGAATCTTTCAAAGTACACACCATTTACTAGGCAAACACTTCAACATAGGAATACTATGTAAGTATTTTAAATAAAACTGATGCCTGATCCGTATTTTAATCCTTTATGGAAATAATTGGCCGCAACACCCTGCTGCTCAGGTTATTACATGCCATTCTGTCCTTTTGTCACTGTATGGGTGGTGTCTGTTTCACCTGTATAACCTGTAAAACTTTCATTTCTCGTTTTGAACTTGAATTTTGCCTTGCAGATGTGCTGAAGGACCAGCTGGATGAATATATAAAAGCACTGAGTATCGTTCGGGTCGTTCGGCAGGCGGAGAGGAAAGGCCTTATTACCGCTCGATTACTGGGCGCGTCGGTGGCCACTGGTGACACGCTTACCTTTCTGGATGCCCATTGTGAGTTCTCGCATACCACCGAGACATACGAAGGTCATCCCTGATGCATTTGTTTACTTTCGTTCACAGGCGAATGCTTTAATGGCTGGCTAGAGCCGCTGCTCGCCAGGATAGCGGAGAACTCAACCGCTGTGGTCAGTCCTGACATCTCGACCATTGATCTCAACACCTTTGAGTTCATGAAGCCATCCCCATACGGTCAGAACCACAACCGGGGTAATTTTGATTGGAGCCTGTCCTTCGGGTGGGAGAGTATTCCGGAGCATGAAAAAAAAAGGAGGGAGGATGAAACAGATCCAATAAAGTAAGAAAAGCGCCCTCACTATATTGGCTTTTTGAAATATTTGCTTTTTGTGTGTGTGTAAATTGAAATGTTGTTTAGGACTCCCACGTTTGCCGGCGGACTCTTCTCCATCTCGAAAGCATATTTCTACTACATCGGAAGCTATGATGAGGAAATGGAAATATGGGGTGGTGAGAATATTGAGATGTCATTTAGGGTAAGAATTTTCTATCCTACAAATGCCTCTTTGCCGGTTGTTCAGTCACACTTTTCTTTTTTTCCACCCTAAATGGCATTCCCAAACTTTCCAAAGGCCCTCATTATGGTGCCACGTTCAAAAGGGTGACGCTTACAGGCACATTATCAAGTCATAAGTCAAATTGTGGGGCAGGTCATTCATGATTGCATTCTGTCTAACTGCTGTAATATTAAAGCTCAATGTGTCATGCATACCACTGAAAGTCTTCAGGAGAATAACTGAATTTATGGTTCTTACTGTGCCTAATATATTAAAGTTCCGTTCAATTGTATCAGAGGTGAACAATAACATGTCCTGTGTTACACAGTTTGTCCGGAAACATTTTTCATTTTTCAAAAATAAATATATAAATGAAAGTGTTTCCCCCCCCTACAGACACTTTGGCTCATTTTTCTCTGACCAATGTAAGCGAAGACATTTATATTGCAGGAAGTTTCTGATCCCAAGTGTGTAAACTTTGTTGTGGTTGCAAAATTCCAGCACCAACAGACCCTGCATTCGTATACCTAAAAATGTTCCAGATAACAAATATAAGAAGTCAGTATAACACATCATACTTGATCTCGGTTTTCCATCAATCTGAAATCCCCAAAAATACAAGTGTTAAAATACTTTTTGGGAATCAAACAGTTTTTGAGCACTTGAGCCTTCTATTCTATCCTATTTTAATTTTAGTCAGGGTGGTGATATTTCGAGTGCTGGATATTAAAAAAAAAGGAAAGGCATTGTTTCAGTATATTCTAGAAACAAGAATTGAGGTGTCTCTGAACCTGCAGGTATGGCAGTGTGGCGGCCAGCTGGAGATCATCCCGTGCTCAGTGGTGGGCCACGTTTTTCGCACCAAGAGCCCCCATACCTTTCCCAAGGGAACGCAGGTGATCACACGGAACCAGGTCCGACTGGCCGAGGTCTGGATGGACGAGTACAAGGACATCTTCTACCGTCGTAACCAGCAAGCCGGGAAGATGGCCAAAGATGTATGCACTACCAGTCCTTGCTTTAAAAATCTATATGCTTTAAGACATGGGTGTGGGCAAAGCGGTCTTCGAGGGCCGCTGTGGGTACAGGTTTTTGTTACAACTGATCCAACAGGTTTCTGCTAAAAAAAAAAGAAGCGCCTGACTGCAATCAACTGATTTCAGTTGTAACATACCGGACTGGTGGAAAGGTTTCCTCTTTATGGGTTGAAAAGAAAACTTGCCCACACTGCGGCCCTTTGTGGAATAGTTTGCCCATCCCTGTTTGTCTTAATACCTGATTTTAAAAAGTTTTTGAAAGTTTAGTTACCAATCACCCATCTTATTCTCAAACTAAGTTTTTGTTACATAGTCAAGTACAGTTTAAATAAGTGATAATCATACCTTGTCATACAAAGTACAGAAATCCATCTCAAGCCTAGAAAGTGCTTTGTTGAAAGCAGACATTTTCTTAACTTTGTTTATATTGGATATCGGTGCAGGTGCTCTTATTTCACCCCTCTCTCCCCCCCTACAGCAAACATTCGGGGACATCTCAAAGCGTGTTAACCTCCGCGAGCGCCTGCAGTGCAAGAACTTCTCCTGGTATTTGAAGAACATCTATCCAGAGATGTACGTGCCTGATATGAAGCCTGTGCGCTTCGGCGCGGTAAGTTTAAGCACCGAAACCCCACACAACTTAAATCCTCCGAGCTCAATGGACCCACTGCTAGTTTCTCCTCGGGACCTCCAGCAGGTCCGGAGAGCTTCCAATTTGACGCCGCTGACTCTCTCCAGACACTGGAGTTGTTTAAACAGCTTGCTCGGTTTGTTAGCTTTTCATTTTGAGTCCTCTTTTTGTGTTTAGGTGAAGAATGTGGGCAAGGACTGGTGTCTGGATGCGGGAGAGAACAATGACGGTGGCAAACAACTGATCATGTACCCTTGCCATGGATTGGGAGGGAACCAGGTTTGTGGGAAAAATGCCTTAATGTCGCCAAAAATTAAAACTCCATTAATTTTTTTCCCCTCTCATCTTTGCGTCCAACCGTAGTATTTTGAGTTGTCCACTCAACACGAAATTCGACACAACATTCAAAAGGAGCTGTGCTTGCATGGAACGGAAGGGGCCGTCAAGCTGGAGGCTTGCCAATATAAAGGCATGAATACAGTAGTGGGTGTGCAGCAAAAGTGGCAGCTCAAGGATGTAAGTCTCCCCTTGCATTTTTTTCCAATTCCAGAGACTTTGATTGCAGGGAAATGTACTTTTTTTTGTTTCTCCAACTAGAACCTGTTCTACTTGCCCACACTGAACATGTGTCTGAGCGCCCGTTTTGAACATCCCGGTCTGGCTCCATGCGAACCATTGGACAAATACCAGCTTTGGTCCTTCACCTGAATGGTAACATCTGGTGTGTCATTTTTTTATAGTCATGACTGCGAGGAGTTTTAATTTATTTTTTTAACACACAAACGAAACTGTTGCTGCTTCAATGTGTGAAAGTTGGGAGAAAGCACGGTGGGCCTACTGCGGGGAAGAAACCTTTGACGGGTCACTCCCCCCAGCTCACAATGTGAATTCAAAGATGCTTGGAATAATGAAGGTTCGCTATGCTGATGAGAGCCTCGTTTTGTGTTTGAGATCAAATATTTGGTTTAAAGTATCGGGACTATTGCCACTCAATTTAAAGTGTACATTTTTCTCAAATGTCTTGGTAAGAAGAAAAAAAACATCCCCAAGTATGTGTTTTCCCGAGACTTTTGTCCTTGTGTACTATTACTTCTTATGGTAAAATGTAATGTGCTACATTGCACATATGAAGCCAACACTGAATTAAATATCTAGCTATAAAAAAACAGTTAATGCACCAAAGAGACCACAATGAGCGCTGCCTTAAAGAATATATTTTTATACAACTTTCATCCTGTGCCTTAGATATCATTTTATTCGATGGGAGTTGGTAGAAAGTGATCTATTGTGTGTGGAGAATACTGTTGCGGTTCATCACTGTCTTTATTTTCTTGGTATTTGATCTACGTTAGTACTTGATTCTGGACCAACCTGATGCACTGTCCCATGTTTAGCTGGAAAAGGTTTGTTTTGGTGGCACATTCTAAATGCCAACACACTAATGTAAAAGAGGCCAAAGCCCAAACCTGGTGTCTGAAATACTGCAAACTTTAATAGCATCATTGTATAATTTCATGTGAACATGAGAACTTGAGTAATAATAAATATGTGCAGTCATTTATCAGAAGCCCCGAAAGCATTAGTAGTGAGTTTCCGTCTAAACAGATTTGGCCGTCATTGCCAGCCAATGACGTAATCCTCTGATTCAAAAAGATGACCCGGCTAACTTATTTTGTAGATCTCTGATAGATTAATTATAAAAATAATCAAGGTATTCCTTAATTGGTTTTAATCATATTCTCCATTTTTCCTTAGGTTTTGAATGAAAGCACATTTTGATTTGCTACCTTTTGAATGCAAACATGAGTCAAAATTGATCCACATGAATTTTCTGCTCTTGCATGGATGGGTAAGTGTTAAGATGAGATATTCTTGAAATATCTTCTTTTTAAACAATTACACGGCCTAATATGGAGTAAATATTTTCGTTTTGTTGTACACAAATCATATTTATTAAGTCAAGGCCAACCAAATATTTTCTCTTTACTTATCAAAACAGTGGAAATTAGAGATTTATGCCATTTCCCTCTGCTTTTGCCCATGTTTGCGTCTTTTCCTTTTCCAATTTAGGGTGATTTTATAGTTTGTTTTTGTAAAATGAAACAAAAATATGAACCAGACAATATGGTCACCGGAGGGCGCCATCTATTCACAAATGACACCCACATTGCTTTGAAACGTCATGAAGACCAAATGACATTTATTTCAAACCTATCTAAAAATGAAAACTAAGCAAATCCTATCTACAAATAATCAAACACATAGAAAAAAAATCACCTTGTGCAAAACATGTGCATTTCACAAAATACAACAAAAAAAGAGGCACATGAAGCTTTACAACTCACAGTCAGCATTTAAAAAATAAGCAATTTTAAAATACTGAAGCAAAGTATTTATTACTGACCACAATAAATTCACGTTAATATATCATTCATAAATACTGGGGGTGGGGGAAAATGACTGGATGCAACATCATAGTGTCTCACCTTCTCACTGTACTGAATACTTTGGCAAAATCAGTACTAAAAGAGTTTTGTTCAGTCCCTCCATTGCCTGAAGCAGTCCGTGCGCAAGCACACATACAAGGTCCAACTACTCAACACAACCATTAAAAAGAAAAAAGAAAAAAAGATGTATTAGGAATTAAGTATTTATATTTCCTTAGCGATTTTTTTAAGTGCTTATTTTTCAGTTTCTCTCATTTTCAATGACTAGTATGATCATCTAAATATCAAGGTATGATTGTCATCCATTTGTTTATGTAATTGCAAATGGAGAGGAAGAAATGTAGTGTTAAGCCATAAAAGATACAAAAACAATTAATGGACCTTTAATACGTGAGTATTACACGCATCAACCTCATTTAGTGGCTCCACATAAGTAAACCACAGTTAGTAAAAATAAATAAAAAACAGACAGGAATGTTGTTTGAACTTAGCTCAAGTCAGTAAAATAACTGATAATACAAAAATAAAAAATATAAACATTCCATTAATTTCAGTACGGTTTGTATTTACTTTGTTTTCAGTAGGAATTTAAGTTTGAGCTCATCGGAGACATTTCAAAGTGCTATTTAATTAATATCCCTGTATTAATCAGACCTTCTAATATGGCAAATTGTTTTCCACCGTTCAAGTATCGCTTCAAGAGAAAAAAAAAATAAACACCAAAAACCACAGCATCCAATGGACCACCAGTACTTCAGTCCCAAAGGTTAAAATCGGACAATTTAGAACTCTGGCTTTTTCATGCTTTATAAGACATTAAAAAAAAGCATATGTAAGGGGGGAAATAAAACAAGCGCACATTTTTGTTTGTATAAAACAATATCTTTTTGTTCCCCTTAAATACTGCTGCAATTCCCAAAAGAGCATGCCGATTATCAAAACATTTACAATATATACTGTACGTATACAATAATAAATAAACTTAACGAAGATTCTTTTTGGACACATTTTGACACATAGGATAGACATATAAAAATTCCATCTACAGTACAATATTTGATCCAAACTAGAACTTTACATCTGAGAGTACCAGATAACATATCACGGGGTGACATAATTGAGCTTTGAAGCGAATGAATGTTATTAAATATGAGACCTAGGAAACATTCCTATGATGAAACCCGTGACCTCAGTGATGAAAATGTGCCACGGTGCTATGAACTGCTTTGAAATTGGACATCACGTAATGCGAAAGGCCATGGATTGTATGTACTCCCTAAAAAAATGCAACAAAACAAACTGGTAAAGAAGTCTGTGTAGCGTCTCAGTCATTCAAATATTATGCTAAGGCTGAATCGAGGCAAAGAAATGTTTGTTTTCTGTTAAAACATTTCACTTTTAATCAAACGGCTTCTGTAGGTTCTACTTTTTAATTCTTTTTATCCTTATACTAGTTGTAATGGAGTTCATATCAGTATTATAAATAGAGATGGCGATAAGTAGTGTAATAGTAATACTATTTGGTGTTTTGAAAACAGCAGAAAACTCAAAATGAATACTGTAGTCTTAGGCAGGTAGTGGAGGTAGAGCAGATACTAAGTGCTACTATACATGCTCCCCCTTGTGTGTTCCAGTTTAGCGTTTAACTCCTCGTGTCTTTGTAGATGCTTTATTTAGTTTGACACAGACGACTTTTTTTTACGCCTCATTCAAACCAATCGCAATCCTGATTCTGAAAGCCATCCTCAAGAGTACGGCTCTGAAATTTGGAAACTGAAAAAACTAGTAACAATTTAAATTCCATTGCCTCGGCACGACCTTGGTCCGAACGAGTCTAGATACAAATGCAGCCACTTCTACACAGCTGGTAAAGAAAGATTCTTGGTACTCTTTGCGAGTAAGTTCAGGTCTGGGTGCCCGTTAATATTGGACTGGGGCGGCGGTGGCTCGGCCGTCGTACATGAACTGTGAGTGTTGAATGGAGCCAGGCTGTTATTATTCAGGTAGTTGTGATACTGGTTCTCAGGCGGATCCACAAAGTCAGTTTTGGAGAGCAGCTGTTTGTCGTTGTCGTAGTGGTTTAGAGGCGCCTGGTGCGCATTACCGCCTAAATGAAAATTCCTCGGGTATTGTTCCTCCGGCTGATTTGGGAAGCCTCCCTGGGTTTGGCTGCCGCCGATTGTTTCTTGGAATGCTAAGGCTTCCCCGTAGGGTTCGCCAGATTGGCCAGCCGGACCTCCGGAATTCCCGAGTTGGTAGTAATCGGCCGAGGGGGAGTTCATTAAATACGCGTTCCCGTTGACGTGGTTTTCGTCGTCCCCGTAGCACAGCACCGAGGCCAAGGGGACCACGTCGGCGTGACACGAGTTCTCTGGCCTGTCTTCGTCTTCGCCCTCCTCCGAATCACTGTTGGCTAAACTCTGAGTGCTGGAGTCCGAAAGCCCGCTGAAAATGCTGCTGCTATCCTCATCATCATCATTTTCCTCATCCTCGTCGTCTTCCTCCTCCTCCTCCTCGTCTTCCTCGTCATCCTCTTCTTCTTCCTCCTCCTCCAAGGCTTCGTCCATCTCGCTGGCCGTCTGCAGGTGCACGCCGGCGCTTTGCGGAACATTTTCCAGCAAAGCGTAGTCCAACCTGTGCTGCGGCTGAACCATAGGACTCGAGCTGACTGCGTCGTTGCCGTGGTAACCGTTGGTGGGGGAAGCTTGTTCCTGCTCGCGACTCTTCTCTAGCTCCAGCTTCATTATTGTGTGCAGGAAATGGGTCCGAACGCGGATGGGGTTGAACTCTACTCTCCCACTCGAATTGCTGCAGCCTTCTTTTGTGCATCCGCATGGAAATGACATGCGGTCCACCTAGACGAAACAAAGCATTTCTTGTCATGGCCTGCAGAGTGTGATCATTATATATGAATTTAAACACCCACTATCACATCAGGTTGTGCTTTACCACATTTGATAGATTGGACTCACTGAGCCATACATAACCTGTAGTCTTTTTCTTTGTAAAATAAACCAAAACAGCGTTATCCTATTTCAGAGTCAGTTACCAGAAGTGTTGTAGGTAAAAGTAGGCTTTATCGCGTGCTGAGCTCTCATCGGTTTAATTTCATTGCTGCGGCGGCCAGCCTTTTAGTTGTTTCTTTCCAAGAAATTCAAGCGTATAAATCGGAAAAGAGGTTAACACATATTCTGTTGGAGGAAATAAACAATCCCAGACTTTGACTACATTATCAGTTTCAACTATGCAGAGGAAAACTGAGATAAATATTTTTTTTATTGCACAAATTACATAGTCATGGATCTGTGTGTCTTATTGATTTATTTTCGAATACTATGACAGCATGATGTTGTTTAATTTGTGTGTAAAAATCTGTGATAGTGGGACCTTGAAAGTTAAAAATGGTGTGGTTTAGCTCAGTAAATGTTGGCAATTTCTAAATTAGGCATAAGTCTTTCTTACCTGGCACTTGATGCCCGCATTGCTGCAGGCGCAGGTCTCCGGCTCACAAAACACTCTGCAGTCGCACCCGCAATCCTCTCTGGACATACGAATGGCACGAAGCTCATGCTTCTCTTCTACATCAATCTTCTTAACCCCCGATGTACGAAGCAGGGCCCGACGCTTTTTAGTGGTAAGCGGCTGCAGAAAAAAGTAATCGTCCACCTCTGTGTTGTCCAGGTCTATATCGTCGTCGGAAATATCTTCAGCCGTCAGAGCGTTGGCCTCTTCGGACTCGACTGTTCCGTTCTTGGTCAACTAGAAAGCGGGAGAGCTCATTGAAAATAGCTTGAAAACATTTTTTAGACTCCCAAGCAGCCAAATAAGAACAAAGTGTTATGTTTTACCTTGAGTTTGATGGAGTTGAGTTTCTCCTCCTTGAGATGGTCCCTTAACATGTCCCTGTGTATCCTCTCTTGCTCCATGGCAAACTCCCCGAGGGAATACTGCCTGACCCAGCTATGCCTGTTAGACATACCCAATGTACTGCCGCCCTGGCTGGGCACGCTGGTGAAACCCTGTCTTCTGCTGAAGTAATACACCGTCACCTTTTCAAAGTGCACCCTTCTCGTGCACAGACGCTTCTCTCTTTTCAGGATGGAGCCGGCTGTGGGGGAGAGCACGGGGATAAAATCGTGTCGCTATAAAGGCCTGCACAGCATTTCCATTGACAGCATAGATAACACATGTAATAATAGATACACTTATGAATAGGCATCACTAGATACATACTGGGAAATACTAACTGTTACTGTTGGATTAACACTGGGAATAATAGGGTGACAATTCATGAATTCCCACAGGTCATATTCTTAACACTGAGGTCCCCACGACCTGCTTGGCCCCCCTGTCAAATCTTTCATGTTATCTCGTGTTCTTTCCTATCGGAAGAGTTTTTTTCCTGCTGGTTTATAGTAGAACCCATAAAAGGAGTTTACCAAACTCGTCGTCGGATATTTAAACTGTTCTTCCAGCATTAATTTGCATTTGGATACATTGTGAAAATTTAGTTTGGGTATGTGATAAACAATAAAATGTGACGTTTGAATTGCTTGTGTACAAATAACTGCGTCTGTCAAGCAACGTGTTCACCAAACAAGTGCGAATTCAAACAAACAAGTGAATGTTCTTGTCCAAATATTAATGCAAGTCAGACCTATCAGTAGTATTTGGGGTGGGCTGAAGTCTCAAGATGAATGAATTTACTGAGCCTAGATTTTTTTTTTTTTTTAACTCCTTTTTATCTGTAGCTTTGAAGATGTTCCACTGCTGAGGGAGAAGAATGGAAACAGTACAGTATACCACAAAATCCCCCAGTTGGAGAGTACCGCGTTAAAAACCTTTGCATGGAAGAACAACCCTCCGAACGAGAAGAAATCTAATGCCATTGAGCTTGTATTAGCAGCTGCGACAAGCACGTGTAAGTGCACTTGTATGCTCACAAGCGAGTCCCTAGATCTCCCCTCCGTCATATGGTGCCGCGAGCGCACGACAATCGACAGAAGGTCAGCCTTTGCGAGCCCCCGTCCGCTCGCAGCTGTGGCCGACAGAAGCTACCGTCCGACTCCAGGGGAGCGTTTCTCTCCTTATGTTAGCACTCCCCTCATCAGCGAACCTCAGCTTTTCATTGAGAAATTTTGGCTAGTCTCCAAAGTAGTAGTCTTTCTTCCTGGCTCATGTCTATAGGGCCAACCCTTCATTTGGAATTTAATAACTCCAAGATTAGACAACACACAGAATAATTTGTGATATATTTTGTGTCTGCAATAGCGACCACCAAAAGTGATCTGCAAAACATAAGGAGATGACTGTACTGTTCAGTTAGTCTGATTTGTGTCAGGCTGGTTAACAACACTCTTCCTTGGCATGTCAAATTGTTTCCATTTTAATAACAGCTTCTTGTCAATCGCATCATCAGCTCAAACAAAGAGATACATTTTACAAGATTTAAGACCATTGCATTGTATTTATTATTTCATTGTATGAATCGTATAATTTATATATTCATACATTATATTTATATTTATATATATATATATATATATATATATATATATATATATATATATATATATATATATATATATATATATATATATATATATATATATATATATATTTCCATTTTAGGATTTTATTTCTACTATGTACTTTGAAACAGGATAACACGCTACATAGACAACTCGGCTTGACAAAACCCTTTTCTCATTCATGCTGATGCTGTTTTTCCTCACTCCGCCTTTCCAATACACCAGTAGTATGACAGCATCACTTAGTCTCTCCTCACACAGATGACTATGCATTCATATTTCAGTCATTTCTACAAAAGCCAACTCAGGCACACAAGATTAAAATAACACCATTAGGTCTATTTTTATGGATACAACCTCCTTTAATTCCTCCTCTCTAATGATAAAACAACATTCCTTCCCTCGCTCGGATGACGTGCTTTGTTAGTGTTTGTAAGTGGGTACGTGGTGAATGGCACTCACGGGTGAAAGGGCCTGAGGCGGACGGGTTGACGCTGTCGCTGCTGTCCCCGCTCTCGCTGCAGGATACCTCATCATCAGACTCCCTCAAGGAAGAGCACGGGGAGGAGGAGGCTTCCACCTCCTCGAATTTCCTCTTCAGTATTCCACTCATGGTCTGACACATCTGCACCTGAAACACAAAGACAAGGAAGAGGCCACGCATTATTTCATATCCAGTTTAGGAGGCCTCTGTAATCCTCAGTACACTCAATTAGCACACCATACAAACATGCGCCACCCTCCCCCCAAACCCCCTCTCGCCTGGCTCTCCCCCGGCAATTGATCACCTTGGCACAAAGGATCAGCGATGGCCAGCGAGACGCCGCTAATTACATTCCCCACCCAATCTAGAGGAAGTTCATTTTTGCTGGCTTCATTTAAAGGCTGGTTCGAGAAGAAAAAGGTTGGCTTTACCAACAGAATAATGTAACAGCCCTTTCTTATGAATAGAGTATATACTCAATTATAATCACATAGTCAAATTATTTGCCAAGTAATATTTCATCAATGTAAAATGGCACTTGTTCAAATGCCAATTGTATCATTTCAAAACCTCCCACCATTAATGCGACCTAAAACCTGTGCACACACTTTTCAAACTCGAAAATGGTAGTATTTACCACACATTTCACAATTACTTTTATCATCATTCTTTGCGTTAGCCCCAGATATATAAATGTTCAATTTATTTTTTATTATTTCTTGAGGCTGAAAAGTACCACCTTAGTTTCATTGAATCATAAACCTAACCAAGGGAAACAAGCCAATGTCTAAAATTTGGCATATTGACCTGATGTTAACTAACTCATAAATGGCAACCCTAATTTAATCTCCCCAAAAATTCCAATAGATAAAATTCAGCAATACAGATACGCAGAAAGAAAATAGAAAAGTAGTACTGATGTAATATCTCCTGACTTAAAGATTTGAGTTAAATAGAAACTACCTACTTTTAATCAATGTAATCCACCTCATACTGGAAGTGTGTTTACCTTACACACAAAATGGTCTTTTTGTAGTACAACCACTCTACTATTGTACATTCTTGTGTACAGCATATCCTAAATGCATATTTTATGGCTTGCTCTATTCATTGTGTGTTTTAACATGGATGGCTTGAACAAACCAGAGTTCCCAATAGCTTGGCTGTTACCCGCCTTGGCAAGCAAAACAGCAAAGACGGCCGGCATCTTCAGCGAGCCTCATTCTGTATATCTCTCTGAGCAGCTTGTGGGGGAGTTTCATTCACAAACCTCCGCCACGTTTCATCTGGGGTTCTGCTATCGAATCATTACAGATGCAAATGCTTCCTGTGAGACATTCCGCCTGGGAGAAGAGATGGAAAAAAAGGGGTGCAGCCCAGATAGGAGAACCACCATTGCCAGGAAGAGAAACCCATTGTTCCCTGAGGGTTATGATTTTTTCCCCTTTTTTGTGGGTGTACCGCAACCACCTCCAGCTTTGCAGATTAACCATCACTAGTGAAAGCGGACTTGCAAGCCACAATTTGAATGTAAATATGAGGTTCACTCAGTTGTCTGGATAAAAAAATGAATTAATCAGAGTGCATCATTGCAACTCTCAAAACGTACGTCCTTCTCATCAGTGCAATTCCCGCTTGACTTCCTTTTGTGGAAATTTCCACCAGAATTGGCGTGGGCAGCTGCCATAAGGTTCCAAATTAGACACCATTGTTAGCAACCTATGTGTGTGCTTTGGCTCTCTGCTGAGAATGCATTAGGCTTTGATATTAAAAGTGGTTTCCATGGAGATAGCAATGTTCCTCTACAACTTGTGCTTTTCCATGTGACAGTGCAATAGAGCACCCAAAGATCCACACCAATGCTGGATATATACATATATGCACACATCTGTACATACACATACACAAAGCATCCTTAGCCTTAAACTGGAGTATTCTATGAACACAATGTGGTCATGGTGAGTGAACCAAAGTCTTCCCAAACAGAGCAAATTAATCACATTTTTAATATCACAATCCCCCCCAAGTTTTGTATATATATATAAATATATATCCTCAAAAGGGTTGCAGGGGGTGCTGGAGCTAACAGCGGGCACCAGGGAGGGGCACACACCAAACTGGTGGCCAGCCAATCGCAGGGCACAAGGAGACAGGCAACTATTCACGCTCACATTGATACCTAGGCACAATTTAGCGTGTTCAACCAACCTACCCTAGATGAATAGTAAGTCGATTAATAAAGCTACACCACACAGAGCAATTCAAACTCATTTACTATCTATAAATTCACATCACTACAGCCAATGCCAACTGTTGTTACTCTTTATTATCATATTATACCACAAGGACAATTCCAATGAAACAAAATAGAAATGAACAGCCTCTACTTCTCTAAAATAAACAGTCATTCGTAGATATTACAAACACATTTCCGTTCTTCTCCTGATGCACAATGACAAGCACGCGCACACCAACAGCCAAACATGCATCCAGCATCACGGCAACTCCCTCTGGCGCCGGCCGGCCCTCATGGGGACCACTGACCTGCATCCGCTGACAGACTCCGACTCCTTTCACCTCTCCTCTCAGCAAGATGGCTACACAATCATTAATGCGGCAATTCACACATGATGGATGAAGAGCTTCCCATTTTGTCTCGGCCCACTGACTTGCAGCAGCCCCAGAGGTCCATGGGCATGAGGTTTAAAAAAAAAAAGAGAGAAAGGCGTGGGGGAACTGGGGGACGGGTTTGCAGACTGAGAGATGAGTCTGTCGATACTGTATGCTTTATTACAAGCCGCAATAAGACAATCTTTCACACTTAAGCTTCCTCTTTGTCATAGTGTTGCTCTCTCTGCCACACAAAGGCTCATTAGCGGCAGCCGGCTGGTAGGCAAGGAGGCTGAATGGAAGTGAGGCACAGTCAGGCTGAGAAGTCACATGGGTGGATTGTCTGAGAGCGAGTGAGCGGCAATGCAGGCGAGAGAGAGAGAGAAAGAGAGAGAGAGAGAGAGCCACCTCTCCTGCTGTCTGCAGATATTTTTACTAACATGGTAGATGGGGAAAGGGAGGGCGTGTGGGTTGAGGCTAGCAGTGGTGGTAGGGAGGGGGACATGTCAGAGAAACGGATGAGGAGGTGTATTTGGGTGAGCCAGGATAAGAGTAGGAGGGGGTTTAAAAAATAGGATATAACCATCGATTAAGAAGGAAAGAATAATAAAGCCAAGGCATGCACAAACACTTGGCAAGTACAAAATGTCATGCATGAAGTACTGATCTCACGTAAAAGATTGTTCTGTAATTTTGGATGGGGATGTACCGGAGAGAGAGTGGTTAGTGTGTCAGTCTCACAGTTCTGAGATCGAGGGTTGGATGCCCACTCCAAACCTTCTTGTTTGGCGTTTGCAGTAATATGACACATGGATATTCAAATATACATCAAATGGACAGTTTCAACATTTATAAATCTAAGTGAGATGCAGTTAAACATCATTATTGTGTTTTTCAGGCTTACCAATAATATTTGAAATCTGATTAGAATTTTTTTTTCTCCTTCAAATTTGAGAAAATGAGGTACAATTCCCTTATAATGTCTTTTGCAACCCTCATTTTGATCATTTTTGGGAAAAATTAGCATACATATTGTAGCATAACCGTCAGTTTACCATAGTCAATATGAAGTATGAGTATATGCTGCATTGTTGACAGCCTGTGATTTATCAACACAATAGTCATGTGCTTCCTGTAACAGGAAAATTAAAGCCCTGAGTGGTTTGCCTCTAGCAGATCTGAGTCATTAAAAACAATTAGGAATTCACACTGTAAAGAATGTAATATTCCCTTTAAAAGAAAAGAAAAGAAAGAAGCCTAAAATAATGGATTTCAACATGTCACATTTCATTTTTAGTCCATCTAAAGCCACAAATCAAAGTGCTGAAGGTCACTACAGGTGGGTAATGCTGCTGTTTCTGCTGATGTAAATAAGGGCATTGTGATGAAAAACCAATATTGGTTCTCATTATCTCTGCTTTTGGCCTCTCTTACTCCCCGGGGAAGCGTCAGGCTCTTTAATGGTTAAATTCTGCACAGTGCTCACCAGGCAGCCACTAACCGTGTCGGTTTGATGTGGCGCAGGTAGTGATCTTTTAGTGCTTTTTGTCAGAAAACAGCTGCCTGCTGAGGCCAGAGAGCACACTGTGGGAGCGCTGAGAGTCAAGACATACAACAAAGTCGCAGCTGGACGGATCAACAAAATTGTTTAGATAGCTCCTAATCTAACACCGAATTGTTAGTTCTTCTGTTTTGTTACATCAATCTGTTGTTTCCAAATACTTATTTCCAACTCCAGTATATTCAGGATCTGTTGTGTTTTACATAAATGCCCCCCCCTCCATGCCAGAACGTCCCCTTTTAAAATATGCAGTTTGAAAACGAGGCCAGAGGAAGTGCACCGCTGAGCGCTCCGAGATTAGACGGCTGCAACGTAAAGAGCAAAGAGCAAGCCAGGCTAATGAGAGAAGTGCAGCAGGCGAAATAAGAAGTCACTCACTGTTGTTTATCTGTTGATGGAAATCAGGACAGACTCTTTCATACAACAATATCACTGACTTCGCACACATACAAGCCTTTTTCTTTAGTTCTTTATTTTCTTCTAATGGGAATTCAGTCTAGGAAATAGTATTTCTATCAGCTCAGAAATTCTCACTGAGTGCAAGTTTTAAACAGCATAAGTAATGCAGATAAGATAACAATCAATAAGCTACTCGCCTTTTTTGAATACTAGTGTAAGGCAACAGTAAATGCTGAATCTATAGAATTCAATTTCTATTAGATCTGTCTGTGTTTTCTATTGATAGGTGCTGCCAGTTTCCTTTTAAAAATGTTTTTATGCTACCAACTATCAATTAATTGAACTTTTCCTCCTACAACAAAACATATATCAACTCCAAGCCTATTATTATCCGCTTGTCTGGTCAATTTCTTTGCAAATTGTCCCTGGGAGGAGCCGAGAGCACGTCTGTCTGTCAGAGAATAACATTTATATTCTGTCCTATTAGATAAGATGCAAACACAGGAAGGCTGCCATGCATTTGCCTCTCCACAAGCTGACCTATATTTCCTTTCTCTAAAACGACTAAGCCACATCGAAGAGGGTGATCAGATGTAAATGAGCTTTTGAGAACAAATGTGCTAGTGTCATAGAATAATATCGAGGTCATATGCAAATAGTTGGCTACCTCCCACTGAGGTGGATAAAAGGTGATTCCAAAACATGATTGGAATGCTCGTCAAACAAGCAAATAAGGATCACTTGAAATCCACACAATAGCTTGTTTAGTTTCACTCTTAATCTTTCTCATGTACATAGAAGTTTAATTCATTAACACTAGCACAGCAAAAATATTAAAAAGTAAGTTTTTCATGGAAAAAAATCCTTGGACAGAAATGTACTTCATTTAAAAAAATATGTAATACTAGAATTTAATATAATTAAACTATTTGTACTATTTTATGCTTTATTGCTCATTAACACTGTATATGTTATTTCATAACAGTTGTTCAGGCACATTTATAAAGTGCTCTCTGTCAGCAAATTGATTCTCCAAATGTTCAATACATGCCTTTAATGGAGTTCGATGCCTACAAGGTTTGTAAGACACAAAAACATCTTTAAAGGAAATCTCTTCATGATTCATCTTAATAAGCCATCTCAGCCATTGTGACTCCTTGTCAGGGAGCATTTCATGGATTGTGCCTGCAGTGGGCAAAGTTGCATCAACACAGCTTACTTAATGCTGAACAAAGGAACAGGCGAACTGACACCTGCAATTGCAACACTAAGGCTTGACGAGCTCACGTTCCTTCGTTATAATGTACTCAATTAATTGTACTTTTAGCTAGGACCACAACAAGTGAATATCTTGATTAAAAACAAATTAGAAACATGGGCTAATATAAAGACAATTATTACACTGCGTTTTGGTACTGCTGCTACCATAGGCAAAATATGAGATAATATAACAAGTTTTTAATGGGGTGAGTTATTGTGAAATTCTCACCCATAAAATGCAGCTTTTTTTTCACAGCAGAGATGCAGAAGATCATGTATTTTTCCCCCAAAAAATTTTTTTAACACATTTTAATTCCCAGACACTCGGAAAAACCAAGGGTTCGTCCCAGAATTGGAAAGACTTGAAGACAAAACCATGAAACCACAAAAGAGTTAGCCAGGGTTTGCGCTGGCCCTCATTTATCATGCATGTCGAGCTCAGCCCTAAAAGGTAGACTTGGAAGAGGCTATGGAAAGAAATAGTGACAGAAAAACGGATCAAGAGCGATACAGAGAGAGAAGGTAGGGCTCAGCTGGACTCCGCTGAGCTCAAGATGATTATATGGCAACAGATGATGTCAGTGGAACACCCCCCACACCCCACCTTAGATATTCATGAATGTTTTATTTTCTTTTTTTATAGGCTTGTTCTTAAAATAAAATGGACGGATGTTGCTGTGAGGTCAGTTCGTCTTCATCTGCATACATACGTAAACATCACATGTAAGTATGATGTCGCTTATTTGATTCATCAATGTTAGTTCATGAATGGTTCAATCTTATTTGTAAGTAGATGTGGAAAACATAATGCTTTCAAGAAAAAGTTGGATTTGAATGATCATGTTTCACTCTGATTCAATTTAGGCTGTTAGCGATTGAACAATTGCTCGCTACCTATATGGTGGATTATATCGTGGTGTTCATTTAAAAATGCAGCTTGACAGAAAAAAAATGTGAGGAGTCAGAGAACAGACATAAAGAAAATGTAAACAAAAAATTATTAAATATTGATGCTAGCTGACTATAACTGGCATTACAAAGCCATCTTAATTTATCTTAAGTACACCATGTAATGGAAAAAAAAACTTTACAGTAAAGTTATATACAAGTTTTAATCATGTTGAAGTAAGGCATTTTCTTTTATCTGTATCATATGTTTTATTTGATCTAATAATGAGGAATTCTGCACACACATTGATTTGTCAACTCACTCACACACTGGCATTGCATGCAAATTTATGCATAATTGTGTGTCACTGACAGATTTGGCCCTGCAGTGTGAAAAAGATCAAATGGCGTAAGTGTGCAAATAATGAAGCAAAGTTGTCAAACGTCATCGTTTTCAATTACGGTGGAGCTTGGTAAAAGAAAAAAGCACGTACCCATTCCCCAATTACACACAAAGGAATCCAGTTATGGAAACGCTGCGACATCTACGGATTTATGCAAATGAGGCTTCGCTTCGCATGCTCGCTGTACATTTGTTAACTGGCACTAGCCGGAGGCTGCAGACGGATCTGCTCGGCACACATTAAAAGGAGGGGTGGGGGTGCAAGTGTGCTGCTCTGCACTTGCGGACTGACTGAGGGGCTGCAAGCAACATCCCTCCTGCAGCTGCGCTTACACAAAGTGCAGGGAAACATTGATCTGCTCTTCCTCCACTCACAACAAAAAAAGGACAAGGAGCATGGTGTTGTATGATCTACACAACTAAACAGCAAAGATGACCACTGTGGCTTTGGATGAAAGCTCCAAGCGTCAGGAAATAACAGAATTTTGCTAGTTGTACAAACAAGGCGCGATCACAAGGCACCTCATGTAAAAACCAGCCCCAGTTAGACTCGTGTTTTTGATTTGCTCTAATTCTAGTCACAAGCACATGCAGCCCTAATCAGAAACCCTCAGCCATCACGTCAATCACAATGCTCGACTACATTATTCATGCCTCCATTTCTTATTTATGACTGGATTTTTCCCATGTTATCGCAGAGTTCACAAAAAGCAGGCTGGCTGGCAGAAACAGAGCTGCCAAAGCATTTCGTGGAGACGAGGAGGCTTTCATCTCACACACAGGCTGGGAAAGCTGCAGGATTGCGAGGTTCACATTCAGAAGACAAGCCTTATTATTTATATATAAACTATCACAGTGAGAATGTCAATCTCTTTTTAACAGGTGTTTAAAAAACACACACACATTCCACAACATAGTATTCAAATTTCTAATCATTTGACTATCTACACTGATTTAATACACTGTTATGTTAGTATTTCATCACTTCAGTTCATGATTAATGCACTGCGTTCTAATCACATGACTCACAGAGCAACAACAACAGAAAAAGCTACAATCCTTGCGCCAGTTGGGTTTTTAAGCTGTTATACCGTAGCAGTAGTACATAAGAATCTCGGATTGCCATTAATAATTTCCCACCATAACACAGTAGTGTCTACAAATGTAAAATCAGACAGCTTTTGCGTTAAACCAAGCAGAAGACTTTGAGTTTAATCACAGGACAGCAAAACTATTTTTTACAAATCAGTGATAGCACATTTTTTAAATAGTTTTATGGTTTGAAGGTTATATAGTTTGATTGGAGATATTTTTGTCTGTTAAACAAAATCAACCCAATTGGTGGAAGCCGTCTTTTATGCCATCTATTATGATAATAATAATAATAATAATAATAATAATAATAACAAAAATAATAATAATAATAATCATATGCTGTAGCTAAGATAATGAGTAAATATTTTTGTTAAGCTAAATTAATGTCTACTTAGGTGAGAGGAAATGTTTATATCTATGCTAAAATCATACTTTTCCAATTAAAATGTTAATTAAATGTTCAAAATAGCTTTAATAACAGATATTAATAAAACAACCGTCATGTTAAGTAGACATCGTAAATATGCGCTCATCTTATAATGCTTGGCGAACAACGCTCAGAAATGTTTTTATTCCACTGATGTTTGAATCATAACAAACCCCGTGTATGAAACTGGCCATAAATATTCTAAAGACTCCACTTTTAATGAGAGTGATATCAGAGCCGTCTCGGTGGTATAATCCGGCGAGATTGGTGCAGATGTCTGTGTTGACTTTACACTGCATCAACATCACATCATGTCATGTTACCACGGGGTCTTTTGAGGCAGCATAGCAACAGTTTTGTCTGAGTGCATGTATGGTGATCACTAGTTCAACAATGCCATCTTACCTTTAGAAATTGATATTACACTGTGCTCGCCTGCCTCTCTCCTGTGGAGAGTAAAAAGAAGAAAAAAACACCATCAGCTTCTGCAGCAAATTGCATAATGCAAAACAGAAAAAGAACTCATGCAACCTGATGTAAGAAGCCGAAATCAAAAGAAATCATGCTGGGAAACTTTGGCACCAATAAGAGAGATGATAAAAGGATGGGGGCAGATGGGGCATCCCAGAGGAGGTGGGATTTTTAGTTATCCTTCCTGCACTGCAATGGACTCTGCAGGGATCCAGACTCTCTTCAGGAAGCTGGCCTTGCAAACAGTCTTGTGTCCGACTGGTCGCAGGGTGGGTGACACACGGGCCTGCCCACCCTGGAGCTACAGGATGGAACACTGACACAAGCACTGAGCAGGAGAAGAAAAACTGATGCACTATTCAAGCAAGACAAAGAGAATGTGGCCCCAATTTGGGGGACGGAGACTGAGCAGAGTTTAAACAAAAGTCATTTTGCACACTCCATAGCAAACAATGAAAAAAGGGCCCCCCTTAGTCAATGTGTCATGCAAAAATGTAGTCAACTAACTTGAAGGCCAATTGTGCTCACACTGGTTGCCACTCACCATTCATGTCGTTGTGCAGCCAGTCAATTAAATCACCGCCCCTCCCTCACTTCCATGCAGTGTCTCGTCGAGTCCCCCCCATGCATGCAGAGTCTCCGGTGCGGTGGGATCAGTCGAACCGTGGCGGGGTTGGGGGGTCACGAGACAAGAAGAACCGGTTCGAGGGATGCACACTCCTCCGGTGGCTTTTCAGCAGCCAGCCAGCAGCATCCTTTCTTCCGGCTGCCGGGGAACAATGGTGCGGTATCGGACTGACAGGCTCCCGGGCCAACGTGACTTCCTCCGTCCAATCAGAGCTCGAACATCACCAAGCAGCAGCCGCAGAGCTTTGGAAGCGAGAATTTTTCTTTAAAAAAATATATATATATGGTAGCAGGGCTCCTGACTCTAGGCAAAGCATTGATAGAAGTAAAAAAATATCAATATTTTTCTGCATTTTTGTGCAGAACAAGTTGCATAATTCCCATGTGTTGACACGCAAAGTCTGTGGATGCAAGTGCAAAAATTGTCCCACTCTCATTATATATGTGTGTGTGTATATATATATATATATATATATATATATATATATATATATATATATATATATATATATATATATATATATATATATATACATATACATACAGATACATATACATATATATATATAATACATGGTTTATATACTGTGGTGTATATTGTAACAACAGAAGAGGATTTGTAAAAGATCTAAAAAAATAAATAAATACATTTTTAAAAAGAAACTCTTAAGACAAAAAAATTAAAAAGAAAATTGTCATCCACCTAAATAGGAATGGCGGGGAAGGCATTTTGATGCAATGCAATTCTAGACCAGAATGATTCATTAATTCATCTTCTTGACCAGTTATCCTCACAAGATCTTCGGGATCTTGGAGCCTATCCCAGCAAAGAACAGACAGGGGGCGGGGTACACCCTGAATTGGTTGCCAGCCAATCGCAGGGCACACACACACACATTCACACCTGCAGACAATTTGGACTCATTAATCAGCTTGCGTGCATGTTGTTTGACTGTGGGAGGACGCCAGAAAAAAACAACGCATGCAGGGGAAGAGCATGCAAACTCCACAAATTAAGGTCAGAACCCAAACACTCATGCACCATAAATGCAATTTCATATTATACCCGTCAACCGTTTTGAACGCAGCAGCACACTGCCACCGCTTGGTTGGATTGATGAACGACAACTACATTGCATTCATTCTTTGTCTGTGTGTGTTTTTTTAAGAATGATGTCACAAACGTGGATGGCTAGTACTATTTACGCGCATACGTGGATTTCTAACATGCATTATTAATCAAATTTTGCAGAAGGTGATAAACCCTTGGTTCTGAGCAAGGCTAGTGTTTCTCTCATGAACCAATAGATGGTGCAACTGTCACATTGCAACCATGCCAGCCACACAAGTAATTTATTGTAAATTCATGCTGCAAATAGACAAGTGTTACAAGAAATGTATAGTTCATGCTACATGACAACATCTTACTGTAATATATCATAATTAATTTGTTCAGCATTATTAGGAAATTATCAAGTTACTGTATATGCAGTAAAATATGAAGTAGTCCTCCATATTTGAGAATACAAAATTGTTTTATAATTTACTCCAGTATCTTAATTGCTGGTAGTTGACATTTTTAATATCCATCCATGGCATGAGTATTCTCTGCTGGCTGAGATTTTAATTTTGACATCCCTATTAGCACTATGAGAATATTTTGTTGTGTAAAAGCATACGTTTAACCAATGGAGGTGATTTACTGCCTAATATCTTTACTCATTTTGACAGGCTAAGAAACACTTTTTTTCTCCTAACTTAACTGATCTAACATCTTGAAACAATGGAATGACTTCAGTGTCACTCAATGGGTCACAGACCCCTGTCAAGTGCCAACTATTGATTAAAGTAGGGCAAAAGTACCAAATTCATTCCACTTTTTGGCTGCCATTGACAGTGCAAAAAACTCCAAACCATTTGAAGTGGGGTACTGCCAGACCTTACAAGTTGAATTTAATGGAATGGCTATTGCCATCAATGCCAATGGATGAGTATAGTTGGTGCCATGTAAACAAGATTAAGTTAATGAGTATATTTGCTGAGTCAGGTCAGTACCACCAAGAGAGACGGAAGAGATTGTAGGTGGGCAGCGACAGTGGTGCTCCCTTTCCTCTCCTTTTGTACAAAGAGGAAAGTAATCTTCAACCTTTGTAAACTGATAGCTCCTGGATGAGCGAGCAGGCTTTACATGACACTCCAGTGTGGCCTCATCTGAATAATGCAGCTCTCTCAAGTTAACAAAAGCCATCCAGCATCTTTCAACATAAGCTTTCATTGTGTCAAAGGATCTGACATCCCTAAAACTCACTAATATTCAGCAATGTTCCAAGACCACTACATTGTTTTCTTTGTATGACGTGTCGGCGTACTGTTTTGTGTTATGGCTCACTTCTAGGATTACTAAAGGCATCTCTTTAGGGCTATTATGTGCTTCTTAAGAGAGCCCCATAGGCTACAAAGAAAGTTGAAGCCTGCCGAGTGTGGTGACCTGTGTCCTCTTCCTTCTCTAGTCGTCGTCCTGTGTGATACAATTGCATGTCCGTGGGAACTCAATCAAGAGATGAGAGAGACCGGCGGGCCAATTATTACCACTTCCAGGGGAACTTTTAAGTATTTTGGAGGACATCAGCTGTGAGTATGCCTATTATTGTTGTGTTTGTGTAGAAGAATTAGATCATTTCATGCTTGAGATTGCACCCACCACTGGGCTAGCAGCAGTGGGAGCAGTTTCACAGCTAAATGTTCAGTGCAATAATGATGTACTTTATCGAGCATTCCTATTGGGACAAGATTCTTTGCTAATTCATGATAAGAAATGACCATGCGCTCTTCTTTATGGCTTAACTGGATGGGGAAAGTGTCACCTGTAATACTATAAATGCGCTTAATTTCTGTTATATTTTAAAACTAAACACATCATATATCGTGCCTGTCTTCACATTTTTTTAAAGTAAATTTTAGTGTTTCTGTAATTCAATATCTTAAAGCAAGTCTGTTTTTAGATTAAATCATGCTGTAGTTCTATTTAATAAAAATAAAAAACAGTCAATTATTCCCATTTCTTTTCTAGAATTAGTGCACAGCCTTTTAAATGTTCTTTATTTTAGGTTATTTAGTTCATGATTGATTGTGAAACAAAAGGAAAAAATATTGCTTACTATTCCATTATTGTCCTTTAGATAGCAGTTACGAGTCATCATGTGATTTAATGGACTCATACATGTAAAACTCTGCCCACACTCCATGCAAACATAAGTAAATATAAAATGTGATAAGGTAGCTCCTTGACCCATGAAACCAGCCCTCTACAAAGTTTTACGATAATTAGTTGAATGTTAAGTCAATTATGGTGTAGTGGCACACTTAAGTGACCTTCATGCTGACATCCCTTTGAGTGATGAGTTTGTAAGCATAGTCCTCTGTAGCTGCATTTAAATAAATCAGAAAAGAAAGAGGGATTTAGCCCAAAAAAATGGAAAACATTGTTTGGCTTCATACTATTTACCCAACAAAACAAAACACATTCAAGGTCATATTCATTTGTGACCATTTTTTTTTTGTCACACTAGGTTTACCTGGTGAAGGAGAATGGCTAATGAATGAGTCAGGTTTGCTTGTGACCATGAGTTTTAGCCTACTGTAGCATATTACAAGTGTATTCATTTGTGTGTTTCACTTTCTATTTCAATTCTGAAGGTAGAACAGCGACCTTGCAGAGAACAGAGGAATAGACATTGATTAATATGATTAAGATTGGTTAGAAATACCACTTTTGTCAAAAACCCTCAATTTAGTACAACATAGTTTCTCTGCACCACAAGATGGTGGCAAGCTATTTTCATCTGAAGGAGCTCCTCAACCTTCAAGTAAAGCTGTAGTGATTATGTGTCAGTATTTGGAGGATGACAAATACTGCAATCATGTTAACATATTTGAGTTAAAATTATGCAAATACAATCTGGGAGGCCACATTGTTAGCAGTGTGTGTGTTTGTGTGTGCCTGTGTGTGTGTAAACGAGCGTGTCATATTCTTGCACAGGAGGAAAGGATAGCGTATCCATGACAACGCTGGAAAATGAGTTCATGTAGTATGTGGTAAAACATCTCTCAGTATGTAGGATTTGGCGTGAATATCAAACATGCCACATGGTAGATAAGCATTCTGGATTGACACATTTCACACCCCTGCCAATTACAGAGTGTGAATCCTGTGTCACATAAATAATGAAAGGAGGGCTATTAACGCATGTGTGGGTTTGTGGCAGCGGTTGAGTTATTGTTCCATCAGACTGGATTAGGCTCGTTTAGATTCTTTTTTTTTCTTGCTGGTAGGAGCAAAAAGGCATGAGGCACACAAGCCTTTATTTATATAGCTCAGTCCAACACTGTAATTGTGATCAGCAATCTAGAATGTGCTTAATTGGATTCTGAGTGATGAGACCAAGTGTGTCTTTAAGAGGCAAGAGTCATTAAGTAGGGAGGAATTAGTGACACCTGAATGTCAATAATTGTGTTATTGGCATGTCATTAAAACACTGCTGTGAGTGGATTCAACCACAAGATGGCACACATAACTCAAATAGGTTGCAATGAATCATTTTTTATAAATATATAATGTGTGTGTGTGTATACAAAAACATGATGATAATCCGACATTAATAAAAACATTCATTAAGGCTAAATTTCCAGTCACCTGACCCCGTTATTAATCTTTATCTCACCACTGGTTCTGCAACCTGTGTGACCTATGATTTAATATGCTTACATCGCAAGGCCCCCCTCTCGACAGTAGAGATTAATTAACCATGATGCATTTTGCATAATATCCGCTCCAGTCTAATAAAAGAGTTTTGTTGAAAATAAATCAACACTGGTCTAGAGGTAGTTATGAAAAGGAGAAAAATGTGGGAAAGGTTTTTTTAAGGTCTCAGCAGCCAGAGTTGGAATATGTATCATCATTGAAAAATGTTGCCGTTCAGCAGAATCATTTCCATTAGTAGAACTGATGTGAAATTAAAAAAGCTAAAAGAAAAAAAAAGGGATGGAAGAATTAAGGATATATATATATATAACTCTAATGGAGGGAGGGTGTGAAGTTTATGTTGTAAGCACATCTTTATGACGGTGAACCAAAGTTGCTCATCTTTATGAAACACTTGAAAGTTACAGTGTACCAATACTTTGCTAGCTCATAGAAGGCGCTATTGTGTTCTGCTTTTATATTTGACCCTAAACTGCATCAAGGAGTTGGCACAGATTCACAAAGAATAAGTGTATGAAATTTTTCCTTTGAGTAGTACAACTGTGTAGTAGGGGACACAAACTTTGATCTTCTATTCCTTGCTCTCTGGCCTTGTTTTGGCATTACACAGAGCCCATTTCTGTGAAAGAAAAGATAAAGAAGACATTTCAAAGTAGAAAAAAACAATATCTTCACCTTTTTTGGCCTACAACATATTCCAACTTTGAACATGTATGGAAGATGAATATACTACTATGTAGAATTCTTCCAGTGTTGTTATCACTGTAGAAAACCGGCCAATACGATGCAAATAGAATAATTTAAGTCATTTTTCTTTTCTTTTTCCTGTGGCCTTAATGTGTGTATTAGCCCAATAAAGCTATTTTTTTAGCCCAAAGCTGCACAATAATTATTACGATCCCGGACCCACAATTAATTTAACCTAAACGTTAACTTAGCCAACCATCGTGAGGCAAGAGAATTTTTAAAGTCATGGTTATGCTAAGATTGTTTTTTTAGTTTATTTATTTGTTTTTTTTTAACGCTCATTATTTTTATTATTAATTTTATTGTTTATTCCAATTAGCGTTTGTCATCACAATACCATTTATGGAGATGGACTTTGGTTTTTAATAATAATGGCCAAGCTAGATGTGCAAAACAGTCTTTGGAGGGACCAGTTCTCTTGTCAAAGTCATCAAAATGGGAAACAAATAGCATCCCAATCCATAAATGTGAGCTATTTTGTGATGAAGCAAAATAAAAGCATGTTGGTGACATGTTGCAGTACGGCCGCAAATGCTGACAAGGCGTCAAAGTGCGGTGACATGGCAAGATGTGAGACCAGAATGGAACAATGTGGTGTAAATAGATGTTTGAATTATGAGTGTGACATAGTTGACGGGATCCTTAGAGGCCGTTAGAGACATTTTACAACTATCGATCCCTGTGTTACGCCTGGTGCTGTGAATCGTTTGACGGATTGCAGCTTGTTGAAAACGTCAAATCTATAGACGGCGTTCAAATCCACGACTATCTATTTATTCTGTCTGACCACACTGTCTACTTCAATGTGGGCCAGCCTACTTGAAGTCATTGGGCTTCTTCTTTTGTCATTTGAGATATTTATTTTTAGATAACTTCAGCATGTCCGTGGTGTCTTTTGGTGCCGATATTGTGTGTCAGGCATGACGATGTCATGGCACAAGCAGCTGCTAAATTTAGTCCCTGTTGCCACCAATGTGTTTTGCTTGGTTATTGTTCCTTGAGAGGGGGACATTGTTTCATTGTAAGTGTAAGTAACTCGCAGAATGTCAAATTTGTGACAAGTTGTATTGTTTTTGGAAGGGAGGGACCATTAAAGGTTCAGAGATTAAAGAATTTTAATTTGACGTCCATTATTTAGTGGTTTGGGCTTTGAGAAACTTTGAGAGTTTCTTCAATTGATAATTCCATCTTCTGTCATTGTTATTTAACTCATTCATTTATTAATTCTGTCACAGATGTCTGGTGCCTATAAAATGGGAGGACTGATAGTGAGTTTCTATCCCTGTTAGCTGTTCTTTTCCTTGTCCAAATTTGTTTCAAGGAAATTTAGTTCGGATTTTTCTGCCTTTTTTTCTAGGCATTTTTTTCTTCTCTTTTTATCTTTATACTAAGTACTCCTACAATAAAGCACAGTGCAGTATCCAAGAAATCCTCCTATCCCTTTTGTTTCCTATTTCATGTGAATGAGAAGGTGACTCGTGATGATGGGCAAATTCTAATTGCCTGAGAAGCGCAAATCTCTTCTTTCAAGCATGCATTCTTGCACGAATCTGCGAAATTGGTCCATCACAAAAATCTTTTTTTCCAACGGGTCTGTACAAATCTGTAACTATTCACTTTCCACTAATGACAACCCTGGGGTTTGTCCACAGTGCAGTCAGGCGACTGACATAAAGCTTCCTCCTCTCTGCGTGAGTCCTAGTCATGTGAAAACATCAAAAAGGATGTTCATTAGCATATGTGCAATCAGCATCTCATGCACACACGACGTAAGAACACGAGGGCAGAATTGCAAATGCACCATACCGGGGATCTGAGTCCCAGCATTGCCTTTGCTGCCTTTATTCAAAGCAAATGTTGCTGTGGTCTTTGTATTCATTGATGTAAGACGTTAAAAGTTGTTTTATTTGTCTTGATGTGTGACCAAATCTCCCCTTAGTGGAGGCTATTGCATCTTAGTTGGGCATGAAATTGTATAAATATTAATCTGATTCATATGTCAGATGTAATCAAATCGGTAATAAAAACGAAGACACTTGACAGTATATTCACAGTTTATTTTCAATTATGATGCTACAGTCACAGCGCCTTTACATAACTCGTTACCATGGTTACATGTGCCTGCATTGTACAATCACAAAGCCAATCCAATAAACACAAGGTACTTCATCAGAAAATCGTCAATCAAAGCAAAGTTTCACATGATTGCGCACAATTTAACATCTCATCAGCTTGCAATTTTTTTTTCGTCTCAAGGGTCGAATGTTTCCATTCTAAAACCGTCATTCATTCTTCAGGGATTGTTTTAAATCACTGCCACACAAATGTAATGAAAGACTTAAACACTGTAAACATTCATTTGAGGATATTGCAGAACAAGTAAAGTGAGATTTGTTTCACAGCATTTTACATTTTTTTAAAACAATTGCTAAAAACTCAGAACGACTGTGTGTAGTCCTCCAATACTGTAAATATAGTCTTGTCCTTTTACCTAAATTCACATTTGTTTTTTTTTATTTATTGTAAAAAAAATGCTTCAGGCATTTTACCTATAATAATAAATTCAACTTGCAACAAGGACGGAATAATTTTAAGAACTACCCCAATAAACACCCGTCGTTGTGGTCAGTGGTTTCGGCAGATGTGAAGATTTGCTTTATTCATGGGATTGTCGGGAGTGCCGTAATGAGGCGCATATTGAACAGTCACTGACTTCACAGGTAATAAAAGTTTAAAACTGGGCTTATTTGCATTGCTAATGTCATTGTGCGGAGGAAGCAAAAGTGGGAGCTGCTTCAGAACTAGCTGCCCAAGCCTGTTGTCATCATTGAGGAATGAAATAGTGGTGTGTATACGTACGTGGACATGGCGGTCTGTATAATTCCTTCTTTGAGTTATGGCGTCAGTCATTCCACACGCTTGACGCTGGAAACTAAACGCTGTCTGATACATATATAGTCATGCCAATATGTACGCTGTGCAGCTAAAATGTTACTGTCTTGTTGGCAGTTTGCAAATACTTAATATATTCATGCCTCGAGCAACAAGGCCGTATTTTGTGCTTGCTGTAGTGAGAGACTTAATGAAATCACAGTGTCAGAATGGAAATAAAATAAATTTCTATGAGCATGACGAAGTATGTTTGGAGGCGCTGCAATAATTCGCCTGGGATCATTTTAACTCTGCATTTCTTGTGAGATCACTAAATAAATAGCCCTGTTTGACAATCCCATGGGAAAGTTTCAAGGGTTAACCATTCATTTAAGAAGCGTCCTTACTGCAAACAGATGGATGACATTGACATTTTGGGGTGTCTTATTAACATCGAAGCAGTATCAGGAACACCTCCGGGAACTTTTCTTTAAACTGTTAATTGAAAACAAAAAAAACAAGAGGAATAGTTAAAATATTTTACAAACCTTTGAGTGTTTGTTGCCGTGCATCCGACCTTGGAAGACCCAACGTGATTTGCATAAATCACATTGGTACACTGCAACATTTATGAATGCAGAAAAGTGACATTTTGACTTTTTTTCTGTGTTTATAGACGTTGTGCTTTCAGGGATTTTTTTTTTACTTCAGCAAGGGAGAACAACAGAGTAGTGCTTAGCATATCTGGCTCACAAGTTTAATTTTCGGGTTTGAATCTCAGCCCCAGCTTTCCTAGAACTGCTTTTTGTGTTATTTTCTCATCTGAAATAAACAATGTCTGATTTATTGGGAATTTACCAAGAGCACACAACTCTGAGCGGAAAAAAAACACTGCTTACAAAACAGATGCGTTCTGCTGGGCCATCAATATTATAGACTACTTAACGCAATGTTATTCTACTTAATAAACCCAACCAAACAATTTAGACTCTAATGCCAAAGTACATTCATCATTTATATTACTTTTAGATTACCATCAGTTGTAATTATTGTAGTCAATGACAGTGGGGCATCGTATTTGGTATCTGGAATTTGACTGGGGACTTACACAACTTAATAAATGCCTTCAATACCACCAATTATAGAAACGATCAATACTATACAAGAACACTGTCACCCTGTAACCATACGCAACTGTGCCACATAAATCCACTTGAGCCGTTTGAAATCAATTTTTCTCAAGCAACATGACAAAAATATCTCTTCAAATGCAGAGATGCTGATTATAAAACATCAATTTGTGCACATGACTACATCAGTGTTTTGTTTGTCAAAGTTTATTCTGTTAAATTTCAAATGAAGAAAGAATCCTGTTGGTAATACACAGACTGTTTGATAAATAACTTCTTAGTCCTAAATACTTGTAATCTATTTCAAAATTATAATTCTTACAAGAAAGATCATGTTTAATTAATGATAACATAAACAGAATTATGTTGATAAACCCAAACTGTACATTTTTAATGATTCCACAAACAAGTCCAAATGATCCAATTTGCGGGTTCTGATCTTTTTAAAAGACGCCTGCATAAAACTGTTAGCCTTCCTATCATAATTATCTTTAGTTATCCACATTCATAAAAAAGTATGTCTGAGGACAATCACAATGTTGGGTAAAAAATTATTACGAGTATATCTGGATTTAATAGGAATCACAATAATTGCTGTAGTTAACATTAAGTAGCTGGTGAAAGATAAAGCCTTGAAGATAATGAACAAATAGCTTTCTGTCATCGTCCTTCTTTCTACATTGTCACACATTGTCACTCCATCGGGCAAATATGAAGAAGGGTCTCACACACACGCCATTTTCCCTCCTCATGACCGCCATCATTTTTTTCTGATCTACAGCCCTCATTTGAGTTCACTCCGAGCGTCGTTTAGAGCCCGCACTGCTAGACGTTCCAAAGAGGAAATTAATTTTCCAAATGCTTGGATTAAAGTGGAACACTGTTTTTCCCCCCATCAGATAGCCACTTTATGGTTGAATTAATTAAAGCTCAGTTGGCTATTCAAATTATCCCAATGCATCACTGCGCTAAGTGTGGGGACAGATAAAGAAGGAGAAGAAGAAGTTGTGCTTCAGGATGAATGGAAGCTTTGATCGAGGCAGGGCACAGCTTTACTTGGGGTGTCATCTGGAAGAGATGCGGCTCATTGACATGCGTCCCGTGGCGCATCTGTCGGCGGTCCGCGTGCACTGCTCGCTGGAGCGCGGGACAAAAGTGATGCCAAATCTCCACAGTGCATCACAGGGAAAGCAGATTGTATTTTAAAAATGCATTTCCTTCCTTCAATATAGTACAGCCGCAGTCACGCATCTTCATATGCTTCCAACAGAAATGTTCTTTGAATAGGACGCACATTTCAAGTACAAGACCATTTTTTCAATATAATTATGGGAAGGCTATGCCTAATGACAGGATAAGAATTGGGTGACTGGGAGGTTAATTAACCGTGGCTTATGGATAACATTCACATTGTTTTGTGGAACTAAAGTCGAGAGGTAGCACAAAGTGTTTCTTCTAAAATATGTTGCTGAAAAAAATAATGGCCCTCTGAAGGACACTCAGATGATTTTGTAGCAGTGTGTTCGGGAATATTTACAGTGGAACCTTGTTTTTTTCTCAACAACTTCATTTTAAATGGCAAGTTACTACTGGCATTCAATGCAAGTCACAATCCCTGTGACCATATTTCAGTTCCTCAGCACCCTCTATGTCCTAATTTGTGCTATTATTGTGTGCAGTCATGTAAAATGCTCCACACTTGATAGATAGTTCTCATGCAGCATCATAATGAAGATCACTCTTGTATCTTATTACACCGTGCAGGGCTCAGATGTTATGAGTGGTTAGCTTGAAATACATTCTCATTGTCTGATACCAAGATGGAGAATTCAACCATTTCATGTTCAACGGGGGGAAAAAAATGGGAAAGTGTCTGATAGCTCCATTGAATGGGTTTCCTCGAAGCATGATGTAAACAGCTCCAAGGCCTCCCTCTTATTTAATCGAGCGTCATGACAAAGAACTCAGATATTAAAATCAGCGGGATGAATGAGAAGGAAAAAAAGCTATGATTTACTCATTCTCACTTTAAAGCTCTCCAGGAAATACTTGTTTGGCCAATGAGTATTTAGTCAGAGGACCGAGAGCCAAAGCCCCTGAAGCTCAAGATGAAAAAAGACTATTTATTTGCTCTGGAGACCAGCCCTGTTTGCTGTGTTGTGTGTTTTAAGTCTATTGCCTGTGTTTGGTTCTTATTGGGACCATAACAGCCACGTCTTTTTAATTACAAGGTTGCTGCAGGGTTTTAAAAAGTATGATTTGTTTCATAATTACTTCTGGATAGTTTGTGTTTTTTTTGGGGGGGGGGAATTGGACAATTGTTAATATTTAACTTGTCAGATTCTTACGAATAGTGTGCCGGACCAGGACTAAATATTACCTTTATATGCAACTGAGGTATATTGTGATTTAATTTTTAGACAGTTTCAGAAGTTGGATATGAGACAATGGCGGTATTTACTGTAATTTGGCAACTCTAGTTCTCGTTGGCTCAATTATTCTCCAGTAAATTAAATAATTCAAACTATAGCAAAAAACATGATAACAAATTATGCCCTTTCAATAGAGAAGAAACACTGAAATGTCTTACCCTCCAGTTTCCACCTTGACGGTGGGACATTTCTCACTTTGGCATTCTTTTTGAATATACAGTACATATTTCTCTATTACATTTCTGATCCTTTCTCTTGGTGCAGCAGTAATATCATAAATCGTACATACAACACAAAATATTTCTACAATTCATCTTCTGTGGTGTCCTGCATGTAGTCCTAGATTTTTCCTGGCTACCTCGGGCTGGACCCATGACTTAATCCCATTAAACCCATGACTAATCGACAAGAAAATTATTCAAAAACTGCTATCCAATGGTGATGAAAAATATTATCTTCATAACATTTTTGTAGTTGAATGTCTGTGTTGAGGTTTTATCAGTCTGTGTTACAAAATAAAAAGTTTTGGCAAGGTAGCTATTCCAGACTTGCATAACATTTGACCCGTGTCCTTGGCTGTAGTCTGGATCACCGCAAAGCATGCAGAGTAGTCAGGTTTCTTTGTATCGTTTCAAACTCAACAAGGTCATGCAACTATTATATAAATGTAATAGTTTCGTGTGTGTTGCCTAACGGCCCAACTCAAGTAAGCTTACAAATGGGTCTTTCTGAGCAGACTGCTTTAATCAGGGTCAGAGAGAAAAAAGAGAAACCTCCAAGTTAATGATTTGGAGCCATCCTTTAAATCCTCTCGTGCTCATCTACTCAACGGGTGTTATGGGATGAATATAGTAACTCAAAATGCTGGGAGTTTGACTTTTTCAGTTACTGTCGAAATAATAAGATCTGCTATGAAAAATGCACATTGACATCATTCGCTCTGTTTTATATCGATCGGGACCTGTTAGTCATTACACCGGTTTACCAACCTGAGTTTCATAGACCCTTTTGCATGCCTTGTCATTGAAAAATGTGCGAGATGAATACATAAACATGGCAGTTAACATTTACATTCCAATTACCTAGTTAGAGATTGAGTCCATGGGATTCAGCTGATGGCTGTACTGTTTTTTCTTCTAAATCATGGGTTCATAGAACAAAAACCTGCAGCCATGGGGCCCTTTGTGGTATATTTTGTGACACCCCTGTTCTAAATTAAACTCCCCCCAAACAAGACTTTACAGACCCGACCTTGTCCACTGAGGCACAGTCATTCAAGCCTTCCCAACTAGTTGAATTGTCCGTGTTGGATATTTCTCCAAAACAGGTGGGCCGTTAGAAGATTTGATGCCCCTCTAACCGGGGATGTTCAGATGGCTAGAAAACACGGACATTACTTTTGCCTTTACAAGATACCAGAGGCAGGTTGGCGCCACCGTCACTGTCTGGACCAAACAAAATGAGCTGCCAGCAACTCAACACTGTCAGGTGTCATGAGATTTACTGCCCCCCTTCCGACTACTCGCGTTAACATTACATTACATCATTGGCCCCATTTGAGGGCCACCGCACAGCACCACACCATTTACTGTCACTTGGATTGAAAACCCCCAGGAGTCAGTGTCATGTGGTGTGATGGATTCCAGGCTTATTGGCGCGGAGATATTTGTGATATCGTGACAGGCGGTAACAGCTGCTGCGCGTCATGCGACGTGGGGTTGCGATGATGAAACTGGGGTGACCTGCTTAATGGCTACGCAGGCATCTGGAAGGGAAATAGTTTTTGAAAAGGGAGGCGAGCACAGCTAGGTTTTGGGAGGGGGGCGGAGGTTCTAAAATAAAATCAGCTGTCACTCTCCTGGACTGACAGAGGTGGACACGCTGCTGGAGCTGGTCTCCAACGCCGACTGGGATTTTGCTTTGGATTTGGAAGGACCCTGCTGGCTGGGGGTGCAGTCGCCATTTTTGTGGAATTCTACCTGTTGAGCTCCTATTTTTTTACCTGGTAGGTCAAGAATGAATGCTGTGTGAACATTTGGGTTGCCAAGTTGGTTTGGATTTATGAATATATGACCC
Organism: Stigmatopora argus; assembly: GCF_051989625.1. Taxonomy (NCBI): domain Eukaryota; kingdom Metazoa; phylum Chordata; class Actinopteri; order Syngnathiformes; family Syngnathidae; genus Stigmatopora; species Stigmatopora argus. Next base: position 12,740,043 of record NC_135399.1, read on the forward strand.
GTAGGGAAATAAATACAAAATTAACCCAGCAATTTGAAATGGCGCCTTGGGGAGAGAAGTGATTTATTCTGCTTCCAAAGCGATACTGCAGGTGTTCACACTCTACTTTGGAGATACTTGACAAGCCATGAAATGAACAGTGCAGCGGAGTCATTTACAATAAAACTCACGTTTATCGACGCCATCGTCACATCTTTAGACAGAAACTGTGGAGCCTCGCAGCTTCCATAAAGACAAGATGGCCCTTCATGGTTGCGTTCAAAATAGGCAACATTTATTTTTGTATGGCGCCTAGATTACTTCACTTTCTTGTCATTTGAGATCACGGCCCAACATAACGTGTCATTAGATAGCCTGGGACTTTTCTGGTTGTGAATTTCACTACCTGCATTAACATTTAATGGCCTCTCTATATACAGTACTTTCCGTTCATGAGACCAACAGAAATTTGTAGCCAGTTACTTGGTCATTCGCCATAATTTAATTTAAACGTCTGGTTTATATAACTCACTTTCCCTCGTAGGCAAAACTCACATAATTATGCTGTTAATATATAACAATCTGGGATGTTAATTATTTCAATTAAAATAATCTGTAAATGGTGAAATGGTCCAATGGTACACTTTCATTTCCTATTGACTTTGATAGTAGTTTGAGATCTTGATGTTATCTACCAGAATAACTAATTACAAAATGTTTATTCCTTTTGAAATTAAAAAAAGTAATCTATTTTAAAACCATATCCTGGTTGGCTTGATAAATATATGTTCCATTCTCTAGAGTAAATGATGTTTTTAGCCACAGATGTCAAACTTGAGTTCCTGTTGGCTTCATGTTTCTTGCTAAAATCAAATTTCAATAACATTTTTGTAGTCTTTGATAATATATCAAAGATAAAATAAAATAAATTATAAAGAGAAGGAGAACATGTAAATAAATAAATAAACATTTGTTCTGAGAAATAAAGAGTAAATGTGCTTTTGCTTAAATAAACACAAAATAAATGAATAAATGGAAAAAATGGAATATTTACATAACAGGTATGTAAATAGACCAAAAAAATCTAAATATATGCAAATTTAGAAGCAAAAAAGAGGCCAATTTTCGGTCATTAATGTCACTAAATGAATCAACGACCACGACTTGTCAATTTATTTGTTGTCAAATAATCCTCGAAGTCAATTATAACGATGACATAGAAGAGTGATGCATGACAGCTGAAATAGGTTATTCTGTCATTCAGTAGTCACAGTGCTCTACAGCATTCAGTAATCAAGAACAGTTTTTCATCTGTGGAACATTTTTTTCTCTCATTTTGATTCATAAGCCCATTACCTGAATTATTAGTACTGAAGCCAGGCAGCAGGCATTCTTGACAGATGATGAGCTATAAAGCTATAAACTATGAGTTATTGTTTTCTTGTTTTTGTTTGTTTTACAATGTTGCCGCTTTAAACTAAAAATTCATGATGGTTTCTTGCCTGTTTGTGTCTTTAGCTGCTGGCAGCACGCGTTTAAGCCGAGCAGGAGCACCTGAAACATTTTAAACCGACGAACCCAGAGCTGAGCCACTATAGAGCCGTCATGCACCAGGCAACTGCCACCCAGCGTGCAGGCAACACCATTTCCAGCAGGGTACTTTGTGCACACATGGACATTTCATCGCTCTAACACGGTGTCGAACAGCAATGTTTTGGTGGTCGCCCTTTGTTTGTACACAGCCTGGGGGGGTCGTTGTGTAACAATAGTTTTGGTATTGTCACCTCTTATTGCAGATATTGTTATTCTGTATTTGTGGAGGTGGTGACAGTAGTGCAGCAGGGAGTGAGTTGCCAAGGAGGTCAGCAGCCTTTCATAGGCAACACAAATAGGGGGGTATAAATAGGAAGGAAACAAGACTCTTGGTGAGCAGCTCAATGCTGAAAAGAGAAAATGTTGCTGTCGTTTTTCAAGGCTTTGAAGGAGAAAAACTACTGTGGAACCTGTGTGGTCAAATGCAATCTGTTCGGGGACAGTGGGTAATGTGCTTTTTATTGCCAGGAGGAAACTTTTCACTGCTTGGGGTTGGATAGTGATCGAGGTGTGCAAAGAGAGAAAATAATGTGTTCTTTATTTCCAGGCCACACAGAAATACTGCACAAATCTGAAAATAAAACTCAGTTGGAACAATTAGTATGATAACTACGCAAATATATTAAAAGGGAGATGTCACTTTACCTCCAATGCCAACACCTTTTTATACCCTGAAAACCATAAGTAAAAATGTGTAGATCTTTGAAAAATGAGAAAAGGTCAAATGATGAAACTGAAGGAAAGTCTGCCAATTTTGAAGGGATAAAAAGCAGATCAGCAGTTCTACTTAAAGGACAGGTGATCTTTAACCACACTAAGCTCTGCGTCATATATAGTATGGCAACAGGGTCATGAATCAGGAGATGAAGTCCTCAAAACAGTACTGGATGTACTGGATGTTTTCGAACATTCAGTAATATTTGCTAAGCAGGATTTTGTGCAATAACAACATGCCCCCCAAAATAGAATGACTCACTAATGGACATAAGACAATTTGTGATTTTCAATTATTTTAGTATGGAACATGGTTTGTTTGTTTCTGTGTTGTTAAAATAAAGTGGTGTCTTGAGACAGTTTACAAGCAAGTGAAAACACTTTAGAGATACGAGCCATTATTTGACTGATTTTATTTCTTTTTTTTGCGATCAGCACTATAATACCAGTGAAGATGAAAGTACTTTCGAATAAGCAGGAATTTGTGAAATATTAAAATTTCGATCCAAAAAAGGCTTTGATCAGCTGGGTTTGCAACTTGCTGATACTTTGAAACACTAGCAAGTAACAACCCTGACACATGCCCTTTCTTTTGGCGCCTAGGCAATTCAAACAGGTAAAAAAAATGCTTTAAACACTTTTTGTCAAGGAGAAAGCCTGTTTATAGGCTTGCAAAAATATATTTTTTATTTCTCTTTTGGAGGGAAGGGACAAGTGTGAAAGCCTGTTTGTGTCCTTTCACAAAACTTTAGATGAAAGCCCTTTTCCATTTTTTGTAAAAGCTCATTTATGGATTTTCAAAAAGATCTTTTTTTGACCATTTTTTCTTTTTGGTTTACGTACTTTTCATGAATAAATAAAAATAAGTTTTCTTCCCTGCGATTGGCTGGCAACCAGTCCGCCTACTGCCCACAATTGACTGGGATAGGCGGTATGTAAAATGAATGAATAATTTTGCTCCCTTCTTTAGTGTACATACCAAGGGCACAATCACATTTTCAATCAAGGTCTCTGAATCATTCTATTTCTATTTAGTTCAACCATAAAATATTATTTGAGTTACACAAGTGTTGATGCAGAACAAATTAAAATTTGTATGAGGCAAAAGGTTGGAGACCTGTTTTTACAGCACAATTAGCAGGCTGAAGTGCAGCTTCATGCCAGGGTGACATCGTCTAATGATATTCTCTGCTTCAATAGGTCATGGAGGAGTCTGAGATCTGTTCCGTGCCTGGGGGTCCCACCAGTGTTAGAAAACAATTTAAGACCCAGGAAACTACTTCCACTACCACATCACATGTAACCCAGTTCCATTTTCAGCACAGCGGTGTGCAGGTACACATATTAGAGGCTAGTTTGCCCAATTATGGGCACCAATGCATGAAAGAGAATGGCACGTCTATCATCAAATGAGAGGGAAACATTACCCCACACAGGAATTTCGGATATCTTGCTTTCATTTAGCTCACTAACACGCTTGGCTGAGCCGCGCCAAAATATGCCATTTATTCTGAAAATGGACCTAGAGGTTCACGATGCATGTTACCTCATATTCGGCGTACTGCTTTCCTATTATTTGGCGTGATAGTATGAATACACAACACTGCATGTTTTTTTAACATCTTGCCACTTGAGGCCACATCTTGTTGTACAATATACAAAGTATGTATATGTATGTATGTACAATGACAACGAAGCTTTGTGTGTTTTATTGGTTCTGGTCTAGGGAACTATGGGATTGTTTCTTTGCAACTCCATCTGTTCAGACCATCAATGAATTTGGTTAAAGGCAGAAAAAAATAATCAAAATTGAAATTGGTTCACTTCATTGTAGAATGTGAACTAATAAGGCAACCACAGACTTTCTGCACACCTGACCACTCTTTTTTTTTTTACCCTTACAGGAAATGTCACACTCAGAGATCTCAGTTTCCGGTAGCGGGCAACATCTGGTGACAAACAGTCAGCAGCTACTTTCCAACCAAGAAACAATGGTAGTATTCACTATTTAACGTGTTCTCTAACACTTTCCAGCAACTATCCTCTTTACAGAACAAGAGTACCACCATTGGTTCTAAGTTTAAGGCTGCATTAAATGCACTGTCGTCGATGAATAAAAAGTTGCGATCTGCTGCCCATTTCACTATTTTGTTGACTAAATATCGTGGGTTTGGTAAACAGCGATTACAGAGGGTGAAGTCTAATTGATATTTTTGTACCTCGTGTATATTTACAGGTGTCAGACAGTGGCATTGCCATTCATTACGGTGATGAAAACCATCAAAATGAAGGTAAAGCATTGAATGCTGGCTCAGAATTGCTTGAAAGCGAAATTGCTTGAATGCTATTTTTTTTTCTAAATAGAAGAGGAATTTCCAAGGTACACAACAAAAGAACTGAGGGCTCAGTTTGAAAGAACGATTGAGGAAGCGGCTCCTCACAAACCAATTAAGGTAATTAAAGACTCACCAGAGTAAAATAGATTTCAGTAAATATGATAAAATACATAGTCTATTGTTGGCAGCTCGTCTTCTTTGGTAAGATTGTGTCATTGAGTGACTAACAGCTTATTCTACAGGTAAAATTACTTTTCCACTCACTTTACTTGAAAATGTCAATTTTGCTTTTGAAATAAGATTGGACGTGACATCAATCAGTCAAAATGGTCCTCCAATGTGAGCCGAAGCAACACAATGACTAATGATGTGAACCGAGAGTCAGCGTTCCAAGTAGCAGAGGACACACCGGAAGCCGTGCAAGACTATGAGGACTTTCCACCACCGCCACCAGCGGCTGTAGAAGACTCTGATTACCTTCCGCCGCCACCCCCGGATTTACTCCAAATGTCATCCGGCGTTGAAAACAATGCCGTAACTCCTTGCTTATCCGAGGAACCCCAAGTAACAGTGAAGTCGGCCAAAAACATTATCAGCAAAGAGGCTTACATCAAGCAGAAGAGCATGTCTGAACTGAAACGTCTATACAAGCACATTCACCCTGAGGTTAGGAAAAACATCGAAGAGGAGTTCTACACTGAATACGAGGATTGTGGAAGCAACCAACGCGATAATCAACAATACTTCAATGAAGATGAAGCCGATGTCACTGATGAGGAATACGAATGGGAAGAAATCCTACCTGGAGACGTGCAGGCTAGGCGCTGGATGTTTGAGAATAAGTCGCTAGATGCCATCAAAGATGAATCCCTGGATGGAGAGGGAGAGGAAAACAAGATTATAGAGAAAGAGATGATTCTCGGAAAGGATGTGAGACGTACGGCGTGGATGTTCGAGACCAAGCCCATAGATGAACTAGGTCCTCGTGAAAGCGACTCCGTGGAATATAGGAACAAGTTCAACAAGTTTGACAAGGGAGATGTCCGAGCCGCGACGTGGTTGTTTGAAACCCAAACAATGGACCGTCTGAATAAAATGCACCAAGAAGAGGACCTCACCAAAGAGGTGGTATTTACAGAAGAGGATGGAAACGCCACCATTTACATGATTGACAATAAATACATGGAAGGCCTCGGACACACGGAGACGATCGATGAGCGTCATCTGCTGAGTTTAAGAAACGTCATTGAGGAAATCATAAATGAGGAGAAAACCATCACGACCACGTTTGAGACTCAGTTTAAATGCTTCATTATGGGACAATGCAGTCAAATGCTGGAGATCAAATCCGTGCGTAAAATTGAGACAGAGCTGGAGAATTCCATTGCATCACGCTGGCTTTTTGATACACAACCTCTTGATGAGAACAAGCCTCTTTCATCTATCAAGCTGGTGTGTAGCCTTTCCATGGAAGACAGTAGCAAAGGAGACTGGGGTCGATGGTTGTTTGAGATAAAGACCTTGAATTCCCTTACTGAGTTAGAACACTGCGAAAATGAGGAGGTGGTTGGCGCGGATGTGCGCAAACACTGCCTAGTGTTTGAAACACAACCAATGGATTCTCTCAAAGATCATTCAAATGACACAACACAGTCCGTTGAAGAGATAATCGGAGGTAATGTTAGATCGGCGAGGAACTTCTTTGAAAGCAGCCCTCAAATGGTGAGAAAGAACTCCCTTGAAGTTGGAAAACTTAAAAAGGCACTGGTGGATGAAGACGTAAAAGGTGAGGTGAGACATCAAAAGTGGCGCTTTGAGAGTCAACCTCTGGAGCACATACGAGAGGAGAAGAAAGAGATGATTCGCACAGTAAACATCGAGGATGACCTCGTGCAGGAGGACGGCACAAGTTGCAGAGCAGATGTGCGGACGCATTGCTGGGTTTTTGAAACTCAGCCAATGGACATGTTAAAAGATGATTCAAATAGTCTCCACTTAACAAAAGAGGAAATTGTTGCAGGTGACGTGAAATCCGCCAGGAATTACTTTGAAACGATTCCAGTCGAGGAGCCTAAGGAGCTAGCAGAAGTGGGAAAACTGAAGAAAATGGTGTTGCCAACGGATGCCCCTGAGGAACTCGCAGAGGTGGGCAAGTTGAAGAAAAGGCTGGAAACTGATGAGGAGAAGGGAGATGTTCGACATCAAAAGTGGCGATTTGAAAGCGAACCTTTAGAGCACATTCGAGATGAAAAGAAGGAATTTGTCCGAACGATTGAGTTGGAAGAAATTGAAAAAGTGGATGTGTCAAACTATAAGCACATGTTTGAGAGCACAGATTTAAACATGAGAGATGATTCTCAAAAGATCACTATTGAGGGTGTCACAACTGGCTCAGTGCAGTCAAACAAAAACTTGTTTGAATCAGGGCTATTGTATGCCATGCAGGACAGTTCCGGCCACTACCACGAGGTAAAAACGGTGCGTCACGAAGAGGTAGTGAGCGGAGATGTAACCACATGCAAATGGATGTTTGAAACACGACCGATTGACCAATTTGATGAAAGCATTGACAAGTACCAAATAATCAAGGGTATATCCAAGCAGGAAATCGAATCGGGTGATGTGAAAACAGCCAAGTGGCTGTTTGAGACACAGCCTCTTGACGCCATCAAGTATTTTAGCAACGTTGAAGATGAGGAAATGCAAACTGAAAGTAAAGAAATTGTGAAAGGAGATGTAAAAAAGTGCAGGTGGCTTTTTGAGACGCAACCAATGGACATTCTGTATAAAAAAGTGGACCGAACCTGTGAAAATGAAGAATTTCTCAAGGGTGATGTAAAAACATGCACATGGCTTTTTGAGACGCAAGCACTTGATACTTTACGCGATGAAACTGAAACCGTGTTGAAAACATGCACCGTAAATCAAGAGGACATTCAGGGGAAAGATGTCAGAACAACTTGTTTTCTCTTTGAGACGGAAAAACTGGAGAGTCTTTCTGACAATTCCAGCTCATATACGCGGGTCACAGAGATTGACATTGCATCTGGAGACGTGTCAAGAAAGAAGCACATATTTGAACACGGCGCATCCGATATCATGACATCAACGTCGGAAGAAATGATGCAACATCTCAAAAGAGTCCAGTCTGAGGATATCCAGAAAGGTAATGTAGTGACCTGCAAATGGCTCTTTGAAAATCAATCCATAGACACTATCCACGACGGAGAAGAAGAAACACTGACGGCCCGCACGGTAATCGATGTACAAGGGGGAGATGTAGACAAGGGCCGTTTCATCTTTGAGACATTTTCCTTGGATAAGATCAAGGAGACGGCATCTGAAACGGAGCTATCAACAATGCAGACGATTGCTCGAAACGATGACGAGAAGGGCGACGTGAGAAATTACACCATGCTCTTTGAAAGTCGACCTCTTTATGCTATTCAGGACAAAGAGGGTCATTACCATGAAGTTACCACAGTCACCGGTGAGGAAGTGACCCGTGGAGATGTCGTCGGAACCCGCTGGTTGTTTGAAACCAAACCCCTTGACGCCATCAAGGATTCCGATGAGGTTTACATCATTAAATCTGTAACGCAGGAAGATGTGCAAAAAGGGGACGTGACCGCTGCAAAGTGGAAGTTTGAGACGCAGCCTCTTGATAGGATTTCTGAGGAAAACAGAACGTTCACAAAGACGGTGGATGACATTCAAGGGGGCAATGTTCGAATGAATAAAGATCACTTTGAATCTGATAATATGTTGCAAGAGTCTGTCAGAACAGTTAATGTAAGTGAAATACAAAAGGGTGACGTCAGGTCGGCCACTTGGCGATTCGAGACTCAGTCAATTGACAAAATAAGAAGCCTGAGCTCGGAAAACCTGATTGAGATGGTTCGAAAAGAAGAGGTACAAAAAGGGGACGTAAAACAGTCCATTTGGTTGTTTGAGAAAAATCCTTTGGACCACATTAAAGAGGTCGATGAGGATGAGGAGACAAGTGTCAACCACGAGGAAATTGTCAAAGCAGACGTAAAGTCAACAACGTGGCTCTTTGAGACCACGCCTTTCGATAACTTTAACGAGACGAATATGGAAAAGACGGAAATCTTGGGCAAGAGTGTCAAGGGGACGCTTGAGGAACTTTACAGTCAGAAAATGGTGACATCGAAAGGAATACTCATCGAATCTGATGAAATTGGGGATGTTAGGATGGCAAAATACAATCTCATGAATCAGCAGGTTCCTGAGATTCAGCGGGAGGAAATCATTAGAGGGGATTTGCAGACTATTATGATGAACCTCCTAAAAAGGCAGGAACAACAGGGTCGGCAGGTGGTCATCGAATCAGAAGAGAAGGGTAACATCCATTCAACGGTGCAGCAGCTTTTCAACCAAGAGAACAGCAATTATATTGAAAAGGAAGAAATTATTCAAGGGGACATTCGGGAAGCCGTAAATAAACTTTTCAACAAAAGTGTCCCAGCCAAACATGGCCTTCTCATCCAAGAAGACGAGAAAGGTGATGTACGGATGACAATCTATGCCCTTCTGAACAAACGAGACCATGTCACTGTGGAAAAAGAGGGTGTGGTCAGAGGCGATTTACAAAATGCTCTGCGAAAACTTTCCAGCCAAGATAAGACTGATTGTACAAATCGAATAACAGTGGATGACACTGAGAAAGGAAATGTCCAGTTTTATTCTACATGCATTGAATCTGGGGCCCTCAATTACCTAAAACAGCTGCATTTAGAAACAGATGAAGTATCAGCTGACATTTTAGAGAAAGACAAGATAATTGGAGGGGACATTAAGGGCATGAAAGATATCCTTAGTCGCAATCAACCTCAAGTGGAGCGCACAGTGGATGACATCGTACCAGGTGATGTTTATAACACAGTCAAAGTTTTCATGACGGAGCCCACTGTCTCAACAGAGAGCCTCCGAAAGGAAGAAATTGTTAAAGGGGATTTGAAAGCTGCGTTAACTTCTTTGTCGGACTCGGTTAAGCAGACGGTTGTTGTGGAGAAGGAAGAGGTGGTAAAAGGAAACATACCCCAAACAATGCGGAGCTTGGAGAGGGCACAGTATCTTCACAAGGAAGTGGAGAAGCCAGATATCGTCCCTGGGAACATCAAAGGAGCTCTGAGATCCCTTGAGAAATCTGCAACATCCCGAGTTGAAACCCATGTGGAGGATTTAGTTTCTGGAGATGTTAAGGCCACTTTAAGATCCCTTGAGCTGGCAAAGCAAGCCGTGCATGAGGTGGAAAAGGAAGAAATTGTGAAGGGTGACATTCAAATAGCTATGCAATCCCTACAGGATGTTTCTGCTGAAAAGAGACAATATCAACAGGAGATTGTTGTCCAGGGGGATGTGAAAGGAACCATACAGCTTTTTAAAGAATCTGCGTCCTCCCCCAAACTACAAAGAAGCTCAAGCAGTGAGGAAGAAGTAAAAGGTGATGTCAAGATGTCAATTAAGTCCTTATATGAGCTGCAAGAACAAACTTTGGTAGATAAAGAAGAAGTGATAAAAGGTGATGTAAAAGGCACAATTAAATCGCTTATGGAAACAGCACAGCGTGAACCTCCCAAAGGAAAACTCGGCTCTTACAGAAGAGTTAGAGTTAAGCAGAGGCCTCCTGTTAAGAATTTAAATGCCGAGGAACAGAGGACCGTACAAAAAATTCAAACTGCCGTTTCAGCAGATAGCCATTCTGTTGCCAATGAGACCAAAAATGTTCAATCAAAGTCTTGTACAGTGGAAAAGAGAACCACACGATCCGAAAGCACTTTAGAGCACAAAACAATTACGCAAAATCATGGCATCAAAACATTACAAACGGAATTCTGCAACCTTAAGCCCAAAGGAATGATACAGATAAATAAAACTAAAGTGCAATCTAATGTTTACACACCCAAAAGACAAGTAGCAGCGCCCGATTTGCCTCTTCCTCCTCCACCTGTGGTAGACATTGATCTCCCTCCCCCCCCTACGCCGCCTCCTCCCTGTGTGGATTGTGACATTGACCCCCTCCCTCCGCCACCACCACCAGCTACCAATGAGCAGGAATTCCTCCCACCACCACCACCACCACCACCTCAGCGAGAAATGGAAAAAATGCTCAAACAATCAATTCACGTCTCACCATCGCAGGCCAAAAATAAGGTGAAGACAGTCAAAGTGCCAACATTGTGTCCTGTCCCAAAGCTTGAGCATAAAGTGGAAACAGTTCAGTCCCTAATAACGACACGTACATCCAAAACAGTTGAAGGCCCAGTGCCACCAGAACAATCATTTCATGCCTTACCATCGGAGGCCAAAAAGAAGGTGAAGACATTCAAAGTGCCAACATTGTGTCCTGTCCCAAAGCTTGAGCCTAAAGGGGAAACAGTTCAGTCCCTAATTAAGACACGTACATCCAAAACAGTTGAAAGAACAGTGCCACCAGAACAATCAATTCATGCCTCACAATCGGAGGCCATAAAGAAGGTGAAGACAGTCAAAGTGCCAACATTGTGTCCTGTCCCAAAGCTTGAGCCTAAAGGGGAAACAGTTCAGTCCCTAATTAAGACACGTACATCCAAAACAGTTGAAGTCCCAGTGCCACCAGAACAATCAATTCATGCCTCACCATCGGAGGCCATAAAGAAGGTGAAGACAGTCAAAGTGCCAACATTGTGTCCTGTCCCAAAGCTTGAGCCTAAAGTGGAAACAGTTCAGTCCCTGATTACGACACGTACATCCAAAACAGTTGAAGTCCCAGTGCCACCAGAATCCCCACGACCTTCGAGGAAAGTTTGCATTTCTCCTATAAAATTCACGCCACCATCTTCCCCTACTCCTCAAATGAGAGTGAAAACAAGTAAATTTAACACCCCATTAATGAAAGCAGAGGAAAAATTCCGGAAGCATAGGGAGGATAGCACTCCTCCGACCACTCCAGTTCCCCCTAACGTAAATGACTCACTAACGGAAGCTGTTCACATTATTACCACTGAAAATGCAAAGCACACAGAGAAACTACCAATAACGAAACAGACCACAGCAAAAAATGCCGCTTTGATGCTTAATTTAGACTCCTCATCAGGTGATGCATCCACGCAGGTTGTTATCGCCAAGAGCATTCAGAACAATGTCAGTGCAAATCATGAAAGATTATTCGCAGGTTCCTCTACAATATCATCTTCCAAAAAGGAAATCATTTCTAACAAGGCTTCTGAGGTCGTCTCTGTTCAAAAGAGTTCTACAGTGACGGCTGTGAGACAAACTGCACAGGCGACGAAACAGAAAATGGTTTCTCTTTCCTCTCAAGTGTCGACTCAGGCTGCCGTTACTGACCGAATTCACACTAAAGTCACTGATTTTGCAGATATGAAAAAAGAAACTGCTGTTGAGAAGAAAGCTGTAAAAAATCTGAGCGCAAAGGGACCTGATGCAATGGAAAGAAAGACGAATGATGGAACGGGCATGGATAATGCATCAGGCCTTGATAAAATAGTGAAACCTGAAAACACCCAACAGAAGTCAAAGAAATCCCAATCACAGGCCTGGAGAAAAGAGAAACTAGAATTATCCATTAATCAATCTCCCACCCAGGAGCAAGACACTGTCCCTGATGACCAGAAGCAAACACAAAAAGCAGAAGCTGTTGACACCGTGAAAACAGGCACAACATACCAAAAGGTAAAAAAGATTACGGAGGAAAGGAAAATTGATGCCAAGGTGGTAGAAGGGAGAAAAATTGAACAAAAAGTAATATTTGAGTCAAGTCATGCAAAAACAGAATTAAAGCAGGAGGTGACAAACATGTCTACTAGCCTAGCTGATGATGTAACGATGAATTTAACAGACAACCAAACCGTAATATTGTCACCAACGAAGAAGAAAAAGAAGTTCAAAAAGTCTAAAGGTGGTACACAATTAAGCCAAACAGAGACAGCAGGTGAAACAGAAAAAACAACAGCTATTTCCCAAAATGTGACAGAAAAGAACATTCAGCAAGTCGTGATGGCAGAAAGCACTGAGGATAAGAACTCCCAAGAACTAAAAGCACATCAAAATGATCTGAAGGGATTGCAGAAGAAGAAAGAACAGACGATTGCTCGGAGGAACGCTCAGTCGACACCAGAGAAAAGTCATGCTGACCCAATTAAAGTGCCAGATGAGTCAAAGCCAAATGAAATTGTAATGTCGACATCAGTGGGAATAGTAGATTGTCAGAAACAACATGGTTCGGGCTTAATCTCTGTTTCCAAAACTCAACTTGGTTCATTTTCAGATATCCTCCCAGAGGTAGCAAACAAATGGACCGATCAATGTCCAAAAGACGACATAAAGAAGCATGAATGCGAGTCACTTACTAAGACAAATGCATCTGCTAAAATATCCAAGATCAACACTGGTTTCACTAAAGACCAGACGCAATCAAAGAAAGAAACCTTAATTGAAAGCAGGAAAGAAAAACGAACTGACCTCCGAGCTCCCTCGCCATCACTGAGAAACCGCTCTCCCTCACCCACATTTATCACCATCGAGTCCATACGGAAGACGGACTCACCCGTGAGAGTTACACCCTCGCCTACGTTGCTCCACAGGCCGGCCACACCTCCCACACCACCGCTACGCCGCTGCGAAACCCCGTCGTCAAGAATTGCAAGGATCACACCTTCGCCGACGTTTGACAGGGCTGAGAATTTGCCGCGACTTAGAAACACCACAGCCAAGCTTTCGCGCGGCGTTACTCCGCCTCCGCTGATTTCCCCAGAGTTAAGATCTGAGAAGAAATCAGAAATTGTGGGGACACCTTCATCATTCCACCAGCAGATCAAATTTGAGACTACCCACGGCTCAGAAGAGACATCCACAAAGAACCTTGTAGAGAAGATAGAAAAAGACACTTTGCAAACTCTAGAGTCTTTTAATGAAACCCAAAGTTGCTCAGATGTCAATCCGTTACTTTGTAATGATCTCCACGAAGATAATTCAGAGTTATTACTGGCATCAGTTAAAGAAAAGAGGGATTTTTTTGAGGAGGCCCAAAAGGCTGAAATGAATAAAACATATACCCGCAAGGAACCAATTCCCATCCCTGAACTGCTGGGCCCAGACCTGAAAGACAGTAATGAAGATAATTCCCACCAAAAAATAAAAAATCCTTCCAAAGCTGATTTGCCCAGTCATGTAAATAAATCTGAATCCACAGATATATCAACTATCAGCAAGGAGTTAGACTCGCTTACGGAATGGTTGCAAAACCAATGTGACGAATGCATCAAAGCAAAAGAAGACATCTCAGAAAGGGCGTTGCCCGATTTCGACATCCAGGCTGTTCCGAATGTTTTTCAAACGAATGAGCAAAGATTCTCTTTAGATGAGCAGAAAAGGGATCAGAAAGAGCCGGCGTCAGGCCGAAGGGAAGCCGTAGTCGACACATCAAAGCCGCTAAGTCCTCCAGAGATGCAGGGGGGCTTAGAGCAGATCTCTACCCTCCCTCCTCACAAAAATGTGGAAATTGTACGGATAGAACCACCATCCTATTCCGAGAGCCAATCAATCACAGAGGACTTCTCAAACGCTGATGTGTTTGGGAGCAAGGTCACGACAAGTGTCAATCAGCAGTCTGGCAGTGCGTCAAGACAGTCGGTGCCTTTTTCTTATGCTGACGCAGTGAAAAGAAAAGCGGCCAAGCGAACCCAAACCTGCGATAAAGACGCCACTGAGAACTTGCTGGAGAACTTCCACCAAACCCGCAAAGAGAGCGAGACTGTCCATGAGAGTTTCAGCTATACGGTGTCAGAAGTGATGTCGTCCCGAGCGGTGTCTCATCAAACTCATCAGACAACTATTGTCTCCGGTAATGGAAAGCATGAGATGTGAGGAAACTGCAGCATGGGTTGAAATTTTACTTGTGCAGCTCTAAAAAAAAATAGCTTGTGATGAAAGTAATTGCAATATCAGAATGCATAATGGATAGTAAAATTTCCTTTGGAATGCGCAATTTTAATGGAAACAGGCAGGCTGCAGGCTTTGAGTTTAAATAACGCATGGACTGCTTAACCTTAATGCTGCGTTCAGACCGGCCGCGTCATGTCACGCGACATCGCGCTTTTACCAAATGCTGTTTCCTGTTGACATCAACCTTTCCATCGCCAAAGAGTTAAGTCCGCAGACCCAGAACTACTTCTGCTTCACATACTGTAAAAATAAGTAATACCACGACTCTTACCTCATAATTTTACAACTTTTTTTTCTCTTAACCTTATTTAATTCTTTTAAAATCACACCAAAAGTAGTTTTGTGTTGATACGTCGCCTTAAGTCTCTCAACCTTAATTCTCATAACATTATGACTTAAATTCTAGTCCTTTTTTCCGTCGTTTTTTGGGGACTTTTGTAGGTTGACGTTAAAGAAGGTTCCAGTTCCAGCAACTGAAGTCATGTGAAGGGGAAAATCTATTTGATTGGCTGCTTCCTCGTCCTCACTGAAATCTGTCCCAGGAATACCAATTCGGTCATCTTCTCTGCGGCACGAAAATTCAATGCATGATCTGGTCAAACTGGCGATATCACCCTTTCCACACCAGATTACATTGACCCCATCGCGCAACCAGAAAAATCTTTGGCCGGTCTAAACGAGGCATAACAGTGTGTCATGTCTTTTATTTTTTATTATCATTAATGGTGAACATGATGCAGTCTGTGATTATTCATTCTGACATTTTTAAACAGCAGTAGACCATCTGACTAATTGCTTAATTTTAGAGATGGCATTGAAATGTGTACCTAAGTGAATTAAAGGTCTAGTACGCTTGAATAGAATAACAAGCAGCCGATATTATTATAAATCTTAAGATGTTTGCATTTTTGCTCGTGCTTAAAAATATGCAGATGAGTGATTTTTTTTTAATTGCACCGTATTGGCAAACAAATTTAAGAGTTCCCATCAGCTCAATTTCTCTCCAATAGGCTCGAGTTCCGAAGTCGGAGCTCTGCACAGTGTGTCGAAGGAGGGTTTACCCGATGGATGGATGGCTAGTGGACAAAAAAAAATACCATAAATCCTGTTTCTTCTGCAAGCAATGCAAAAGCAAACTAAGGTAAATTAAAATAACTACAAAACACCTTGAATGGGAGCTAACGCATGTCTATTGCAGCCTGGGAAATTATGTCTCTCTCCACGGACACTTCTTCTGCCTGCACCACTACAAACAACTCCTTAAGTCCAAAGGGATGTACGATAATGACCCCGGCCAGAAAGCACCAGCAGAAAGTAACGCCTCCGTCCCACCAGACCAGAAACACAAATGGAGATATTCGACAAGCAGCTTAAATTCAGTTGACAGGAACAAAACACATCGTGGTGAGGTTGAAACAACAACATCATTTGATGATAGAAAACCGCAGGGCAGCAAGATATCAGTCGTTTGGCCTCCACGGGATGATTCCCCTAAGAAAGCCTTTAAAATAGAAGATGATATTCCATTAGCGAAACCGCAGTGGCCCCCGAAAGACAACTCCCCCATGTTAACGAAACAGCAACACGGGGATACCGTCCCAAGAAGTATCCTTTGAAGTATATATATCGGTCCAATTAGGATGAAGATTGATTGTTTGGGTTGTATTGTTGAAAGGGTGAAAAGTATGTCTGATTCATGGATGCATAGTTGTGTAAGCAGCTCAGCATGTTGTTCAGGTTTTGCTGTACATGAGAGGGAAAGTTAGAGGATGTGGACAGGACAAGGAAAAAGTTTTAATTTGCTGCAAATCTTTGGATTTGGTTTCATGTTAAGCAATCAGGGGTATTATCCGTTTAAAAGCATGGCCAAAATTAGTTTGCTGTTCTTCAGTTTGTTTTGGAATTGGATTTTTCAGCTAGTGAATCTAAATATTTACAAATCATTTGCTTTTGTCTGGTGGATAAACCCAGAAGTTTGTTTGGGAAATTTAACACAGTTCAGTTATAATTGATTGTTTTAGTTTTCTTTGTTGTTTTTTAAATAACAGTTATTAACAGTTTTTGCAATTGAATTCTCCCAGGCTAGGTTATTCTTTTATTTTATTTAGATTAGTTAAATACTTTGGCACCTGGTGTGCAGACAACTAAACAGAATAAGAAATGATTTTATTTATTTAAATGTACATGATGTCATAAACAAACTGGTAGTACATTTGTATTCTATTTTGAACAAAGATAAATAATTTTTCAGACTAAAATGTTACTTTTTAAATAGGCTGAGCTTATTTGAAATTGTTTGTCAATTCCTGAATTTGTTCATGCTTTCAGGCTGGTTTGGTTATACATTATAATTGATTGATAGCCAATGAAGGGCTTTTCTTTTTCTGTTGGATTTTCTGTCTGTTTCAGTGATTTATTTTTCTAAATTATTTTCTGCCTGAAAAATTAATCTTCTAAAAACCTAGTGTTGTCAATGGCATTGAAAAGAAGCATTCACTGCCAGTCTTTTCAATTATGTTGAATTGGACATTTATCATTGTGATTGGCAGACAATGAGTTAATCATAAATATTAATGCTATTAATGATATATTTTTATTAATTATGTATAATCTCTAGAGTGTTTTAGTGGCTATTTGTGTTGTTTTAATTGATTTGAAATTGTGCTATGAATATTTTGTTTATTTATAATTTCATTTTAATTAAAATTAAGAATTCCGCTTTAAAGTCAGAATTTCGGCCATCTTTTTTTTTAAAATCAGTGGCACTAATACTCCGTGTCTAAAGGATATTGTCTACGTTATTAAAAAATGTAAAAAATACAAAATGTTGCAAAAAAATGGATAAAATCAGTTTAAAAAAACGCATGCAGCAGAAAACAGGAAATGTTGGCCAGTGTATTTTATGTACCACTAAAAATTGCAAATTAATACATTTATTTTGCATTTAAACATGTAATTTCAGTTACTTTCTACCATCCTAAAAAGATGCAAATGACAGC
The DNA here is from genome assembly GCF_051989625.1 of Stigmatopora argus. Lineage (NCBI taxonomy): Eukaryota > Metazoa > Chordata > Actinopteri > Syngnathiformes > Syngnathidae > Stigmatopora > Stigmatopora argus. The sequence continues at coordinate 12,757,630 of NC_135399.1, forward strand.
GTTGACATCAAAGCTTGCATTTCGTGTCCATTATTTAAAATCTGTCAAAGTCACGTCGTCAACTACGTTGCTGTCTGTATCTACGATGGGCGGGTCCAGAAACGTTTCTGCAAGGCGATTGGCTGATGACTCTGTGGATTTGAACGCCCATTGGCCAACAGTGCTGACGTTGGCGCCCCGTGCTACTCGCAATCGGGGCTTTGTCGGCGTGATAAACGCGTTGCAAGATGCTACTGTGGATGACGAGGATCTGGCTTGCTGTGCAAACGACGGCTCTGCGATGCGGTGAGGTAAGCACGGCATAATATTCTCGCTCTACCGTCGCATTTTCTTGTGCTCCCTCTTTTCGATTCAGTGGATGAAATCGCCCTTTCACTCTCACGCCGATTGTGGAATGCCCTTGCTCTCTGTGACATTCCACGCGAGTTCCCAGTATGGCAGGTATCCGGATCTTTCTAACAGAGCGAGCCATAAACAATTCATATTTTCTAATGTTATTTCTCGAGATCCATTCTCAGAATTGAAAAGCAAAAATATATGAATCTGCGATTTTTTATTTTGGCATTTCACCACTTTTTGAGTGCAAAAAGTCTTTGAATTCTTTTGACAACATTGTTATGCTGTTGATAACCAATCAGTTTCAATGATATTCATGCAGAAGAGTAATTAAAAAACAAAATTATGATTAAAGTGGTGCTAGAGGTAGTGTCGACATAACGCTCCTATTGCTGCGTTTGGGACTCTGCTCTCTCACCAGCGATTTCCATATTTTACCTCACAGGTTAGTGGAGAGCCATATGCACCTTTGGAAAGAGCCGCATATGGCTCCCGAGCCATAGGTTCCCTACCCCTGCACTATGGTATTTGTAGATCTCTCATGACAGTAGACACAGGTAGGTTCTTAGAGACGGCCGTTTATTGTTGTTTATGTCGAAAGTCACCCTTCAAATTGTTCCTTTGCCCTTTTAATTATAAACCTCGAAAGTGATTCACACAAGTTTTACACCTAACAACTGGTTAAGGAGTTTGTTTAACGCAGCTCTTCATAAATCTTAGATTAGAACAGGTCTTCTCAATGTTCTCTATTACTTCGTTCAGGTCCTTTTCTGAAGCCTCAGACATCAGGATCAAATGTATAAAAATTTGAATTTAAAGGTAACTTGACATTTCAAGACACTATTAAATGTAGAGATGAAAAGGATACTGAGTGCATTTGCAATTTCTAAGGTAAACCACTTCTCACACCACATTAACTTGAAGGCTGTAGTGGAGTACTTCTTGGCTTTAGTTTAGAGTTGTCTTTTAACACAGTCCGTTCATCCCATCAGCTTGCGAACCTGGGCATGGACATGGTTTATCTGAGGTTGCACATGGATGCACAAAGTGTAGATCTTCAAGGTACTATTGGTAGCTTGAACGACAATAGGAATTGATCCAGTCTGCTGGTTTTTCCTTAGCTAGACTACTATGAATTTGAGTGTTTGCAGTAAGCTAAAGCATGAATCTGGAGCGGATTTATAGCAATCCCACAAAGGGCTGCAGTTGGTGCAGGTTTTAGTTCCAACCCATAAGAGGAAACCATTCCACCAATCTGGTATGTTAGATATAAAATCAGTGGATTGCAGTCAGGTGCTTCTTGTTTCAGCAGAAATCTAATTGGCGTGTTGGATCGGTTGGAACCAAAACCTGCACCCACAGCAGCCCCCGAGGACCGGATTGCTCACCTCTGGCTCTAACGTGAGGTATATAAACATGCATAATTGCTGATCTTTGGTGGTGGCCTAGGGGGTGACATTTTGTAGGTTTGATTTCTTGAAATGTAGATCTTGGGGCAAAAAAGTTTGAACATCCAACAGCCAACCGTTCAGGTTTTAGCTACACTACAGTATAGCAACAGCAGCTTAGCAGTCACCAATTATCATTCATCTAGTAAATTGTGAAAATCCACAATATTTAGGGCTTATGTTGACAAATTCTAAAGATTTTTTAATGTACTATGTTGGGGATGTGTTCAGTTATTGCTGCTTTGGAATTGATTCGGAGTCATTGACCAGATTGAAACAGGTTAGCAAGATCTGATTGGACTTCAATCTCCAGTTCAGTTTTTCATAATATGGCTGCCTATAAAATGACTTGTCAATTATGTCGGCATCTTGAGTGGTCGATCAGCCGTCACGTTTCAGTAGAAGAAGCCATGAGTATTTCAAGTAAGAAGCTAGAACCAAATCAGGAAAAAGATTGTTAAACACTGTGTACAATTTGTTACAAGTTGGCTTTTAGAAAACTATTGTTTTGGAGTTAACAACATAGTATATGTATGTTCAGAGCATTATAAAAGTAACTATTACTGGTATTATAAAATCATTTTGTGTCTTGTAATGCAAGAAGCGAGAATTCATATTGAACAGGACATGTGAATCAAACTGAAAAAAAGGAAGGGTTTTGATCTTTCACAAACCTTTCCTCTGCTAATACAAGATGTATGAATAGATATAGTCAACACCTAATCAGAATTCTGTGTTTGTGGGGAAAAACCCAGAGATTTCATGTTCTATCACCCAGCTCATTGATCAATGCATGGATTTTTATGTCCATCCTTCCTGAGCATCTTCCTAGTGAAATCTGTTTAGATTGACAGTGCATCTTCCTTCCCACTGCCTGGACATTTCTCATCAGTACCTGGATCACGGGCTAATCTACTTTCCCTTTTTTCCCACATGCCCGTTTCCTATCAGAGCTCCATTTGGTTTTTATGAGGATGACGGTCCAAAGCCAGACATGTTGTGTATGTGAAAAAACTCCTCTTCATTTTGTTAGCTCCTGAGAGAGAGTGCATGGTGTAACGACCCGGTCAGTGTCTGACGGTGTCCTTCTTACTCTAATCACATTTCCGCAAGGTGTAATTAGTTAAGCGAGTTTAAATGCGTAATCCCCGGTTTTAGTGTTGTGCGACTTTGCTTAGTCAGTGTTGCTTGCCTGATTACGTGTGAACAACATTCTCCACAGTTGTTTTCAACTATTTGTCCCCTTTAGTATTGTTTTGCTGTTGGTTATATTTACGCTTTTAGACTATGCCTATTTATTTTATTATTATGGTTAGAAAGCCCAAAGGTTTTTTCTTTTCCCCATTCTGCTTAAAACCAAACATCAACAGATCCCTGTATCGTACGGTTTGTTGATTTTCCTCACTTGGAGACTGAGTAATAACTTTATATGCAATAATATATTATAAAATAAAATCCGATTTATCTGACACAGAATGATGCCTTGGCTTGGCACAGAACAAATGTTGTTGTGTCTTAGAAGCAGATCTGAACCAAGCTGAGTTTCAAGATCTTTTAGAAAAATGGCTTTCATCCCTCATGTGTAAATGCATTGAAGTTTTATGTCAACTATTGCTCATATCCATTCAACATTTCTGTTTATGTCCTGGGCATTAGTCATTGTCATCCCTTTGCACAGCTGCCAGAATGACTTTTTCTATCCGCGATGCGACTCTGGCAGGATTTTCTTCTTCAGCCATAAGCCAAAGTTAAAATGAAGGCAGCACAGTACAGATTTAGGGCGCTCACTTGAAAAGCACAAATTAAAAAGGCAATTTGCTTTGCATTGCATTTTCCTTGAAGCTGCTTTTGAGAATTTTATTTTAGTTCTCTTCCTAAATAGCCATAATTAAATTTTGCAAATTGGAATAGACTCTGGGGTGGGACAGAGGCATGTAAGGTTACTGTCACTGCTTCATGGTGTCTGGCTATGAATTTGGACTCTGGTATGACATCCAAATGTTTGTATGTTCACCGCGAACCATCCACGTTATCCCCCCAAAAAATGCATTTTATGTTGAATGAAAACGTGGCATGACATTCCATAAGTGTAGATTGGCAGTCTGACTATTACTCCCAATAGACGGACTTGCGAAAAAAAAGGACAACTTATTTTTCTGGTCCCATAAGGCTTAAAGCTACTTTAAAATTCTCTTACTCACTTTTTCCATTCCCCTCCAGGGAGATTCTCTTTTATAGGCATCCATTTGTTCTTTAGGTTTTTTTTTATACCAGGTTATATATTTTGTAGAGTTCTGCAGAATCAGTTTCAAGACGTTTGACTTTGTAAGCATTGTTAGCTTGATCTTTGTGGATACCATGTAAATGGCAATGAATTTGGGGAAAGAAATGTATTATTGTCCATTCAGGAAACACAATTCATTGCATTGTTAAGTTTGTGAGCCATTCCACCCGAAAGAAAATTTTCTCACGCAGTCTCAAAATGCGATAAGATACCATTTAGTGGCAATGTGTGCATTTTCATCTAATATATTATTTACGACTAAACTCGCGGCTCAAAAAGTTTTACTTAAAGGTTTGCATTTAAATGTTGCGTTTAAGCAGATCTATCACAAGCATAAAACAATTCCACAGTTGCCTGTTTGAGAAGCTTGCACATAAGGTTGGTTGATATTAAAATTAAAATAAGAAGTCTGTTTATTTGTATAAAAATACGGCACAATTATCTAATCTTTAGCTATTATTATTGTATTTTAGGATCTTGAATTTCTTCATATTTGAAAAACACCAATAGGGTTTATTTAGCCCATTCTGATCCTTTTTAAATGATATATGCCTTTTTTGGAAAGCTTGGCAAACACACTAAGAACGGCCAGAAATCTAATTTAAAAAAAATAAGACCTCGCTCATGATCCAAAGCTACTAAAATATACAGAAAAGACATTCACATGTTCCAACCTCTGCCAAAAAATATTATATTTGCGCAGTATGTTTTGTGTTTTTAATAAGAAAAATACCATATTGTACTAAAAGACATGCATGACTAAAATGTAAGAATTTAACAAGTTTTAACACTTTTCTTTTAGGCTTATTTCATCTAATTTTAGATGAGATAGAGATAAATCTAATAATACAACAGTAATATTTTCACCATGAACACGTATCAGAAAACATTATATTGAGTATAATATTACCGAAGAACAGTGAAGCCAATTGTTAGCAAGTCTGCAATGCAGTCACATTCCAATCAAATGTATGCAAATTTCATCTATTGTCTGCCTGCAGCAGTTGCAATTGTACTTTTATTTTGCTCATCTGAAGCACAACAGATCTCAGAAAACGGTGTGAGTAAATTATTTATTATCTTGAGAAATTAATTAGCTTCTTGTTGATTATGTCCTAGAAAGGGAATGATAATAACAACTGGGAGGCTAATCAAATAAGCAGTCACTCAAACAATGACATAATAATTTACTCCTTGCTATTTTAAGCTGTCAAACAATTCTTCTGGACGTTTCCAGTCCAAGGGCCCCAGTAACTCTGCGTCTCTGTGGTCTCCACAGTTGAGTTGCCTTGCGATCCTTGAAGACTTTCTGACTGATGTGCCGTCTCAGCGCACTCGCTGGACAAGGCTGGAAGCCTAGAACCGATCTAATCGCTTCTCCTCGCCTTTCTAATATTCCAAGCATCTCAAAAGCCAGCTTGGACATTTGGAGGGCCGAAGTACCCCAAGGGTCCAGCAGGGGCTGACGCAAAAATCTATGCCGAGATAGTAAATCTTTTATCAGTCCATGATGAATAAAACACGTTCATGCTTGGAGGCTCAAGATGCCGCCCTTTCATTTTTTTGGCTCTCCCGCCACAAGTAGCCATTTGCACACTATATGAAGGGACTTTACACACAAAAACAAAAAGATGTTGGTTATCCTCTATCGTTCGACTAATTAAAAAAACAACATTCTCATTCTGCTGATTCAACACAGGCTGTTTGGAAATGGTAGCTTTGAATTAGTCTTCATTTTCATAGGATGCACTATGTGATGATTATTTAAATTAAGTTGCGCCTTTGCCAGCAGGAATTCATCCCCATTCAGTGTCATTCCCTCATTTTCACTCTCCTTGGAATCACAATGCGTGAGCGAAGACCCATATGGCCAGATTGGCACTTGCTTGACGAAAAACATGACGGATGTTTTATTTCTATACAAAGTAGTATCCATTCATTCATTTATCTTCCGTACCGCACATCCTCGTAAGGGTTGCGAGGATTGCCAGCGCCTATGCTGACTTCGGGCGAAAGGCAGACTACACCCTAGACTGGTCGCCAGTGAGCCGTAGGGCACACAGAGACAAACAACCATCTGCACTCACAATCATAGTCTAATGTGGCCTATATCCGACCAATTTGGATTTGTTGTAAAATATGGTAGGGCGGCTTATTGCTAGGTGCACTTGATGTCCATAAATTATGTTTCAGTAATAGTCAAAATACTCTAAGTGGATTGAAAAATAAGTGACTTGCTTCGTATCCTGCCCTTTTTTTTTTAACATGCTTTTAAGTTATGTATTTTTAAGAGTTCCATAAAATATTGTTAAATAATTGGAATGAACATGTTTCTGTCGATGGCAGTGAATAGGTTAAATGTTTGGTTTTCTGGTTAGAATTATGTATGTGTTGATGACACATGCAACATCTTAACAGCTCGACCCCGTCCCACATCACCGTCACATCACATAAGTAGCACGTACTGACAATCAGCATAAATATGATCTGTCATTGTCTCGGTTTAAGTCACCATTATAGGTTCCTGTCATATAATGCACAAGCATAATGATCCTAATTTGGTTAGCCACAGTGAGACGCTACAGGCAGATGAGCTGCAGGATGAATGCAATCAAAACGTTCCAGCTCTTAACTCGCCGAATGTAACCTTGGCAGCACAAGTGGGAAGCTGTAACGGGTGGCTGTTTCATATATATTGTCACTATTTCATGATCGGCCTAGCACAGGAAACAACATTCAAATTTTCACGTCCCTTTTTTGTTGTTGTGATGAGGGTAAAAATCACAGAGCCGTAACTAAACTCTGCTGAGGGTATTAAAAAAAATAGCACATAATGCTTACTGTATATATTCCACACTGGATGTAAAGCAGCATTGTTGCTTTTTTACTTCTTGCAAGGGCTGTTATCACTTTGTCAATAAGGGCATTAAAGTCATAAAAGGACAAAATTAAACTGCAAACGCAGCAAGACAAATCGTGTTTTGCTCAAGAGTCAGCATTTCTCCCAGTCTCACGCTGTCATGCTCCTCTTCACATTTAGATGCCCTCACGGCTTAAAAGTCGGAAGCCGCAGAACTCGAAGTAATCCACGTATCAACTGCTAACCATTTCGTCCTCACGTTTTTTTATTTTTTTTTATTTTATTCTTTTCAAATAACTCAATTGAAGTCATTGATGCCAATAGATTTCACATCCTGACCGTTTTTTTAATCTGTTCTGTCATGCTGCTTAGACACAGAGAATGGCAAATCTGAGGCTGAAACCATTTTAATGTGCCACATAGGAGATTGGTGTTTTTTCTTTTGTGGTTGTTTGTATTGTGTTGTTTATTCAGAGAATGCTGCTGGATAGAAAAGGATAGAAAAGGCTTTTGGTAGTCAGAGAGACACAATGAATAGAGGGAATAGTTATGTAATCACATTGAATAAAAATATATTCATATATTTATTGGGATCAGTTGGTTCCTGTGGCAAAGGCAATATCTGGTGGTAAGACATGAACAATTGTTTGTCCAGATTTATATAATATTTGTCCCGATTATTGAAGCCAATTGTTGACCAATCACTTAGAAAAACAAACTCATCTCTCGCCTTCCATTCTTGCCTTCTGTCTTAAAAATATACACTAGTATTGTAGCTGGAGCAAGTGCTTTGCAATACTTTTTTTTCTCCTGTGTCATCCAAGATGCCGTCTGCCAAATGGACAGAATCCAAAAAAGTGGGAGGGTGTATGAGAGAATGTAGAAACGAAGCACAAATGAGTTTCCTGTGGCTGTGTGTGGTGTGATAATGATGTAAGCATCCAAAACACTGCAAAGGCTAAGAAATGTGTCCTAAAATCCAATTCACTGTAGAAATGGAGTTTAAAAAAAGAGGTAAGGTGTGTTTTGAAGCCAAGAAAAATGTTACTCTGTATGTACAGGGTTGTGTGCTGTTGTTTCTGGGAAGCCGCGGGACACCTTGGTTGAAGGTGACACCCATCAGTGTCTCACACAGTCTGTCAGGGATTGATAGCACAAAAAAAATGCCCAGCCATTTCTGAAGTCCAGCCTGAAGGAAACTTGAAGATTGGCTGAAAGGGATAAAAAGCAGCGCCGCATTGTGATTCCTCCCAGTTTGTGTGCAAGTGTCGTCCGTGTACCTAAAAGCACCTTTCTGCTTGAAAGAGAGCTTTTAGTATGAACTTGAGTTGAAAAGAAGGATTTTTAGCTGAAGGCGTCGATAAATATCTTGCCACTGAATCAGGTCTCAATGGAATTTTGGGGGGTTCATTTTCTCTTTCTTTCTCTCCACGGAGTTCTAGGAGTCAGTGCCTCTTTTATTTCCCGTAGTCGTGTTCACGATATTAAGCCAGGATTGTAAGGCGATGCATTTGCCAAATGTATTGTTACATGATAGGCGGCGGTGTGGTTTGAAAGCAAAATCATTCTCACTTGTGTGTGAGTGTTTTGAAAAGCAAAATCATTCTCACTCGCGTGATGGAGAATCAACACAAAAGTGAGACTTGAGTGCGGGTGGCATTGGCTTCATATCTTATCCCCTAGCATATCGTAATTACTTTGTCAAGAAGGGCTTTAAAGTCCTAAATATGAAAAATTCAAGCCACGGCAGAGAGATAAATAAACAAACTCATATGCTCATGATGAAAGTATATTGATCACATTTTCTGACACTGAGGAAAAATGCAGCACACATAGCCAAAGGCATTTCTTTTTTTTCCCAGTCTAATCCCATTTTGCAGCTCTTGTGGGCCATGGTTGCTTTGGCCTGTCGGTAACGTTAGGAAAATGCATTCCCACCAGCTCAAAACAACTCCCACAGATTAAAAGGATATTTATCAAAACATGTATTCTACATATTAACGCATTGGTGCCATAGAAGAAATTATATCATTTTAATGATACTCAATTACGTCATTCTGCCAGATAGTATCACATCAAATGTATTGGATGTCAATACCACCATATGACTTAAATATTTTTTAGAGTAATACAATACAAAATTAGATTTAGACTACTAAATAAAACACATTTTTGTTACAATCTAAAACCCAACTATCATTTCTTTTTAATCCTAAATGAATGTTTTTTTTTTAAATCATCTAAACTCACTGTGCAACATGTCAAGGTTTTTAATAGGAACACCATGTATTCTATGTAAAACCGAGCTTACCAAGTTATAAAGAAAGTAAACATTTTACCTAGACATATATCCCTTTTTCTCTAATACCAAGTACAACTCCAGCCTGAATCTTAAATTTGTTGGCAAACCCTGACGTGTCCAACTGCCTGCGCAAACTTGCCATCATAAATGAAATCAGTTCATATCTGATCTAGAGGCTCTGCTGCAGGACTTGCATGTACAGTTGAATGTCTCTCTGTACACCTGATGATGAAACACTATCACTAAACGTTCCATCTCCATGCTAGCACGGTATAGAATGTACATCCTAATTTGAAAGTGTTTGAATCTTGCGATGTTCTTGTCAATGGTAGCGGTCTGGGTGGGAGTACCTTGAAACGATTGACAGAGTTGGAGGTCGCAGCTCAGTGTTTGTGATGTGGGAAAATCCACAAATTTCCCAATCGCTCATTTTTTTTGACAAAGGAGTAGTAAACCACAATTTTACTGGATGTTTTTTTTTGTTTTTTTTTGCTTTGTAAAGGTTCCCTTGGGAAGAATGAAGAATTATAATACTTGGGCTTTAAAGTTGTAGCAGCAGATCAGCAATCAGTTTCAGGGCTCAGTTGCAAGTGTTTATGCTCATTGATGTCAGAATCTTGTTCACGATATATTAAGCTTCTAATCATAGCAGATGAATTTATGGAAATTGGATGGCATCATCTTTTCTTTCCCCTCTTTGCAAATCAATTATTTACTGTTGTATGTCATCTGAGCTGGAGAATTGCAAAACAAAAAAAGGAAGCAAATGAAAGTGCAGGTGGAATTGACTTTTTCATATTGATTCCTGTACATTTAGTCACGCATCCCAACACTGCATTACAGCATGTGCAGATACGGTACATGATTTTCATTTCTTTCTAGTCAGCAGAAATGTCAAATTCTCTTTGGAAAAATGTAAGGGTAGTGCCGTAATCCCGCCCGGGAAATATTCCAAAGGTGGATCGGTTATTTGAAGCAAAATTGAGCATCTCAACTGTAATTTAGTGGGTAAAAATGCTTTGCCATTAACTTGCACCTAAATGAAGTGATAACTCCATCCTTTTGTATGTAGAACATTAGTAAATGACATAATCTATCTTTTTTTTAATGGAATTAATCTGATTCCCTTGTAGGATGAGTCCATACAGTGTTTTAGTCCTTTGAAGGTAGCAGATGGCCAAGTTGAAAGTCCTAGGTGAAAATAATTAGAGATGGGGTGACTTCAGGCATCTTCTCTTACTTAACAACTCAAAGCACTTGTTTTAAATGCGGATTTAAAGTAAAGCCTCCTCTTGATGTCAAGAAAGTTGAAGTACCTGTAAACCTGCATGATGAATAACAGTATAGAATTAAACATTATTCCTATAAAAATAACCCTAAAGGTTTAACTACACCGTGTAATAGTCTAACATTAAAGTAGAAGTTTTGCTAGTAAAAAACCTCATCAAAACTGTTAACTATCCCAGTCGTTTAACTCATTGGCTCAATTCATTCAATGCAGAGGTATGTAACATTTATGTCGGCATGTTAAATAAAAAATACCCTAAATACAATAACAGTCATCAAATGGCTATTAAAATTTAAATAAAACAAACAATACAACGACGGTACTGTAAATGTTTCTGCATTTTGTATAATTCAATTCAGTGTATGCCAAAAATGATTAGTTCACAACTACATCTGTTGGGAAAGTACTCTATAATCATACGGGTTTGCTAATCCGACAAAAAAAACGTTTAATCTCCTGATTGCACACAGCTATTGCTTTGGTTTTCCACAGTGCCTTTTGATGGCAATTCAAAACAACTTTTTATCTTCATGAAATTAAATTTTCATTTTATCGAACTGCATGATACAATACGAGTAATGTAAACAATCACCTCCTTGCATATTGCAAAAAAACCCACAATAAAACAGCCTTATCCTAAGAATATTTTCACTGAAGATATGAAAAAAATATATCTTTGAAGAGTCTGCAACCCCATCTCCCCCCTTTTGATGAAGCAGATATGTCGCCAAACAAGACATAATTATAGTCTGCAACCATCTTAAACCGTCCACTGTAATTTCCCCGTGGCTCTATTTCACTAAACATTGTCAGGGCCAATTAATATCTTTACAATGCAATCATCTCACGAACGTTGAAATTACAGTTTGATGAGGCTTATTAAATTGCAGCATGGAATTCCAAAAGTGGACAATAGGGTCGTCAAACATCAAAGTATGCATACTGAAATATATCCAAAAATACTTTTTTTTATTGTTATCCAGTCCAATTATATCCAGTTAGTTTGTTGCACAGTATTACACCTAAATATTTTTCAAATTGGGGACATTGTCCTATTCATTTGTTTTTGCAGTACAACAGGTCACCAGAAATTGGATTTTGCATTAATCTCGATAGTAATTGGATTGCTTTTTAAAATTTTGTATTAATGTAGTATCAAACAAGGTGCTGCACATGGAGTATTTTGTTGAGTATCAATATCGGGTAGAAAATCTTTAGTATCATGTCAATACTAGTGTAAAACTCACATTTAACTTGTCATTCTGTTCCTTCCTTGAAAGTCATTTTTTAGACTTAACTGTTACAGTTACACTTATTCAGTTTAATCATTATGGTGTTAAAAATTGGTAAGTAAAATGATGAATAATCGTGAATCCTTGAGAAGTAATGTCAACATACTCAACAGGGTTTTTTTTTCATGTTATACTCTGAGCTGTATAGAAAGATCAGTGAAAAAGGTTTTATCGATTTTAGAGGTGTAGAACTGTTTTAAAACAGAGAATAAAAGCTAATGGACAAGTTTTGAACCCGATTAAATCTATTGACATCAACTGAGCCAAAGGCACGTACTGACTCACACACGCAGCAAAATATATTGACATTTTATCTTTTCTTCTGAAATAATTATGGGGTACTGCAATGCTATCATACCCTCACAAATCCGTTGATAAAACTCGATGGATCAGGTGTAAACAATATTGACACTGTCAGATTATCCTCATGAAATGCTCTATTTGCGGATATCTGTGGAAACTAAAAACTGTAGTGAACCAAATCCATCATATTTAAAATAAAGAGTTCACACTTTAAGATTCTACTTTGTAAGTTAAAATTTACAATGTGAGTAGTATCCTGTTTCGAAGACTCCCATATTTTGCAAGCAAACAATTCAACAAAATCCCACAGCAAAGTATTTGACGACAACAGCACAACACATCCTAATTAAGGCGCCACACGCTCTGTCTCCGAGGCCGTGGTGTCTCCAGAGGATTCTCACTAAGGAGTAAATTTGGGTTCATCCTTTCTCTGGCTCCGCTTGGAGCACCGTTGAGTGAAAACAAACTGTAGCGAGCACTTTCCAGTGAAAAACTCTTTTAGTTCTGCTCTCTACTGAAGAGAGAGACTTGTCATCGCAAAGTCCCAAACGTGACCACCATTGTTTTAGTTTGTTTAGACGGTCTTCAAATCCTACATCACTTGGCACCCCACTGCCATTGAGGGTGGGGGGTGTCCAATCCATTTTGACTGGGTGGGTGGGCAGCGGTTTTAGCTGCCAGTCCCTCCTGGTCAAAATGGTAAAAATAAATTTTTTTGCTAGCTACCACAACATATTCTCTGTGAATAGTATGCATATTTAGTACACAGCCTGCTGATGAATGAGTTCCATTTTTATTTCAGCAGACAGGTGTAATGTTTACAAAAGAAATGGAGAGGATATTGTTTTATTCCGTGCAATGTTCCACACTTATTTTTTTCTGATATTACAAAATCCAAGTCTAGTGATGGATTCCACTTTGTTTTCTTCTTATTTTTAAAGAGTGGGAAAGACTATATTGATGCTATATTCATTTATAACCACAATTTGCAGTGTTTTGGTATTGGAAATATTTTCTAATTGCATAACAGATTTTTTTATATCATTATTGCATATAGCCGGTCTTGTATCACTATAATTGTCGTTTTATTTTATTTTTTTACAACCTCAAAAGATAAGATTTCCCAATACGACTATATTTTGATATTATAAAAGACATAAAAATAAAATGTCACCACTTGGGGACAAATTGCACAGGGGAACATTGCTGTTTCACAAGGAAGCACCAATTGTGCCTTGTTAGCTTCCTATACATTGCTCCTGTAATAGCAGCCATAGTGGTACACAATTCCTTCCAATTCCTCCACTATTTCATTCTCCCTTCTGCCCAGGAGACTCAAAATGTTCTCCTGGATTCATGGTTTATGGGGAAAAACAGCCAAAGTATTTATATGAAAAAAGAGAGCTACTATATATATATATATTTTTTTTTTTCAGGCTTTAAATGCTGTCACATGATTCTAATCTGCTCAAACATTTATACTCCCAATCTGCTTTCGGATTTAGTAGTACTGAAACTACTGTGGGCTGCGCTCTAATTGGCTGGTCTGAGCACGTCTTTCTATTATAGTGTTTAGTAAACAAGTTTTCTTCGGTCATAATTTAAGTATGAATTATAAAAATCAAGCTTCAAGCGAAAGGAAGATGAGTTTGCAACTGGGACTAGCAAAGGAAGTGTCCTGTTCCGTGGCCGATGCCAACATATTGAATGTGAATGCATAATTCATGGCAAAGCGAAGGGAGTTGGGGAGAGGAAGGTGGAACCAAGAGAAAACATGTTTATTTCTGTAGTTTTCATTTTTTACAAGATTATATAAATATATGCTTTGACAAAGCAGTATTGTAAATATCGCATGTCTCAAAAATGCGTTTGCAGATTTCATCGGTTTTGTTGTCAAGTTATAAGAAAACCCATAACTATGTTCGATGATGATTTGCCTCTGAGAGCTTTGTGTGTCAAGGCCCACGTTTCATAAACAATGGAAAAACACACGCCGCCTGTGCCAGGTCTATGAAGATGGCAACAGCTTTCGAATGCCATCTGGACCGGCAGTACATAAGATCGGCTAATTTCATAACACAACGGACTTGTCGGAGTGTACCATTTGAAATAATATTTGAGTAGAAAAAAAGGGGTTTGCTTGTGCACAAGCTATTTTGATGATCAACTAGCAGACCGATTGATGCAGTTTTGAGCCACACAAAAAAAGATGTCTTTTTATTACAAAAAAAATAGAATGGTTCTTGTGGTGCAGCGTGTGTGCGTGTGGACTATTTGTGGATTATGACATGGCTTAGTGACCTAAAATAGCCACCAAACCTCACTAAAAGGAAAATGTGGACTTGTGCTATAAACTGCAACCTATGAAAATATCACAATGATTGCTCTAACATTTTTAATGGAATAGATATTGTAAACTGCCGAGCTTTAACACGTTTTAACGGGCTTGGAAATCCCAGTAGTGGTGTGAAAGACCAGTTTATTTGAGAAATTCTTTTATAAAGCTTGCATTCAAATAAGTATGAATACTGCGTCGAAAAGGGAAAATAAAACGATGTATTAAACAGCCATTTTTGTGGAGAGATTTGAACTTATTAATGGCAATTCCAATTATTTGAATAAGGACTGTTTAAATGATAATGCTTTGAGTTACGAGCTTGGTAAGGGAATGAATAAAAATCATATCAAGGGACTATCTTATTTCAAAATGTAGTTAAATACTGAAGAATACACTAATTGTTGAATAGTATATAATAGGACATCCACCAATTTTCTAAGGAAGCAGTGTCTTACTGAAAGGCCATTTAAGGACAGTAACGTTTGGAGAGCCACCTTGGATGTGACCCATCATTTGCCGTCCTCCATTTAGACAGTCATCATTTCTATCATGGCGGCTGCATCTTGTTTCATCATGAAATGAGAAATGCAGCCAAATGAAAGCTAATAGCTTCTCAGCAAGCAGAGACTGTAGGTTATTTCTAGGTCGGGGAAATACAGCATCCCACGTAATTTCGGTGCTACACAAGTCCATGGAGAGAGACTGCTGCCGTCATGCATTTTGTTCTTGTCATTTTTCAGTTTGTGATGGAGAATAATCATAGCTGATGATTTTGCTTCCAAAGATGAAGGAGTTTTCTCTGAGAGGTCCCATGAGACTGACTTGTTCCCTTACAACACATCATTTTGCCACATGCATACTCACTCTCGCGTTCCCTTTTTCCCCACCTAATGTCATTCTGTACCTTGCATTATCTTTCAAATCTCAGTGACGCCTTGCCTTTTTTTTGACATTTTCATTTGGCGTGACAGCCATCTCTCGCCGTGCTAAATTGTGTTTGCCGTGTACAAGACAGCAACGCTAGTTTCGCGGCTTTGGGTAATAAGTAACCTTGCTTGGCACATTTATTGGAGAGTAATTCACAAGCCTGCGGAGCAGCGTCAGAGTTTCACTCCTATCAACCTGATAAGCTTCCTGCAGGTTACTGAAGCTTATTTTGCATTTCTGACTTGACTCTCTAAATAAATTTTAATAAGTCAAATAGGGCCACCCGATGGTGCAGAGTTTTTCCGCTTGACTTTGGTGCAGTCAGAATTTGGGTCCGATTAACTATTGGTAGTGGTGATTGTGAGCGTGAAGGGTTGCCTGTTTCATTGTAGTAACCAATTCAGGGTCTCCCCCTGGTTGCTGGGATAGGCTCCAGCACCACAACCCCCCCACGACCCTTATGGGGATAAGCGGTATGAAAGATGACTAAATGAATAATTCAAATAGGTCAGTGGAGAGTCCAATCATCCGCAGCACCATCTGTCTCTCTGATGATTACCTGACTGCTGGATGTGACGTGCCTGGCTACTTCTGCAAACATCTTTTCATTACTTGACTATTTTCAACATTTATGACACGAGATCCAAGCTATGGTTATTTCTTAATCCAATTAAGTTTCCACGATGCTCGATTTATAGCATTTTTCTATAGGTGAGGGCAGAGTTACAACTACTATGTATAATGCAATTGGCTTGTTAGTGGTGTTAGACAGTAGATATCATACTGTCAGCGCAGTGACCTTGTGGAAAGTCTGCCTTATACTCGAGAGGTGTTGGGGTCAAATTCTGGTTCAGGCCCTCAGGGTGGCGTTTGAGTTTGCTGTGGAGTCCCATTTTCTAATTACAGTTGTTGTTCACTTGCGTGCTAAGAAAGTGTGTTTAAATTACACTCTAAGACATGTGTCAAAGTGGCGGTCTGGGGGCCAAATCTGGCCCGCCGCATCATTTTGTGTAGCCCGGGAAAGTAAATCACGAGTGCCGACTTTCTGTTTTAGGATCAAATTAAAATGAAGAGTATAGATGTATATTAAATTTCCTGATTCCCCCCCCCCCTTTTAAATCAATAGTTGTAATTTTTTAATCATTTTTTTCTGTGTTTTTAGTTGAAAAATCAATTTGTATTTCTAAAAATATATTAAGAAAGTTAAAATAAACATTGTTTTAGATCTATAAAAAACAGAATATTCAGGGCTTTTAATCCAGTTCTTTTAATCAATTTATTAAAAAAATATCTAAATATTATATCTAAAATGGTTCGGCCCATGTGAAATCTAGTTGACGTTAAAGCGGCCCGCGAACCAACCCGAGTCGGACAACCTTGCTCTAAGAAAAATAAATAATGATAATATTACATTATTCAAGGAGCCAACCATGACATTAAATTCTTGTAGTAATAACAACAATAAGCAATTTGGACAAATTTATCCCAACACAAAATTTACATTATATTACAATTGGTCTGCTTAATTCCTGAATAATTGTCCGGCATTAATATTTAAGATCTAAAATTTCACTTGTAATCATGGCATGATGTTTTAATTTAAAATTGTGTTATTGAAAGACTAACTAAAGTGTATTTTCTTGGGATATTCAAGGTCCTGTAATTTTTTTTTCTGGGCTTTTAAGAGTGTGAAGTGGTTTAGTACTGTTTCACTACTGAGCAACGTCAGGGTTTTTTCTTTTTTAGTGTCTTCGCTGCAGTAAATGGGAAGCCTGCCAGTATATTACTTGGAACAAGAGAAACTGACTGTGCAGAACTGAACAGAAAAGAACAACAGTATCTACCCAGCAAAGTCATATGTAGCTAGAGGAAGACCTGCCACTTTCAGTGCACTAGATTTGGTTAAAATGTATTTTGTAGCGTACAATAAACAGGCCATAGTGCTCTTTTCCAAGGTTGGAGAGCGTTAGTTTGGGTATTTGCTGTAAAAGCTCCTACATTTATACTCCCAAGTTGTTGCATGAACCGCAGCAAACCTGTTTGGATGAGGCGTAACATTTTGTAACTAAGACCAGCAGAACAGCCCCATTGCAATCCGTTCAATGGGCTGTGAATACACCAAGTAATGCGTGCCACTGCAGCAACATCAGTCCATGTTGGAAAATGATCCCTGCAAAGCTGTGAGGAAGAGAATTTGCCTCAACATATTTTTTAATTGTTGCTTTATTTTAGTTGTTAAAGGTTTAGGTGCCATTATTTGTTGGAAGTGTGCTGAAAATGCCCCAAAAAGAACAATCAGCAAGCAAATATTAACAGGGAATGACCGAGGGTGTATCATACTTAATAGGAAGTGACACAAAACTGCCATAGTCAACAAGAAGTGAGCTAAATTCAACTAGAAGTGACCTTTAAATCCTCCCAAAATTAACAATGTGACCCAAAATCAAATCAGAAGATTAAATCAATTAAAATCATTAAAGTTAAATCCATTTCCATTTTTCTTTTCCTTCTTAAATCCTCAAATAAAGGCCGTCATTATAAAACACATTGATTTATTGCATCGGCAATCAAGAAAGCCAGTCTGTGTGATCAAGTATAACTGTCGTCATTGGTGAAATCAAGGTGAAGTCATTGAAATCTTTTCTCCGGCTAATTATTTGCAGCTTTGTGTGAACTGCTAAATTGAATGTGGCAATGTATTAGACGAGAGATGTTGTTATTGGAAAAACACTTTGGAAGGCTGTCTGCTCATGGCCTTGCAGCCATGAATCAAAACATTTTTCTTGCGTGTGGGGCATAATAAGGCTTTTTTAGAGAGAAGTCCGCCAAACCGTTAGTCCAGAGGCTCGGGGAAAGGAATGTCACGTTATGATAAATGTTTGTCTTTATTCCCCTCTCCATATACTAGTAAGCTCTTGCTGTATCATAACATTTGATAAATGGCCTCTCTTTTGGCACTGTAGACTAATTATTTTTCCCATTCAATCCCTGCCTTTTATTTTTCAGTAAGTGTGTAGCATGCCTTTTAAGGTCCAGTGCGGCTAAAACGTACGCCCGTCCTTCCCGTATAATATTGACTGCACACTTCATGACTGACTCCGATTTTGACAACCCATATTGAGGCTGATTGGAATAATAGCTGCACAAAGACGAAGCAGCCTGGCCAAAGGCTGGGTTTCACGCTACAGTAATCTGGAGCTGTAATATTCTCTACGCGTGCAGAAACCTTCAACACCCCTCAAGTGATGAACAGTCAGGCAGTGGGAAAAGAATATCTGGTGTTAAAAATGGAGAAAAAAGAGCTTATCCCTTAGCCATGAAAATGGAGCGGAATAATGAAAGTATTTTTAAAAGTAGGCAAACATTTGTACACAAAACAAAGTCATTTAAAAATCTTTCTGGAAGACTTTTGCACTAATATTTTTATTCACGCATTGACAAAAATTAGATTTTTTTTAAGACAATGACCTACCTGAAAAAAGTAGGACCTAAATACTTTAATGACCAACATTAAAAAATATACTCTTGGTCAAAAGATTAGATTTCTCATCCAACTGAAGGGTGAACAGTCCCAAAACTTATGAATAGTAATAGTATATGAAATAGTACATGAAAGATAGATTTTTTTTTTTACATTGAAGTAAATAATTACTTATAAGGTAGCATTATCATAAAATGCCTTTGAACTGAGATGGTTGGTATTGATGATCATGTTTCAGTGCCATTGACAGTCTTAAATGTCACATCCATTTTGACTGGCAGGGTCAAAATGAATTGGACATCTAGCATTGTCAATGGCAGTCATTAAGTTAAAATAGTGCCCAATGAATGGTTAACATTTTCCAATATCTCTTGATGTGGGATTTAACAAAGAGCAGATGCTTAGTGGTTCAACTGCAGCAAAGAGGAATTCATTTGTCATATAAAAGATTGCATTTTAATGATTTTTTCCCTTCTCTTTCAGGTTTAAATGGGAATGCTGTAAAGAAGTTGGACATCAATTCATTTTTCAGGTGCTTTGCATTGGAACGCAAACAGCATCAGGCCCTTGAAAAGTTATCGATTCGTGGCAATTCATGTCGATCTGCACACAGGAGCAGCTCCATGCTGCCGCGCTGGTTGGAATAGCGCACAGGGACAGGTGGACTTATAAAATCCGGCTTGTCCCGAAACACTTAAATGCAGCATAATGCCGTCCAAAGTATCCTGCCTTTACATCCTGACAGTAGTGTGCTGGGCAAGCGCTCTGTGGTATTTGAGTCTATCTCGGCCCACGTCCACCTACATAGGTCACATGTCTCTGCCTAGCCGCAGGACTGTAAAATCTGCCAAAAACATGACCTCCAACATCCGCACGCGACCGCTGAACTCACACACCTACGAGTTTGTCATCAACGAGTCTCAGAAGTGCCATGATAGTGCCCCATTCCTGATCATCCTCATTAGCACCACACACAAGGAGTTCGACGCCCGCCAGGCCATCCGTGAAACTTGGGGCGACGAAAGCGCCTACAGCGACCTGCGTGTCCTCACCATGTTCCTCCTGGGCCGTAACACGGACGCCGTCCTCAACCAGATGGTGGAGCAGGAGAGCCAGATCTTCCATGACATTGTGGTGGAGGACTTCATAGACTCTTATCACAACCTCACCCTCAAGACGATGATGGGAATGCGTTGGGTGGCGACCTTCTGCCCTAAAGCGCAGTACGTCATGAAGACCGACAGTGACGTGTTTGTCAACATGGACAATCTGCTTTACAAGCTCCTCAAACCCACCACGAAGCCTAGAAAGAGGTACTTCACCGGCTATGTGATCCACGGGGGTCCGATAAGGGATATGCGAAGCAAATGGTACATGTCCAGAGACTTGTACCCCGAAAGTAAATACCCGGCGTTCTGCTCTGGCACCGGCTATGTGTTCTCGTCGGACGTGGCTGAGCTGGTCTTCAACACTTCGCTTCACACCAGACTTTTGCACCTTGAGGACGTGTACGTGGGTTTGTGTTTGCGCAAGTTGGGGATACACCCTTTTCAGAACACTGGCTTTAATCACTGGAAGATGGCCTATAGCCTGTGCAGGTACAGGCGGGTCATCACGGTCCACCAGATCTCCCCTGAGGAGATGCACCGTGTTTGGAATGACATGACCAGCAAGAAACACCTGAGATGTTGAAGGGGAATGTTGCTCCGAGTGTTCCTTTTGCCTTTTGTTCCTTTTTGAAAGTCATCGGTGATTGATTGAATGATGGAACCACAAAAAACATTGGAGGCTGCTACAAATCTGATCAACAACAATACAGGGTGTTCCAAAATGTTCGACCCCATTTGTAAGCCAATAATTTTGACAATGTTCATTTTCAAAGCTTTTGTAGAAACGTTTCAAGTTTTAGTGTGTAACGTTTGGCATTTACATCTTTTCAGGTTAAGTAATGCAGTACACTTCAAAAGAAAACGCATTTTGCATGTTAGTGTGTGCTCGGACTCAGTTGCTGAAGAAAGAGCAGCGTGATATCATCACAAATTTTGCTAAGTAGGCACCAACTACAAAACATATTAAGACTTGGCACCAAAAATTTAAAGGAAAGAGCTGGAATGTGGGTTTCCACACTTGCTCTTCTAACTAATCTGGATAGAGTCCCACCTGACACAATGACAAACATATCCAAAAAAAGCACCGTGACGAGAATTCAAACACAGGAGGTTTTGTTGGCACGATAACTTTAAGGTCATGCTGTTGCACATGACACTAAGTAAAAATCTGTACATTACGCAAGTATCTCCGGGAAGAGAACAACCATTGTAACAGCGGTGCTGGAAGAAAAGATTGTCAGTAGAAACACTTAGAAGTGGAGCTAGACTGCTAGTTGGACACCATCATTTGATGCATTTCTGTCCTCGGGATAGACCTGTAATGGCTATATTCTCAGCATGCGTCCACACAAAAATGCCCTCTGACCCTTCAGCTGCTTTTTTGGGGTGAAGTGTCCATGCCACTTGGGTGGGTGACAGCCCAAATCTTTGCCTATAGACATGGCCACAAAGCCCTCACTCACCCTTACTTAGATTGGCATATGTATATTAGTTGGCCAAACTCAATGTCAAATGTGCACTACACTGGTCCATGCTAGGTTTTGCTCAAATTATAGGTGCTATGCAAAACATCCAATATCATGTCCTGGTTGACCTTCTGGCATACTACCTTGAAAAAACCCTGGAGGTTAAGCAAGGTTGTGCATGGTTACTACTTGGATGGGAGCCTGCCTTGGAATACCGGGTGCTGGAAGCTCTTATTTTTGCTCACTGAACCTCGTGAGAAGCAGTTTGATCCACAATACACACAAAGCACTCACTCACACTTACTTAGATTGGATTATGTAGATTGGTCGGCCAAACTCGATGTCAAATGTGCACTACACTGGTCAATGCTTGGTTTTGCTCAAATTATAGGTGCTACGCAAAACATCCAATATCATGTCATGGTTGACCTTCTCGCATACTACCCTGAAAAAACCCTGGAGGTTAAGCAAGGTCATGCATGGTTACTACTTGGATGGGAGACTGCCTTGGAATACCGGGTGCTGGAAGCTCTTATGTTTGCTCACTTAACCTCGTGAGAAGCAGTTTGATCCACAATACACACAAAGCACTCACTCACACTTACTTAGATTGGCTTATGTAGATTGGTCGGCCAAACTCAATGTCAAATGTGCACTACACTGGTCAATGGTTGGTTTTGCTCAAATTATAGGTGCTACGCAAAACATCCAATATCATGTCATGGTTGACCTCGCATACTACCCTGAAAAAAGCCTGGGGGTTAAGCAAGGTCGTGCATGGTTACTACTTGGATGGGAGACTGCCTTGGAATACCGGGTGCTGGAAGCTCTTATGTTTGCTCACTTAACCTCGTGAGAAGCAGTTTGATCCACAATATACACAAAGCCCTCACTCACCTTTACTTATATGTATGTATTTGTGCGGCAAACCTCATGAAAAATCAAAGTTTGCTCTTGCTAAAACTATACATGCTTCTCAAAACATCTAATATGTCCTGGTTGGTAAAGTCATGTCAAGACACTTAGTCCCTGAACACCAAGATTTTTGTTTCCAGGTAATGACCAGGGTTCGAACCCAGGACCCTGGATCTCAGAGGCTAACGCTCTAACTGCTCAGCCAGCAGAACACATAATAATTTTAGTTAAAAAAAAAAAATTGACATGCGTTTTGCGCCCAAAACCAATGTCAATTTTTTTTTTTTAACTAAATTTATTGTGAGCTCTGCTGGCTGAGCGGTTAGAGCATTAGCCTCTGACATCCAGGGTCCTGGGTTCGCATCCCAGTCACTACCTGGAAACAAAGATATTGGTTCCCCTCCCACCAAAGGTGGGAGGGTGCACCAAAACATATTGGTGCCCCCTCCCACCTTTG
Source organism: Stigmatopora argus (assembly GCF_051989625.1). Lineage (NCBI taxonomy): Eukaryota > Metazoa > Chordata > Actinopteri > Syngnathiformes > Syngnathidae > Stigmatopora > Stigmatopora argus. Next base: position 12,780,436 of record NC_135399.1, read on the forward strand.
GTGGGAGGGGGCACCAAAACATATTGGTCCCCTCCCGCCTTCGGCGGGAGGGGACATTAAGACAGTTGGTCCCCTCCCGCCTTCGGCGGGAGGGGACCAGGACTCTTGGTCCCCTCCCGCCTTCGGCGGGAGGGGACCAACACACTTGGTGTCCACCCCCGCCTTCGGCGGGGGTGGACACCAACACACTTGGTGTCCACCCCCGCCTTCGGCGGGGGTGGACACCAACACACTTGGTGTCCACCCCCGCCTTCGGCGGGGGTGGACACCAACACACTTGGTTCCCTCCCGCCTTCGGCGGGAGGGAACCAAGACTTTTGTTTCCAGGCACTGCCTGGGATGCGAACCCAGGACCCTGGATGTCAGAGGCTAATGCTCTAACCGCTCTGCTGGCGGAGCCCCCAATAGTTTTAGTTAAAAAAAAAAATTTGACATAGGTTTTGGGCACACAAAAAAAATAAACAAAGAGTATACCGAGCCAGGATTTGAACACAGGACCAAAAAAAATTTGACATGCGTTTTGGGCACACAAAAAAAATAAACAAAGAGTATACCGAGCCAGGATTTGAACACAGGACCCAAAAAAATTTGACATGCGTTTTGGGCACACAAAAAAAATAAACAAAGAGTATACCGAGCCAGGATTTGAACACAGGACCTCAGATCTCAGAAACCGACGCTCTAACCACTCGGCCGGCAGGTTCGCAATGCCTTGTGTAGTCCTCGGAAGAAATCCACATTCGAACCATTTTCTTGAAATTTTTGGTGCGAAGTCCTAATTTGTTTTGTAGTTGGTGCCTTTGCAAAAGTTGCGAAGAAAACACGCTGCTATGTCTTCAGCGACTGAGTCCGAGCACACTCTAACGCGCAAAATGCCTTTTCTTTTGAAGTGAACGGCATTTCTTAACCTGAAAAGATAGAAATGCCAAACGTTACACACAAAAACGTTTCTACACAAACAGAATATTTCAGGTCATTTTAACGAAAATTGTCAAAATTATTGGCCTACGATGGGGATCAAACATTTTGGAACGTCCTGTACATCTATGTTATTGGGGATGGACTATTCATTTTCTTTATCAACTTCTTTTCATAGTACCACGATGACAACAAAGTGATGTAAATTGCAAATAAGGGGAGCACTTCAACACAAAAAAATTACTTGGAAAAATTACTATAAATCACACAATAGGTGAATCAAAGCGGCCCGGTGGCCGTCTAGCGTGTCGGCCTCACAGTTCTGGGGTCGAGTGTGCAATCCCAGGTCGGTCTTCACTGTGTAGAGTTGGCATGCACTCCCCAGGCTTGCGTGATTTTTCTCCAGGTACTCTGGTTTACTCCCAAAAACATGCATGGTAGGCCAGTTGAACACTAAATTGCCCCGAGGTGAGTGTGAGCGTGAATAGTTGCCTGTCTCCTCGTGCCCTGCGATTGGGTGGCCATGAGTCAAAGTTGAAGATGGTCAACAGTCCCAATGAAATAATAGGCCCCAATTTCAAATGTGTGGGCTCCTAACGCCCAGTCGCAATATTTGAATAAGAATATCTAAAACATAATTACTGCTCTGCACATGATCATTTATTTGTTTTCATCCCGTTCTCTTCCCCAACCACACCCTTGTATACCCTAAAACCAGGTCGCATTTAGGTTTTGGCCTGAGTATACACCCTCAGCACAAATCCTTAATTCTACCCTTTGTCGTAGTTATTGTTGTCCTTATTTATGTTCTCATTTTTATTTTGTTTTATGGTTTTTGAGCACTTTACAACCGTTTAATAGAATGGATTTGGTTAAATGGTTTAAGGTAATTAAGCACAACCAGAAGTTAACTTGATTAACTTAAATTAAACTGCTCGGTAGAAAAATGGAGCACCTAATTCCATCTCAAGTTGTCAATCAATGCTTGAGATGATTCATTGTGTTGGTATTTGCAGTCAATGTTTTCACAAGGTCAAGGTCCACCAAAACATTCCTCACATGCATCCAGTCAATAAGTGCTTTCTATTAATGTAGGGGTCACCATTTTTCAAGCGTTTGCCCTTTTGAAGATCGACAGGACTTTTGCTCTTCGTCAATATTGAGGCCTTCAAACGCAGGGCAAATTTTAAGGTTGGTGTGTCAGAACCAATTTATTGTGGAGTACACTTGGTTGGTTGGATTTTACCCTGCACGCCCAAGTGCATTTTGAGTGACACATATATGGTTTACACCGATAGATTTGGGGCAGACGTCAAGCTTGCAAAGAGTTTATCTGATTGTTGCCATATCCACATCTAATACATCTCTTATTATCCTCAATACTTTGACAAGGCTTGATTTTTATCAGAGCATCTTAATTTTCTCGCTTGAACCGTGCCATGCTCATGTAGTTGTTAATAAACTAAACTGATTTTCAATTACCAAACATCTTTGTGAAAGTTTGACTGAAGGGAAATTGACTTTTTCTTCACGATCTAAGACATTTGACCGTTTCGTCGAAAGGTCTTCCTCAGTGTGGCAGGTTTACCAAATCAATTGCAGGGAAAAGGAGATTTTGATTGGACACTTTTGCATGGGTCATTTAAAAATGGTAAACATTTTGAGAGATATTCATGCAAATCACATCAGGTTAGCTTACTTCCGTTGGGCAATCATTGGCGCCAACAAAGTGCTTGTGTGGAAATTGTCCCTTTGATGTAGTTCATTCAAAAAGGAAATTGGAGGATTATGAACAAGCCTGTCCGCAGAGTAACTGTGGCCATTCCAAATTGATTTATTTACAGTGCCAACTGTTTTTTTGGGAGGGGGAAGCTCCCTCCACAATTTCAGCTCTTTGAATTGTGTCCAACTTCATATGCCTTTTATTTTCTTATTTGGTCAGTGTTTGTTGCACCAATATTACAAAACAAAAGTAAACTAACTCATTAGATGTCAACGATGACTTTAGACATAAACACGTAATTTTACAGCTTAATCTAGGAGATTTTATTGAAATGTTAAGTGACTTAGCGTTCCTTTAACATTTCAGCCAGATGCAGCCAAGTGACAGTTTTAACCCATTTGTCTTTGTCAATAACACAAATTGACTAAAGCCGTAATACTTTTTTTTTTTAGAAAACATTTTGGTTGTAAAGCCGTGATATTAATTAATCCAAGATGAAATTGTGTACAATTGTTCCGTGCTATTCCCTTCATAAACATGTGCGTTCATTTGGCTTCAATTGAAAACAATAATTCTCTATTTTGAATAAGTGATCATCTGCGGTGGCACAAAAGAGAAATTCTTAACATTCTCATTAATTTTGAAAAGCAATTGCTGTATGTAACCAAGATCGCAAATGACTAAAATTCAAGTGTCCACTTTCAATTATTATATACATCACATTACCGCTTTGTGTGGGGATGCTGTTTTTAGGTAGCCCATGACCTTGGTTCGAACACCCACGCTCCTGTCCCTTGTAAATTGTCCTTGGATGAGACAATGAAGCTCCACCACTGCTGACTGACTCAGCATTCTGAGCTCCCTGTAGAGGAAAAGGCATGCGGTGCTTGCAATGATTAAAGTGTCACATCATTTAGTCAATCTTGAACATGAAGCAGTTCTAAATGATCATTTCAAAATCAATGAAGAACACATTTGGTGAAATCAAACTAGACACACCATTGAATCTTTCCTCATTCGTTGCCATTAACGGCCATTCACTGAAACGGAATCATTCTGCTTAAAACAAAATGAACACTCGTCGTAACATAATACAAGCGCAACCGTAACGTCGTTCCATGGCTTACACATGACTATGGATTATAATCAAACTACACATGACTTTGTGATTATACCATAAAGCCACTGTCTCTTCAATCTTTATAGAAAGTGTATTTTAGTCTCCGGATGCCCTTGTCATCAGTTTGTGCCTCAAAGAAGCAGCTGCTTTAGCTTAAGTACGCTGTATGGCGGCAAATTCATTTGTGTAACCGTTGCGGAAATGTTACAGGATGATGCAAATATACTTCATCTGTTGATTGCAGAAGCTATCGACCTATTTTGTGTCTCTGTGGCTTTTAAAGCTCTGCGTCATTTTGCTTTGCTGTATTTAAAACTAATGTGGTATTTATCCCACAAAAGGTTGTGAAGTTTTTTTTAATATTAAAACAAATACTTGAATAAATTTATTGCTGCTTTTTGACTTTGTGACTGTTTCAAGTAGGTAATTTGTCTCATTTCTGAACCACTTAATCCTCACTTAGGTTGCAGGGGGTGCTGGAGCCTATCCCAGCTGACTTCAGGGCCAGAGGCGGGGTAGACCCAAAATTGGCAAGTTATATCTGAGGGAAACTTCGTAAATTGGGGGGGAATTGCATTATAAATGATTAAAATTACCAAAACAAAATAAACTCATGTTGAATGAAGCTCAACATGTTTTAATAGCAATTTATTGATGATTACATGGGGATGAACAAGTGAAATAATGTTGACATGGATACACATATCGTACATAAAAACTATTAACTCACTTACGTACGATTTTGAACACATCAACACGCTAAAATAATTCGCTGCGACTGGGCATGTATGAGCACATGGAGTTCATTCTCATTAATCCTTGAGCGCACTAAACGCATTTTACCAATCATAATAAATTTGAATTTGGGAGCGTTAAGTTTTGTTGTGCTGCATGCCAGAATGAAAAGAAGTGAATCTGTTAAAGCAGATGAATGACAGGAGGTCAGCTGATCACGCCACATCACCACAGAAAAGTTGTTTGAAGAAGAAGAAGAAGAAGAAGAAGAAGAAGGGGAAAAAAAAGATGCACAACTTCACTTGTCTCCAAGGACCAAGGCCTCTGCTTGTTCGGAGCAGACGCACATCAGCCCAAAAAAGTGCATTAACATTAAGATGCTTCGCAGCTGGACTAACACGTGTGAAATGGAAATCGACAGACTGCTTAGTATTTGTGTGGGTTACCTCTGACTAGCTGTCTTAGGCACGTGAAAATGAGCAAGGCACCTTGAGCGTTGTGAAGCGTTAACACTGTTATGACTTGAGCAGCAAATTGAACACAGTCATGTCCAGGTCTCTCTTGTTCCTTGCTTGGACACTCACACCTTGTTGTCCAAGGTGAGAGTACTGTGAAGTATTATTAGGGCCACACTGAAACATGAAATAAACAGTTATTTCTTTTTTTTAAATGCTATTCAAATTTCAGAAAACTGAGAAAGGTGGTGTACATTTACAAATTATGAGACAGAAAATAGAATGTTATCGAAAAGAAATTGTACTATTGCGGGAGTCGGTTTTATGCGGTTTAAAAAGGCAAACATTATTTTAAAGAGAATTCAGTGTTCATAACATAAATGTTCTGCTTTCACATGATTCAATTGCTGACGGTCATATGGGCAATTGAACCTTCATTCATCACGTATTTCCCCCTAATGTCAATTTTCATCATTTTTCATTGTGGCTCTAATACTCATTCATAGCATACAATCTGTTGTCTTGTTTTTTTAATCAAAGACATTCATGGTTTTATTTTAAGAAAATGTGCTTCACTAGGAAAATGTGGGCTTTTGGAATGCTAGTCAAAGCATTTTTTTTTTCTTTGGGCAGATGAGGAGAAAAAAAAATCAATAAATAATCAAGAGCTTTGAGGAACACGAGAGGCAACGTGATGTAAAACAAACATGAAAATAGTCCGGAAATAAATAAATAAAACTTTCAAAGCTACATTTCAGGTCACCTTCTTCCACATCCTGAGTACGAGTACGTTTTTGGGCTTTGTCCCGATCCCTGTCCGTGTGCTGGGCGCAGGAGCGTGGAAGGGTTTGGTGCTCGGGAGGGGTGGGGTTTTTTTTCCCAAGGGAGTATAGGATGTTTGCTGGATGTGGTGCTTCTTGTTCCTCAGCCTGTCTAACCCTGAAAACGAGTTTTGCCCTGTCTCACCTGCATGAGGCATCAAGAGAGCATCAGCTAAGACTCAGCTGCGCAAAGCCGATCAGCTTCACCTCATCCGGAAGCTCGGTATCGTCGCAGCAGGATGCCTGCGGGGGTGAGAGGGACGACACGGGGGGAGTCAATAAAATCATTGGAGCTAAATGTCACATACAATCCTTTGTGGGGAAAAAATAGTCACTTATTTTTATCGTCTATGTCTCAGCGCCATTGGTGCATTTTGACTGGGAATGGATTTGTTGCCGATGCTAGGGGGTCTTTTTTTCCCAATTAATACTGATTTGCTGTCCATGACTGTCAACGGAAGTTTAATGAATGCATTTACATGGCAAGTAGACACCTGGCTACTTGGTAGAAGGGTGGCCAGATTGGAAAGACAGTCTTCAGCACAATTGTACTATAAAATTCACTTCAATAAAAACCAATCCAGATTACAACATCAATGTATATTACTATCTATCATAATAAAAGCAAGGTTAAAGAGATGCACAATATTTACATTTAAATAGTGCTCTTGCCAAGTCATCTGTCATGTCTTATCGCTTCATATCAGTCCTCACATAAACTCACTTAGTGCTGAGCCCAAATGGGAGCTTTAAGTGCCCCAAGTCCCAAATCTTGTGTAAAGATTTATTACGAGTGGTGCTTAAGCATGAGGTGTGATTATAAATATTTAAAAGACTACGACTTAAAATGGGAATGATGGCTACATCTTCATAAAGGCAGATGTTTTTTGTTTGTTTGTATTTTTAACTGCATAATTCTTGTACTAGACCTCATTAAAAAAATTGGATGGCATGTGGTCTCCAGTTTGTACACATTTGGCTGGTGGTCCACTTGTATGCGTTAGGCTAATTAAACGAAACGAGGGTGCCCGTACCCAAATTTCCTGAGTCATACATAATTTACAAAAACGTAAAAGTGTGACTTATTTCATAGTTATCTTTCACTGATATTTAATGGACCATTAAAAAGTCTCTCGATCGGAAAAAACGTTTAATTTAGTGCGTGCAATTAGTCTTTGAGCACTGCTGTTTACACTAATGATAACTGAAAAACAACAGTGTTGGACCTTGCAAAAGTGCCAAAAATAGACTTAGCTGGAATATTTGAGCTGACTCGTGACATATCCTGTCCCAAAAGTGCCTTTTCAGCATTTTAAAATTTGGAAAAAGGTGTAAGACAAAAGTGCCAAAAATGGACTTCCCCAAAAACTGCACTTTGGGGGCTCATTTGGGCTAGGTCAATAGTCCCGATGCCTATTCTTTCGCGGTGCTCCCTGGTCCAAAAGTGTTTTTGGAGCATTTTCAAAATGGAGAAAAGAAAAAGGAAGCAAACTCTTACAAACTTGCCAAAACACTCGCTGAATTTAACTCATTGGCTATCAGAACCGGTGGAAACCAATTAAAGATTAAACATGCTATGAAATACTACAAGTGACATCCAAATAATAGTGAACCGTATTATAAACATACATGTGAAATGACATACGTGCAGTCATTTTTTATGGCATGGTCAGCATTTCATACCACCTTTAAATCATAAACAATGATGTTCAAGTCCATCAATCATCTGAAAACTCACCAGCTTAAAGGTCAACACTTTGTAGGTAGTGGGGTCATCTACAATCTTTTGAAGGTTAGCAGCAACTGGGATACACCAAGTGCAACACAAGCTTAATGTCAGGCACAAAGCAGGGCAAACAAATGTATTTTTAACACACACAAAAAACATACCAGTATCCACATCGTGTCCATTGACGAGACCCGCAGAGAACAATTCCTGGGAAACACCATCAGCTGTGTCTAGAAGGAAAACAATTCCAATTATTGTAAATGGGTTTTTCATATACATAGACATCAAGCTGTGCTCGTACCTCGCCCAGGAGTGAATTCGAACCGGATGTCGTTGAGTTCCTTTTTGGAATTCCTAAAAGAAGAAAATGCATCATACGGTCAGTCACCAGGCAACACACTAAAAATGCCCTCAGTCATACTCGTCTTCACTGAATTTAATCAGACAACAATCCATTCGTCCAAATAAATTCATTATAATCCCGCAATTGGTGAGTATAACCAGAGAGCTAAAAATAGAACAGGTTAGCTCAAAGAAATGAGTGGCAAAATGGAGATGGTAAACAGTGCTCACAACTCATCTGCACAGATTTGTTTTCCACCATTAATGAGCACAAATCTGCATTGCAACTCAATATGTTATCCCACTCTCAATTTCAGTGACTCCATTGTTTTGTGATATGTGTTGACATGCACTGACCTACATTCACCACCTGAATTCTAATACAGGGTATAATGAGTTATATTCAATCCATGGCCAAGCTTAGATGTGACTGAATTTACACATTCCATTTCAATGCCATGAATTTGTTCCAGGCCCTGATGAAAACAAACAAACAAAAAACCCATGAGATTTATTCCCTAAAGCCTATTCATTTCCATGTTATAGCTTTTGCTATTGGTTGCACTGATTTCAATACATATATTAGGGCCTTTTTTGTCTCTTTTGAAGTTCCAGGAAACAAAAATCTGAATCATTTGTTGCCGTTTACTCATCCTTGTAAAAAATGTCTAACAATTATTATAAAAGGGGGACGATGTGTGTGTTGGATTTCTTTTTGTCTCCAAGGTTCAGCTTCTATGGCACCAAAGAAATTCCTTTCTGCTCAGTCAGTCAAAGAAAACTCATTACAGCCAACTTTTGACTGGAAAAATATGTCTTCAGCAATTTGAAAATGATATCACTATCTTTGGTTAGCGCTATGTAATTTGTTTATATTACGACAGTGGCTCCTGTTGACGATGGATGATAGATGTCTATCCATCAATTTAAATTGAGTGAACGCCAGTCCTATAAAAATCAGACATCTATCGTCTCCAATGACAAGTTAAATCAAGACAACCGGGGAAAATACTAAATGTTTAACTGCTAATAACAATATTCTTTTATGGTTTTTGACGTGCCGTTATAATCTTTTTATATTGATGCCTTTTTGAAATTGTGACATGAAAGTGGCTTTCCTAAAATGTCAGTATTGTAATATTTTAACAGGTATATTAATGTAGAAAGGTCAACTCAAATCACTGTTTCAAAAACTGCAAACTACTGCGACTGAAAAAACAGTTCTTTACTACTACTACTACCGAATATGTATGGGAAAATTCCTCCAATACATTATTTATATCATACACTGTTTGGAAAGTCACTTGAAAATGATTTCACATCATAGTTTGACATTTGTCTAGCATCTTCCTCTTCTCCCTAGATGTAATAAAAAAATGCATGGACGTGTCATGTCATGATGAAACCATAAAATCAATTTGGATTTGAGTGTTTTTTTCTGTCTTTGAGCTGCAAATGGGAACTAATACTCTAAGCCCCAAATTCTTCTTCAAAGTCTTGACAATGTGACTCTAGAGATGGCCTTGGTGCCTTCACAGAAGAAAGCCTCATTTACTAGCAAGTGAAATGACAAGAAGCCAATTATATTGCAAGAGTGTCTTACTCCCCTGATATAATCATAACTCATACTAATCAACTGCAACTCCCATAGTAGCCGAGATCAAATTAGTTGTCGTTTTGCTTGCAAAACACAATTATTTTCAATACAGAATGCTGTTGCATGCAAATCTACAGCGATCATAAACTCTAACCTTGATATGATTAAATTATCAGGCATCAAGAGCAGATGTAGAACAGTTTAACCCTGGTAGCATTGATGCTTTAAGTCTACAATTGGGACATTTAATTGTTTTGTTTAGCAACAGAAAGAAGAACAAGGTACATGGTAAACACTGACAAATGACTAATGGCATATGGCCATTGAGGAAGATGAAAATCCCCCCAGAGCTTTAAGCTGCACTTCATGGGTAAAGGGCTCAGAAAAAAAACTAAAGCATAAACGATTCAATCCGTATTTGAGCTTCAGACCACTCGAAGCCCTCTTGCTGAGAAATGTAAAAATGCAATACTTCCAAATGACCTTTTTCTGTGCAGAACTCATCATGAATCCGTACGTTCAAGGATGGAAGAACTTGACAGCACTGACTTTTTACATTTTGGGATGAAGTGGAAATCAGATTTAAGCCATCAAGGTAACCTTTCTGTTCTTCTAGAGTAATGGGAGATATTTATCCACAGACAGACTCAACTTGGCACAAGGACTATAAATTATTCACTACCCAGTTGTTCTATTGTTATTTTGTTTGTACAAAACATGTAAATCATGGCAATCTTTTGGCTCTGTTCAATATTTCATTTGAGAACTTCCGCAATGATTGAAAAGTGAACCGCACGACAGTGCGCTTGTCTCACCTTAGTCGGAGAACCATGTTCACAGCACCTTGAATATACGGCGAATCCCCATAGGGCTCCACCTGAATGAACATAAGATGGCGGATATGAACAAATAGTCTTGTATTATGTTGTTTGAAATAAATAAATGACTCTACAACTAATAAGTGACAGGTGACTTTTTTGTTCATTAAAAAAAAATATTTTAAGTCAAATTTTGTTATGACTATTTTTGTGAGTGGCATCAACCAATTGTATTTAATTCACAACTTTAATTCCGAGATCAAAAAAAGATGGCACAGCAGCGCATCAGTGTTACAAAATATGCCACATCCATAGTTAGTTACTGCCTAATGGGAGCACGAGACGTCACCTCAACCCCCCATGGCTCATTTGGAAAATGACAATGCTTTTGGAAATGGGCTATAAAAGCAGTAAGACTGTAAAAGCAGTCAGACTTTCAAGGCAGACAAACTGACTAATTACAGCTGAGTGGACCCCTCCATAAATAAAGTGAATGTTATTAAATGCAAAAATTTCATACAAAAGGCGCTTAGACAGTAAGTGTAGCGCCAAGGTCATTGACTCATAACAAATTGAGAGCAGCTGCTACGGCTACAGTTCTCACCTGGGGATGCTGAATGGATAAACCATCGAAAGGAACATTCTTGACATTCTCCTCATTCTCCTCATTCTGCAAGGGACGAAATGAGAGGCAAAGCTGTGAAAGTGTTATTACACGCCAATCAAGTTAAGACTCTTCCAATCAAGGTGACAGTAAAAGCCAATTGGCAGCGATCAATGAGCAGCAATGTGCTTGTGAGATTTGAGCCCGAGTGCGGCTGTTTTGAGTTCAGGCGAGTTCAACAAGATCTGTGAAAACAGGAACAAGTAATTGCATTTAGAAAACCATATCTTTCCAAGTGCTGCCAGCCTGCTGAATTAGGAGGGAAATGCAGACCTATTCATCTGCTGCCTTTTCACCAGAATACAAAGCAGTTTAAAAAAATAAATAAATACAAGCAGAAAAAAAAAAAAAAGAATCAACTCACTTCTTTGGACCCGTCCTTGACCCGTCGAGACTAGATGGGAACAAAAAAACAAACAAAAAAATGAAATACTTTTGTTGCAGAATGGCCATGTCTTCATTTAATCAATTTTGAAGATTCCAAAGTTTCATCAATTGCACAATGACTACTTGGGCATGAGATGACAAATGTTACAATATTGCCATCATCTTTGGCACTTATCACATGTAACGCATATTTCTGAAATAATATTGCATTCAATTTCTAATGCTGAAGGAAATATATTTGGAGAGGCTCTTTGTGGGATTATAGCATGTGAACATTTCCTGTGTGCAGAACACTCATTTGGTTGTTATTGTAAGGTATGAATATGATCCCTTTTTTTTGCATGAGACATGGGAATTATTTCCAGGAGCAAAGCCCATCTGTGAGGTTACGTTGTCCACTGTGTTACCATTGAAAAGGAGGCTACATTTTAATCTGAACGGCTTTATCTGGTTTATTTGCTTGTGTGCAGCCTGCTTTGTAACTTCTACTTCCAAATGAATTTGCTGGACACAGATAATGATGTAATTAAAATGTACCATTTATGAGGAAGAAAATTAAAGAAAAATCCTTTCAATCTAACGGTCTGTGCTCAGTGTACAAAACTCCCTTTGAATGGATACAATCCAATCATCCCTATGGCTTCAAATCCCATTTGTATTTTTAAAAACATCCATCATACAGTAATAGTAACAGCAGAATTAGAGAACATTTTCATTTTTTGTTATCCAGTTTCTCTTGGATTTCCTTTTAGTTTGTGAATTTGTTGATTCTTCAGGTGGAAAATCCTTAGGAGCTCTGCATTGAGTGCTTTTGCTTCCAGTTTATCGAGTGAATTTCAGATAAAGATTGGATGGCCCTGTTGTATTTGTTGAATCACAGAATCTGACAGCAAATCTCAAGGTTTCCTCTTTCCCCCAGTAAAATAATACACGAGCAACAAAAATAAAAATGTTTTTTTTTTTTTTTAAAATCAATCGAACTTACCCTGCCCCAGTTTACTGCCGCCTTGCCTTCCTCACTTCCTTCATCCAGCTCGTCGTCGCTCCATTCCCAGTCTCCATCCTCAGTCTTGTGCAGATGGCCACTAGAGCCTGGGACCCTCCTAACCTACAACACACCAGTGGAAGGTTAAAACTTGAATAAATTCACAAATCATTTGTCATAGCTGGTCACTCCAAGGCAAATATGAATCATTCATTTTGGGTTTATTATGTATAATTATCTTGTTTACATACGCAGATCATTCTTATGTAGCATTCGATTTCCAAAAAAGCAGCCGATAAGTATAAGAGTGAGATTCCCTCTAATTTTTACTTTTGATCTTGAAGTTATCTTATGTTCATCTAATATGTATGTATATATACTTCCTCTGGAAAACAAATGCTTTATGCAACACTCTAAAAACAAACAGAATAATAAATGTCTTTAAAAGTTATCAGATATTAAAAAACTACACATTGTTGGTTTTTCATTTGCCTGGTTTCATTGGCTATTTTCAAGAATAATGTTCAGTTATTTTTAAATTGCACCTGATCTTTATTATTGCTGCTTTAAGCCTCCTTTTTCCTGTCTTGTCAGTGACTCTAGCCACAGAGGACATTAGGACCAACTATTAACCCACAATGTATAGATATGATCATAATGACTGTGTTAGAGGTTGTCTAAAGATAGGGCATATACTAGTCAGGTAGCCATTTTAGAAAATTATATTGCCTTATACCAGGAACGAACATACTCTCCACAGACCTGTTAAACACTTAATTGGAAAAATATTCTGCCATCCAAGCAGTCTTTCGTGGAAACCGCTGCTTATTTTAGCAAGACAATGAAAAAACACATTTTGCGAGTGTTACAACAGCATGTCTTTGTAATAACAGAGTATAGGTACTAAACTTTAGTTCCCAAAGGTCTATTGAATGATGTTAAAACTGTCTCAGCTTTTCTGTAATGTATTGCAGCTATAAAATTACAAGTGAATGATGATCTAAAAACATTTTATCTTTGTAGTGTTTTCAATTCAAGTTGAACATGATTTATAAATCATTGTATATATTCACAATTCCAACTTCATGAGAATGGGCAAGGATTTGAGCATAGTACAAAAATAAATTGAATGATGAAACTATGATCATAATATTCCTATTAATCTAGATTGTATCCCTACATAACATGAGACAACAAAACAGATAAGGTTTGGCTATGATTCCCATTCAAGTGGAGAGAAAATGCAAGCAGCAGTTGGCTCATAAAGCAGTGGGAGGTACAGTCTATTATGAGAGCACTACAGTGTTACAGACAGCACACAAAATGGTAAGCGACCAGTGCTGGCTCTAGGCAACGATAAAAAGTTAAAGAGGCACTGCCCGTCTGGTGCTCTCAGCTTGTTTCCAAACCTGACACAAAACTCACGAGTCCCCCAGTTATCCTCTGGCCCCTTGAGCAAAACGGACACGGATCTAATCTCAGTGGCTATCCCTGGCTGCCATTCACATCATAATAATCTCACAGCAGGGCACATAAAGATTTTTCCACTAAGGATGGACTAATTGGTGGAAATGTGTGACAAAATGTGTTGAATAATGTCTGCACGCAGTGAAATTGTTAATTGTTCCATTTACTTTAAGATTGCCTACAGAACCCCTTTTGCCAAAATTTGCAGCATAGTAATACGGTGTAAGGCTGCCCTCTCCTGGTCATTTATTTCACAAGCACTAACAATTTGAAATGATAAGGAAAGAAGAACTCTTATGGGAGGTATTTGATTAATATTTTGCTAGATGTTACTGTGCTTCAGAGTCCGTTATTGGATTTTTAAACTCCATTTGGGCTTGCACGTATCAAATATATATGCTCTGTCTGTCCTCATTTAGACCCCTATGGCACTTGTTTTAGCGAGGGCAGCAATGTGTGTGTTGAACATGATATACAGAAAACCAAAATAGCAGAGGGCAGACCACAAGGGTGAAAAAAACAGCATGAATCACTTTGCTCACTAATAGAAGGTAAGGACATTCAAGGTGCTAGTGTATGAATGAAGGGAATCGGTTTGTGAGTGGCGAGATGGAGGTCATACCATGATTCTGATGATCGTATGAGGCAAGTTTTGGAATTTTTTATCCTTATGACATGTAATTGTCAGTATTTGTCCATCCCGGAAAAAACAGCACAGATCATTAAAGGGAAATGTAATTATATGAACACCATTTGAAGGGAAGAATGCAAAGTTTGTGTTTATCTGACAAAATATTACCCAATTGGCTGCCATTGATGCTGGCGTACGTGTAATCCTTTTGAACAAAGAATGACTAGCAGTGCTTTAAATAGATTGGATGTCAATTCCTGTCACTGGTAAAGAAACATTAAGATTCATTGCCAGTTTTAAATAAAAATGGATCAAACATCTATTGCTGTCAAAGGCAGTTAATGATTTAATGAGCAAGTCTACCTATTTAATAGTGTGCACACACACACACACATCTTTCTGTTCATGTCATCCATAATAGCAGCAATGCTCTCCAGGATGCCCTCTATTAAACATGGCAGTATTTTTCCATCCCTGCACTTACCCACACTGCCTGCCTGCCGGCTACAAGCTTCTGCTAACTGACAAGACCAGGTTTTAGATAAAGTCAATATTAATGTGGCGTCTATGTAAAAGCCGCTCTCTCATGCAGCAACGAGCAAAACTAATTCCCATGTAGACAAGCTTTTGAAGATAAGCAACCATTTCATTTAAACCTATTCGTCACGCCGAGCCATACTCTGGGGGTAAAACTTCGTCAGGACATCGACACGGTGTGGCTCTTTTGCGACACGAGCCCATATTTTGACAAAACAGTTCGGCATTTATTGTCTGAGGTGTTGCAAAAGTCGTAGTGCATCACTCATGTTGACTGTAAATGCAACATTGCGATGGAGGGAGTTCACTCAATCACCACGCTCACATACAATTCATTATGTTTAGTCCAAACAGTTATTTTACAGACAATTGCAGGTGTAAACATACCTTCTTTGCTCTCTGGGAAATCTTTGGAGCATGGCACAGGAGCTTTTCAACAAGATATTCTTTGTTCTGTGGGGAAAAAATGGGCAAAAAAAAAGATCATTTAGAAACGTAGCCCAATTGGCTCAAAAAAAGATCACTAATAAATGTAGAAGTTTGGTCATTAATTGCATACTTTAGAAATCATCCTGCTTGTTGGAAGATATTTTTTTATAACTAAAAAATTATGTACGTATATCCATCAAGAACAACCCCGCTAAAATATAGAGTAAAAACTTTGAAGGGAGAACTAATAAATACCTTAGCTTTTTGGAAAAATTTACACTTCAAGAGTTCCGCAGCTGCAGGCCTACAGAAAGGAATAACTTTAACGTATTAAAGGAATATTATACAAAAAAATTGAGTATTTCTCAATTGCCAATTAAGGCTGTCCCAAACACACCTACTACCTGACTGACCTTTTTCCAGGATCTTTCTGAAGGCACATAGATATTAGCTTCCTAAAAGATTTGCCATACTTCTTTAGCATCTCCTTATCCTCTATACCGGTTTCCAGAGTGGGGGGATCATTCTGCAGTGTCAACATTAAAACCTAAACAGATGACACAGATGGTTTTCATTTGCCAGTGCAAAAATAGTAGATGACATGAAATTCGTGGCAGCAAACTATTTTAAAAGGAACTGCCATGTGAAATCAGAAGAGCAAGTTCCTCCTAGATTCGCATGAAAGATAGGTTTTTGTTCCTAGTTGAGAAAGGCAAAACATTTTTTCTCATGATGCAACCTAACAACAGACAACATGGCATGAAAGTAAGGACTGACAACACTGACCTTCATAGGGGGGTAGCGGTGATAGGGCGCACACCCTGTTGCTAGTTCAATGGCCGTTATGCCAAAACTCCAAATGTCAGCTTTGAAATCATAACCCCGTACCTGAGGATAAAGAATTGGGATACCTTATTTTAACTCTATGTGGCCAAAGGTATCATATTTGATACATGAATTTAGAGCAGTGGTGGGCAAACAATTCCAACCCATAAGAGGAAACCTTTTCCACTAATCTGGTATGATAGAAATACAATCAGTGGATTGCAGTCAGGTGATTCTTGTTCCAGCAGAAATCTAATTGGGTAATA
Organism: Stigmatopora argus; assembly: GCF_051989625.1. Lineage (NCBI taxonomy): Eukaryota > Metazoa > Chordata > Actinopteri > Syngnathiformes > Syngnathidae > Stigmatopora > Stigmatopora argus. Next base: position 12,796,885 of record NC_135399.1, read on the forward strand.
GACGGGTGGGCAAACCAATCCTTTTGTTCCAACCGATCCAGCACAGACACTTTAACCAATGAGATTTCTGCAGAAAACAAGAAGCACCTGACTGCAGTCCGCTGATTGCAATTGTAGGACACCAGATTGGTGAAGAGGTCTCCTCTCTATTGGTTGGGATGAAAATACCACACCCACTGCAGCCCTTTGTGGAATACATAGTTTGAGGGTTGGAACATAAACCTGCACCCATACCAGCCCCCAAGGACCGGATTACCTACCTCTGATTTTGAACAGTGTTTTTTTCCCTGCTAAAACCAATAAATCATATGAATACGATACAAATTTATGTCAAATCATTTGTGAAATGTCAGAGACTTTTTGTTCCAAGGGACCTTTGAATATTTGTTATTTGCTATCAATTATTTAGCAGTTTTGGGCTTTAAAGGATTATACACCAACATCTTTCTGTTTTTTTTTTTCATTTTGTGAAATAGTAAAATAAAAATTTTATGGCATCACGCAAACCCAACGGGATTTACCTGTTCCATCACTTCTGGTGCCATCCAGCATGGTGTTCCCACAAATGTTTTTCGAACTTTGTGTCTCGTCATATCCCCTCCAGTGGCTAAGAATGCGCTAACGCCAAAATCTGTCAAAATAGTAATAATATACAATAATACAAATTAAAATATAATAATAAAAAGCTCCTCATAAGGAAAACCTAAGTCAAAAAAATCAATGACAGCAATTTGAGACACACTATCTTGAAAGTGGTATTTTAAAAATCCTATCGGCAGCAAATAAAATTTAAAAATGTGATGGTTAATAAAAATAGTCCCTGTGCAACACACCTGCAATCAGAACAGATCCATCTTCTCCCAGCAGAATATTACCGGCTTTTACATCCCTGCGACCAACAAAATACACAGTCAGTCAAATGGCTAAATCATGGCGCTCAGCATTGATTCTTCCATTTGCGGAAATGGGGCCACAAACACTCGCCTTCATCTAGATTATAGCCCAGGGGACTAATAAAAAGGTCAAGCCCTGACCATGGTGACCGTTATGTCCTGGAAGTTTACGTTACGGCTGCACAAACATCAATTTAGGGCTGTTTACTTTAAATTTTAGCCACTAATTGCTATCTTCTGAAGGAAATATAGGGATACTAAGAAACACTAACATTCACAAATCATTACATTTTGGGGGAAAAACAACATGATCAGCATTTTGGATAGAGGAAAAATATTTTTGTCATCTGATTATTAAAATAATGGTTATTTGCAACCCTATTACGATGGTATGTTTAGAAAATGTTCTACCGGTGAATTTGTCCATGTCTGTGAAGATAATCGAGGCCCTCAAGGACTTCCTTCAGTATCGAAGCAATTATTGGCTCGTCGAGATTTCTGTCCTCTTCTATGCTTGTGTGCTTGATAATATCCAGCATGGAGCCTAAAAAAAATACAAACCATTCATCATATGGATGGTGGCCTCATTTTTATACAAGAAAAACAATACAGGCCAAAATTTTCACTGAAAAGCAACCCACAAAAAAGAAACGTGATGAGGCTGTGTGAAGTGTTAAATATCCTTTTCACAATCACCCAAAAAAAGGAAGTATTATTTTCGTCCTATGCTGATTTGCATTGTGAAGGTGCGCGTTATAGTTATTCTGGCAAAACTCAATTTTCTGTGGCCCTGTTGTTTGTTGTTGTTTAAAAGCAGTAGTCAAAAGGGGAACTCTTTTTTTTTTTTAAATATGTGTTAGTGAGTGAGTTCAAGAAGTTGACATTTCACATTAGGGGGACTGGAATGCCAAATCATGTTGATCATATTAATAGTGGCCCATGCTGGAGCTTTAAAATACTTGTGAAGACGCATAATAAATTTGCCAACGTTTTCAAAATCATTCGCTTTCTTTATGTTACCAACTTGACGTAAACAAACTAAATGGTGAAACCGAACCGTAATGGAACTGTTAAAGATGTCATTTTTGTCTCGACTCGCAACCCATGTATCTAGATACCCATTAAAGTATGTAATTTCATAATGCCAAAGATTCCAGGATCCTACACGCGTGAATGTTTTCAAGACCGCTGATCTCATTCGGTTGCTGCCAACATCATCACCTTTGAATTATACATCCAGCCTTGGACGTAAAGCTTACCTCCACTAAGGAGCTTCATGACTAGCCACAGTTCATCCTTCACCACAAAGGAAGTATAATAGGTGACAACATTAGGATGATTGCATTGGCTCATTGCTTGAATTTCTTTCTGTTGGGAAAAAATAACATATTTAATGTCTAATTTAAAAAGCATTTCCTCCTTGTACTAATATATAATCAACAATGTTGCCAAGACTTGAAGATCAGAGTGACATTTGGAGAGGGTGAAACTAACAGCAGAACAACTAAAACTCACAGCCCTTATTTATTCTACTCACTAGTAATTCGTCCATGCTGGTCTGGCATTTTTCCAGGTTGATTCTCTTAATGGCAACACGCTCCTGTCTGGGGGTACAGAGGGCTGCCTGCACCACCGCTGTGGCCCCACTACCTGAATAACAGCCACAACAGAACAAAATAATACACCGGCACACACATCTGGGTTAAAAAAAGGTCACTGTTCTGTATTTTGACATTCATTGGCTTCTTGTTTAAAAGTAATTAGGAAGTTTATTAGAAATCACACCACATTAAAGTGGTGAAATTGTCCACATCCAGAAACATGACGCATGTGTCGTCAACTGTGAGGGCGAGATAAGCAGAAGTATCGAACCAATATGATCAGCGTGTTTTACAGTGCGCGGGAACCGTGGGGGTCTTTCAACCACACACCCATCACAGCGTGGAGAGATGTGGTGTTATTTCTTATCTCTATTGATAAGACGTCAGCTGGAAGGTGGATAGCTGCAAAGAGTATTCAGGCAGGTTCCGTTTGAACTTTGCTTAATCTTTATGCCCAAATAGAATTACACAATAAAATAATAAATGCACTTTCGGATGTTGATTCAAAACAAATTATTATATTAGTTATTTGATCTCCTTTGACTTTCCAGTTTTTCGGAGTGTAATTTGAGAGGATATTGTCTTGGTTTTAAAAAGAATGTTCAACAATTGCATATTTTAGCAGATCTATATAATAATGAAACTCAGATCAATAAAAACTGCAGGATTTAAAATAACTAAAAAGAAATGGCATAAATACTGCAATAGATGTAGTATTTTTTTCTACAGGTGACATTTCTGCATAAATGTAATACCGTATTTCTGATTTGAATCTACCCACTTGTGGTAGGCGTCACTGTCATTTTATGTGTCATAAGGGAAGCAGCATTATTCATCCACTACGTGTCGTCAGAAATAGCAATGCGATCATTTAACATGAGCATCCGCCATCTATATTAGTCATCGAACAAAATGGGCAAATTGCCACGACTCAGCATCACAGTGTCAACTACTTCAGCGTATTGTACCAAACAGAACGGAAGCGAACGCAACGTGTTACGTTCACGTACATAGCAAATTTCCAATGGAATCCACTACGTCCGTTAACACGTGTGATGTGAACCGGTAGTTTGTAAACGAGTTCACATCCGCAGCGGCTACTTCACGTGTTAGAAAAGCCGGTGGGCCTTTCCGTTATTGCCGATTATCCTCGCGGATAATACCCCTTAGGAGTATGAGGGTGACAGTATAACCCCCCGCTTTGAAGACCCCCCTCCAGTGTACTAACCGATGACTTCCTGTAGCTCGTACGACTCCCTTGTAATTGGCCAGATCGTCGGCGGCGGCTGGGCTGGAAGCGGGGCTTCGCCTTGGTCCGCCATGATGGTGGTGGTGGTGGCGAGTGTGGCGGTGATGCTGCTGCGCCGGTTAGCTGCCTCTCGCTGCCACGATCGCGCAAAAGACACGAAGTGAGAGAGAGCGAGTCAGGTTTGACCTCCCCTCCTCGGCCAGTGTCAGCTGGCAGCCGCAGCCGAGCAACTGCCGCCTGCGAGGACAGCAACCCGGAAAATAAAAGGGCTCGTCCGGCGCGCGTGCACATGTACACTAAGCGCGTTGCAGTCTCTTGCCACATCAGAAAGTCGCGTTTCCGCACATTTGGAGCGGGATGCCACTGCGTGCATTTCGAAATCATATCATTTCATATATTCATATACTTAAAAGACTCTGGTCATGCTACAACGACTAATACAACTCCCCAAGAAAAGGACCCTAGTGCAAGAAAGTTATTTATCTGTTAATTTGTTTGTTATTGTTTCTGCACTTCCCTACGTATTTATGTGTTTACACTACTTATGTTGACTATTTATTTATTTTTATTATTTCTTTGTCTGTTTGTTGTTTTCATTTGTGCACTACGTGGTGAAACTTTAAATCGCATGACTATAGTACTATATTGACAATAAAAGCATCCAATTCGGTGACATCCACATATCAGCATTAAATGTCTAATTTATCGACTGTAGAAACGTTTGTTTTGTTTTTTAAAAAAAGCAATTCATGTAAATATTGCTATTATGTGTATTGTAGTCATGTTCAACAAGGAACAAAGTACAATAATGCATTAATTATTAGCAAGTGTCACCCAAAAACGCTAAACGGACCTTTTAAACATAATCAAAACAACTTTGATTTATATATTGACTTGTTTTAGCATGGGCAAGGATAGAATATTTATTCTATCATAAAGAATGTAAAAATTTAGTTGCAATATATAAATCCGTCAATAGATGTCAGGGTTTACCAAGATTCATTGCTATTTGAAGCTACTAAAAAAATATAAGTCTATTCTTTCGCATCACAAGTGTATTTAAAATCGATATTAAATAAAAAGATCGTTGCTTAATGCACAAATTATTATATCGACTTGAAAATAGTGCATACCCGTAATAAACACCAATTGCTTGGTTGTCTAGGTTATTCGAGGGACAAAAACAAGTGACCACGTCCTGGTTTTATGTGTGACATCCGAGCGCACCAATCCCGTGCGAGGATCCTTCTTGGTCCACTTCCCCATACTGGAGGAGCTTGGCAGACACGGACGGCCGTCGATTCAGCCGCGACCAGTCAGTCAGTGAGACAGCCAGCCAGATAGTCCTTCACCCTTGTTAGCTGCACCAGCCACCGAGTGCGATCTCGATCTCATCCTCCATTTCCATCGGATCACTGGTGTCTTATCAGTCAGTCGGCGTGGAGAGATGGCCGGTATCTTGGCGTGGTTCTGGAACGAGCGTTTCTGGCTCCCCCACAACGTAACGTGGGCAGACTTGAAGAACACGGACGAGGCGACATTCCCGCAAGCCGAGGACCTCTATCTGGCGTGCCCTTTGGCCTTCTGCATCTTCATGGTGCGGCTGCTCTTCGAGAGGTGAGGTCTATTTTTTTTTAACAGCTGATGATGGTGCTACTGCTTCTTCCACTTTAAACAATGGCATCCTTGGCTGGTGCTAAGCCCCCCCACCCCCTCCACCGGCGTTCTTCATCCCTGCTGCAGGCCCGCAGCGTTAGAACGCGGTGCATTGATGCCCCAACTAGTTGTCCCATCACCAACTTGCTGCAGAGTCTCGTTTAAAATTTGCTCATTCATCTTTCATACCGTGCATTCTCGTAAGGGTTGCTGGGGTCTATCCCAGCTGACTTCAGGTGAGAGGCAGAGTAGACCCTCGACTGGTCGCCAGTTAGTCGCATAGAGAGAAACGGACATTCACGCTCACAATTATAACACCACCAGCGAGAATCGAGACCGCACTGAAGTCAGGCGAGTGAACCTCTACACCACATGTGTCAAAGTGGCGGCCCGGGGGCCAAATCTGGCCCGCCACATCATTTTGTGTGGCCCGGGAAAGTAAATCATGAGTGCCGACTTTCTGTTTTAGGATCAAATTATAATGAAGAGTATAGATGTATATTAAATTTCCTGATTTTCCCCCTTTTAAATCAATAATTGTCATTTTTCATTCCATTTTTTCTGTGTTTTTAGTTCAAAAATCATTTTGTAAAATCTAAAAAAAACATTTAAAAAAGCTAAAATAAACACTGTTTTAGATCTATAAAAACTGAATATTCAGGGCTTTTAATCTAGTTCTTTTAATCAATTTATAAAATAAAATCTAAATACTATATCTAAAATGGTCCGGCCCACGTGAAATCAAGTTGACGTTAAAGCGGCCCGCGAACCCACCCCGAGTCTGACACCCCTGCTCTACACTCAGGTGGGTCGGGTTTAAAATGTCACCATAAAATCAAACTGCTGTCCACAGACTCCAGTTTTTTTTGTCCACTGCACCTTCTCATGTTGCCCAGTCGTGCAATCGAGGCCCTGAAAAATACCATTTTCTTTTGGAAAAGCACTACAATTATAGGGGAAAAGTGTCACCTGATAATTATTGCAAATGCTTTGTTTTGTGGTTTCAAATCCATCCAGCAATCGGTCCATCCGTCATTTGAATTTGATTATAGCCAGTCGCCAGATAAACAAATCTGGTTACCTGCTGTGTTTTTGTTTAAAATTGACTTTGCATGAGGTATCTAACTGCATGCATTTATTTAGCTAAATTAAATCATGTGTGTACTTAATGGAAATTTTGCAATATCTTTCCTAAAAAAAAGAGTTAAATTTGGTCTTGAAAAATCTGAAAAGAACGCTTAGGCATTTATTTTAAGGGGTTGATATGTAATCCGATGTAAATAGTCTGGATCCGTTTGTGACAAAATGCCCGACATCAACGCTCTGAATTTCCCTTAAATAGAAATGCTTGTTTATCTATGTGTCGTATGATTGGCTGGCGATCATTCCGTGATGTACGCTGCTTCCTGGCTGGTCAGCTCTTACAGGATTTAACCTATGACCTGACTTAATACAAGTACCAAATGTTATGACCTCAGTGGTCTCTGTAGATTCCCTGTACTAAGCAAGTGAGCTAGCTGTTCATTCCGATTTGTGATTAAATACTGAAAACCTCAGTTAAAGGAAATAAAATGGCTAAAGACTGAATCACGTCGGACTGTTTTTCATGACTAATCGTATCCTGCTTTTTCCATTTCAGGTTCATTGCAAGGCCATGTGCTGTGGGGCTAAAGATACAAGCCAACGGGCCACAAAAAGCTCAGCCAAATGCTATCTTGGAGAAGGTTTTCACTGCAATTACCAAGGTAATGCTGGTACAAAGTCTATAATCCGTGCTCCATCAAAAAAATATAACATTTCTTGCTTGTGTAACCAGCACCCAGATGAAAAGAGGCTGGAAGGATTGTCCAAGCAGCTTGATTGGGATGTCCGGACCATTCAGCGCTGGTTCCGTCAAAGACGCAACCAAGAGAAACCGAGCACTCTTGCACGCTTCTGCGAAAGCATGTAAGGCAATATTTCATATTCAATGCTAATTTGTCTGTCCCCATAATGACGCCTTTAGAACTATGAAGTAAAAACATTGTCATTGATAAAGTAAAATATTTTTGTACGTAACTGTAATGTGATGAAAGTCTATTAAAAATCGCTTAATGGCTAACATCATCATTTTTTTCAGCACAAAGGTCCACGATCATGTTTGTGCCTCAGTTGGTTTCATTTAATACAACTCACTAATGGTGTAATTATTGAGAGCCCTTTGAGGTTTCATTGCCACAAAAGCTGTTTTTGTTTTTGGAATTTTTGTCTTAGGGACTGTGTTTCATATAAATGTTATTTTTTGATCAGTAAAAGGACTCGGTTAACTTGTTATTCAATCTGTTATCGTCTACATGCATATCTTAGTTACTGTAGACTTGATCTTCTGTTTTCATTTTAGTTTTTTGTGGATTTAATCTATGAATTGTCGACTTTGGAGAAAATAGTCAATTTCACGGTATTCTATGACGGATAAAATTGTAGTAGAAGCAGGGAAGTTTGGCTAAATGGTTTCTTTTATGTTTTGATTGTGTTAAACACACATCAAGTCATTATTTTGGGTCACTTGGGGTTATCTTAACATGTTTGCAAATACTCTAAGATGCATAATGCCTTAAATCTTGACACTGTTCTGAACCCACAAAGAGATCTCGGCTCTAACTGAGAAGCAGCTAATCTGCGCTATGGCTCATTGGCATTAGGGAGATGAGTTACTGTGTACTTTAACAGTGTGATATTAGTAAAGGCCAACAGATGAGTCTTTTGGGAGGAGTCATGTCTGACGCCAGTGAACCAAATGTGACACTTTGAGAAACATCTCTGCCTAAATCTTCATTTCAAACCAAAGCTCAATTTCTTGCCCTACTGTGCTGCTCTATATGTGTTCTGTGCTAAGCATAACTGGTTGTAGTACAACAGACAAAAATATCAAGATTTAATAGGAAGATATTGGCATTTGGCCATGTCTTCATGCCCTTGAGCAAGTTCTTGTGCTCTTAGTTGCCCCGTCATCAATAGGCGATTGAAACAGTGGTACAAGTAAAAGCCCATTTATCCATTGAGAGCTAAGGTCATTTTGTATGATCTTTATATTCTACTAACCTTGAAAGCCATTCACTGGGTTTTTATTTGAAGTTAGCTGCAATATTAAAAAAAAGAAATAAAAAGATTACTCATTGTTGGTTTTCACAACAAAACAAAGCTGCATATTTCCAGCATGGCAAATATTATCCACTATCTAATATAATTAATGTCCCTATTTGACAACGTCACCCATAAACCAGCTTCATTATCCTTATCAAAGCAGATTCTTTTGAACAGCTCTTTGTCTGACGCACATTTAATTGTGTAGACGGACCTAATTTTGTAGCGGGAGGCCTTGTGTCCCGCAGTGTAACCTCACCCACTCTCTTGGTAAAAATTAGCCAACGACAGCACGATCCAATTTCTGACAACAGAACAAAACTAAGTCTATTCGTGGCAAAGTCAGTGAGTCACTGTGATTGTGCAAATCTAACAGCTATTCAGCAGCACTTGGAAAAAGAAAAAAAAAATGGGGGGGGGGGCTTGATGGCAGACTTGACGAAGCAGTTGCTATGCAACGGTCTTGACTTTGTGCCAGGTAGACAAGCCCAGTTAATTTTCTTTACAATGTCCCTTAATCAAGCCCAAAGTGTGCGCATCGCCGTCACGTGCCACAGTTGATCAACTCTGGGAAAACAGTACTTTAACGAGCTCAGTGGTAATAGACGACGTCGTCAAAGCCCACCACCCTTACTTTCTCGTGAAGTAACGACTAAATGTCAAGAACAACCATCAGCAGAAGAAATAGTCTTATCAGATGTCAATCTGATAACCAGCTTGGTTGAAGTTCCAAATGCCATGATGCATGCAACTATATATCCACAACTTCAATGTATATACTCTGTGAGATAAGTTCTAATTTTACCTAAGAACGAAATGTATCTCCTTTTCTCCTGCAAAAAAAAACACATTCTCATTCAATTTTTTTGTATTCTTTTAGGTGGAGGTTTACATTCTATCTCTACATTTTTACGTATGGTGTGCGTTTTCTTAAAAAGGTAGGAAAAGCCCCCCAAAAAAGACAAAAGAGTAGAAATGATTACCAGTATGAACTTAAATTTTGGGTTGTACCCTGATCACTACACTGCAACTATAAATTAACACAAATTGTTCATGTCTTTAGACACCTTGGCTGTGGAACACTAAAGAATGCTGGTACAACTATCCTTACCAGGTATGATGTTATTTTACTTATATCACACTATACATTGGACATTGAATCCTTTTGACATTGTGCCTTCATATGTTCTTGCAGGCACTAACAGTGGATATCCATTATTACTATATACTGGAGCTGTCTTTCTACCTATCTTTGCTCTTTTCTCAATTCACCGACATCAGGAGGAAGGTAACGGCGAGTAATTGCATGGGTTTCTACTGGTGCTGTAGTTTTTAGCCAAAAACAGTCTGTATTTTTATGTTTCAACATGTTTTCCTTTTTAGTTATCAGTTGTATTTTAGAACTAAATCACTGCCATTGACAACTCAAATGAATTTAAATGAGGATTACCAGGAAGATACATTAAATCCAGTTGTAGATATTAGATTTTTTTTAAATGAAAACATAAATTATTTACTAATACCCTTAACTGATTTACATGTTAACTTGTCTCTTTGCCTTAACTTCCACCAAATGCTAAAGGTATAATCTGATGAACAGCTATATTATTGTCACTCTAATATGGTGCCTTGAGATAAGCGTTAGAATCCAGTTACTCAAATACGCATTGAAATTAATGTAAATGGCATTAATCCATTCCACCTCCCCAAAAATCCAGCAAAACTTTTGTAATTATAGTTTATACTTCATTCAATAGAATGAAAATTAAAACATTTTTATAAAGAATTATTTTCTTGTTGCCAAACTGCGGCTCGATGTCAAATAAGGTGAATTCAGCGCTGATGGCCCATATCTCTAAAACCCTTTTAGGTGGTCACTCATATCTCAAAGGCACCCCATTCTGCCCAATTTTCTCCTTGTTTGTATCAATCAAAGACAACATGCTTTTAGAGATTCATATTTTTTACCTGACCAATCATCTAATTTTCAGGGAAAAAAGCCGTTGAACAATATCAACCCATTTTCAGTCATTTTGATTTTGTTTTGTCCCCACCATCATAAACATGGCCACCTACAAATTTGGTTTCATGCACTGTTACTTGCATGCCTCCCAGCCATGATTTAATTCTTGTCTCCAGTCACCCCCCACCCCTTCCCTTGCCCACAACTCTGTCTCCCCTGACCACAACACGCGTGTTGCCACCGCGTGTTCGCCCTCACTCTGTCATTTCTGTGTTGACTCTCGGCATGTTGTCTGTTTTTTGTTTCTCCTTTCAGTTTTTTCATGCACAGCACTACACTGAGGAGGTCCTCTGCATCCCCTGCCAATTTCAGTATGTTATCCCTACACTTTTCTCACATGGCTTTCATTCTGTGTCTTCTACATCCTTCTTGTCCCTTTCATCTTTTTTTTGCCGTGCTGGCTTGGTTCTGGTTGCGCTGACATTTCGGTTGCTATGGTTTGATCGATGGCGGCTCTCTTGCTCTTTTTCTAAAGCTTTACAAATACTGGGCTGTTGTTCTTTCATAGAACAGTGATCCAAAATGTAAAAAACACAATGACCTCACGTCTTTCTAAAAGGAACCTCAAAATCATATCTAACTTTGGCTATTGTTTTACATTGCTATATAGCATAATTTATCCAGCTACAAGATTTTAGTGTTTATTTTGTCTATTAAAGTGAGACGTCCTGAAGCTGCTGCGTCCGAATATAACCATCATAATTTGAGGTTGCAATAAATTATCTTTGCTTTAAGCACACGTGGACACTGTAATAATTGTGACCGCGATGCTGACATTGTTGGAATCTGTATCTGCAGGATTTCCTGATTATGTTCCTTCATCACGTGGCAACCATCTCGCTCATCACGTTCTCATATGTTAACAACATGGCCAGAGTAGGAACTCTGGTCATGTGCCTTCACGACGCAGCCGACGTCCTAATAGAGGTGAGGGTGGGTAGGGATTCAAACCCAAAGAATGATTATTATCTGAATTGCAGTTCAAACTAAATCTCTAGGACTATCGTTTGATACACCTGCTGTATCTAAAATAGCTTCATCAAATAATTCTGCCTTTTCAAAGACAGTGACTAATGAGTGTTATGAAGTGGGAGACGAGTAATGTTCCATAAGGCAAATTCTTTTTCCACCACAGCTGCTAAATCTAGTGATTCATTGGCCTTACATGGCCGCCATAGAAGATTAGTCGACTAGCTTACATCTCAGGGCAGCGCTATGTATCAAACGGGGAGAGATATGCTATATAGTATATATTAATTGTGTTTTTCCCTAGGCTGCCAAGATGGCTAATTATGCCAAATGTCAGATACTGTGCAACCTCCTGTTTGCAATGTTTGCAATGCTCTTCATATGTTCCAGACTAGCAGTTTACCCAATTTGGTAAGTGTAATTCTGCAAGGCATGCTCTTGAGGGCTTACAGTTTGAAGCAATTTTTGCAAAAAGATGGGACATTATTTTTTACTAAGCGCTAGACAAAGGCTTCTTTGTATAATTTCATTCAGACCAGAAGAAACACTGAATGGTGCTTTTTATATACAAGCAAGATCAGTTTAACTGATAAGTGTGTGTCTTTTAACAAACAGATGAATTCATGTCTTCTTTAGACTTGGGCCCATATCTGTGAATTTTGTTGCCAAGGAATAGTTACTATGGATACGGTGATTTGGGTTGTTAGAGAAAGGAAGAACTTTATAAATGAAAAGATGATTATGGTTCATGGCTTGAGAAAAAAAACGGAGGGTGGGATGTTTCACAGTCAAATCAAAGTGAAAGGATTTGTTTGTCTATTTTCATCGTACAAGGTTTCCCTTTTTTGGATCTTTGTTTTATTCTGACATTTGATTGCTAATATCACGTTGTGATTTGGCCGATATTCTTGTTTTTTCGCAAGGGAAACATGATGTATTGTCTACGTCTGTATTTATCTGATGTAGTCTCAAACAACAGATATTTCATTCATTCATTAGTCTTAGCATTGTAACATCTTTTTACCTACACGTCACATAAATATCGTTCACCACGGCACTTGTAAAAGGCATCCAATGTTGTAAAGCAGTTGCCATGGCATCAGTACGTTCAGTTCTGTTCAAACACTTATTATAAAAGGCTCAAGTGATTTTTTTTCAAGCAATAAATCACCATTTTTCACATATCATTACTGTTATGTTCTCCAACTTCCTCTTTCTTTGTTAGGATTTTAAATACAACCTTGTTTGAGAGTTGGGACATTGTTGGGCCCTACCCATCCTGGTGGGTCTTCAACCTGCTTCTAATTTTACTGCAGCTTCTTCACTCCTACTGGTCCTACCTCATCGTAAAAACAGCATACCATGCCATCTCCAAAGGAAAGGTAAAAGTTACAAGAACAATTGCTAAGCAGCTTTCGTACCATGCAGGTTATTGAATGATTGGGTCAGTTAATATTTAGAATGGCTATCTCTGACTTCCTTTTTTTTCTTTCTATTCTTTCTGCTACCTGCAACCAACCAGGTGGGGAAATGGAACCCTTTACATGTAAGTAGCTTAAGTTTTAAGCTTGACGGCTGTTTCCTTTTTTTTACCCTATGCTTTAGGTTTTATGATTTACGATTTTTTGCCATCCTTTCCTAGTAATGTTTTATTTTGTAGAGGAATGCAATATACTCAAAATTTGTGGGCCTGAGTCGATTTATTAACCATTCATCATTGATTTATTTCCCTGCATACAAATATATATATTTTTTAAGATGAATAAATACAACCCACCATTATACTTAGTAATTTTCATTAGCTGTTCTTTTTGTTTCATTGTTCTACGAGTTGACACTGTATAGCCAGGCTAAAATAAAATAGCACTTGAAGTATTCTTTGAAAAGGAAACATTAAGTTAGTTATTGAACAGCCTTCCTAGTTTGGTTTACAAATAAACTTAACACCAGAGTGTGTGTATCCCAAACAACAGTCAGTGTCCTTATGAGTGCCTCCCAGTGGCCAATGCCAGAACCTGTAGCTACAACATGCTGATTCGAAAATCCACTTGCCATTTTTAATGTGGTTTGATTAGGTTTCAAAAGACGACTGCAGTGACATTGAGTCCAGCTCGGACGAGGACAACAGCCCTCCGGCCAAACACAAAAACCATAACAACGCCACCAACGGGACCAACAAGCCTCACGGGACAAACGGCTACCTGACAGGCACTTCCTACCCAGATGAACACTGACATAGGCGTTACAGCACCAGATCTACACAGCAATCCATCCGTGTGCAAATGCAGAGACAACAGTAACATCACTTATCGGATTGTGGACGTTTTGTTTTCGAGTTGATCTAAATTCCTTTCGGTTTCTTCATCTGCGCATTCAAAATCTATTCATGCCGTCTGTTTCATCAACTTCTACCGCTGTAAGCATGCTTTGTCTATACACAGCTGTCTGGCATTCTGGGGGTGTGCACACGTCCTAAGTTTGTATCTTTTCATGTTATTTATTTTTCATGTTTATTTTCAATGCTACACCCCCAAAGATTTGCCAAAATGGTGAATGGTGGGCTGTTATGTGTGGAATTGCCATTCCTTGGTCGGGGGAGACAAACATTGTCCACTTAGGCTGTATATGAGATGTCAGCAACAGTATTAACTGTGTGCACCAGATATGACTAGATGCTGTATTCCCTGTCAAAGCATTTCGTTAAGTCGTGCAGCGCATTTCTGATCGTGGCACTTGTAAGAGGTGGTCACAATTTTGAATTCTTCAATAAATAAAAATAAGAAATATGTGTTTAATGAGTGAGAAATATTCTGAGCTTCCCTGCTGACACTTTTGGCTCCGTGACCTGACCTGATTCACAAAGTATTAAGCAAAGTAGGTTTGCTCACTTTTTATCTAGAGTACTTAAAAATTTAACCACATGCTTTTTTTCTTAAAAATATAGAATAGCCCTAAGCTATTTGGTGGTTATTTTTTATTCAATATAATTAATTAACAAGTATGGGATTTTTTTCAAACATTGCAGTTGCTTAGGAAGAATTTTTCCTTGAAGTCCATAGACAACGCAGGGAGTACTTAAAATTTTAACCACACGCTTTTTTTCTTAAAAATATACAATACCCGAGGCAATTTTTTATTTTTATTTTTTTAATTAATTAACAAGTATGGGATTTTTTTCAAATATTGTAGTTGCTTAGCAAGAATTTTTCCTTGAAGTCCATAGACAACGCAGGGAGTACTTAAAATTTTAACCACACACTTTTCTCTTAAAAATATACAATACCCCTAAGCTATTTTGTTGTTGTTTTTTGAATAAAATTAATTAACAAGTATGGGATTTTTTTCAAACATTGTAGTTGCTTAGCGAGAATTTTTCCTTGAAGTCCATAGACAACGCAGGGAGTACTTAAAAATTTAACCACACACTTGTTTTTCTTAAAAATATACAATAAGCTATTTGGTTGTAGTTTGTTTTCCGATAAAATGAATTAACAAGTATGGGATTTTTTTTCAAACATTGTAGTTTCTTAGCGATTTTTTTTCCCTTGAAGTCCATAGACAACGCAGGTTATTTCCGCATGAGTGACTCAGGTAGGTCGAAGTTTGCAAAGTCCAAAGTCAACAAACTGCTCCAGTCTTTAAGATGAAGGACTATATCAGCAACTGCTCTGTGAGTACCTGCGTCAAACATTTTACTTTCTAAATGATCTGTCCTGTTGAGTCTTTAGCTTGAAGAAGCGGGTGACATGTTAAATATGCTTTGGTGTATCATGTTTCAGTATAACCAACTGTATCAAAACGTCAAACGTGTGGCAAAAGATGGCGAGTATTTCTGCAAAGAACTCATGAGCGTCTTACAGCAAAGGTAAAAGCAGTTAATATACCTTACAGATAAATTCTAACGCATTTAACTTCATTATTCCATTTTTTTAGGTCTGAGCTAGAACACAATCATTCCAAAGGTCTCCAAAAATTGGCTGGAAAACTTATGAGGGCTTCCAAAGGGATGACCAACAAGTAAGGGATGCAGTATTTTTGTTTCAAGATGTCACAAATGGTGTCGCATGACAGTGTAGTGTCAAGCTTGAACTTTTTCTTGCTTTCAGCTCGGTCTTTAGCGCTTGGTGTCAAGTCTCAGATGAGATGTACTCACGAGCAGATGCCCACAAGTAGGTATTATCCGAAACTATTTAAACAAGAATCTTATCTCAGTGTGCGAATTGTAATCTTTTTTTTTTTAGATCGTTGGGAAATGCATTTCAGCAGGAGACCATTGTGGAATTACGTCAAGTCTTAGATGAGCATAACAAGAGAAAGAGGCCTGTGTGTTATTTTTCTTTTGTTTGTATTTACAATACAAAAGCTGTGCCTTGAGATAAGAGTTTAGTCCCTTACCTGATACCACGCTATTATTGTTTGATGGTGATGGCAAAAAGTGAACCCATATACAGAAAAACAAGAGAAGTGAGAAAGCGGAGAAGGTGTAATCCGACAAGAAAAGTACTACGTATTATTCCCTAAAAAATAGACTCCAACCAACTAAGCTCAGGTGATAAAATTTTGTCTATCAAAGACTGAAAGAAAACAGGTAACTAAGTAAGAGACTGAAAGGAACACAACACAACATTCAAAACAAAATATTGCAAAAAATCTACAAATACAGACTATTGAAGGGTCACTTTTATCTCAACACCTCAGCGTAAACAAAAATCTCCATCTTTTTCTAACGCGACTCTTGTTGAACATTCTCTTTGCTTCAACAGCTCGACAACGCTATCGACAGAACGGGGAAACTCGTTATGACGAACTGGACCGAGCAGCTCAAGGTCAAGCCCTTTCAAATAGATACAAGACAGCATAACAGTTTTCTGTGTATCTGTGAATTTATTTATAGGATCATAAGACCAAGATGATCCTGATGTTATTGTTTATAAAAGAAAGTGCTGCACTTCAAGTACTTGTGTTTATCGTCTTCCAAATCAGACCAAAAAGAAACTGTCCGGCTTAACGCGGGAGCACGAAGGCTTATTCAACTTTGTGGAGACTAATAAGCACGCATCGACGGAAAAAGAAAAACAAAAGGTAAGCTCGTCATATTTGAGTTTTGACCTACATAGCAATGACTTCACTGTCCGTGACTTTTCAGATGTTGAACCGTCTAACAAAGTCGGCAGAGCTACAAGCACGAGTAGATGAGGAGTACTTCAAGACCAACATGGAGGGTCAACAGATGAGACTCAAGTGGGAAAATACACTGAAAAACTGCTACCAGGTATGAAAACATGAAATGCATCATGTTTAAAAAAAATTAAAAAGGGCATCAAAATGAAATATCACCTTTTCCACGTTTCAGGTTGCGCAAGAGCTCGAGAAACAGCGTATTGAAGTACTCTGCAACATGCTGACAAGATATAACTTGCATATGTCTAGTTTTGGGCAGACCCTAAAACATGTAATATGTAATAAATGACACTATCGTTGTGAATCAATCTTGTCTTATAATGATAATGTCTTGATTAAGAATGTGACTGTTCCAGGGCCAAAAGCAGATAGAACTACTGTTCCAAAGAGTGGATATGGCTAAAGACATACAAAGACTGGAGGAGGAGAGCAACATTACGACAGCAGACAAGGCAGAATTTTTGATGGCGGATTATTTTGTAAGTGTCTGCTATATTTAAATTTACTCTAAAAAATAATATATTTTATAATAGGAGTCAGAATATTTATGGACATCTCGAAAATTTCTGATACATCTTTGTATGTTTGTATTTTTTTTTCTTTAAACATATCATTAGGAGGAAGACAGCAAATCGCTGATGCACAGAGAGCGGCGAAAAGAAGCCCTTAAAGTCAAACTTCATCGCTTGGAGGAAGGGATGTCGAAAGCCAAGAAAGATTGCGAAGGCAACAATCACCACTCATGCCAATGACCTCAAGCCATTGTTGGACTAAAAACATTGACATTATTTTGTGACAGGGATCGAAAAGCTGATGAAAAGCTACTCGGAAAACCCTTCTTTCTCAAACCAGAGAAACCTGGAGGACACGGAGCAGCAGCTCGATGAGGTGCATGCTGTGTGACACTTTGGATTATGTGGATGTTAAATTTGAAGCTGAGAGGTATCATCTTGTTGCGTGCAGAACACTCTGAAGTTGGACCTCCTGGAGGCAACTCACTATAAACTCTCCATCTCGTTGTGTCAACTGGAGGGGAAACCGCAGTCCTTTCATCGATTTAGCGACAGCATTGTTAAGTGGAAAGATAAGGTATGTGCACATTGTCAACAATTCCAATCCTCTAAATCATGTCAAGGACATTAGGTTCACATTATTATCGATTTGAGCAAATGAGCTTTTCAACCTACAGCAAGTGCGCGTGCAACTATTTACATTAATACAAAAACCAGTCCAGCATAAGCGCCTTGTGAAATTCCTTTCTTTGTTTCTAGGGTTTTTGCATAAAACAGTACATTTAAAAATCTATCTAGGACGACGACAACATTTGAACATTCAAATTTTCAGGGTTAAAGAGTCAAAGTATGTTCTTCTAGCCAATGCAGAAAAAAATGATTACTAATACTCATAACTTATGACAACTGGCCATAAACCTTACACACTGATATTTTTTCTTGTTATATTACTAATTTTTCCCGTTAGGACTCTGAGCACAGTGTGGTGCAGTTGGCCCGCCCCTTAAAACTCAGGAGAACTTCCTTCAGAACCAGACATTCCCTGAGGGCGTCCATAATCTACAAAGGTCCTGTTCAGACCACAAAACGTCTCACTGAAGAACCCTCGACCAGCTGCCAGAAATCAGAGGACCTTGCTCAAACCCCGACACCCATACAAGAGCCTAGAGAACACGGTAGGCACTAGTATGTAATACAGGTTTATTTTGGACACAAGTTTAACCATGGAACTAAATTTAAAACTGGTATCATCGACAGTTCGAAGAACGCCAGATGTTTGCACCGTGGGACAGTGCAAGGCCTTGTACAACTTTGCACCCCAACGTGTGGACGAATTACCTCTTAAAGAAGGTGCACAAAGGGCGAGAAAAGAAGTCAACAAAAGCAGAAAGGATGTGTGTGAACTATCATCTCTGTTTCACAGGGGATCTACTCGATATTTATACAAAGGAAGAGAATGGATGGTGGTTCGGCGCACTTAATGGCCAGACGGGTCATTTCCCTTCAACCTATGTTAAGGAGTTGCCTGTGTCAAGCAATATCCAATCATCAGAAGCTTGACTGACATCTGCAGCTTTCAAGCGGAACTGACTAAATATGCATGAAAAAAAAAATGTAGCAAATTTGTTGATTAAATAAAAACAATTATGTAGATGTGATTAAAAAAAATCATTACATATTGAATTACATCCCGCGAGCTCGGGAAACAAACTGTAACCTCACGTTGGACAGGAAAACTGCCAGGTTGTTGGTCTCCTGAAGTCGTCTTTCCAAGTCTGGCAAACACTCGATGGAAGGCTCACACGACACAACTACGAAATGGAAGGTTTTCAGTCAATTTTTCACAGCCTTGTTATAGAAAGCTTGCAGCAACAAAACAACATTTTTCAGATCAAGTGTTCAATCAATTGTTCCATGGATCCTTTGACAAAAATGACAAATCAGGCCCATCTTGGAACCTCAAATACTTTTTGAACCCAAAATATGCACATTCTCAAATAAATGCAATAACTATAAATCTGAGGTCCATTTATAACATTAATCTATCAAATCGGTACAGTATATATTTTGATGATGGGACTTACTTTGATATAACCTGTTCCTGATTCCCATTGTGATGACAAACGGACTGTTGTTATCCGGGCCCAACTCCCGAAACACAAACTGGAACTTTCCATCTTCCCAAAAGCAAAACAGGCACAGTTACACAACCTTAAACCCACACTGCTGTAACTTTAAATAGAGTCAAGATAAAGAATAAATCTGTCTTGCCATTAATTGTTCGCAATTCCATCTGCAACTGATCTTGAGAAAAGACTCTAATATGGTGCAGGTTTTTTAATCGGTCCTTATTTTCTTTATATTGGGACTTCATTACTGAGGAGAGAAAGAGTAAAACAGGCGAATACCCAGTCAATTAATAAAAAATCCATCAAACAGGATGAAGATGCTTAAAGAAAACTCACACTCTTTAGAATTGGCTTGTTCATTCAGCTTCTCAATCTTCTGGATAATCATCTTTTTCTTCATTTGCTTCTGCTTAAGCTCCAAAACAATGTCTGTGGTGTTGCGCTGTAGCTCCTGCTCTAATCCATTATTTTGCTGCAACACTGGCAACATGAAGAGTACAGATTGAAAAACAATGCGGGAATCAAGTGCAAAATTCACGTATGATACACCTGCACGGTACACGGTCGATTGGTCGCCGATCTTTTGGTCGCCCGGAAGGTAAGTGTAATTACCATTTAAATCGTTGCTCAAATTCCCTAAATACAAACTGCGAATTACTATTTAGTCATACTTTATGCCCTAGTAATTATTAGGCTAAAGAAAAGCTCCAAATTTCCCGGACTTGTATTGTTTTTTGTTGGAGAACTTGTTAAGACCCTGACTGACGTAGCTTCTTAAAGGGACAAACCAAGTACAATAATAATAATAATAATAATAATAATAATAATAATCGGACATAGGCCATGTCGTCATTACCACAACACAAAAAAGCCTACTTGTCATCACACGCAGAAACTGCGTGTGACGAAATTGATGGTGCTTCTCCATAAGCTACGTTTAATCGGCAAAAGACCTAAATAAGTGTAAGTTACGGACTTGTAATTTGTCATTCCGCTGTTGTGAATACAATACAAAACATCCTGAAAAAAATCGAATCTGCATTGGTACATCCCTAGTATAAACATCAAGAATCACTGGTCGAGAGAAATACAACAAGGAATATTTAGAATGTACAGGTCTGATCTTATAGCAGGACAGAACTGTCATGCAATACATTGAATAGGTTAAATGACAATCTAATAAATATCAGCAATTATTTTTAATCACACTGTCCAATAAAGCAATGCTCACCTTTCTTGACTACACCAATGTTCTCGATCCTCACGTCTCTGTCTGCTGAGATCTTGTAACATTCCTCTGTGCGGAATAGATGGAATAGAGTCGTCATCCATTACACAAAAGCATAGAGAAGCGTCGCAATGAGCCTTTGGCCAATCAATTATACGTAGCTCGTACCTCGAGACAGTTTGAGAAACTGCTTGTGGAAGTGGATCTGCTGAGTAACATCCTCCTTGTAGTCTTTCATCGCTGAAATGTACGCGTCATCTCTGGTTTTGGCAAAACTAAGAGTTGTGTTGAAATCCTTGATTGACGTCATGTTTGGAACGCCTGTTGGATGGAAATTGACAACATTTAATGCTTTTAGGACAAACACGACATGGTGAACCAAAATGTAAACAATCGAAAACGTATTGTGCTTTTAGGGAGGAACTCCTAGGCTTAGGAAGACGCTAGTTGAACAACTCTTCAGACGTTAGGCTCAGAAGTTGATCGGAGCACATTTTAGGTTACGGCAAATGCACCTAGGTCATTTCCGATTACTTTAAATGTTATTTTAAAACGCATCGGTGCTACTTACGTGATCAGATGCGTGTTAAAATAGCCAAACTCGCACGTCCCGGTGCTCACTATGTTCAAAACTTGGCGCTTTGCTTGTTTTTTGAAATTGGCCATCAATGGAGAGGCGGGACTTCCGGTTGCTTCTTCTTCTTCAGTGTTCAATGGAGATTTTCAAACCGTGTTAATTCACGACCGCCGTCTGACGATCTTTAACTATTACTGCTCCTGCAAATGGAAACAAATACACATTGAAAGCGAAATTTTGACCAAACATTTATATTCACTCAAATTATTCACGAGTGAAAATAAATCACGATATTTAAGTCCATAAATATTGATTGAGTACAATAACACATGAACATGTAGTACAAACACAAACAGGTGCCAGGTTTTAATATAGAATTTAAAAAAAAAAGTACAAACAGGGGTAAACAAAATACAAGATACTAAAAAGAACTCACTGAAATGCAAGAACAATACAATTGTGTTATATTCTATTTCTATATTCATTCATTTTCCATACCGCTTATCCACACATGGGTCGCGGGGGGTGCTGTAGCCTATCCCAGCCAACCATGGGCAACAACGCTTTAAATTGGTTGCCAGCCAATCACAGGACACAAGGCACGTTCTCTAAAACAGTAATGTTTGTTCTTCCTGTTTTAATTTTTAATTTTTTCTATTTTTTTTATTACTTATTTTTTTTAAATAAAACATGGGTATATTTAAATATTTATTCCTCTATATTTGGCTGGTGACTGTCCAGTACATGACTCCAGTGAAGACACACTCATTTTATATTATTATTCTTATTAATCTACAAGGTTGAATAATGAAAAAAAAAAACATAATTATTACAAATATAAACAGTGTGACGTATGAACATCTTTGTTATTTTGCTGGGACCAGCTGTGCAGATTAAAAAAGAACTAACAAATGAGGCTGGCTGTGCCAGGAGGTTACGTTGGGAGCGTTCCGTTTTTGTGTTTCCAGTGGCTAATATTTAACAATTGTAAAAGCAATGAAGTGTAACACATCTAATGGCTGACCGTAAGGGCATTAGCAGTTTTGTAACACGCCAAAGTGCTGAACCCTCATGACTTCTACAGGGAAGATTTCTTGTATGCAAACTGAACAGCCTGCAGTAGTTGCCATGGTGTGAATGAATGATTTATTATCATGACTCTGGGTTGAGATATAAAGCTATCCAAGATGTGCTGATGTGATTTTGAGCCGGGTCGCAGCATTCGTTTTTCAGTGCCCGCCAGAGACAGAGTCCAACTGCCATGGAGTTCCTCTACAGCCATGAGGTGTTGATTATTCAGCATCTCCAGAACAGCTACGGAGAATACCATGACTTCCTCAGCCTTATTTCGACAGTGGGTGACCCTCGAAATATATTCTGTATATATTTCCCTCTTTGGTTCCACCTGAGTCACAGTGTGGGCACCAAGATGATTTGGGCGGCTGTTTTCGGAGACTGGTTCAATCTCATTTTCAAATGGTAAGCCATGGATCACCCCGGGGATCCCCCTGGGGATCCCCCTGGTTTCTCTCATAGCAGTCGTCGATGTGATAGACTTTTGAGAAACCTTTGATTATAGGATTCTCTTCGGACAGCGGCCTTATTGGTGGGTGCAGGAAAACCCCCCTTTTCCTTTGCACAATGAATCTTCTCATCATTTGAAGCAATTTCACATAACATGTGAAACAGGGCCAGGTCAGTTTCAAGAATGTCGTATCCTGGTAAAACACTATAAAATAAGTCATTTTTGCCATCTGACAAACTCTTTCCATGCAGGTAGTCCATCTGGTCATGCCATGGGCTCATCATGTGTTTGGTATGTTATGATCACATCTGCGCTCAACTCTATTCAACCTGCTGCGCTCAACACAGATCACACGTCCAAAAGGTAAATCAAAATAGTTAGAATTTTTTTTAACGGAGGATGGAGAATATTTTAAAATCAATTCAAAACTGATTCATCTGTTATGCTCCTGGTACCTAATTTTGAAACGAGAATCTATTAAAATTATGTTCATCAAATATTCCATTTATTTTATAAGTAGGCTTTTAAACAAAATTGCTCGTAATGTAATTTTTAAAAATGAACATAATCCGAAGTCTTTTTTTTGCGAGACACATGATTGACAAAAATGGAGCATTTTTTTTTACTCTTGCGCTCTGTTCTTCCAGGTTTTGGCTTCTGAGGTCCTGCTTGTGGGCTGCCTTTTGGGTCATTCAGTTAAGTGTTTGCATCTCCAGGGTTTTCATAGCAACACATTTTCCACACCAGGTCATCCTTGGCCTTCTAGCTGGTGAGTTTTCTCCCTGATGTTCTTCAAAGTGCTCTTCTTTCTTCAAAGAGCGTGTTATGATATCCACTGCTCACAATAATTAAACCTATCGGGTTTGCGAGTGAAATCTACATCTACATCTACTACCACTGAATAAAACAACTGCTCTGTTGGGAAAAAAAAGAAAGGCTCCAATAGATGAACACTCACCTTTGGCAATTTCTAGGTATGGTGGTCGCAGAGGCATTCGAACGCATCCCTTCAGTCTCCAACGCAAGCTTGAAAGCATACATCCAGACCAACATTGTCCTCTTCTCCATCGCTATGATCTTCTACTTGCTGCTCACCCTGGCAGGCGTGGATCCCCTGTGGTCAGTGGCCAAAGCCAGACGGTGGTGCTCGAACCCGGACTGGATTCACCTCGACACTACCCCCTTCGCCGGGCTGGTGCGAAACCTGGGAGCCTTGGTCGGACTGGGGCTGGCAGTCAACTCCGAGACGTTCATTCAGACGTGTAAAGGCAAAAATGGTCAGAAAACGCGATTTAAACTCATGTGCTTAGCCGCCACCCTCACGAGTCTTCAAGCGTTTGATGTTTTGAAAATACCCACACACACACAGATGCTTTTTTACATCTTGTCTTTTTGTAAGAGCGCCTCAATTCCGTTGGTTGTGGTCGCTCTGATTCCTTACTGTGTTCGCCTGATGATGGGAGATGATGACAGGAAACTTGATTAAAAGAAAAAAAAATGTTTGTTTTAATGATATGAAATGAATGATTTGCTCATCTACTGTATATATACACATCTGTGACATTTTTTATACATGTTTATAAATAGTTGTTTTTATTTAATGCTCATTGAAAGGTTATGTTAAATATTTCATTTGTTTAAAATGAAAAGTTAATAAATTGTGTGGTTTGAAATGTGAGTGACTTTGATATATTTTTACAATCACAAAATGCTAATCAGTGTTTTAAAGAAGAAACCTAAAGCAGGCTCTGGATGCACAATTAAATGTCTAGAACATATCATAGGATACACTTTCACAATATTTTTGATATTGTACACCTTGCAAGGTTTTAAGCAGCTATAAAAATAAAAATAAATCACATTAAAGTAGTCAATGCATCAGATTATAAATGTGTGGAGTCCACACAAGGTATATGTTGATTCCATCTCTCCAGTCTTATTACATAACTTGCAACAGCAGTGTTTGAGCTGTTACAATTCATGCCGTCAACCTGCTGCGTATCAACAAAACACTCAATCTTGAGTTGCCAAGGTTGAGCCGTACTTTTCCGATGAATCAGCCAAACTGTAACGAAGCTGAAGAGAGGCTCTGATTTCATTCAATTTGCATTAGTAAACACATTAGTGAGCAGCATCTATTTGTTGTTTTCCCTAGTTGTGGATAGTTGCTAAGCATTCACTGGTACCTCTCGTCATTACATAAGTGTTCTAAGTAGTCCGATGAAGTGTTAACAAAGCAGTATTTGCATGATCCTTTTAGTAATTCGACTAATTGGTTGTCCTTGTACTGTATTTGGAGATTAATGAGGTCCTAAAGTGGGATGGTTGTCTTTTTATTTATTGAATTTGCAGATTTTTTTCAATATAAATCATTTCAACATCAACTGAGATAACAAAATCCTCAAAATGATGTTTTTCTCATGTTTTGTTGGGGTTTGATGGCTTTATGTCCTGTCAAAGTGATTGTATATGAGTTTCACCTGCTGTGTCGGCGTGGAAGTGTTTTCTGTCTGTGATGATTCCCCTCGGCTGCGCAGCGGAGTAGAACCCAGGAGCAGGAAGCCGGAAAACGAGAGGGAAGCACTGGTGGACAACTTAAGATTGTAATGGCAAATATAACTACAAAATAATCACACAAAAAATATACACAGGGGAAAAAAATTAACCAAAATAAAAACTTAACTGGTACATGGAAAAAAAGGCAAATATAATGAAGACAGAAAACACTTCCACGCCGACGCACAAAAACACGGGGTTGAAATACACAGACAGGGGTTGATGACATTAACGAACACCTGGGTCACACAAGGGAAGGAATGCCAGGAAGGACACAGCAGGTGAAACTCCGATATTATCACGTGGACAGGACACACAAAGAAAAAACACCCAGATAGAGCCCAGTGCAATCTGCAAATAATAGTTTTGATCTGGTCCACCATTAAAAACACGACCACAGAACCCAATCAACTCATACAACCGAATCCATGTGACACATATTTAACAGTACTAAAAAATAATGATCAAAATGCAAACAGTTTAAACACCTCTGTTCAAATGCAAGTTTTTTGTAATACAAAAAACAATTGAGTGAAGAATTTTGAAATAGAACACCATTTTCTGAGAATCCTTTGGTTTTAACTGATAGGAGCTCCAGTTGTGACCAGTTTGTAATAGGCACTCGTTTTGGCCATGAGTTCTTCATGAGTGCCTTGTTCTATGACAATGCCATGTGACATAACTGCGATGATGTCAGCATTCTGGATGGTGGACAGCCGGTGAGCAATGACGATGCAGGTTCGGCCTTTTCTCGCATCATCTAGAGCAGACTGGACGATCTGTGGAACAACAACCAATCATGTAAAGTTCATGCGGTGGTAGAGCTGGTGTATTAAAGTGGCTACCTTTTCGCTCTCTGTATCCAGAGCTGAGGTGGCTTCATCTAGGAGAAGGATTTTGGGGTTCCTAACAATGGCCCTGGCAATGGCGATGCGTTGTTTTTGTCCTCTTGAGAGTTGGGAGCCTTGCGCACCGACCTGAGTTTCATATTTCTAAGAATGTGTGTTCCATGGTTGAGAGGGAAAAAAAAAACATGCCTCAAGGTTAATATTGCGGTTGCATATTTTAAGGCTAGTTGGGATGATCAACACATAAATAATTTAAATAAATGATCAAGTATTAACATTTTAAAATCAATTTTTTGAGTTTTTTTTAGTCTTCTATAGGAAGGAGATTTACGCTCACATTTGGCAGCGTCATCACAAAGTCATGAAGGTAGGCTTTCTTGGCTGCCACCATGATTTCCTCCATGCTGACACTGCGCGTGTTGTCTCCATACTGAATATTCTCAGCTATGCTGCAGTCAAACAAGATGGGCTCCTGGGAGACGATGCCAATCTGAGATCTCAGGAAGGGCACGTTCACCGAGTTAGACGGCCGGCCATCGATCAACTGTAATCAAACGTGGGAATGTGTTGCCGAAATCTCCGACGAGTTGACTCATCTGGGAATGAAGATGTGCATTCACCCACCACTTTCCCTTGATCCGGGTCGTAGAACCTTTCCAGGAGTTGAACGCTGGTGCTTTTGCCGCAGCCGCTGCTCCCCACAAACGCCAACGTCTGACCCGGCTTTACAGACACCAGCAGGCCTTTCAACACGCGCACGTCCGGACGTGTCGGGTAGGTGAACTCACAGTTGACAAAGTCTATTTCGCCCTTGAAGTGCTCCTGAGGATGAAATGAGCAAATACAACACAAGACTGTAGAATTATCCACGTCAAAGCACTGCGTCTGTGTGCTGAAATATTAATGAATACAAACCCATTTCTCTCCTTCTGTTTCACTCATGCTTATTTTTGGGCTCCGATCCAATAGTTTGAAGAAATGAGCAGCAGCCGTCTTGGCTTTGGCGTAATCTGGAGTAAAAGAAGAAGCCCTGCCCAGTGCAGTCCCACTGATGACTACTGCTGATATGACCCTAGAGAAACAATACCCTAATTTGTTTTTGTCAATCACATTAAACATGCGTAATAGAGCTGAAAATGATTTTACCCACCTGAAAACGATCACGTATTGAAGCCCCTCAGAGTTAACCAAATACCCTCCATATCGAAATGAAGCAGCGTACGCCATAAAGATGACGCACTGGGACAAGCCAAAAAAGAACCCGTAGACGTTGGCTCGTTTCTTGGCAGATTTATAAGGACACTCGAGTCTTTTCTCATACGACTCTACAAATGAGGTCTCCTTGGTCAAACCTGCTATGGTTCTGATGTTGGCGAGGGCTTCACTGGAAACCTGTAAAAAAAATGTATACAACTGAATTCTAGGATTGTACTTTTTTACATACCGTATATTTCGGACTATATTGATGGCAATTTTTAATTTTATCATAA
This sequence comes from Stigmatopora argus, assembly GCF_051989625.1. Taxonomy (NCBI): domain Eukaryota; kingdom Metazoa; phylum Chordata; class Actinopteri; order Syngnathiformes; family Syngnathidae; genus Stigmatopora; species Stigmatopora argus. The sequence goes on from NC_135399.1 coordinate 12,824,445, forward strand.
ACCAAGAACAATGAAAATAAGTGCAACTCAATAGTCCGGAAAATACGATAAGTATAAAACTGTGGTAGGGCTAACCTGGCCTGCCTCCTCCATTGCCTTTTTATCTTCATTTGCAAAACCTGTCAACATTTTGGCTTGCAAGAGACCAGACAGCCCAATAAGTGGCAGGAAACACAAAATGACCAAGGTCAACTTCCAACTAAAGTAGAAGGCAATGATGAAAGAGGCCCCGATGTTGGTAAGCGAATTCACAATCATGCCAATCTGGGATCCTGTGGCCTGAGACATACAAAAGTTTACAAGTCATACACTCGAATCGTCTCTGTAATTTTTGGATCGTTAAATGAAATTGTCAAAAGAATTACTACTCACACCCTGAACCATGGAGGCATCCGTAGCCAGTCTTGTGGTCAGAGCTCCCGGGCTATTATGGAGATCATCAAACCATCCGATATCTTGTCTCAGCATGGCCTGGAAGCCCAACTTCCTTAGACGGCGTGTCAGCAACTCTCCAGACTTTGCAAAGGCGTACCCCTGCAACATGAGTCGATCATGAAAATCTGTCTTTTTGTTTCACAGTATCTTTATTAGCACATACCTGTAAAAACTGCGAAAAAACACTTATCACAGCCACAATGCAAAACAGCAGGCATATTCCATTGATTTCCTCCCTCTGCTCGTTTGCGTCAGCTAACGCAAAGGTCTGCGGGCATGAAAGAAAAAAGCAACAGGTCGATCTCTTGAGTTTCTTATTCAACTTCACGCAATCTTACCCCTAGAATTTGGCTGAACAGCACAGCGTAGATGGGGTTTACAGAGCCATTGATAGCAGCTCCCACAGATCCCAATACCATGTAGGGCCACTCTGACTGGTTGTACTTGAGGATTCGTGCAAGTGGGGCCGGTTGAAGATATTCGTCGTCGTCTTCTTCATACTCTGGCTGTTAAAGATTCACATTAAGCCATCCGATTCCACGAGAAAGAGGAAGGCAATTTTTTTCACATTAAAAACCCATACAATTTCCGTGACAATTGTTTGGCTAGAAAGGATCCCGAGGCTTTTCGATACAGTGTCGGGGCCAAAATCAGTGGACAAGTTGCTTTGAGATCGCAGTCGGACTGAGCTCCTGTGAGAATGATATGCATTAGTTTGCTTGGAGTGGTGCTCAAACTTTTTACAGTCAGTAGCACCACGAAAACAGAATCGGTTCTCAAAAACAACATGAACTCAATGGCTGCCATTGAGTGCACTAGATGTCCAGTCCATTTTGACCGGGTGCAATTGCTCCCATCCTCAAAATAGATTGGACATCTAGTGCTGTCAATGGCACTGTAGCATGAGCATTCTCTGGCAATGCTCCCAGTTCTAATCTATTGTGCACTATCAGTTCCAGGCAATGAGTAACCATTAGTCTAGAGGCAAATTATCTCCTTGACATGGTCACATTTTCATTTGACTCAACTTTACCTTTTACTCGACCTGGTGCTGCTTCGGCTAAAAGTCCTCACTTTGGTTTCATAGTTTTTCTCATCTGCATCTCCATGACCAGCATCTAGGCATTTCAAAATGAATTTTTATTGAAGAAAACACAAAAAAGTGGAGGTAAAATGAAACAAAATTTCCACAAACTAACCATTAATTGTCTTTGATACACCATGATTCTGCAGGGTGACTAAAGTGAAGTAGACGCCTTTCTTTTCCAAAAGCTGGCTGTGCGTTCCCTTCTCCACAGCCCGTCCACGTTCAAATCCGACAATGACGTCCGCTTTCCTGATGGTGGAAAGACGGTGGGCTATCGATATGGTGGTCCTGCCAATGCGTGCCTGCAATCATGAGTGTCATTTTCTGAAACAATGTGGGCAGAATGAGGAGTAACAGTTGCATACCTTTTCCAACGCTTTCTGGACAACTGCTTCACTCTCATTGTCCAGAGCTGAGGTCGCCATATCCAAGAGCAGGATCTTGGGATTGCGGATCAGCGCTCGGGCAATAGCAATCCTTTGCTTCTGCCCTCCACTCATCTGACCTCCACCTTCACCCACCAAAGTGTCAAATTTCTAGAAAATTAGAATGGAGGACTGTTTAAATCCCAACTTTAAAAATCGACAGACGAAAAACACTACTAAAACATGCAGTTTGTGAGTAAATTCAACTTTTCTTGAGATAAAAATACAACTTAAAATTATACAAATCTAACACCGGACTATGCTTGGAAATAAATATATCTGGAGAAGCTCTTTAAATGCCATTTTCTAGCTAGACAGCTAGTCTGAACGGTTGAGAAAAGTGGAACCTTTAATGTTAAAATTGGCAGCCCTCTTACCTATAACTATTACTGTGATTATGACAAATAACATGTATACAATAAAAATAATGAAATAAAATTTTAACGTTCATCTATATTTAGGGTTAATCAAGCATGTATGTTTATTATGACTTGAACATACTTGTGGAAGATCTTTTATAAAATTATAGGCATTGGCCTCTTTTGCTGCCTGGATAATTTCATCCATGGTCACTCCTGGTTTCCCAAAACGTATATTGTCTGCAATAGTTGTGGCAAACAGCACCGGTTCCTGTTCTACGATTCCAATAAGTGAGCGGAGCCACTTGATGTTCAAACTTCGGACGTCATGGCCATCCAGAGTTACCTACGAGTGAGATTATTAGTTGAAACGACATCACAACAAATCCAGAGCGCAGTTTTTGCGAGCACTGTCTCACTTTTCCTTCCTTTGGATCGTAAAACCTTTGGATGAGCTGGACTGCTGTACTCTTCCCTGAACCGCTCGGGCCAACAAAAGCGGTGGTTTCGTCTGCTTTGACTTGTACACTTAGGTCATTTAAAATCTGAAAGTAGATTGTTTAGTTATTGCATGATACGTATAATGCTGCGTGGATCTGTTTGGTTTAAATGACTTACCATGACGTCAGGTCTGGAAGGATAGAAGAAAGTGACGTTATGAAACTCAATGTCACCTTTCACTTTGTCTAGTTTATGGCCGTTTTCAGAAAAGCAATTGATTTCTGCCTCCTGTGGGTAAAAGAAAAAAAGAAAAAAAATGAAACACAAACCTGAAGAAAAAAAATCTTGTCAAAGCAATTTAATGGCAAATGATAATCGCCAACTCTCAACTGTGAATGGAGATATTCTGGCTGTACCCTGTCAATTGTTTCAAAGATGGACTTTGCAGCTGCACGACCTGAAGCAAAAGCTTCAAGACAAGGGGAGGCCTGACCCAGGTTTATTGCGGCAATCAGGACTCCAAAAAACACCTGGAAAAATAGATAGCTGTCAAAAGAAAACACGGAAGCGCAATGAATGTAAAAGACTACATTCATTTTACATACCTGTATAAGAGTACCAGGAGATAGCTCCTTCTCGTCGATGACCAGTTTTGATCCGTACCAGAATGCCAGTGCATATGTAAGAAAAATGATGCACCACAGATATCCTTGAAATATTCCAATAATCGCACCTTTTTTTACTCCCCAGTTCTGAGCGTCCACGAGGTTTTGGTCATACCTGAATATTTGCATTTGTTTAAAACACAGACTTCATTGAACTGTGGCCCTTAAAAAAAAAAAAAAAAAAAAAACGACTACCTTTTGACCTCTTTGTTCTCCCCACCAAACGCAGCAACAGTTCTAATGGACGAAAGGACTTCATCGGCCACAGCGCCCGCCTTTGCATACGCCTTCAGCTCTCGTCCTGTTAGCCTGGCCACTGCCTAAAATAATAAAGTATATCCACACAAATTGGATCACATAAAGTATAGACATAAGGCCTGATTTACTAGACATATTTGAAGAAATGCACACAATATCGGCAAGTGGCGTAGGCCTCACAGTTCTGAGATTAAGCACTGGAATATAAAACTTCCCCTGTGACTCGTGTGAGGACAAGCGGTATGGAAAATGAATGAATGTACACATATAAGACCTCTTGATGAAAACTAAGTGTACCGTATTTTCTGCACTATAAGGCCCATGGGATTATAAATAGTAACAGTAATAGCAATAATAATAATAGCAATAGTAATAGTAACAGTAGTAGATTGTGTTATACATCCATTAGATGAAGCTGTGCTAAAGGGAATTTCAAACAATGATTAACTCATATTGATCAATGTGAGGCGCATCGGAGGGCTTTTGAGGAAATGTATGTCTTTTAGCTCCGCCTCATAATAATTTTGATTGTGTATGAGCTCCAACTTTACCATTGCCATCAGTCCGGCAGCGACGCCAATCAAAGGGCTCACGGCAATGACGACCAAGGTCAGCTTCCAGCCCCCGATGAAGCCCACCATGAAGCCAAACACGAAGGTGGAGAGCCTCTCAAGGAAGAAAGACGCCTGGTCGGCGATGGCATTATTGATCTTGTTGATATCGCTGAGAAGAATTCCAAAACACATATTTCAATGACATTGATTTACGCCCTATCTCCAGCTGGGAGTCTCACTCGGATAATCTTGTGTTGAGTTCACCAACAGAGTTGCAGTCAAACCACCCGATTTCCATTTGCATAATTTTGTGGAAATATCTCGTTCGGATTTTCAGAGTCTGTCTTGCAGCAGCCGTCACCCACAGAACAATCTGGAGGGGAAATTATTAATTATATACTAGATGTTAAATTATGTTGCTGGAATTGGGTGAAGCAGATAAAATACTCACTTGAAAATAACTTAGACATAAAACTCCTAGTCCAATTCCGATGTAGTAGTATGCAAACGTGGTCATCTGGGCTTCAATATCTACCCTGTCAAGAGAATTTAATTATATAGTTCATATTAGTTAGGTACTAGTATGTATTGACTTTAACTCATTGGCTGCTATTGGCGACTCACCCACAGACAACTGTAACATTTTCATCAGGCTCATAAATTGAGCCATTTATCCAGTGGATTATGTTGTCCTGGCAGGTTTTATTTGGGTCTTTCAGTTCTTGAATTTCCTGTTCATAAGTTACAAATGTGTTGGTCATCATGCCGTACACCAGAAGCATGAGAGGGGCGGCGGATCCATGTATTAACGCGCACACACTCCCCACTGCCATCATTACAATCTCCTTCCATGTTGCAAATCGAAACTGGACAAAATAAAACACATTATTGAGGGTGAATCTTCTCAAGGAAGGAATCCTAATATAATATGTTTTTTTTCTTTACCAGTTGAAAGTATCCAACACTGAGCGTGTTCTCTTCTTTATATTTCTTGTCATCCCTGTAAATATTGTGTTTAATTAATATTAGTGCCTGAAATATTATTTTAGTGTTCAGATTAGTCACAAAACTTACCTATTCCTTTGTTTGCCTGCAAATGAGGAAAATGATTTATCAATGTGGGAAAACAGCCAGCCTAAATCATTACTCGACATCTATGTTGGTATAAAGTGCCTTAGACAGTGTATTAAACTGAGCTATGTTGGTTTTGATTTATTTATTTAATCTTTTGCATTCTCTTGACATTGCAAAATGTATTTCAATAGTGCAAATATAATATATGCCGTTTTGCAATATTCTTATACCTCAAGATTATTTTTCTGCTTGAAAATTGATTCTGATCATGACACCAAAGGCTCTTTTAAGTAACATGAATCATTGCACGTTTTCTTTTAATTCATTGAATCCACTCACCAATTTCTGCCACAGTTGGAGTAAATTTCACAGTTTTCTTCATATCACTCCTGAAAAAGAGCAAAATCAAGATATCTTACATTAGCTTAATAAATGACCACACTGACTTCATCCTTTTTATATAAAGTAGATGAGTTGTGAACTTGTGTTCTCAGTGTTCTTTTCCATCCTTTTATCCATTACTACCAATTATGCTGCTCAGGGTCAGAGTGACTTGAAGCAAAAGGCAGATGAAAAGCAACAAACATTAATTCACCATTTTATTTCACACTAATTAAGAATTTTCAATCAAACAATCATTGTGTTATTTATGTGGTGAAAACTGAGTATCAGGAGAAATCCCACACAAATAGGAGTAAATGAAAGATCCAAGTTGATATTTGAAATTTGACTGTGAGATGAATGAATGGAACACATTTATTAAAATCAATCGATTATCCATGTAAAAAAAAGTGGATTTACATTCAAATAATGATACAGAGGAGGAATAACAAAAAAGATTGTACGGTACCTGCACTGGACGGCTCTCAGTCAATGTGTGGTTTCTTCAGCAAAAACACAACAGGAGTTAATAAGACAACCTATGCCCCTCCTCTTCTACTATTATCTATAGTTCTATTATACTGATAAGGTGTGTTTCAGCACTATTTCCACAGTAAACAGAATGTTAAAAACTACATCAAGATCTTCAAAAGAAAAAGAAAAAAATCAACTCTAAACTGAGAAACCGAATGTTTTCATAAGAGAACCTAATGGGTGATTTAAAATGGGAATATTTGATATTAGTATTACGATTAAGAGACTGGAATTAAGAATGTGTTTTGGCTGTTATCAGGGGTGATTGTAAAATGAGTTTAACGACCGCAAGGACATTAGTTGTGGTCAAGTGCTCGTGAACTGGGAGTGCACGCGCTGGAATGCAGACAATCCATAAACCTTGTGAAAGCACAGTTGACTTGTAATCATTAAAACAATTTAATTCTTTGGCCCATTTAACTACACACAATTAATACTGGATATCCACACGAGGGTCTTGGGGGTTTCTTGAGAACATCAACTTCAGTTTAATACAGTTAAGTATTGAAATGACAAGCTATTGCAATTTTATGCTTCATAAATCGATTTTTCATTCGTTTTTTTTTAAATCTTAAAAAATAATAAATGTAAAAATATATTGTTGAATACCGGATTGTAGAACGTTTATTTTACTGTTTTGTTAGATGAATAATAATAACAAATAAAACACAAATAGTTTTAATGATTAATTTAATGATGTTAGATTGACACTTCATTTACTTATCTGTCTTTTTTCCCTGTAAAATGTGAATGCCCTTTGTAGTTACCTCTGTAATTTTAGGTTGCTTCGCAGCTTCCCTTCAGATTACAAAAAACAACTAAAATATTTAAAATCAAATAAACATGGTGACAAAAGGTTAATGACTGCACGGACGTGTGTTTCCATATGGAATTTGCTCTATCTGTACAAATGCTCTGATACAGTATACCCAACAAAGGTTGATTAATAATGCCAGGAGAAGGAGGGACTCCAGTCAAACACAATGTTGCAATAAAAACAAACCCACCGGATTTCCTTCATAGAGTTGAGAGTTACTGTGATTATGGCTCGTGAAAAAATAATAATTTTCTTTATTTATACATCATATTTATTTATTCTTTAGATTTTGTGGAATGGATTGCTTTCTAATTTTAATTACTACTAGTTTTGGCATGAGTAAAAATAATATATATGTATATGCATAGGTATATATCTATATGTATAGGTATATATGCATAGGTATATATGTATATGTATATATGCATAGGTATATATGTATATGTATAGGTATATATGCATAGGTATATATGTATATGTATAGGTATATATGCATAGGTATATATGTATATGTATAGGTATATATGCATAAGTATATATGTATATGTGTAGGTATATATGTAGCATAGGTATATATGTATATGTATATATGCATAAGTATATATGTATAGGTATATATGTAGCATAGGTATATGTATATGTGCCTATGCATATGCATATTTATATAATAATAATAATGGAAGAAAGGCCTGGGCTAGATTGCCTCAAAAAGTGAAGGATGAGTACGGACCAGCTTTTGTGGAGAATGGTGAGTCACTACCAACCCTCCCAGTTCTAATGGATTGGTCGTCTAGCGTCGTGGCTGGCGTTGAATGAGTTCATATTGCAGCACTCACACGTAATCTGAAGTGAAAAACAAAGTGTAAGTGTAAAAAAAAGTTACAGAATTTGAAGAGGAGGTTTTTCCCACTTACACCTTCTGTTTTCCCTTTTCCACTCTCAGGAATCGGGGCGCTTCGTAGCTTCTCATCTGTTTTCCAGATTATGACTTCCGACTATTTCTGGCAATGTTTTTTGGGCAGGTTAAAACTGTTTTCAACATACTTGGCCAATTTTAATTCATTTGATTTTCTCAAACATGGAGACCCCACAAGAACTACATCAAAACTCTATTCAGATATACAACCCAACATACCTGTTTATATTACAGAAATATCTTTGTGTAAAATGCTAAAGTCAATATTAACCATTCTGAGAGTCAGTCATTCGGTCATGTAGGTTTTTGTCTGACTGTATTCATTAACTCTATTAATCTAATCACATTTTGGCATCAGGGTGAAATCTTCAGATAGGATGTCTTGTAAAACATCGCAGATAACAAACTGATCATATTACGCCGCACAGAGGAATTCGACTCGTCTGACAGCTTTTATATTTAATTCCTGTCATTGTCCAAGTATGACTAATTACTTGGCTTTGTGTGAGTTATAAACATGATGTAGTCAATCATGAATGATACTTTCTTTAAAGGCTAAGTTTGACGACTGGTTTTATTTTTAAACAGTCCCACCTTCGTGAGTTTGACACAATTCTCGTGTTGAATTCGGAATATATTTGAATTCAGGATATTTGCAATTCAGTATTATTATAAGGAATATACAGTACTGTCAGTCACTGCCAATGAAGGGCATCAGAGGGTGCTATAACTCCTTTGGAAAACAATACATAGACGCTTTGAACACACAAGTAATAGAAATATATGAGCAATGGTAAATCTCAAATATTATATTGTCTATAAGAAACTGTTTTGTTTGAAATGATAAAATTAGAGGATGATTTTAACTGTATTTTATCATAGCATTGTGTTGTTTCTTATCTATACATAGTTTACTTCCAGTAAACTCTTAACAAGTATACATACCTCCCTGTGGTCATTAATTACACATATATTCTTCTGACATAAATTGTTTTAGAGGAATACAAAAACAGGTAGATATGCAGTAATGAGCTGTCGCAAATTGGGTGCTGCGGGTCTTGTGAAATATGGAATTGGAGCCTTTTATAAATGAAGACAAATTATAGTTTGCACTTTGTTTAGTAATATAAAGGTCGAGACTATGGTTGCAAAAAAATGTACTATTTCAGAGAATCTTGTGCATTTTCACAATTCACACATAGCTTGATATAATAAATTGTATTGCCAAAGGAGGAATTAGGCCAAGCAGACTATGACAGATAATTATGACACATTCATTTTATAGGATTTGAATTCATGGCTTGAATTATTGGAATTCTGCAGAGGGTGCTTTGTCAGATTCACAATTACTGACCCTATTTGAGTGTGAAGGTTGCAGTAACTTCAAGTTCTTTGCAAGCAAGCTTCAGCAAATTCTTTCGCTTTCCCTCAATACTTTTAATGAACAGCAGAAATCTGCCTCTGGTGGAACATCCCAAGTATATTCAACTGGCACTTTTTTTTGTCCTTTGTCGACTTTATGAAGCTTTTACTATCATCAGCAGCCAGAGTTTTAACTATGGCATAAAAAGATAACCACCTTACATCATTTTTCTCCTTTACTTTTTCAGCCCATCCTGAATTTCAAAGTATTTTTTTTATTAATTAAAGCCGCTTGGGCCAGATGAACTGTCAACACTAATTATCTGATAAAAGCAAGCTTGCATGAAAAGCAATATAAGCTCATTGTTGCCAATCCACACAAGGTGAAGGTAAGTCTGAATGAGTTTTTTAGAGCTGGACGAGCCCATGATGAACTTTTTGGCTACCATTGACAACATCTAATTCAATTGAATTGTGAAGACAGACAGTGAATCTTTTGATATCAGCAACTTCGACAGTGATAGACGCCCAATCCATTTCAATGGAGAGAGTCTATCTTTTGCTATTCATCACCGTCAATGACAGCTAATGAGTTCATACGTCACAGTCACTCTGCCTTGTCATATCCGACCGACCGAGACATTCCTATCATCCCAAATCCTTTGCAGTAATTGTAGCATTGTAGAACCGTTAAATAGAAATGACAGCTATAGGATTTGGAGCTGAAAAATTGGAAAACCTGTTGGTAAAGATGCCCACTAACGTTATTTTTTTTAAAAATAAATAAATGACTGTTAAGTTGAAAACAGTTTTGCCATTGTGACCATTACGTGTTATGAATAAGCCATTTACAAATAATACTTAAATGTAAACAGGCACAGACTTGAAATAGAATTGTAGAAATAAAACTAAAATAATATGCAATTCAGAAATGCTATAAAGAACTTCTATTTCTAAAATACATTGGTTTAGCATAATGCAAAAAGAATACGGTGTCAAGTACAGATTTAAAAAAAATAAGAACATGGGGTCATGTCCAACTGACGTTTGACATTTTTTACTGGAATAAACTGGAATAAATAAATATACGAGTGGAGAGAACGAGTGACTATAACTAGGAACTTTTCTAAATACTTTATACGTGAAATCAATAGCACACTAACAAAATACACACTTGTTTTGACTGTCTTCAGAAAAGAAAATGTCTAATGCAGTTCATAATGCTTTTTATAATGTAACATTCACAAATTGAAACCCTGTCATTGTCAATATGGTCACGTATGGCCACGGAAAGCCACAAAATATGCCCAGAGAGCTCATAAAATGCAATTAATTTAAATTGACAAGATTAGCTCGGAGCTTTGCCTCACATCACCATGTCCATGACACAAGCATTTGAATTAAACCTTGGCTTAAACAAAAATGGCAGTCTTAAATAAATCAATTAGATACAATAAAATATTTAAACACATTTCTCATATCTAGCAAAACATTAGGAAAATGATCAGTATTTATAATTCATCCTCCTGTGAGAAGCAAAGACCAGATGAAAATCAAACATTTAATTAGAAAAAAAACCTAAAAATATAAGACAATTATTTTGTTTCACAGGTTTCCACGATTTATTTGCATCAGTGTTCAGCTCTCCAGTTACACACGTTAGTAACACAAAAAGCATGGTGCTTGTAAACAATGAGGGCCAACTAGTTTTTTGGGGGGGGCACATGCCAATTTATAGATTTTTTTTTAAATTATTAAGACTAAATTCTAAAATGAAGCCATTACGTTCATGATCCACCGTTAGAATGTATGACTGCATCCTTTGAGCTTGTTCCACAATGAGTAAAACCGAGCATTTCTCAAGGCCACTTGGAGTATTTCTTTTTTTCAGAATAGATCAAGCTTACCTGCAAACAATCAGCTGCTGAGACAATTGCTACAACGGATAACGACTGGCGAAAGTTATTGGTAATACATTCAGAAGGAGGTGAGATAACACCCGGGCAAATATTCATATTGTGGAGGCAGCGAGAAAAAGATAGGGGACACTGTTGTCAGCTGCCCACTCTTACAAAATACTCAACTCTGTCATATGAATAATGCACGATGGGTTGCATGTGGAAATGTGGGAGTTTATCTTGATTGCGGTATCCACTGGGATGATGGTGTGGGGTTAAACATATTTATCTCTTCATTTCCAAAGGAAAATGAAGGATATTAGGATAAAGGAGTTCAACAGAAAATAGCCATATAATAAGTGCTTCGAAATATTTGGTTTTTATCTTCTTTTTGCCCAGCAGAGAGAACAATCACATTTAGCTTTTCCTGCTCATAATGTGGGTTCACTTTAGGGGTCTTGAAATTTATTTGGGTGAATGGCTTTCTGATATCAGATCCAAATTTGGATGGAATTTGTTTGAATTTGGTAGAATTTTCCCATCTTTTCTTATGTTCATAACAATAAAAAGTACCACAATTCACATTCTGTTTCTCGCCATAGCTGACTATTGACCGGCAAATAAACATATAAGCTGATCAAAACTTTTAAAAGCTTTGCTAATGTTAAGTAAAATGAAAGTAAATTTTGTATTATTGTGAATCTTAAAATAAAAATGTACGTCACATTTCCGTCACGAATTGATTGATTACTTCACATCTCCTCTTGTGGTGTATGAAGGCAAAACCAAAATACATCATGTCATTATCCATAATTATTAATTCCAAATCTATAATTAGGTACATATTATCCCTATGTTCCTGTGTTCTGTGTTATTTAACGCACGTTCATGTGTCATTCGTCAACATTTCCTTGTTGAAAAGTTAAAAATATTCTCATTTCTTGGCTTTTAGGTGTCAAAAATGTGTAGGATGGAGAAAAAAGCTGCATCATGTTGTTGAACTCAAGGCAAGCCTGCATTTGGTTTCCACATCTACACAACAAATGGCATCGTCGACAAAATACAATTCAACATCAACGACTTGCATAAACATTTCAAACACTATAAAAGTCATTTCAAAGGAAAAGGAATAGTGAATCAGCACTAATGTAGTGCATAAAGAATTATTTTGTTTACTCTCAGGGGAAAAAAGGCTTTCTACGCAAACAAGTTGTGACACTTCCTTTACGAATATCCAACTAGAATGAGAAAATTGTTCAATGTTCAGACTCTGTATGCCATAAACTGTTCCCTTTGGTCCTTCTGGTTTTCAACACATCAAATGACCACATGCTTCACTTTTGGAAGCTTTGATAATTTCAGGCTTGCAAGTCAAACTGCAGATTAAGAAAACAAAATCCTCTGCAGGACAATTTGGCATGTGAACGTGTCATTAACAGCAAATGCCTGAGTACCTTGGTCTGTCCGTACCACGTGTGGTTTGAGAATGTGTTGTTGTGGAGAAAACCAACGTGGTTACATATCAATGTCCCCATCGTATGCCAGGGTCAAAGGCTTTTGTAGCGGAGGAGAAGTCTTTGTTATTTGGTCTGGTTTACTGCAAAGAAAAAAAAATTGAATAAATAAGGCAAGTGTGACACAAAATAACATGACAAATGATTATAAATAGCATCCTATTGTTTCCATATGTAATTGGGTATAGGTTTTATTACAGCCATTATTTTGATTTTAGCTACCATTTCATTTTGAGAATATTTTAACAAAAGTGTCATCTTCTAACAGTGTCTCAATGAGGAATTTTGACAAGCATATAACAGCGTTTGCCATTTTCTAAAGAGAGCTGAAGTTTGTATTACAAAGAATAGGCATGATATTTCATAAGCTGTGTGAAACAAACCTTGTCATCTGTCATTTTTGGTTCAAAGTGGCGTGTAATGGTAAGACCAATGGCCCTAGAGAACTAAGAAAAGTTGTAACACAGCGAACATCACAAAAATGACTACATTTGGTGTGTTTCAGAAACTGAAAATAAAACAATTTATCATTAAATAGCGATTCCTGCACAATGCCACACTACACTCGCTGTGATATCTGACTTGAGAGTTCCATTATGTGATAGCAACAAAATAATGGCACAATGTTGTGATGGGTATAAGTCATCCTTGACAGCGTGGAGAACAGATGGATAGCCATTTTTGCAGCTTCTAAGTACTTTCCCTGTCTGCGTGTATGATGTATTTAAAGCCTTCCATGCAGCTAAAGTTTTTGTGAAGAAATTAAATTTAGTACATACCAGACCAGGAATGAGAATGCAATAACGAAGAGTATTAAGATGAATCCGACAGCAGTGACGGCGTAAACCCACGGCTTTACTTTTCCATCTGTGCAATGAAAGTCCACTTTTAGATATACTGTATGTATATATATTCAAGCTTTATGAGGGAAAAAAAAATCAAGTTTTATGCTCAAATTGTAGAAACTATATAAAATATTAGGCTCTACTGACGTTTACACAGTCTAATGGCTCAAATTTTTGCAGCACATACTGATTAGCCTGGTAGAAATATTGGACTTGAATGAATTCCGCCCACGGCTTAGCCATTCAAGCTCCATAAAGCCAGTAGTCAAAAGTAATGCCCTCTTGCGCAAGGGTCAGGCAGTACAGATCATTTCTATTTCAGTACCTGGCCCAACAGGTCGTAAGGTCCACTCTGTGTGGCGGTCTCGGGCCCGGGATGGTTTTAATCTTCCCGAGTTAGTTTTTACGTCAGCTTTCTTATTGGCGTCGACTCCTGGGGTTCGAGTGCAGTAGTCCAAGAAGCCATTTGTAGTCATGACTTCGGTGTAACCCTTCTCGCATCCACACACACCACTCTGCATGGAAAGCGGAGGCATTATGTCCATTCACTGTATAGATTGAACAACCCAATCTTTCCCGAGCTAATGTATATTGAAATATTTTAAACATTTTATCACGAAAATTTAGCCAAGTATTTAAGAATATTGAGATGTTAGAACCAATTTTCATGGTTATCACTCTCTATTTTAACACATTGACTGCCATTGATGGTGATTGACGACAAATTAATCTTTGGGGGACCTGGGGCAAACATTAATAAAATGAAAATGAATAAAATCAGAAATATATTGTAACTGTCCCAGCAACGCTCTGAAGTTGAATTTTTTTTTCACAGTGTTCACTTAATTGCCTGGCATTGACAGTTATTGACCTTCAATTCATTACAACTTTGTACATTCATTTGCCCTTCCCAGTCAAAATTAATTGGATGTTTATTATGGTCAATGGCAGGTGATGAGTAAAATATTGAATACGTGTGTTGCCATGCTCAACAAGTATTGGCAATTTTTCCAGCCTTTAATATCAACCTTCTCGGCAGACTACTATACGGTATTTAACTGTTTGCATGTACACAGTTAATTATTAAGACATACAGAATAAGTCTATTAATAAAAATGCATGCTTAACCGGTATGCATATTTCACAGAATAACTAAAAGAACAGATTTATTTCCATAAACGAATCTCATTAATAGTTCCCAAGTAATCCGCATTTTGAGAGCTGGTGGCTTGCACTTGCATGAAGGCAACTGCAAGGGGCAGTAAACCTTCAAAATGTAGTCACGTCTCTTTAATTTGTATGCAGTTACCCGCCTTCTCCAGGTGTAAGTGCATCCTGGCACCTAGCCTGCATTTATTGGCATTAATATGATTATATTTTATGGCCTGCTGTTAAAAAATCAAGATGTCATCATTCAAAATCCATTTGAAGCGACCCCGACGATGTGGCAAGCTAATCAAGAATCGATCACAGTTGTTTGAGAACACTATTTTGTGATCTTACCGAGGTGCAGTGTGAGAAGGGCTTGGTGCAGGGTGGGAGGCAATGCCGGACTACGCTGGGTCTTTTCTGCGGGAAACACCCTCCTAGAGGAAGAGGAGGAGGAGAGAAAGTCTTTCGCTTCAGTGCCTGGACTCATCGATCACTAAATTAATGTAGTGTCACCACTGATTAATGGGCTGAGTTGCCTATCAGAGTCCATGATCAATCTGCAAACATTTTAATTCCAACATGGGAAAATTACATGTCAAAATATCAAAGAGTGTTGGGCTTCCTCTCCAGAGGGAGGTTAGTCCTCCTAGGTAGGCTCCTATTTGCCAGAAACACTTCCTTTAAAATGATAAGATCACACTCAGCTTCTATTTACAGCCCACAGAGCTCACCCTAAGCCTTCATTCCCACAGCACCGCTACCTTTGTTCCATTTCTCTGTGCCTGCTTTTCTTCCCACACATACAAATGCATGATTATATTTATATGGATTGAAAGTCTCCCAGCTCAGCCTCTGGCTTATTGATTACTTATGCTAAGAGTGAAGGTAGAAATCAATGAAGGCCGCACCGAGAATAGGCACATCAGATGAGGTGGTAAATTCAAATAGAGCGCTACACTAAAATTCGTCTTTTCATGTGAGACGTGTGAGAGGTGTCAGCCCCGCGGACGATTTTTCGTACTGTTAGCAATCATTTGGAAATTAATGTGTTGGATTCTGTTGGAGAGAATTAAATGTGTTGTGGGGAAAATGACACAAATGAATACAAAGAGCTGCTTTTCAAATAATAAAGGTATTTAAACAAAGAGTGAATCATGTCCATCGACTTTTTGTTTCTGGCAAAATAAACATTTCAATAACATTTTTGTAATCTTCAATGAAAGATCATGGATGGCAAAAATTAGAGAATATATTTTGCTTTTTTTCCTATTCAAGAAAAAAATCATTTTAAAAACAATGAGGAAAAAAACGTGATAATAAATCGCTCTTTTTTAGAACAAATACAATTTACACATTTCCTTCAACTTCATATTTCCTGCTAGTGTAATCTTCAAATAAAATTTGAATGACTTCAATGATCGACAACTACAGTAATCTTGCTTTGCCAAACAACCAAAATCATAACTATGATGAGTTTGACACTTCTGCATGTAGGTGATGCAATGTGTACTCCATCTACATTGTAATTATTCATGAAATATCAGTTGCACGCTCCATTTGTGAAATATTGTGCATTGCTAAAGATGTTACATCTTTTCCAGTTGTTCCAGGAGAAACATAAAACCTTGCATGCATATTGATGCACTCATAGCTCGCAACAGCTTGACGAGGATAAAAGCAGAACTAGGACATTTGAAGCATCAATAGAACAGAGTGTAAAGCAAATTTGCATATTTCTATGACAACGGTTCCTTCAAGACCCATCTGGGATGATGGGCTGACAGTGCACATGTTCACCTGTTACGACGACACCATCCGAGCGTTGACACCACACTGCTCTCTCATTATTGCTCCATCCCCCTGTCCTCCACTGGTAACTGTAACATTGGCCTCCTGCAGCAGAAGTAGAGAGGCAGATGATGATCATTAGCAGTACATATCGACCATCCAGCGTGGTTGTTAGACTCCGATGGACATTTACCAGAGATGTACTACATTACTGTGCAAGACGAAATGTGGTTGGGGGGAAAAAGGGATATCATTTACCACTTGGCGAGGATTACAGGAAATGGGATTTGTTACAATAAGGTGGAAATGATTTAGAGACAATTTTGCTGGAGGGGAAAAGTCTGGTGAATAAAATTCGAAAACATTCTAGTCACATTTCATTCAGATTTTTTCCATCAATAAAAAAACAAGATTAAAGATTAGATGACTTAGATTCGCAAGACAGATATATTTAGTCAGACAAGAATGTGGCATTAAATAAAATGTCAAGTACTTGCCAAATGGTTTTAAATTTGCCTAATTAGTGAGTGAGTAAAATGCCTGTGGTTTATTCAGAATGTGAAAATACGAAAGGGTAAGCCTATTTACTGAAGCAACAAAAAAAACAACAACTGTAGTTAGATGAACCAATCCACCCAAACTCCTGGAAAATACATGCAGTATATATACCACATCCTGTTTGTCCACTGAACTGGGCAGCCGCCTAATGCTTCATCCTGAATATTTCATTAAAATTGAATAGGTAATAAAACAGTTTTGACCTTTGGATGCTTAGAATACTGACCTTTTAATAATGACCTGGAACACTGTTAATATAGCAAAATCATCATTAATATCATGACTGCGTATCGAGGTATGCAAGAGCAGTGATTAACCTTTATGCCTTGCTTTAGTTAAGCCCAACTGTATATATCGTACAATTATTATATGAAGCTATGGACTATAGGTGGATGAGAAGCCTTACAATGTGGTGAGAGTGTCCCCAATTTCAGCCAATCACATGGGATGTGCAAACATCTAATCACATTGCTCTAATTATCATGCCGATTTAACTGACAGCCAATAGGGTGCATAAAACAATACCATAGGTTAGAACATCTTGCTTGATCATTTGCTTTATGTGGTGGAGCAAAATTGAATGTGCAAGAAAAAAAGCCTTGATTTACACTTCTCTGGTGGTACATTCTGGTATGAACATGTTGGATCCATCATTAAATAGTGATAGATTTGTGACAGTGCAAGTATTAGTAGACAAATCATCCAAAAACAGCAGCATTTTTTTGTTAAATTTTTGATAAGGAAAAACAACATTATAGTTTAAAATACTATTAATAGAGAATGTGAACATCTTTAAAGTAACTTTACAAAATAACACATTGGCTGACACTGGCAGTGATAGCGCATTTGCTGCCAGCCTCTCCTAGTCCAAATTGATTGGACATCTAATGCTGTCAATGGCACCGGAAAAAGAGCTTTCAATGGCAGCTATTTAAGTTCAAATGGTTTTGGTCTCTATTGCTGCCAATGATAGCGGATTAGTTTATTTAACTAAATGAGAAGAGGGTTCCTCCGTACCTTTACATGGCTGAGTCTCAAAGACTTGCTGTGGACAGGTGTCCTGGTTCTGGGTAACTTGAATGATCACTGCTCTGGAGCGGGATTGACGTCCTGTGCTTTCAAAGCTCCGCCCATCCACACAAGTCAATTGGCATGAGCTCCAAGTTGACCATTCAGCCAAATGGCAGTCTCCTGAGGAAAGAAACAGACAAAATAAAAAACTTTTTAGCTTTAACTTTTTAGCCAGTACATTTTAGTCAATAGTATACAATATAATACTTTCCAACACGCGCTTATATGCACTATTATACTGTTACGCACTGTTTGTTATAGTTTCGCAGTCCACTTTTTTTTCTTTACAGAAAGAAATGCTACTATACATACATGACAGCTTTTGGAGAGATCAGTTTAAAAGCTCATCCAGTTATTTTACAGCTCATGTCAGCATGCAGCTCAGTTCCAGAGCTTCCTTATTAGACTTTGAGCAGTATGAGGGCTCTTGATGGTGTGCTGAAGAGTAAAAGCTTATTTGACCCTTGTGACATGGAACATTATTCTGCAGGAAGTAGCTATAAGATGAGTATATAAGAGTGCACTGTAGTTAAAAAGTGATGGAAAGGCAAAGAAAAGGTACTCGAGTATAATCCTTCAACAGCACCATTTCTCTTTCATTACTCATTCTCTGCAAGGCACTTGAGAGCAATTTGATTTTTCATTAATGTGAATATTGTGTTTATAATACTTTAGGCACCAAAACGACCAAACTGCTGTCATTTGAGTTCACATGCAATCTTCCTGCTCAATCTGACTATATCCTGCAATTGTAAGGTTATTTAGTCATAGATTGTGTTGTCATGTCCTGCAAGTAGGCTACAGCAGAGTACTTTGTACATCAGGGAAACTGTGAATTTTTCTTGTTATTTCAGGTTCAACTCCCACGTACAGTTGAGGAATATGACTGAGCTTTCATCAGATTTACGTATAGCATAAATATTGACTGTACTAGGAGTCCGCTTATACTGATTGTAGTATACAGCAGCGACATACTTTACTGCACATTGCATACATTAGAAGAGGCCTTTCCCTAGCTGCGGCAACTTTCACAAAGTGACACACAATCACATCAAAAGACTGTGATCCTGAGCCCGAGCTTGCGGCACCAGTGTGTTGAGTGAGGAATTAAGGCAAACATCAGAGGCACACTGCAAGATGGTATGTCTTCATAGCAAACAGGAGACTGTGGCTTAGCAACCACTATTAGCTCATAGAATTATTCCTATGGTATATATTCTGTCATTTTGGAAACAATAATGCAAATCAGGATTTTCTTTATCCATCCAATCCACCTTTAGTGTACTGGTGGACCTTTGGCTATGAATGTAAAAATATGTGTGGACAGTCCAATTTCACAGGCACATAAAAACATATTGCATTTATGATCATTTTTGATACGCAGGAAGATAATATGTAGGCTATACCCTCATCCACCATCTGGCTATCCTCTTTTCCCCTCTTTAACATGAAACAGTTGGTGTAGCTGGCCCCATTACAACAGTCTGATATGCTGTTTAAAATTCCATGCAGCAACACAGTGACAGATCAACAGAAAGAGTTGATGCTTAGCAGAATTAAAAGGCCATTAGAACACATACACACAAACACCTACACTACAATTGATTTAACTGATTTAAATGTTATTTTTAGTGCCACTGAAAGCCCTAGACGTCCAATCTGTTTTAACGAAGAGGGCTGGGAACAATCATTCCCTGAAATCCTCTTCCTTGTCCATCCTGTCTTGTACCATCAATGGCAGCTAATGACTAAATGAGTTAAGGGTTAAAATGGGGTAAGAAAATAATATTTTACTGTAACTTCATCAACTAAATGGGTAATTAATTACTATGGTACTGATTGAGTTGGCAATAGTAGCTGTTTTCAGCAGCAGCTGAAATGTGAAAGAGTCTGGGGAGGGGATGGATTCCTGAAAATGAATGAACATCAATGCTTGTTGTTGGCATGGAAAGCAGGAAAATAATTATTGGTCCTATCAGTGCAAATGGAACGGATAATAAATAATTCATACAATCGTCAATTTTGGCCCTTGACAAAAAATAATTACTGTATGCTGACAAATTTAGTCAAGAGCTATTTTTCCAATGCTCATGAATTATGTTGAAATATTTCCAAAATGAATGTCATATTTAAATTGAGGCACTTTGCCTCAGAGCCATAGTTATTTTCTATTAAGCCCTCCTGAAAAAAGGAACATATGGCAGTAAAACTTCACCACTCCCTCTCTACTGTGACTAAAAATGGCAATTATCTATGAAATATCTCTATAAAGAATACAAATGTTGGGATTGTTCCACAATGTTTTGCTGTTTATAAGTGAAGCCTTAATATATTTGGCTCCATGTGTCTGATGCCTACATTTGTAGACACAGTCTGCAACCATAGTCAAACTGAGGTCAAGTATACTGCATTAGATTGATCATATTTCCTGAATTTAGCTTTGTCCTAATCTCTTTATTTCTCATTTATTTAATCACATTTAAATATTTATTAATGCTGTCTTTAATGTAATATTGTTTGTTCACTGCACTGCATAACTCCACTGCCCACACTGAGTATGAGAAGGGCACTGCCAGGTATTTACATGGTTGTGGAATTATATTTTAATGAGAGAAAGGTTGCTTTACCTTCACAAGGAAAAAAACATGGCTTCTCCAAATCCTGTTGAATTTCCTTTCTCAGCTTGTCGCCACAAAATTCATCTGCCACTGGCAAAGGTGGAGAGTCGGTCGAATCACCATCGTGGCTGACACACGATAGGTTTCTTCTTTGATAACCCTCACCACACTCTGCGCCCTGCAAAGGCAGATATCAGTTGAAAAACCTACAAACAGTGGAACCTCTACTTACAAATGCTTCTACTTAAGAAATATTAACGTTATGAAAATGTAATTGGTTGGCTGGGATAGGCTCCAGCATCCACTGTAACCCTTGTGATGGATGATAAGCAGTATAAAAGAATATGGGGTGATTTGCATGGAAAATGATGAGACTAACGATTCCTACCTGTATGGTGCAGGGGGACCAGTCGCTTATCTGCCACAAGTAGCAAGGATTTACGGGACACGGCTTTGTTTGGACAAGCATGTTAGGACAAGGTCGACCTTCCTCGTGAGCTTCCCGCAAGATTCTCCGAGTACGCACAAACTGCCCTGCGGAACACAAACCCATGTTTGAAAGCTGCAATTTAGATGAGAACATTTCCTTTAGTGTTGGAACATGACACACTGCTAAACAATTAAATAGGCAGGTGAATAGACTAAAATAGCTCACCACCAAAGAGCAATGGTGTTTAAAATTGATATAAGGCATATTCAGATGAAAGAAGGCACGCGTCTACACTTTTCCCCTCACGACACATTTTTCCCAGAGACAAAAAGGAATTAGTTCAACAACACTTTTTTATTCATTTCATCATTAATGCTCATGTCTCGCAGTCACCTAACACGAGTGTACGTGCGAGAAACTCATTAATAATTTGTGAGTGCAAAAGTTTGGGAAATGGCTAAAAAGGAACGAGTGGCCCAATTGGGTTTGCTAGTTAGAGCACATTTCAGAATGTGGCCCGGTCAAGAATAAAGGGAAAAAAATGTGGTTGTTAATGCTACAAGCTTTCAAAAACACAAAAGACAATCGCTCCCACGAGGCCCTAATCATCACACCCGGAAAGAGATATGACACAAATCCCACGTTAGGGCTGACAGACGGTCGGCAGCAGCCACCGAGCAGCGAGACCGAGTTTACATCCTCAGCTACAGCACACTTGGCTCGAAACTTCTTGGAGTTGAGGGCGAAGAGGCGAGAGCAATGAATGTCAAATTAAAATTAATGAACTTACGAAGAGGCCATAGAGTCTTACCAATTACAAAAATAAGGTTTTGCTCTTACAGATTGGCTTTAGGAAAAAGTGCTGGCAAATGATGCAAGGATCCAGGTTAAAATCATTTCCTTTTGTATAATGCATGAGCTTATAAAATATCTCTTTCAAAGGAAGCCACAGGTTGCTAATCTGTAATTGCATTTTTTAAACCCTGCATGGGTGGGATATATATTTTATTTAGTGACACTAAATTATTAAACGTGCTTATCCTGTTATGGGTCAGGTGAGCTGTATAAAAGTGAAACAAAAATCAACCTGCTGTTCTTTCACAATGACCTCCTATACCAAATAGCCAATTAAAAATGGTAAAAAGAGGGTACAAGATTGAAAAATACAACACACCCTCTGTCTGTTAAGAAAGCATTGAACAGATGCTTTTATTCTAATATTTTAATAAATGAAAATATATTCATGAGGAACCCTGTAGAACGGCAAAGTAGAGGAGATAATGAAGCAGCAGCGTCTGTCCATCAATTTTTGCATTCCCACAGGGTTAGATGAATTTTGTTTTTTGTTTACCTAGACTCCCACAGGTGTGCGAGCATTCCCCCCATGGCGACCAATCAGAGAGGACACAACTGACCGGACAGTCCACCCCACAGTTTTCCACCAACCTCCAGTCCTTTACCAGCCCAAACTGTAAAGAAAAAGGCACAGAAGTTCTAATTAGTGCCTGCTTTTCCCCTTTCCATTTTTCGACATTAAAATAAATAGATAAAAAAAATAATAACTGAGTATATTTATAGTGCCTTCCCCATTTAATCTAAAAAAGTTGCCCGTGACAAAGATGAGTTTGACATCTCTGCTTTAAACACTACATTTTTGTAAAATATATATTCCTATCTTCAAATTGGGCAATATAAATCTGCTGTTTTTTTATCTACATAATGCATGAAAAATGAACAAAGCATTTGGGATCAAGAATCTTTCACAACTTATTTGAAACACCCCACTGAGAAAAACAGAGGCTGCCACAGATAATTTAACTTTAACCAAAATTGCCCAATGAAACTGGAATAAATGGGATATATATGAAATATTGAAATTCCCAATGCCCTGTTTATTTGAAACAAAGGGGACAGAACAACTGTAGCACAAAATAATTAACATGAAATGCATCAAATTGTATAGCTACATTCATGTCTGACTAAATAGTTGGCTTTCAGTAAGAACTCCTACAATTTACCTGCTCACACGTTTCCAAGTCCACAATTTTTCCATCACCACGAATGCAGTCAAGAAGCCGTTGTCTTATACCTTGACCGCAAATGGCATTCTCACTCAGCTGACATGTACTCCATTCTGAAAAGTAGACATCGTTTCAATAAAGAACATGTGCAATACTGCGGAGGAAAAAAACCAACAACCATTAGGTTTGTTGTTTTACCATGTATGTATAATTTACAATGTAGAGTAGTGGTTGAACTGAATTTTACTACATACCTTACCAGTAATAAAATATAATTAAAATATCCTATATGCACATATAGTTCATAGATGCATTACCTTGTATGTTTCATACTAAATCAGTGTCATCAATGAGAAGAAACAAAAGTTATTCTATAAATCTGTGCCTTCATTGCAAAAATATTTTTATACAACACATTTTTTTTAATTATCTACTTAACCCATTTCCAAATTTGTGAGTGTAGTTCAGCAAGACCTGAGGAAACATTGCCTGGCAACACTGTGTACCTACCTGACACTTTGTACTTGTAAGTGTGGCAGGTACTGTTGAGGATGCAACTTTCTGACTGCACCATTTCTGGACAGGCTGTGCTTCCAACAGCAGGGAGGCGAAGGATATGTCTGCTTCTGTTTCTCTCCGAGCCTCGATCACATTGCTGGTCATGCCAAGAGAGCGCAAACAAGCACACATATACATGATGAGAGTTAACATTTTTTGGCTCACAACTGCGAAGCTAAATTTGACATGCAATTAAGTAATAAGACTTAAGTAGTAACAACAATAGTTATGATTACAGTTAATCTTCCTTAACAGTAACTCTTAGTTTTTAAGACATCAAACATGATGTCGAATTGTATGTGAAGTAGTGGCAAAAAGAAAGCATCTGCTTCAAGCTTAATTTGTCTCTGTGGTCCTGATTCATCAAAACATGCACTTCAATCACCGTCATTTCTTCAAAGAAAATTCTTGCTGATTTAGTTTCTGACAATACTGCAATTATTAGTCAAACATCACTTAATTAGCCCTAGTACATACACAATTCCTTGTTCCAAACTGAGCATACAGCCACAACATTCTCTCACTGCTCTAGTACATTTGTGATCACAACAAAAATGATATAAAATTAATGTGCTCCATAGTGTGAAATTAGTACATATACAAATGCTGTTGTTGTGGGAAAAAAAAGTTGGACATAAAAATTAAACCACTCCTCCCCAACAATATTTTTCTCAAATATTGATGACAACATTTTCTAAATGTGAGAACTTGCCTTAAGCGAGATATGGCATCAGCTGATTAGCATTAGTATTACACAGGTAGGCCTTAGGCTACTCACAATTAAACAGATCTAACAGGTTTTGTAGTATTACAGGAAGATAAAACTGTCTATTTCATGCCATTGTCTTTGATTCCAGCTTATCCAAAGATAACGAAAATCTAAGTTATTTTTTGTAGAGTATTTGTTTCTTTGTAAATGCAAAGCTATTTACATTAAATAAAAAGCAACTGTGAACGCACTGTACTCTAAAAGACTTATCATTTTCTCATAGCTTGAGGGTCTTCTAGTGTCTAATCCACATTTAACCACTTATACAAATGGAGCAAACGCGACATTCCTAAGAAGAGAAGTCAAAATGCAGATGTTTCTGTCAACTATGTTTTGATTATAATAGTAAAATCCCATGTTTATAAGAGGCAAACCATTTTCTCAGACAATTGTACATTTATGTCTATATACTCTTCAAGGTTATTCTTGAGTAAATGTAAACAGAATCTTACTAATGGGACATTTCCATATAAGCTGTGTTGACATAGCAGTGTCAGGTTAACACTGTTGGATTTGAAGGAATTAATTACTCTGTTCATATTTACACCAGACCTCAGCTCCTATGTAGAGACAAATGTCAAAAATCCTGCTGTGAAAATATGCAGTGTAGTTAAATTGCCATTCATGAGAAATAGGATGCTCGCTTTAAAACCCAAACAAAATAAGTCCGTATGGAAGCATGAAGTCTTGAAAATACAAGACAGAATGCCAACATGTACTCGCAGTGTCGCAAAACTGTATTTTACTGCTGTTGCCATTGATGCAGACACATTCAAGATTCATGCTATGAGAGGTACGGCTAAGTGCATACTAATGGATTTATTCAATTAGCAAACTGGACGCAAATGTCACGGATGTCATTGAGAAGCAGTCTATTTTTCAGAAAGAGGAAAAAAGAAAACAAACATGCATAATGGAAAGTGTCAAATGTGTCATTATTTTTTTAACGAAATGGTCTTGTAGAAGTTGTACGTTATTACCCTAATGGTGTTCCAAAGTGAAGAAAAGCCACATGAAATGTTAAAACAGCAAAATGGATGCAAATGTTTTGAACAAAAACTTGGTGTTTGTCTTTTAAAACAACAAAACAAAAGAATAGAATTAAAATTTGATGTGAAGCAACAGACTGAGGAAAATTCTTATTCATTTCTCATTCCAATGCCAGTTCTCCCAGTTTAAATCGATTAGATATTTGTCGGTGTGAATGGCAATGACTGAGTTAAACTTCTTACTAGTGGGCAGTTTCTCCAAGGTTCCCATGGTGACATGACACAGTCATTGTGGCAGGCCAGAAAGCAGACTTGAGCTCGAGGTGGCATTTCCTCTTGATCACAGTGACTTTCCTCCACACTGCTGACTTCTCCACTTGTTCCCTTCTTCACACACCTGGTGGAACAACATATGCAGCTATTTAACCAGTCTCCAGAGTCCTTATCACTAGGTTCTACTGGAACACATTTACACATTTCCACAGCTAATAAGATTTTCAATGCTTCTTAGTTTCCGTGTTCCTGTTCAGAGAACAATTTGCAAAAGAAACTCCTGTGAAATGTGAAAACATTTCACCAAACCATTGATGTGTTTAAAAAAGAAATAGAAAATGCACTAATATCTATCACATCGAGTATCATGTGGTGTGAGGTTGGGTTTTATATTGTGGTGACAGAACTAAACATGCATCCGCTTTTTATTGTAATTGTCCACATTTGTGTTTGATCGTAAAAATTCCGGTTACGTATTCTGATAATGTGCAGGGTAGCGGTTTAGGGGGTAGTATTAAGATCATGGTACATATTCTGCTAATTTAATGTAAAATAGGCTTTTATTAAGAAAAATCCAAGTTATGAAACCACTTCAGGAACGAAATAATTTCATGAGTAGAGGTACCACTGTACATGAATTCAGACTGGATAAACGGATATGCCCATTTTAAGTGCCGCTCGTTAGAAGGCAGCTGTTTGGTCTGAAAATTCTATCTTGGCATTTCAAACAGCAAGCCCGATTAGTGCCAACCTCCTGGTGAGGGATGCCATTTCAACACTCTGCCAGGACTCCCTTGCATACTGACCTGATCTTGCGGCTTTGGACTCCCTCCCCACATGGCAAGTCGCCCACCATGTTGATTGTGCAAATGGACCAGGGCTCTACCCTCCACTTGTATTTGCTGCAATCACTGTGGCATGGCACGGCTTCATTTACCTGTACACACAAGAACAAAGAATGCATTACATAGTGAAAGCAGCATCATAGGCCAAAAAAATATATACAAATGAAGAAAAAGATGGGGAAGAATATACATGTATAATATTAAGTGTAAACACTTGACTATTACATGGAGAAAAAAGAAACAGATCCTGGAATGGAATATGCACAATTCCAGGCCTGTTTATTCCACTGAGAACAGCAATGACTATGCTTTTATTTTGCATTAATGTTAAAAAATGGTCTTGAGCTACAAAGAGAGAGTCTGAATGTAGATGGGTAGGTAATGACGCACAGACCAAGTGCAAAGGAAAACATTTTGTGCACTCAGGGGTGAATTTAGTGCAGAATATGAGAGTTACATGGAGTGTTAAATGAATGGCCATGAGGACAAGGACCCACAGGTAAGGGTGAATGTTGAATCTATTAAAGCAGTCTCAAACTCATCTTTGTCACGGGTCACATATGGTTCGCTTTATACCGTCTGTCAACTCAGGCCGCCATGATTAATCAAAAACGAATTGTTGGCCCAATGACCCATCAAATATATTAAGTTGATGAAAAGTTAAGGAAAATTGTGGACCTAAAATATGTGCAAATTATATTTCTGAGTTTCCTAATACAAAATAGTGTCTTAATATATTTTTAATTTTCATTACCCTTTATAGGGGGCACTCACTTACCTGATTGGCTGCCACTAAAGCCACAGGTGCTGGAGCCATTCCAAGCCAACTAGGGTTACTAGGTGAGGGACACCCTGAATTAGTGGCCAGCCAATGGCAGGTTGGGGCATGTTTTTGGGATGAATACCCGTAGAAAACCCACCCAACATCAGACATCACACGTGTTTACAGAACAAGTAGGCGGGTAGTAAAAAGAAAAAGATGCACTGCAATCCCCACCCCCTTTTTTTGTATTCGGTCCAGTCACCACCGGTTGCTTTGGAACCAGTACCAAATTGATACCAGAGTTTGGTGCCCAACTGTTTCCACAAGCTTGGCACGCCGTCCTATCAGACAGAAGAGCCAGCGCTGTGCTCCTGTAAACACGTTACTCTCTAAGCGTGTAATTGTCGGATGCAGTGGAAGGTAGACTCCAGAGGACAATTTGTGGAAAAAAGGCTATGACAAGCTGTAGTAGGTGCGCTAGTGTGTTTGTAAAGTAGAGAGGCGATGACTGTTGAGCATCGCTTTCCCTCTAGGTTGCACAGATGCCCATTATACACCCTCATCATCTCCCATCTGTGCCTGCAGATGCCCCTGCTGGGTAAACTGGCAAATAGTTTCCTCACGCTTGCACCAAGAAAAGAGTGACTTTCAGCAATATGCTCAATATGCAATTGCCGACTCTCACCAATAATTTAGTGTGAAATCATGTCAGGCACACATGCGCTAGCACAATAAACAAACTGAGCAGAAGCCTAGAGAATATGGAGTTGTGACATATTGCACAATTATAGTAACTTTTTTTTTACTGCAGAGGGAAGAGGAAAATATGGAGTCTATCTTCATGTTCTCTTTCACACGCTATTGAAATGCAGAATAGTCTTCAGAAAAGCAATACAAAAATGATGTAAAGCACCTAAGTCATTTGAAGCTCACACTAAATTATTTGACCAACTATGCCGTCTCTCAAAGTACAGGAATTCCTTATGAATGTCAGTTTGACTTAATCCAGTGGAAAAGCAGGTTGCATATTTCCCAAATGGACTCTACATGAATCCGCTTTGGCCGACTAGCTGTGATGAAACGATTGTTCTTTTTCTGAGACAAAGGCAGCCCGGGTCATGGGAGAATGTGCAAGTAGGACAGATCCTGCATGCATTTGGTCTTCATTAGCTAAAGCAGAGTTTAAGTAGAGTGAATGGAACTGACCTGAGCCTGCGTGGATGTCCATATTAGCAGTGCATGACAAGCCCCAGGTTGGGAAGGGAAGAGAAGAACAATGATATGAACATTAGTTTGGAGAATTTTGTCTCTCCAGTCTAGCTGATGTCACATTTAAAAATTATGTAGACACTGCGAAATGTATATTTGGAATGTCCTTAATTAATTTCTTTGATTTTTTTAATGTCTAAACCCAATAAGAGGCTTGACTCTAAAAATATATAATATATAGTCAACTGCCAAAATATTAAAAAATAAATGAATAAGAGTTACACAATACTGAAAAACTGGAATCAGATAGAAAGACTGAGATTTAAAGCTGTAGACACCTATTATGTGCAGCATATTCCACGCTGGAAAATTGAATTGTTTAGCTGAGTAGTAAAACAAAAAGGTATCAAGGTGGTGTTAACGTGACTATAATGAAACTGAGTACATTACATAATAACTTTACCGTATTGTTCTGTGTTTTTATTGGGAGTAAGACAGTGGAGAACTCATCAAGTCCAATTCAAGAAATCTTGGATAATTTGCAGAGAGACAAAGATGACTTTTAAACGGTTGCAGTTGGATACAACAGCTGGGCAATGACTGAGCCAGTGCTTAACTCGGAGAAATTCAATTATGTGAGGACGTTTCAACAAGCCAGAATGCCCCTGCACTAGCATATGTTTCAAGAGACTGTGTGCACTGCATATAAACAGTCATTTACAATTAAACTTAGTCAGCTGATGTGCTCTGTAATTGAGCCTTTTATTAGTTTTATCAATGATAAGGACAGAATGCAAACTGTTCCAAGATGAGGCATTATCCTCATCTGATGTTAATATTTACCCTTAAGATTGAATGTTTTGTTGTCAGTAGCACTGAATGACAAAATATTGAAAATCCAATACATTGTAAGTGCAAAATTGTAATGTATTGCACATGTTTAACTCGCTGGCCTAATTAATTATCATAATTATTATTTATAATTATAAAATAGTCAATTGCCCTATAAAATTGTTTATTCATAAAATGATACCATCATCTAATAGCTGTCATGGTGACATTTTATTCTGATTGTTCTCAGGAAAATGTTCTGGCAAATTTCTACTTAAATGTAAAATAAGTGTACTGAGAAATCATCATACATATTATGTAAATGATGAAAAATATAAATCCAAAACTGCCTTGGAATCATTGTTTGGTAATCCCAATTCAAATTTGCTTTCCCGATTATTTCAACTGCACATGTGTATTATGCCGTTGAAAGAAATTGAGGCCTTCGTCTGTTCTGCCATTTTCAACAGAAACAATCATTTGAATAAAAACATTCCTTTGAAATAATCATCGCAGCACACATAGATTGTTTGTTCATATGAATACATATGATGATTACAAAACAGCAGATGCATTCACGCTGATTTGTTTTTGTTCTGATGCTCAAACATAATCCTGTCGGAAAAATATTTTATATTTTGCAAAAACACGAGTGTGAAGGATGTAAAGTTTTGCCATCGGGGAGATTGATTTTTGCTTCTTGTGAAGAATTAGTTTGAGATGAACAACATCAAAAACTGACGTAATTGAAAAAAACATAGGCACAGTCAAATTGCTTTATAAATGGGTTGAACATTCATAGCCTTTTACTGTAATAACTGATATTACTTGCGATTCAAAGAACAGGCAGCTACATGAATTGCAACTAAATGCAGCATTGGAATAACGGTCATACATAAATATCCATGAACAAAGTTAAAATATCAATAGGCTCACTTGGTTAAGACTTACACTGTATTCTTAGCGGCAGCGCAATTTTTTAGTCTACCGTGGATTAAATGTAATAGTTGTGAAAGAAGACGGTGGCTCGGGATGAGACCCTGTGAGAGGGCGTCATTTCTGAGTGTATGCATAAGGAAATTGTTTAAATGTGGTCATGGTCTAAGAGAAACCTAGCCGGCCATTCTCATAAAGAGTTAATGCAACTAAACTGACAGCAATCAGGAATAGTGCAGGAAGTGACCAAAAAGCTACAGCAAGTGATCAATTTTTGAAAAATGATTATTTCATGGTACCAGATGTTGCTTGTTTATACAATAACTCACTCACCACCTGCAAACTAGTTTACATAAAAACCCTCTGCGACTGTTTTAAAAAGAACACTTGGGTAAAGTGCAAGGTCCCAGAAGGTAGGCATATTCATACTTAAGTATCTTACAAAAAACATGCCACACTTGTGCCAAGAACGTAGTACGTTTGACAAGTGCTTGACTGAACTTCAAAGGGACATTTTGGACTTTTTGAACTGAAATTCTGCGCTCATCTGAATCAATTGTTTCATCACATATCTGGGAGGCTGTCTTCCATGGAGATTTGTCATTGTGTGGGCTGCTGGGCCCAAAGCAAATTTCTCTCAATTGCCTTACATAAAAGGGATATGCCTTTTTACTGTGCTGTCCACGCAAGATCAACCATTGTCTCCAAAGACAAAAATGACGATGAAAATTCACATTTGACTGCTGTGCAATGACAAGACTCCATAATTACACATGTTAGACTTCCAAGTACTACATCTCTCAATGAAAATCTCCTTTATCCAATTTTAATCCATTAGAACAACACAGTTGAACACGACAGGAAGGCATTAGTGCCATGTTCCACAAGCTTTCCATTGGTAACGAGAAATACAACAATCTTCACATCATTAGAGCTATGCAATTAAATTTTCTGTCATGCCTTCACATTCTCAAAAAAATACCTTTAGTTTGAATCATCACACATAATAAATGAACAGTTTAACTCATTCTTGTGAGGATAAGCAGTATGAGAAATGAATTAATAAATTAAAGCAACACTTAAAAGGAGATGCTTTCCTATTCAACAAGTACAGTGAAGAGGATTATCAAGGGCACCTAGCACAGAAACTGCTTCTGAATAGAAAATATGCTTTCATTGTCTTGTCGAGCAAAATGAGGATCAATCAAAAATACATATCACCACAACAACAATTCTGCATGCGTGCACTAGGACTCCTGAAATAGTAATCTCTATCACTGGGGATATGTCGGGATAAGGCATATGACCTTGATAAGAATATACGTTAAATCCATCTGTGTACTACATACGAAGCTGATATCTGACTAATTAATAACAATAAAAAACAGATAGAATTCACAAAGAAGCCTTAGAATGCACTGTATATTCTCTAAATAAAACCTATTGCTTTGCCTCCTTTAGCGTCATACATCAAGGCAGGTTAATGATTTCACCTCACGCCAAAATAGAAATATACTTCAGTGTGGGGAAAAATGAGACTAAAAATTCCAAACTCATCAAAATGCAGAAAACAGAAGACGGCTTAAATTATTAATCAAACTGAATCGAACATGCACTCACCGTTTATCACAGGTGACATTTTGGATGAAAACTCAAATTCTGTTATGAGCAGGTCAGTCAGTTATTTGCATTTCAAGGCACTATATAGCATTTGCATGAGGTAGAATTCCCACTGTATGGAGCAGTATGTGTTCAATACCGATATATAGATATATGAAGTTAACCTAACATAACTTTCAATAATTACACTTTGAGGTTGAACCCAGCTGTGCTTGCCTCATTCATGATGCATAAGCTGCCAAGAGATTCAATCGAGGATGATCAAAAAGTCATGTCCAATTTTTTATTTAAAGCTTCAAAACAAGGAAGATGATGTGATTGCAAGA
Organism: Stigmatopora argus; assembly: GCF_051989625.1. Classification (NCBI taxonomy): domain Eukaryota; kingdom Metazoa; phylum Chordata; class Actinopteri; order Syngnathiformes; family Syngnathidae; genus Stigmatopora; species Stigmatopora argus. Next base: position 12,856,767 of record NC_135399.1, read on the forward strand.
TGATTTTGACATGATACGAGCATCTGATGACTCCATTATAACCCAAGAGTGCACAATAATCCCCTATCTAAGGCCATCCCATGTCAGTACACCTGTGCAGTGATAACTAAAAAGACACACAAAGAAGGAAACAGAATAAAGTTGTGCAACTCTAAATTTAAATTCTCAAATTTTCTGTACACTGTTAAAACTAATTTGAATAATGCGGGGGCTCAGGCATTGAACAGTGATATATAACAAGATGTGTTTTGTGGATGTTCTATATTACATACACACACGCACACCTACACATTTGCCAAGTGAGACATTTGTTTTCTCACTTACATTGTTTGGGATGGATGAACACTGTATGCAAATAATATTCCAAATGTTGAATAGATTAAACTTTCCCTCAGACTAGCAAATGCTTATTGCCCATGACTGGAGGCTTTAAGCGCACATATTCATGCTTACAAATTTAAATATTAGCCCAAGAATGGCTCACAAATAGTGTTCCTATTCAATTTTTAGTCACTGTCAACCAGTAAATACATGACTGAAATTGAAACATTATTTTCGCTAATTAAAATCAATAATACAAAATGATGACCAACTGAAACTGTATTGTGTGTTCAAAAAAACAAAGTAAAACTAAGAAGTCCTATGAGAATTTTTTTTGATGATGATGGAGAGAAAGAAAAAAGCAAGTGCCTCATCGTGGAAACTGGTGATAAAATATATGGAATTCTTTTCAGAAGAAAAGAAAACACAGCAAATCTAGAAGTACATTTGATTTACACTGCGAGTATACTTGGACAAAGTGCTCTGCCCCCAATAACAACAATAATGGACTGCTTTCAAGGACGACCAAATAGCTGTTGGTTAGTAAAAATATGTTTTTCTCAGATATTTTTTATGGATGCCTGTAAATTGCAAGTTATTTATTTCAGGCCAGCAAGTATTTACACACATTTTGCACTTTGAACTGTGTTTTTTTTCAATCTTGTCTTTAGTCGAGTTGTATTATTATTCTTTTTTTTTCAACCCTGCACCTGACAAATAAACAAAAGCATTCTTTCATTCATTCATTTCCTGAACCACTTATCCTCACAAGGGTCGCGGGGGATGATGGAGCCTATCCCAGGTAACCAAGGTGAGGACCGAACCGAGATTGAACCCAAGACCCCACAAATGGGAGGCCAACGCGTTAACCACTCGGTCCTCAGGTCACTTAAACCAGAGCATAAAAAACACCTACAACTGATAAAAACTAAACTAAAATTTACCCTAAGAAAACAACAAATAATAAAAACTAGCAAATCCCTCATTAAGAACTAATCAAGTAAAATAAAATAAAATAAAATTAAACAAACTAATTATGAAACAAAAAAACTTATAACCCAGCCTCTTACTGAGATTGCAAACTCCCCCTAACTGTAGGATTCCTCCCTATACCTGTACCACCCAAAAACATTTCAGAACAGTAAATGTGGAGGTGACACATTTAGTCTCTCTCACATTATATTTGCTCAGCCAAGCATGGGGCAATAGAATGAAATGCTCCGTAGTTCAAATGTCATCTCTGTCACGGCTGTCTTCTTTAGCCCTGATGGAGGGGAACCATCTGCTGGTCGGAATTTAACCATCTTTGGTCAAGAGTTCAGTTGGCTTTGGCTAGAAAGTTAAGTGGTGACTCATTTATGACTTAAATATAACAAGACACTCGTTCACACTAAGGAAATAGCAGGGGCATCTATTATTCTTGACATTTGTTGACTTAAATATGAAGCTATTCTGTATAAGAAGTCTCACTTTACAGTCATAGGGATGCATTTATCTAGCAGGAGTAGTTCTGACAGTATATTACCTTTTTAGCCACAACTGTGACAGATGTAACTTTTTATGAGAGCCATTGAATAACATTAGCAGCAAGCCCCGCTGTCACCCCAGGATAAATTTGTGGGGGCCTTGACAACAATGGCCACCCGTTTAAGTGGCCTGGGTTATTTCAGTGTATTACAATGGAGGCCATAAAGCCCTTGTTAGCGGGTACTTAACCATCTGTACACAAATCTCTTTTTGCGAGCAGTGCCTCATCTCCATACTGACCTCCACAAACTACCGTGTCCTTTCAAAACCAGGGAAGCATAACGATACTATTCATAAAACACATATTCCCTTTCAACCATGACCAACTAAGACGCGTGTCAAGCAACAAGTCACAGGTCACAAGTCAGTCACCGGTGGAACATGATTTTTGGATTTTTGAAAAAGAGGGACCTAGACCCGAGTTATTTGGAAGCTATTCACTGTTAAAAAACATCCCAAAAGCCCCCCACGCACCTGCCAATTCTTCAAATGTATCTTTAGAATTATTATTATTATTATTTTTTTAAACAGGAAAACTGTAAAATACATGTACATTGATACAAATTTTATGTTTTGCTAACTATAAGTTTTACAGTAGATTGTTTTTTTTAATGGAAAATATGTTAGGACCACCCACCAACAGGTCTTGATGGTGGTGAGGCCACTATGTTCCAGTTTCCTGTTGCCCCTTTCCCCTTTTCTGTCATCTTGGTAGGTGACCGTGATGACTCCTGAGCTACTGAAAAGAAAGTAGTGACTTCCCACTACATCAGACTGGCTACACACATTTGCATTTTAAAAAAGTAAAAATGCTCTTTTTACCATAGTTTACTGTTAATTTGAAGTGACCTTTTATACGGTTTTCCTTTTTTTTTTTCCTGGTTGGCCAACTGCCAGTGTTTTAACTTGTTCCTTTATTACGTATTTATTTTTTACAAAAATTATGATCCTGTTTCATTTTTCATTGTGTAGTGAGCAAGAAGTAAGGGTCCGAAAATACTGTAAACATTTGGGGACCCTCCATAAGCTTTAATGGTACTACACCAAAGCTAATATCCCAGAACAAGTTTTATCTACAGATTACATTGTGTACTGCGTATGGCATTAGTACAATTTGACTTCCAGCGGAGCAATGAAAATTACGTGTAATGGTGGTGAACATGAATGGACCGTAAGTGCAGATTGCCCTCATTTGCATTTAATAAAAGACAGACGTGCAGAACATTGTGGATGGGTTAACTATTGTTGTCACGTCTCCATGAAATGTGAAATGTATTGTTCAATTGCCTATAAATATGGGTCTGAACATAGCAGTTATGAAAAATCCTGGGGGCTCTTTTGTGTGACTGATTTAGGTCCACAGTTTCCATCCACAATGAGTTTCTCTGTAATGACATTCCTCTTACCTGGTTCTTCAGATCCAGTTTAGGGCACGGACGTCCTCCGTTAAAAGCCTTCTCCCTCAACCATTTGGACCTGACCTTCAGCCCACTGCCACATGATGCAGTGCAGGCCGACCAAGCGGACCAGTCGCTGAGTTTACAGTCCAGGGGACATGGGATATGGCACTCCTCAACAATGTAGCCTGGAATGCAACGTTGGCAGAAAAAGAAACAGGTCGGACTTGCATTTTGGTGACATCTTCATTATAGGTCATATGAATAATTTCGCTCACTGGCCTGTGCTCTGCCACACTTGCTCGCTGTGACCAAGAAATAATTATCAGTCTATGAGTGGTTTTCTTGCACAGCTGTGCCAGCGCAGCATTGTTAAACTTTCTATAGCTTCTCAAACTGCCTATTACTACTCTTGCGAAGACTACACTGTAAAAGACCATTTTTTAAATGATTAAATTCAGCACAAGTTGGCAGAATTGTGCCGCTAAAAGAAAGAAAATCACATTAGGTTTACAGTACAATTAAAACATAACTACCCCAGAACGAACTATATCTTAACTGAGTTTTTTATGGCAAACAATAGTAAAGTATGGTTGCAGTTACTAACATCTGTGTTAACTGAAGCATCGATCATGTATTTATGATTTTCCTGTTTTTTTAAGTTAGATTCTGTCATCCCAGGCTGTCAGTATTTTACCGCAAATCTAAGTTCTGTTTGTTTTTCAATCAGTGTATATTTTGTGTACTATTTGGTCTTACCAGTTTCTGTACACAGAAAAGGCTCCACTAGACGTCCTTGTTGATCAATGCAAGACACAGCTCTGTAGCGTAGACCTTGACCACACTCTTTTGCTTTCTGGTGGCTCATCCAACCATGAAGGGAGCCCGCAGTGGAAGGTTCATGGAGGATGCAATCAGACCAGTTCCCGAAAGGTTGGGACAGATACTTCTGGCAGGGACAAGTCTCTTTCTCTTCCAGTGGGTACAAAGTCTCATTCAGGCATTCTTCCTTCTTTTTACTGCGACCTGCGAGTGTGATTAAAGGAAAAATAACTAAAAGTTACACAAATGCATACTTGTTTCCACATAATATATGTATCGTCGCTTTGTAAGAAGAAGTAATTTGGAATAGATTACGTCTAAAACTCCCTAGACATACAGGACTTCCAAATATTGCAGAAAGTCTTTGAGAGTGGGTGATTTACAGAAAATATACAATGTTTAAAATTGAAATGATATATGTAGCAGTGGCTGGAAGGCAATAAACATACTGCCTATTTTCTGCAAGGAGGCAATTATTATACTTTTTCACTTAAACCTTCAACATGAGCGTCAGCAATGACAGACAAAGTGTTCCTAGGGTTTAGCTTGTCTGATGTGAAAAAAGCCTTTATACCAGCCATCTAAAATTTGGTATCAATGTAACTGTAGGTGGGCCATCTTGGAGAATGACAAAAAGTTCTCTTTTTTTTAAATCAATCAGGTTAGAGTTAACACGTAAAATTGCAATTAGGCAAGGCTTGTGTCAGCTTTGTCACCATTTGTGTCCCATGAGCAAGATACTCAACAATACCAAAAAGTTCCATAAGTCAAAGTCATTTTCTATGATTGAAATCCACTTTATGATCTACTTCCAAATTGTGATTTTTCCCAGGAAAATGGTGTACATAAAATGCTTGGACCTAGGAAATAGTGACCAGAATTTTTTTAGAGGTTAATAAACACAGTATTCGTGTTGGAGTGATTTCCTACAGAACACATATTAACCATTGCAATAATAAAAACAAAAATTAATTGCTTGGAAAAAAAACAACTAAAATACTGGCCACCACAACAATAAAACTATACCGATGAGGGCGTTACCTGGAGAAAACCCACATAGGCATGGATCGAACATGCAACATAGGAAGGTCTGAATCCTCGATCTCAAAAGTGTGAGGTGTAGTTGCTAATGACTCGACTACCGTGCCGCCCTGATTAATATTTGAATAGTAGTATTTCATGGTGCATTTGTAGTCTGAAAAATACGATAAACATTGTCTATCCATTTAAAGGATTTTCCCCACTGTAAAAAAAGAAAAATAGCTGAAGACATGCTCTCAGGTTTCGGCAGTTGCCCGCTATTAACTCAACGTTAATGACCTTGCAGCCTCACAATTATATAAAAATGGAGAAAAAAAGTCATGACATTTAAGTAGATATAATGACCCTAAGTGTGGCAAATATAAACAGCCGTTAGGGATGACCTACCACTGAACTCAGGCCAATTTTATGTGTTGGGTTCGAGGAGCATTATAGAAAGAGACTGGGTGTGTTTACTACTGCCCCTGTGGCGCTGGCTCAAATATTCATGAAGACAAATAGTATCCAGGCCCTCTCTGCAAAGACAGCATGCAATTCAGATTTGCCCATCTGTGTTAAAATAAGGGATTACACACTATTAAAGACCCAATTTAGGCCTGAGACAAACACACCTAAGATATATAGGAGATTGTGAACCTTTTTAATACTTGCATTCAGTCCAACTTGCTTTCAAAGATACTCTTACCTGTAAGGGAACGCTTGCTACTTTGGAAGCTGCCACATCCTGCGCACTCAGAGAATTTGGACCAAGCTGTTAGAGTGCAGTCATTCTTGCAAGCCACTCGGCATGCTTGGATCTGTGTGGGCAAAGGGCCAGCCCAGCGTAGGCACTCTGTCATGTTGGCTGCTTCGTCCTTCTCTCCGACGCAACTGAGTCCTAGAAATATAAAAAAGGAGAACATCCTTCTATAATTAAATTTGACGGACCTCGTGTATTCGCGGTATCATACAAATCTCATGAAATTGTTTATCAGGGGTTTTCCCCGGTGCTTTAAAAGCCTGCTAGGCCATCCCCCAGCACCTGGCTAAAATAGTGCTAAAGTATAAAATGTACTCATTTTTTGTAGTGTTTTTTTGGACCGATACTGTTCTCAGCGGTTTCTGATAGCTTTTCGGACCCTTGGCTGTGTGGTATCGGGGAACGACGTTACTGCATCAAAACTACATTCATTCATTCCTTTTCCGAAATTGAAAACAAAGTAATTTTGGCATGTTACGCAGAGAAAACCCACGCAAGCCCAGGGAGAACATGCAAACTCCACACAGTGGGAGCAACCTGGGATCGAACCCTTGACCCCAGAACTGTGATGCCAACGTGCTAACCGCTCGCCGCCAGGTCACCTGGTCTTAATCTATTCATCTAAATGACATACCAAAGTATGGCAATAATATGCTACAAAAAGAGTGTAAAATATCTAGAAAAACGCATTAAGAAAACAAACATGCATGCAAATCATGTTTAGGTCAACTGTGAATCAACAAAAAATATTCATAGCCACACAGGGATTTGAAGGAATGACTTCATCAGTATGCAAATTTATGCAGCAAGGTAAACTACAATCTAATCCGGGAGATGAGAGGAAATCCATGAAAGGAAATCTTTGGATTTCTTACCTCATGGTTTAGTGAGCAATTCAAAACACCATTGATACACTTCCAAAAATTTAAAAAAAACTTTCTGAAAAGTAGTGATGATATTTAGACCAAAGCGATAATGAAAGAGTAAAGAGAAATAGTTGTAATTTCTATTTATGTTTTTTTTCAAATTAAAAATAGCTTTAACCCTTTTAAGAGGCTGTTGCCATTGGCGGCAGTAGATGGCCCATCAATTTTGAGTGGGAGGGGTCAATTGTCAAAATGAAGGATATTACGACAAAAGAAAAATAGATTTTTCCACAAAAAAATACAACGTGAATTGTACATTGAGAAGTTTACTGCTTCAGGTGTTTTGGAAAGAGATACAAATAATTGTATGGTAATAAATATTCAGTGTAATATAAAGTTGAGAGATATCTAGAAAAATAAAATAAAAGAACATTAGATGACCAAGTACTATGCTAAAAGTATTGACTTTTCACCCTATTATTATCACTGTAGCAATATTAATGGGTGCCAATTGTAATTTACTGTCATCCACTTCAACTTGTCATTTTCCTGAGCAAGTGTATTATAAAAGCACTTAAGTCATTGGCTCATTCTGTCTAGCCACGTGTCCTTTTGTTGGCAGAACCAGAATCCTCCTTTCTACTTCAGCCCCGGGGTTTCACACATCATCTCAACCACAGACAGGGATGATATTTAATTATACGCAAACTTAGATAGGTGAAAAGTTGGGGCCAAATCACTGAAAGGACACCTTTGAAAAGGCTCACACGTCATATATTTTTCTTATCTAATAAAACTTGGAAGAGAATCTTATTGAATTCATGTACATTGAATTAAAAATAAAATCTATCTATGTTCTACCCAAACCAAATGCAGTTACATTTTCTATCATATTAAGCTATAATAATGGTGTTTCTACCTACATCAGTTAAGTCATGAGTGAAGGAGCATTCGTTCATTTGCTGCCACCTTCTCACTTCAAATGGATTGGACTTCTACTAGTAATGAACAGATTTCATTTCACAGTACAAGGAAGAAAAGAACCACATCATTGTCAGTGGCAGTGAAAGAGTTTAAAAAAAAAAGATGCTGGTATGTTTTAATTGGTCTCCAAGTTCCTAAAATGTCACACCTATTTAACATAGACATTTTTAATCATATTTAAAAGGTGAACTTCTAAAGGTCGAGGAGGCTTACTTTACACCTGGGTACGCTTCATTCATCTTTGGTGACTGGAAAAGTCACACAGATTCATTTAAGAAATGTCGATCAGTAATGAGACTCAGTGGAAGATAGTAGGAAAAAAAACGGTCGCACAAATTCAAGAAAGCTCTTAAAGCATCAAATATAGCTGCTGGAATAAATTTTTCGCTTTTTATTTTAGCTCATCTTTGTGATTCCACAATTACAAAATGATCATCATTATTTAGAAAGAAAAGTGGAACACCAGAGTTTCTGGCTTTTTAACAAAATATTGTCTTTGTTTTTGTCATTATTAAAAAAATAGCTTTTTTTGGGCCATACAAAATCACATGGCATGATTTGACCCTTGGACCTTGAGTTTCTACGATAGTTAAATCAATCCACTGCAACAAAAGAACTTGACGAAAACAAGCATATTTTTATGAAACAGTTTTGCTTGAAATTGTTTATAATAGTTGAGCTTCTGTGTGATACAAATCAAAGTTACGCACGCCTCAGTCCGTGCTTGTGGCCGCGTCGGGCTTGCTCCATCAATAAAGAACCAGTGGCGTGATGAGATCGTCAAGACAACAGACGGAAAGATTCATCTTATTACACTCCCAGGACAAATTGCTTCTGTGTTTTATGGCTCCATCGGTTGTTTGTTAAAGGAGCCGTTATGAAAGGACCGTTAGGACTCATTAAATAAAGTTAACGAGATGGAAGCTTCAAATTGGCTAACAAGAACTGATAGATAAATAGTCCTGGAATCAAAAAAAAAAAAAACGTACCTCTTGTTTCTAACCCATTTCCACAAGTTTCTGCTGTTTGAGATAAGCTGCGTATGACAGAATCGGGAACTAAGGTACAGGCGTGCCACTTGTGTATCCGCCACCTTAAAGAACAAAACAACAAAATAAAAAACGCAAATTAAAGCTGGCTTGTGAAGCCTCATGCAAGAGAAATTAACAACATGCGAGGTAAACATGTAGGTTGCTGCAAAGGATTTAAATATGTATATTTCATTTTTTCCTTTTTAAATACATTTGCAAACGTTTCAATTTCCATATTTTGTCATGCATTAATAGTTATCTCTAGCAATTAACTGTTAAACGTGTGTTTTGGAAATTAGAAATAGTGGGTTATATACACCATTTCGATAATGCACTATTTCAGTATTACTCATAGATAGGAGGCAAGAAAATATTTTACCTGTAAATTGGACATGCAGGGAGTGATTCACATTCCCGTTCTTCATAAAGAGTGTCGGGGCACTCTTGACCTCCATTAGCAGACTTTTGAATGATAGTCCGATGCCGAGACTGTGTGGCAAAGGTGGTATTCTCTGTTGGGAAAAAAAATGGTCTGACACACAGCCTCCTTAAAAGTGGGTAAACATTTTGTGTTCATGGGAATATGAAATCCATTTATTCTTGATCACTTTATCGATTGCCTTACTTTTATTACACAATGTAAAATAAAACTGCTGCCTTTTATCAAAAATGAGCATTTTTTAAAATAAAAAGCACAACCCAAATTCTGATCTTGACATAATGTTGTCTATAGATAATTGGAAAACTGTGTTTTATGTAGCTTAATTTACATAGCTTTTATGTGATTTCTTAAAATGGTCTGTTTTAATTGACATGATATAAAGCCCCTTAAATTTCCTTTCTGATGAATTGCGCCTCAGTAATATGATATCATCAATGTCTTCCCTCTGATTTATTTGTTCTATAACTTCCCTTGAGAGTCAAAACTTTTGAGTGCATGTCTAAATAACAAGTTTTCTCAAAGCAGATGCGCTAATGATTTGTGTGTCTGGTGTAAATATAATTTCCTCCAGATTGCAGCCCTGGACATATGACATTGTAAGGATCACAGACTAATCACCAAATGCTGAAATGAAATGTGATTGCATCATCAGCAGACCAATGAGCCACAGAATATTTATGGAGATGAGTTGTGGTCACGATTGTTTTGATTATTTATTTTCCTATGAAGAAATCATTTGTCCTAATGTGTCAGACAATGTAATATAATATTAGTGAGTAAAAACATAATGGACAGACAGAGGAGGATAATCTTTTAAAGAGCTATAATAGACGATTTTGTTGATTTTGTTAATTGCCTTGATCATGTTTAATGCTATTGACAGCAAAAGACGTCTACTCCAATTTGACTTGCGTGCTGGCAGCGATCGTTCGATGGCTCGTTTGGACGTCTATCACCGTCAATGGCAGCCAATATGTTAGTATAAATTATTTTGGTTCGAATTCTTCAAACCTGAAATAGCATTTAATGGAATTTAAAAATTGATATTCTATTCATTCATCCACTCCTAAATAAAAAAAATGAAGTAAATGGCAGCCATTGTAACTGAAACATAAACAAATAAACTACCCTGAGACTCATGTCCAAATCCCCAAAATGAGGTACACACAAACGTGGCAAATCCATGGTGTGCACAAACACACACACATACACAACTGCACACGCACACACTCCGACACACAAACAAAAAAAGAAGTGTTAAAAAAATAGCACAAGTCAAGTTCTGAGCTTGACACAATGCAGTCAATGGACCCATTGTGCAAATCCAGCCTTACAATTTTAGATGTAGTTCAGTAATGCATGTTCAAGACTACCTGGCGTGCAGGTTGATGGACAGGCCGTCCATTCACTGAAGGGTGTTACAATGCAGTCTTTCATGCACGGAAGAACACAGGACTGGACGTTTTTTGGACGAGCAGAATCCGCACATCTAAAGGCATACACACACAAAAAAGTGTTCTCATAGTCCACTCAACCCTCAGGCCGTGAATGATAAATGTCCTGAGTCTTTCTGGTAGCAGGACAGTGCAATGAAACAAGTGTCCTGTCCTTGACATCACACATCTCCCCATGGGAAACATGATTGATTATTTCTCCCGCTGCTCGTACGAGGCCCGGCAAAAGTAGACAGATAAAAAGAAATAGTACATTAAAAGAAAATACCGTTGCCACACACATGCCTTTTGGAGATCCGATATTCGCGTAATTGGGAGAAGTATAAGTCATCTTGGCATTAAAATAAGCAGTAAGTGAAAAAAACATCAGAAGTTCTAATTTTCTTGATATTTCAAGTGTGTCAATTTTAAAACACTAAACTGTAAGTACACAGAGGAGTATTTCAGTCAGGAGGCAAGCTTTTAGCAAGGCTTTCTGGTTCAAAAAAATGCTTAGATATTCTTTATTTCTGCTCAAATAAAACTCACTCCCCACAAAATTCACTCACTTGACACCAACAGACCAACACAGTACATCAAAGCTAGAGGTCATCGTTATATAGCAGATATCTGGAAGCAACGCTCAGGAGGTCTCATAAAAACAAAGTTAAAAGAAAACCAGGTGAGGAGGACGATTTTGCCAGCAAGCAAGCAGAGCAAAGTGCCCCTCAGCCGGATAGATGGTGCACAGCGGCGGGATGTGGAGGTCATAATAAAAAGGCATGGTGTGCTGTCACATGTGACCAATTTCACAACCACCAGTAAGAGTTCACTTCCAAAAGCAATTGCAATAAAAAAAAGATGGAGAAAACTAAATTGATAATATACATCAACCAGGGCACACTCTCATTTCAACCTATCTTATGCATGAACCAGTGTTAAATACTGGAAAATGACTAGAGGACCTGTTCAACAACTATTCATAATGTTCAAGCCTTCAATGAACCTAACATGAATGTTTTTAGAAGGTGAAGGATAAGGAATCACTGATGTGTTTCTCCTAATTGAAACTTGAGGTTATAAAATGCCAACTATGTGCCCTTGCCTCCCTTGGGAAAGCCTCAGCGATTACCAATACAATGTTCAATTAATGACTTACAGCTAGTATAATGACATTTTCACTTACTAGTGAAAACATGCAGCTTGTGTATTTGCCTACTGAAGCAATTCTTAAAACGCTAATGTGGACTTGTTTTCCTCTCTTTACAAGCACCAGTACTGTACTATTATGACCAACGAGATTCAAGGGACTCCCAAAGACAAAATCAATTAGGCTTCACAGAATCCCAGCTAATTAAAGCTGACAAAAGTAAGACAATGCAAACTGTTCAACAAATTATTCAGCTCCAAGGACAACACTGGCACCACCTTAAAGAGCACATCAGTGATATTTAACTAAAAGTAATATAAATAGAAAATTATTATGCTGTGTATTCCCTCTCTTACAACTGTGTTTTTCAACACTGTAACTTTGTATCAAGTCAGAACTCGTAGTAGTAGTAACACATACTTTAATGCCTTAATTCCAGGAGATGCTCTTAGCAGGCATCCCTCCCAAACCGTCTCCCCCACTAAGGTAGTACTTTACCGAGGCTAGCAACCAAAATTCAGGTCTCACTTGGAACTCAAGATGGTGCCACGTTCTGCCTGTAGCAGAAAGTCAGGAGGCACAAGAACCTGATCAAAGTACACCCAAGTACAAGGAGCACGAAACATACAACGTTCCATCCTCAAGTTTCCCTCTTACCAGAGCTGCATGCCAAAGGGCACAGCAATGCATCTGGGCAGCTGGGGGATACTGTCAGATACTCCAAGAATAAAATTGGGAAAACTATGACTGGTGTGGAAAAAATGGTGATGTGAAACTCAAAAGTACTGTACACCCACTTGCAGACATGCACGCCAGTCTTTTTGGATTCTGGCTAAGTGTACGGAGCATGTTTAATCTATCAGAGTATAAAAATTGAATATCTCCTCAGGGTGACTGATAAAGGGATGTCCCATTGAAATCTGGGAAATAGTGTTTGGAAAATGTGCAAAGAGAAAAATTCTCTCTCATTGTTTTGCAACTGTTTCTAGGATGGAAAAAATAACAATTCATGTCACAATGTGCGGTGGATAATTTAATGCTCATTTCTATTTTGGTACAACTTTGAGATTGGTCTAAAATAAATATACAATATAAATAATATTTATATATATATATATATATATATATATATATATATATATATATATATATATATATATATATAATATAAAATAATGATGGGGAAATACAAGAAAACTCAATCATGTTTTTCTCTACTGAGAAACATGGACTAAAATGAACCCTTGAAAGATTCTTGGAACAAAGGCTGATCAAATATTAACAGAAAGCATTAGCATTTTTTAAGAGAACAATTGAAAAACAATATGAAGGGGTGTCCTATAGTATAAGATAGAAGTAAATTCCCCAATTTCAATAAAAAGCCACCTGGAGATGCTACTAAATCAACTGGAAGTGACTTGCAAATGAGCTCAAATCAACATGATATGAAGACTTGCCCCATTAATGTACCAAAATAAACAGGAAATGAGCAGTAACAGTTTTTTGACCAGGAAAACAGAGCATCCCCAAATAATATCTAAAAAATGCATTTTTTTGTTATAAACTGTTTACGCAAAAGAAAACACTTTACTCTTAACATGACACTTTCTATAAAAAATAAAAGCTAAGTGCACACTGTATATGCACACAGCTTCAGAATTTCATTGGTTTTCTTCTTATATGAAGAAACTATGACAAGACAACAAATTATTTATAATGTGTTATATGCTGTTTTATGTACAATCTGCTAAACAACAAAAAAAACCTGTTGCCATCTTATTGACTCTATTACAACATCTGTATATATGTGGACAAGGTTAAGGGGTAGAAATCCTCTCTATAATTTAGTTAAGAGCACTGTCAATAATATATGGAGCTAAGGAAGGGCAAAATGGTATGAATTATTCATGCATTTTCCTTGGGCTGGCATAAGCATTAAAATAACAGTTTATAGTCATAACAATGGTTAAAAATGTGTCAAATGCAATCAAAATGAACAAAAAAAATACAATGGAAAAACAGGCCTGCTCTTGCTAAGGTTTAAAACGCCAAGAATTAACTACATTTTCCAGCTATCTTTAATAATAATAATCTCATGTCACGTTATATATTACTAAATTTTTCTAATATCTCAAACTTTAAGGAAAAAAAAAAGAAATTAGGAATTATCTTTAGAATTAAGATGAATTCCTCAAATCATGTGCTTGAAAAGCACAGTGCATGCATGCATTAATACGGAATGTAGTTATCGAGATCAATATAACAGGTTGTAAATCTTACCTTTTGTTCACAACAGAGCCACCATTAATCTTCATGCAGGTAACTTTCCGAATTTGAACTCCCATAGCACAGGAGTCGGTGCCATTCCAGAAGTTAGTTTGGTTGATTATTGTAGTATTGCTAACGCATGGCCCCCATGTTGAAGCCTCCCAGTAGAATACCAGGCAAGGATGATCATTACAAACTCTCCACTCTTCCAAAGCCGGAGCTCCTGGACACTCTTTTCCCTCTGGGCCAAGCACACATACAGTATACATCAGTCACCTTAATTAGTGTTGCACCAATACCGTTCTTTTGCTGCTGATACAGATTCGGACGGCTGTGTGATACCGGCTGATGCAGACATTGTACTGGGACAATTTTTTTGAGGAAAAAAATCTAATACTATATTACTGCATACTACAGCTGGGTAATAATGTGTTACAGTTACTCTGTTACATTGACTTTTTTTTAAAAAATCACCCATTGATGACAAACAAGGTTCAATCCATTTCAACTCGGAGGGGCTCAAAGCAATCGTTCAGACCCTTCCAGTTAAAATAGATTGAACGTCTATTGTCGTCAAGGCAGACGATGAGTTAATCCAGTTTAAGACTTCCCAAAGAAAACAACAAAAATCTATCTTTAATCAACCTTTGAGACTATTTTGCACTATTTTTTCAATTGAAACTGATTCGCTCTGGCATCATGTAATAACTTCCAAAATGTAACTTTTGTAATATTCTGGCACTTTTTGAAATATGTATTTGTCCTTTCCATCTATTTAAAATATTCATATTTTTCATTTGCATTAGCCTCAATTTTTCAGTTGTTTTCTAGTCGCTCCGTCCACAGATATTCTTGGATACATACCAAGTGTTTGGTGTTTTCTCTGAGAAAAACGACATCAATATTTACTTCAGAGATCAGGACAAGTAACCACTAATGTGTTCTTTACGTAGCAGGGATTACTAAGTAAAAAAACAGTTTTTTTAGAAGGCCTCCAATGACAATGACAGACAAGGAGTTGAGACATAATAGCAAGGACTATATTCAAGTGAGTGGGGTAATTTAGTATTCCATCCGTGCAACACACAAACAGTACATATATTTCTATCTTACCTTTTCCTGGGAGTGCCAACACGGTTCGTGTGCGACTCTGTCTGCCTTCTGCGGTTTTGGAGGCACAACTGTGAGAGCAGGTGGACCAAGAGGACCAGATGCTGACAACACAATCTCCAGGACAAGCCACCTTACAGGGTGCCTCACTCGGTGGAGGGTCTCCTGCGCAGTAAGTCATGGGCACATCCTCACCTGGCCAAGAGAAAACAACAAAATATACAGGTTTATTGTTCATGATTAAATCAAATTTTAAATTGCCAGACTCTTTTGACTTATATTCATTGAACTCTTTCACTGACGTTGACAGGAGCGGAATATTGACTGCAATGGCATTGAAGGTTTCACTGCCAATTAACGGCATTATATGTCCAATTCATTTGGCTCCCCTCCCAGAAACAACAATAAAGCTGTTAGTATCGTAGGAAGGTTGTTGATATGTTTCCTTAGTTTGAGTGTTGTAAATATTAATATGGCAAAATTG
Source organism: Stigmatopora argus (assembly GCF_051989625.1). Lineage (NCBI taxonomy): Eukaryota > Metazoa > Chordata > Actinopteri > Syngnathiformes > Syngnathidae > Stigmatopora > Stigmatopora argus. The sequence goes on from NC_135399.1 coordinate 12,872,382, forward strand.
CTGACTGGTCAGTTTTAAAAGAAAAAATCCTTTTTAGAGTAACTCTGCTTCGTCCCTTGGGGTGAGTAAGTTTAGAGTGGTGTCATGAGCAATTATTGGATGTACTATCCCGCAGAGCACCATCGTTGACTTGTGTCAACTCTTCACAAAAACATTTCGGAGAAAGGTTTTCTAGTTTTACAATAAAAGCCCAAGGTTAAATTCCACACACATTTTTTCCTCTCCAACAGAATATAATTGGTGCAAAAGAAGAACAGTTTAGAGAGCAAATGTGAGTATCACTTCATTACAAAGATATGGAAGACTCCTTTGGGGATTTTGGAAATCTTTTTGTCCATAAAGCGACACTGATCTCACAGCCACTAAAATAACTGCAGTGTTTACAGTGGAGCCATTAGTCTGCTAGAGGCATTGATGATGTCCCACCGGTGACATTGGTGCAATGGCTTATGCCAGTTAAATACTAAACAACAACTTCTGACCAGTTTAGGATTGTTTAGGGGCTAGTTGGACCGAAAACAAAATATGTCGCTTCATAGAAAACATTTCTGGATAGCTTGAGGCTCATTTTAAAGGCTATTATCAAGGATTTTTTTTCAAGAGTTTGATTTATTTAATAAAGGGACAATGCACATTACTAAATATATACATGTAAATATGTAGGGTTATAGCCAAAAGCTAATTTCCATCTTTAGTCCCTTGTGCAGGGTGATGTTAAAAATCCAAGATAAAATTAATAAGGCAGTAGTAAAAAAGAAAAAAAAAGACAAGAAAGCAGCGAGTATTTGAGCGAGTATATAGTACTACACAGTCATAGTATTAAAATATTCATATTGGATTGTAGTATGTCCCAAATTCGCGTTTTCTGGTGGAAATATTGGTAGTTTTGTTTGGGTTGATCTTGCAGTAGTTGTAGCAGTAGGAATAGCCAACACATTATTAGGAGTGTTCACCAATGTAGCTAGTGTCCCACAGGTTCCCAAATGTTCACTGCATAGACGAGTTGAATTCAATGGTCTTGTCTGCTGGAGGAAAGGTTTTCAAAATATGTTCCTCCTGACACTATCAGCATGATGGTAGGTAGCGGCAGGATGTCAAAACAACTGACCACTCTTTTTCCCCCACCATCCCTCTTCTCTCCCTGAGAGACCCAAATTTACTTGACAGCCAAATGTTACACTGTTATAGAAAATCACTCCTGGGGAAAAAAGCAAACAGGATGGATGGCTAGTCTTGTCATTGGAATAGTAATGAAGTGTGGTCCCGAAACAGTCTAAACACCCCCGTGTTATGTGATGACATTTTTTGTAGCTCAGCGAGGGAGGCACGTGTTTGATGTTGTCACACTGTCAAAACTAGTAGACAGATTGAGACTCAAGTTTGCTATTAAGTTTCAGGTGATTAGAGGGAGTAAGTTTGGTCTAGAACAATAAGAAGGTACAGTTTTGGTAGGATAGGTATTTAAGACTTTACATGCAGCTATGCTGATTTGAAATTATTCTTTTACATGAATGTATTTATGTGTAAAATTACAATAACATGCAACCCCCCTGTACAAACAATGAAGAAAAACACATTTATACATTAAAGGTCAAAGTGATAGAGTGAGATACCAATTGGGAGGGTGAACTTTCCAAATAGATGGCTGGTCTGCGTCTGCGGTTCCTTTGCATTATTAACACATTGAATTGTAGTGGCTTGTTCTCAGATAATAGTTCTGCCACCTGCATGGCTATTGAAATGATTTTTGTACTGCGCGCCCACTGAATGATTATTTTAAGTGAGGTAGTTATGGATATAGCACTCACCTTTGCCTTAACGCTTATAATCACATCCATTCCCATCCACTCCCTTAAGTTGCTTTTTACAAAAAAGCTTTATGAAATAGAAAGGCACTTTAGAACTAACTATTATTATTATAGAAATAAAAGAAATGTATGAAAAAGTTATCCAGAATCATAATTGCCTTTTTAACCTCCTACTGGCACTTTTAAATGTTTGAGCTGACACGTAGCTTGATTGTTACATGCTGAGAACAGTTAATTCATTAATTTTCTGAACCACTTTATCCTCACTAGGTGGCCATCCAATCGCAGGGCACAAGGAGATGGGCAATCAATCACTCTCACACTCATACCTAGGGGCAGTTTAGAGTGTCTAATCAGCCTACCATGCATGTCTTTGGAATGGGGGAGGAAACCGGAGTACCCGGAGAAAACCCACGCAGGCCGGGGAGAACATGCAAACTCTACACAGGTGGACCGACCTAGATTTGAACCCAGGACCCCAGAGCTGTGAGGCCGACGTGCTAACCACTCAAGCCGCCGGGCAGAAAGATATAATTCCGTTAACTAAAATTATTAAGTAATATGATGATATCAATTCTCCTCAAAAGCAGTTAATACATTTGTTAAATTAGCTCTTACATACAGGAATATATTATCTAAATCAGCGCCATACAATCATACCAGGAATAAAAACTAAACATACAGTCATGATACCCTAACTCACAGTCTTGTGAGAACTCAGAACATGAACTGTTGTAATTCCCATCAGTTTCCCAAGAGCCTTTAAGAAAGAGATACAGACATTTTACTCAGCGGCTGTCATTCTGTGTATGCCGAGGACAATGCCACGTCTGTGTTGTGAATTGAATAGACAGATGGCAAGCCAAAACAAAACATAACATAATTAAAAGTATTGTCAGTTTTTATACTGTGAAAATTGCGCCATTTTCCCCGCAAGGATTCTTGGATAACAATGTAATAAGAATAGGTATAGGTAATAATAGGTATAACTTTTGTCTGACAGCCAGAAATAATTTGAATTATTTACTGCGAATGACTTTTGCAATTGAGGTAATTTAGTCAACAAAACAGCAAGACATTTATCTTCCACAGGATTGATGTTTGAGCAAGCCATCTATACATTTTCGATTATTAAAATATAAAAACAAATTAAAGTTTGAACAGCGATGCACCATGGTCTGCATTTAAACTTACCTGTGTGAAATAATGAAAAGGAGAGAAAAAGTGATCATATGTACATCAAATTTCCAGGGGGCCTCAACTGAAGCCCCTCAGGGGAGATTGATATGGTGCCCTGATGGGAGGAGGGACTATGAAAGTGCTGGATTGGTTCTAATTTTTGTAATAATGTCACTTCAAAGGTCTCCAGTAGCGACAAATGGATAATGCTACTGTGACAACGAAATTTCCCAAATACTGGATGAATAAAATTATCCAATGCAACAAGTACTCACGACCAAAAGCTTTGGTGAAAAAAAAGAAGAATATCTCAGGTGGGGTGGGAAAGTCAAGCAAGTGTTCTTTTCAAATGGAGATGTCAGCTGAGGTGATTCACTCAACTCATTAGAATGCCTCATTAGTCCATTAGCTTGTCATTTTCCCCATTATAACCCTGACTAGCCCGTGAGGTGTCCCTGACATCTTGTGGAAGCAACTCATGGCACTTGGAGGGTCCCATAAGTCAATCAAAAGTGCATTGTGATCAACGTTCTTATAATAAAAATTATGATGTGGCTTTTTTTATAAATATAATTCTCTCCTCATTTTTACCAAGACTCTTTGCCTGCCACCCAGTCAAATCTCATTACAATCTCTAATGGATGATTTAGGACAATTTGGCAGCAGATAAGCAACTAATGAAGTAAAGAATGAGGGACTGAAAAAAATAAGGACAGAGAGACGAAGCAGAAACAATGAATTTTTTTCTTTGATTATTTTCTGTGGCTATAAATGCAGAGATGGCAACCCCATAAATAATGTATGAGATCACATTATACATTTATCAAAATGCTGCACATAATACTACTTGTTGAATCTCTAGTTTTATTGTATTGTCTGAAAAGTATAATTAATTTTTAATTGAGCTATAAATAATGAAAGGCGTCTAACTTACTACCGGGTCTGCATCTCACTGCAGTGTGTAAAAATAAACAATATACACTCACGGCGCTCATGTGACCAGTAAACATGCCAGTGAGCAAATATTGTTACTATAAAACATTCATTCATCCATTTTCTGAACTGCTTATGTGCTCTGCTTATACAGAGGAAGTAAGAAAGTTTACCTTCCGTACTGACACACTTCACACTTTGGACCACAGCTCCAAGACCACAAGTGCTATTGGTGGGCATACATTTTTCTTGTTGAACATGCCACGTGTAGCAGGCGGGGTCTTCGCAAGGAATGAACTCGATGAGATGAGGGCAGACATCCTGAGAACTGCTGGATGTCCACAACACCTCTCGGCTCCTTTGTATGAAACCTGACAAAGAAGAGAAGTCTGTGAAAGCCCAGCCACCGAGCAAATGTGAATGTGATTGAAGATCACCGGAGAGATTTGAAAATGTTCGAGCACCTACGGCAAAGGAATGAGTGAAACTGCACAAAGGCACAGTAGGAATCCCAATTGCGTGGAACCCAATTCAAAAAGCGCATCCCTGCGTTTGCTACAAAAATATGAATTAACAATGTATTGAGCAAAGCTGATGACTATTAATGGGCGTGATATTGCACACGCATAAATATGGACAAATTAACGAACATTTAAATGAGTATTATTCCGAAGTAGATTAAGGGCACCAAAAAAAAGACAAAAAAACTGCAACAACCTGAGATGCTCAAGAACATGTGTCAAGGGACTGAGCTGCCAAATATATTTACAGGGATAAATTATGAGCATCTACTTGATGTTATTCCCCTACAGAAATCAGATAATATTTAGTAACATTTTTTTCTTGCAATAATTAAAGAAAATGACCCCCTTGACAATATCTTTTAAATTATATATTATATATGTATAAAATCACATAAAAAATCTATATTAATGCTTTCTTAATGACTAAATCGTGGCAGCCATAGATGGCAAACATAACCGGTATTTAACAGAAGCCATAACTACCATCTGGCTCCAAATTCCATAAATGGAAGAGTGACGAGGTAAGCTAAAACAAGTATGTACACTGTGAGCTCATCTCATTTTCTGAATCGCTTTATCCTCACTAGGGTCGCGGGACACTGTAATGTATTACCATATTTTACAAAGATGCCACTTTGATTACACTGTTTAAATAATGAGCAGATGTTTACATATTGGCTCAGAAAGGCTCAAAAAAGGCTTTAGGATTATTCTTATCAACATACACAGTTCCTAACTGTATTCATACATAATGTCTACCGAAACAATAAAGATGAAAATAAAATGAAAGTTATCTCCTGTTGCCCAATTCACAAAGTAAGCACAGGGACAGAAGACAAGTTAATTCGAGAAAGAGCAACGCTTTAGGGAACTGGAAGGTGTCAGTGATTGGGGCCATATTAAAGCTTTCACTATGAGTCACAATAAAACGTGCTGTTGCCGTTATTGAGCCTTGCTGAGATATAACGGCCTTTAATAGTTTCAGAATGGGTTTGCTTGCTGAGGGCCACTGGCCCAACATAAATCCCATGAAAAAATGTTGGCACGGCAGACGGTCAACCATAAACTCTAGATATGCTGGGAACAATTACGTATATCATTGTACCTTCAGGGAAACAGTGCTACTAAATTTCTAAACTAAGTTCCTAGTGCAGAATAGAAATTACCAATAAGTCATTTAAAAGGCTTATTTTATTTGATTTTTCACTACTTCTTGTTAGAGTCTGTTATCTCATTGACTGCCATTGACAATAAACAAACGTACTGAGTTGACCTTATATTGACCAGACAATAACAGTAGCATAATAACATGAAATGAAAGAATAACAACAATATTGCTACTGTTGTAACAGCGCGAATGTGAGGTAGGCATATCTGAATGTGCTAATGTTTAATCTGGTTACAGTATTTCCAACTTTTATAATATTCCTCCATCTTTTGATATTCATCATCCTTATGTACTCTGCTTTTGACTTAATTGTGCTCTTGCAGTGGCTTATATGGTGTTCTAATCTGTCCGGTTTCTGACAAATGGACCATCAAATGAAACAATATCTATATCTTGTAGCAGCAATCTAAAGAACACTCCGCAACATCTTTTTTGAGCCACTCTTTTGTTTCATTTCACCTAATATGTCATTATAAAGCATGAAATTGCATCAAATCTAGATTATTAACTAAAGTCATTCTATTTTCAGACTTTGTTGAATGGTTTACTCAAAAATAATGAACTTTAATAATTAAACATTGAGCCTTTCCAAGTCCATGATGTCAAATAGGAATGTTGGTTGTGATCACCTCTAAAGGGAACTTCCTTCTTACTATACATTGGCGCAGAAGGCACATTTATCTTCAGCTATTCTCATTTTAACAAAGCCCTGACATTTGGCACAAAGGTCCTACGTTATTTCCGTGCACAGGTGGAACTTCTAATCTCCACGAGGGTCAGAGTATACACAATTCGTCCACCAACAATCTACTAATATAATACAATACTTCAGGAATCTGATCTAAGAGTAGTCTATGAAAATACTTGAAGAGCACAAAAATTTCCAGCCATTGCGCTCACTGCTACTGAAATCTTCACCACAGAAATAATTTTGGCCAGGGGTTAACAAAGAGATGTTAATAATTGATATGATTTTTGGTCATACTGGTTATGTCAGGTAGGTGTGGTACATACAGCACTGTGTCAAGCTGCAGCACTTCTGTCAGACCTACGACCTCAAGTAAAATAATTAAAACACTGGATTAATGGAACCCCAGGGTTAAGTGCATTAACATCATTTCAATGTCAAATCTAATAAGCAGGGAGTGTCGGGTAAAATATGTAAAGCTGCAGAGTGAATTCATATACATATGTATTAGCCCATTGCGGTAGATGTCCAATCCTTTTGATTTTGGAGGGTTGGCAGTGAATGAACGGATGTTCATCCGTTGCCAGCTTCCCGATAAAATTTGATTGGCCTTCTACTGCAGCAAACTGAACGTCATCATCAAAAAGGGCGCGTAAGTATATGCATCTGACACGGCGTTAATAGCTATAGGGGATTAGGCTGATGTTGTCTACGTTAAAGATTTGCGCAGGGTACCTTGAGATTAAAATTCAATTCTCGATGAGCTAGTAAACATGTGATAAGCTCATGGCCCGGGTGCCGCATCGGACCCGCCAATCTTTCCATGTCAGCCATCAAAGTAAATCATGTGCATCACGTTCATGATTCTTGGTAAAAATATTTTTGGGTAGTCCCCAAAGTTTACCAATTCTTATTGTATGTTACCAACAATTTTTGTTTAAGTTGGTGGCATTAACCAAGTCCAATTTTGCTTTTACCTGATAGTTTTTATCAAAGCTCCTGAATCTCAACGTGACAAGTCAGCATGACGCCATTGTGACATGTCTGTTAAGAGAACGCATCTAACATTTAGATTCTAAATGATTGGCGTGTCAGTCACTGCTGTTGTCAAGGATTGGCATCATCCCGAGAATTTTTTTCTTCCCAAAAAAAATCGAATTAAGAAGTACCATATGGGTCCAGGGAGGGCTGATTTTCCCTCCACAGATCAGCTCACTCGGCTCATATCGGTTCTATCAAATATGACAAAACGTTTTTATTTTATTTTATTACTACCTCATTTGAAGCGTTCAATCACAAGAATATTAAGGTTTAAATTAAAGCAAAGCTTGTTACTTTTAATATTCTGTTAGTTTCCTTCCGTTCTGCTCTGGGTCTAAATGCGCTGCCTCAAGAGAAAGATATGCAAAAAGCAGATGCTGCGTCTTTTCCCTCTTGAAATATATTAATGACATTGTCTGGAAGACGAGCTGCCGTCATCCCATGTAGACCAGTGTGGGCACTGACCTGAACAATCCACACTTCAGTCTTTCCCTGGGGGGCTTTCATGGACATTTACACACAGCAGCGATGAGGTCGTGCTGCCCTTTTAGCAGAGAGCCAACACCAACAGCTCTGGCATACTAACACATGAGGTGGATCTCACACTCTATGTGTGTGACTCACCTGTACACCTGCTCCAAAATGGAGCTTAGAGACACACATGCTCACACACACAATCACATCAAGACACACAAAGGAAGCTTCTGATCTGTCTCTCAACCTCCTGGGTACAGAGACCCAAAAAGCAGGTCTTTGTTTTTTATCAGTCACAGCTTGTTGGTGTTCTGCTTTTTTCATGTGTAGTCACATAATGTGTCTAAAAAATAAATGCTTTTGAAACATAACAACTTCCCTTGTCTCCAAATATGCCATTACCAGGTATCCTGGATTACCTCAATTGAAGACAGTTTTTGTTCTTCTTTGTTACTTTAGCATGTTTTAAATCGATGTCTAGATGGTTAACCTGACGAAACCTGATGCAGTAGTTAATAGAGATGAGAATAAAAATAATTGTGCTAAAAGGCATATGTAGTAATAAGAAAATACTAGACATAAGTCAGCAAGTGTTTTTTGAATGTTGACCTGTTTGTTCTAAAACTTTAAAATTCAATTTGTCTAGCTTGTTAGTTGAAAACACCATCAAAACTGCCTCAAGCAAGAAAGAAAAACTAATGACAGCTTTTTACAAAGGAAAAAAAAGTGTACCCCAAGTTAGAACTGGCTCATTAAATTGAAACGACACAATTTGTCCAACCTAACATTTTTTTTGTAATTCAATACCTTTCTTTCCCAGTGGATCTTTGCAGTTGTCATGTATGCAGGAGCCCCAAGGCGACCAGTGGGAGAGTAGGCAGCGGTGCTGGCAAGAAATGGAGCAGTTCTTGGCAGCCAAGGGAGATTCTTGACCTGCACACAGCCTGGCAGTCACGGGTCTTGACACTGTGCAAACACAAGAGTTGCAGGGGATTTAAGCAAAGCTTCGGTACACAATGGAAGCAGTGAGTTCTTTTATTACGCCCCTTGGGAGGACATCTACCAGTTTTTTGCTGTTGTGAGACTGTAAAAGGTTCCAAAAAAAGGAAATTCAGTTTGTTCTGATGAAATAAAATGGCACACAGATAATGAGGAAATGTTTATAAAAATGAAGTAATACATGGTGTCTGCTAGGAGACTGGCTGATTTTCATCAGTCTTGGACAAGGTTAGAAAATAGGCACAGAGGAAGAAGCCCATCGAAATTCAGAGTGTACTGCAACATTTTTTTTCAAGTGGATATTTGGAGAGCAAGAGTTGAGTGACCTGATGTCTCCATTTCTCTGCCCGGATATTTACTCTTTTGGTTTCTTAGAAAATATATGTCTGGGCTATAGTGACCTCAGTTGCTGTGCATTCTCAGACTCGGCTGTGAATTTTATTCACTTTCTGTCCTGTCCACGTTTTAATATCTTCGGAGTTGGGCAGAAAGCTCAGAAACCTTGTTAAATGTCATGTTTGTTCGGGAAAAAAAATACCAGGGGGCACTTCCCCACTTGGATCTGTTTCATGTTTTTGAATGGTAAAAGAAAAGTTGGTCCCTATACAATATTATTAAATATTATTGTGTGTGCTTTCAATATATTTTTTTTAATTAAAAAAATAATAATAAAAATGGCTGACTCAAAATCAGATCTGCTCTAAAAATGAACTTTTTACAATGACCGCACATTGTCTGTGTCATATTATGGTTTAATACATGGAAAAAATATCAATAAATGTTCTACTCTTGTAACCACTTTAAAGTTATTTGGTAATTTAAGTCAATATGGGAGGGTTGGCAGTGATCATTTGCAGCTAGCCTCTTTCACTCAAAATGGAGTGGCTGTCTATCACCCTGACACTGAACATTTTGTCCATGCCAACCACACTGGATGCGTTAAATCCGATTATCAGTAAAGACGAAACATGACGGGTCTGTTTCACTACAAAGCAATGCTGGTGTTATTTGGAGACGTTATATAGGATCAGTTGCAGGAGTTGTTATAATTGTGTACAACAAAGTGAGAGTATTTTCTCTCTCCCCACAATACAGGAGTTTTTATTTAATCTAATATTCTAGTTTGATGCACTTCCACACATCAATGAATATCACATTTCCATTTAAATGAGAGCCCAGAGAGAGATTCTGCAAATGTCCTTCTTGCATAATGTTTTCTTGCCCGGAGTCATTTTACATGGTGTTTGATCTTCTGTGTAGAAATAACATGCATGCTTAAACACATGGATAAAGTGCATATTACACATTTATCGGCTTTGTTCCCCAAACTGGAGGTGACAATTACAGAGTTGCAGACGTCCAACAGCAGCAAATTGCTTTCAGAATAAGCCGAGCATGAGACGCGCTCTGCAATGAAGGCAGAAGCCACATCAGTTTACATCACCTGAAGCGGCGCCAGGGTTGTAAACACAACATCGTACATATTGATCTTTGCCCCACACCGCAGACCACAGAGCACCATTGATATACTACATAGTGAAGAAAAAATGTAATAACCCTACCTCTGCCTACCAACGCACCTCAGTGATCTAATGTTGAAGTAGACTGCATGAATGTATCTTTATTTTCCGATTGGTTAGTTTACTTGCATTAGTGAGCTGTTGCGGGACAAGATTCTCAATTTCAAAATAAACAAAATGTATTAAATAGGGCAAGGAGGAACTTCAAAGGTCAAACTTGTGAACATCCTCAGATTTCAAATACGTTTTTCATTGAAAGCGTCATGGCAATAGTATATTTACTATAATACACTCGACGTTTATATACATAGGCATGTACTATATTCGTAAAGACCTTGTAACGCTACAACAACTGGATAGCATATTCATTTCTTTACTTTTTTTATATATCACTATTCCGCCTGTTTTTTTCTCTCTTTAGGAGACTATTTCTACAACTACGGATGCTGATAAGACATCTGAAGCCTCTTCCATATTTTCAGACCAGTAATATAATTTGACTACAATAAACTAACATATCTCAGTTTAAAACCGTTTCAGACCTCACAGTTAGTCAGTTTTACTATTCTCAGATACATAGGTCAAGTAAAAAAGGGGGATTTCATTGGCAAAAGAATCAACATTGTGATAAAAGGACAATTAACTGTACAGCAAATACTTAAAATACACAATAGTGCTTGGATTTTAATAGGGTCCTTAGGCCTAATTCTTTGCCTTGCTTTATATTCAGTACAGTAAAACCCAAAGCTGTTAAACATGATCGCATTCCCATGACATTGAATTGGTTTCAACCGAAATGATCTGCCCCCTGGTAGAATCAGATTAATTTGTTTTTTTGTTTTGGGGTTGTACTCTTTGTTGAACTATATTCACGTTTCCCCTTTGCATGCATGCATCATCACACCTTCGCTCATGTGAATAATCGTTTCAGTGTCTTGGTAAATTGATTTCTGAGCTTTGTCTCGCTGTACCACTAGCATGTCCTCAGATGTTATACTCTCCTCACAAACAAGGTCTCTGAAGACTGTTTTTTACAACAGCTTATCCAGTGCGGACGGAGCGACACTCTAAACTCCTGTGGATGCAACATTTCTACGTGATTTGTCAGGCGTTCTTCATCCCCGACATTAAAAACTGACACCATATTGCCATGAAACATTTTTAAATTGATGACAACTACTTAGTGTGGTGATTTAGAGTAAATGCTTACAGTGGCAGATGCTGCATGGCGTAAACAACAATACGAACATTTCCCTAGCATTTATCTATTTTCATGCCATACTGGGGTTTTCTGTCTCTCAATGCGGATTAAGTTTCAGATGAAACTGCTTCGCCAATGAGTAAGTTGCTCCCAGGAGAGACTACTGTAGCTGAAGATAAGCTTTGATATACTTTCAACATGCTTAAGCTTCACCATCCCTGTCTGCTCTTTATTCTTTGTGCCTGCACGGCCACAGTGCCTTTCCGTGTCTCAAAGAAGAGCTCAACTGGGATGACGGTGGTTTTGTCTTACCCTCCTTTCTGTGATGTGGAGTTGAGTCATCAGGAACTTGAACACAGTAGGTCTTTCTGGTCTGCACACCCCCACCGCAGAGACTACTGATGTTAGCCAGACGCTGGTCCATCTTGCTCAGTAGAGGGGAAACCATGCATTCATCCCAGTCAGTGGTTTTCCATTCATACCTGAAAGTAGCCCAAAAAATAAGAGTTCATGGAATTTTAGTGGATGGTTATTAATCTTTCTTATAAGCATTGCAATTCTCATACAATAGACTAGAAGATTTAGCTACAATAAAAAAACAATGGTAAACTTAAATACAAGTTTAAGCTGAGGTAGAAAATAAATATGGAATAAGGGCAAAATAAGTAAATGCAAATCAGTGCAAATAGTTGCTGAACCTCAAAACAAAGGATCAGGCTTTGCCATGAAAAGTGCACTGGAGCAAAGAGCAACAATATTTGGAGTTTTCCAGAACAATGGCCCCAAGTAATCTTTTAACGGTTAATTTCTAAAATGAGCTTTTCTCTAGTCATGCAAGTCCTCCACTCTGAAGCACTCAACATAGATTTCACAAATAAATTTGATAAACAAAAGATATACCTGAAGGGAAACAAAGTTGATTACATTATTAGGTAAATATAATATTACCCAACATCTAATATTGGACTGCAAACTTGGAACTCTCACATGAGTATATAATAGAGCAAGAAAATGAAAAGTATATCATAAACATCTGCAGCCTTTGGGTATAGTATAATCAAGCCACTGAAAAAGTGCCAAATTAATTTTGAACAAGTTTAAATTACCATGCATGAAACATTAAAGGTGATGTGAGCCGTTTATTCCTAGTATATTTAACAAATAATCTGGAAAAAAATGTACCTTGGACAGTTTGCAAGCAAATCCCCCATAATGTTGCATGCTTCTTTTTCCTCAAGGGCAGGACATTGTTTCCCCCCGCTTAGCGGGATCTGTGTCACAACCCGTGACCGCAGACGGTAACCAGGTGACAAGTCGGTGGAGCGGCAGGTCTTTGAGCAAGGACTCCATGGTGACCAGTCAGAAGTGTGACAGTCTCTGGGCATCACACACGATTGGTACATCAACAGGGAGTTGTACTTGGTACAAAGGCTGCAGGTTGAGAAAATAAATTCAATTCAATTGGAAAAAAATGCAACAAAACATTACCTGAGTTCAAGAGAGTAGATACACTGCCTGGCCCAAAAAAGTCACCCAAAAATTGATATTATTGGACAGAATGATTGGACGACTCACACCTTCAGTGGCAGCCAATGAGTTAAATTGAATTACAGTTTTCCCACTAATGACGAATGATCAATATGAATCAAGCAAATTAGTCATGAAATTACTCATTCTATTGTTCAAATGAGACTACTAAATTAGCTCTGCTATTAAGATGCTGCTACAATCCTGTTGTAATGTTCTAATTAGGCTGTCATTGGAAAATAGAATGGAATTGAATCAAATGGGACATATTTTAATCCAAGTTTAACTAGTTCTAGACATTAACAGCCAATAAAAAAGTCTATATTCAGGCAAAAAAAAGATTGGCATCATGAGACTCGTGATGGATGTAAAATAAATTAGAACAAAATACCACACGTGCACTGGAATGTGTACAATAGGTGTGTGTGTGTGTGTGTGTGTGTGTGTGTGTGTGTGTGTGTGTGTGTGTGTGTGCGTGTGTGTGATCTCTTATCAAAATGCAAATACCAAAGTCAGTTTAAACAGCAGGGACAGAAAAGGAGTAGTATACTTGACATTTAGCACAATAGTGCTCAGCTGCAATGTTAATGCGGTCAAATGCCCATGCTTTCGGATATTTGATTGAAAAAGGTTTGCCAATAATAGAAACTCTAAATTCAAGTGCAACATGTTGCATTACTGGGCCACTGATTGAGTCGCTTTTGTGTTGCACAATGACAACAAAACGACTGTATAACATTAACGCCTACCTAATACTCAACATAAATGGAACAAGAAGGGGAGGAAATGTCAAACATATGTATACATCCCAGCACATACGTCTTTCACTGCATAAAAGGCAATCAGCAAACTGCACTACATTGAAAATACTTTTTTTATACTTTTAAGGTCATGGAAAGTGTTGCTCATTAACTGCAATTCAGTTATTTCTTTTGGAGAAAACCCATTCATGATATGAGCAAATAAACATTCTGAGCTTGGTCGTGGATTGTGAGGGTTCACTGTATACATGAAGTAATTTAATCTTACCTCAGCATTGTATTCTTCCCATCACTCCTTGTGCAGTCAACTTGGCGTGTCTGGTATCCCACCTCTAGCTCCCACGACATGGGGTACTTCTGGTTGTGACGGTGCTCATGAGAGTATTGATGATGAAGGGAATCGTGTTTGTGTGACATGACTGTATTGTTTCCTTTGTTCATGCTGAATTCCACAGTGGTCCGACCATTTAACAGGTCGTCTTTGTGATGTGGGAGCCTACACTCGCTCCAGGCTCCTACTTTAAGGCTATACTGGTAATCGTCTTCCCCGGCAGGGCATGGGACAGGGCCAGAACAAGTTCTGGTTTCGGTCAGATTGGGGCAACTGGCGCCACCATACATTGGTGTGGTGAGAACATGTCGAGTCCGATGCTGGAGGCCATTGCCACATGTTTTACTGCAACCTGACCATGAGTTAAAGTCTGAAACGACACAGTCCTGCGGACACGGAATGAGACACGCCTGCTCCACCGGTGGTCTCTGGGAAAAGAAGTCACATATTCTTGGAGTGACTGCAGTGCCATTGAAAGTGCGCACACACCGCACTTTGCGTCTCTGGAGTCCATGCTGTGCCGTAATGCACTCTGTGGTCCTTATCTTGAGCTCGTTGGATATAAAAGGAACAAGCTCACAGTTTTCCCAGGCAGACAACTTCCACTCAAAGAGCTCCTGGTGCCAGTCACACACCTTAAAGCAATGCCGGCGACTCTCGGGTTTATCCATGTGGTTGCAGTAAGATTGATGTGTCCTCCAACCCTCTGTGTGGATACACCAGACGGTCCTGGTCTGAACTCCACCAGAACCACACTCGTTTCCCATGCAATGACCCCACTGGCCTAGAAAAGAGAAAAGGCAGCACCACGACAATTAAAAAAATGGAAGCTTCAAATTGAGGATTGAAATTGCACCTAGTAGATACTAGCCAATTTGCAATCAAATATAATTGAAGGCCAATCACTTAACCTCCATGATTGCTTTATTCATGAACAGAGAAAGAATGCACCGACAAACTGAAAGCAAACAACCTAGTCAATATATTTTAAAAAGCAACAGTTTCTGATCACAGAGGATGAATTCACATAGGACTTGCGAAATTCCAGTGCTCTCATTTACCCGCAGTCATTTGCGAGTCATGACCACAGAATTATGTAAACATCTGCACCAAGAAAAACCTGAACTCATTGGCTGACATTCACAGCACTAAATGTTCAATGACTATTTGTTCCAGTTCAAATGGAGTAGACGTTTACCAGCGACAAATTAATTTAAATTCACAGCAGAAGGATGAAAAGAGCCACACAATTGGACATCTATCAGAGTCAATGGCAGTGAAAGAATCAATGCTAAGAGTCTTAAATGACACTCTTTATGTCTTTTGGATTTAGTTCTTGTTTTGTGGTTGCGCAGTAACAACACACACCAAGAATACAATCATGATTAGTCTCTACATCTTTCCAGTAATGGGGAAAGTAGTATTTGGTTTGGGAAAAGCAGAGCTTGAGTTACAACACTGTTGTGGGTGATTAGCAGAAAGTATTATTGCTTCAGTCAGCGACATGGGTTACCACTTTCTTTGCAGTTATTGTTTAGCATTCAAGTAGTAGTAGTCACTGATCCTGTAAGGATGAATGGAGAATCTCAACAATAGCCCGCTGGGTTCATGAGCATATAAAAAGCCAGCCTAAGGGTACAGAATTCATTACTGAAGAAAGCTGAAGTTGCATTTGATCTGTTGATTTGAGACTGCATGGTGTAGTGCCAAACAATGAAATGCACTCAAAGTAAATTAAAAAAATGTCTGTGATTACAATGTTGATACTTTTGCCATCCCATTAACTCTGCCAGTTCATTTACTTCAGTAATTTCTTCACTGACAGTATTATTGAGACTAATTTCCAACATTTCAAGTTGCTTCTATTGCATCTAATGTAAGGCTTTTGGAGTTTGATTTAGTACCTGATGATAATGTGCAGATTTTCTGCATAAATCTAATTGAAGATGTGTCGCAGTGCTCATAAATGACAATTGATGAAAGTATGGCACAGGGGATGTCTCTGCATAATGTCGCTCAGTGGCACAGGTATCATTTAATTAAAAAGTGCTGGGCCACAAGCTATAAACAGCCCAACTTTACTCAGGCTTGAAGGAGGATAATGGATGCTGGTAAAAAATGTCAACGAGTAAAGTGAAGAAGGCAGCAATCACTAGAGGGAATTAAGCTCTACATACTGAGTAACATGCGACTTTCATTTTTAATTGTGAGTATATTTTATCATCTCACTGTCATTAATCAGCTGCTTTATCTTGCCAAGCAAAACACATATTTTTCTAAGAAAAACAACTACAAATGCTGCAATAGGAAAGATGTAAACCTATCTTGAGTGAAAAACAGTATGTCAGCTCATGGAAGTGATTTAACCTTTCATTTAATTGATCGTGGGAGACGTACAATCCATTTTGACTTGGATAGGCTGGAAGTGGTCACTAAGGTCTAGATTGCTTCCACATCCTGTATAATGACATCACATTTTGGGTTATGTAGGACACACTTGTATACCAAATGTTAATAATGTGGATTATACATGACGAAAAACATGATATCCACGTATGTGGATGCCAGGTTTTTTAGTTCTATTTTTTCGAATGACTAAAATGAGTCACCTGACCTAGGAAGGATTAAAGGTATGTTTAATCAAATAATAAAAATGGTTTTGCTATTGCACTTTTACAAGTTTTTTACAAGTCAATATTAGCACAGGCTAAGAAAGCTTGAAATTAAAACCAAATTAAATATCTTGAGGGGAAAACTGCACCTACAGTGAACTTTAATTTCTGTTGTATATTGGGCCAATGATTAAAGAGGATCAGCGTTTATATTCAGATGTTTTTTTTAATCAAAGGATGAAGTAAAAACCAGAAAGACGGTTGATTTTGAAAAAATAGGATTCTTCCCAACTCAAACCATTAAAAATTCAATTAAAAGTATGTAATTAACAATTGGAATCTGAGTTGGATTTGTCTATTGTTTCCATAGTTATATTAGACACTGACCATTACTAAAAAGGACTGAAAATTTACTGCAGTGTGTTGATCATACAGTTGCTTTTAGTCATGTTAAACAGTGAAGATAACATGCACACAAAGCCTAGGACATGTGGCCGAAAGATTTAAATTACTATGTATTACAATCAAAACAAACATTTGGACATTAATAGCTTCCAAACTGCAAACGAGGTGAACAATTGTGCACCCAAATGTCCTATAAATTCATACTAAATGTGCCCGGTGCAGCTATCACCAAATATAATTAAAGGGACCAGAGACTTTTAACCAATGTAATTAAAGGGGACCAGAGAGGAAAAAAGGATTCCACTGGGCTCAATTCACTCCTTTTCTCTTCTCTTTCTTTTTTTGGTGGGGGGGCCTGAGCCCTGCCTGTTGCTTTTGACGAGCTAGCTACTGTATTGCTCATTTGCTCCCAATTTGTATGCGCCTGTGAGCTCCTGGGGCATAGCAAAATGCTTTTGAGTAGCTTGTTATTGCTATCTTTTGTCTAACTTCAAGTGAACACTGCTGGGAAATAAACCAAAAAAATCTGGTTCACTCAAATTGCACGCCCTTTCAGTTTTGTCATTTCAAGTTCTGTGATATAATTGGCCATTTACCAATCTTATTCTGGAACATTAATGGAATTGAAGTTATGGAAACAACCCCAGGGGACCACTGAGAGCCAGCGGCTCCATGTAAGCACGGTGTCTGAGCGCCACAGGAACGAGAAAGAGATAAAATAAAAAAAATTATATATATATATATATATATATATATATATATATATATATATATATATATATATATATATGCGTTGCTGCACAATGTGTTCAATTATATAATGTTAAAAATATGGGGTGAACTTGAAATTTAAAGTCAACGGATGTCACTTTAATTTCCCAGTTCTGATTTACTTAAACTCTTAAGTTAGCATAATTAATACGTTTCATTTTTTTACGGTGTAACACGACTAAACACTACGTCTTAGCCACTTTGCGGCATGTCATTAAGATGGTGGACAGAGTTATCTGTGCATTTTGATCATGAAATTAAACTTAAAGCAGCAGTAACACAGCTAAAAAACAATTGTTAAAAATACAAACATATCAAATTTTATTCTGCCTCGACAATGTAACGCTTTTATGCCACATTGCTTCGAGGCACAACAGTCAAAGAGGTGGATAAATGTCCAGGAACACCTATCAAAAACAAAAAATCCCAATGGCTCTAGGTGTTTTCTTCCCCCAGTCTCAGTAACAAGCAAAACAACACAGTAAATATAAGTAGTAATACTATATACTATATATAATAGTTATACTGTCTCACTTCGACTGAAAGGTGCAACAATTGCCACAAAGTGCAGAAACAGTTTTGGTTCAATAAGACAACATAAAGCTAGTGTTTCCTCTGAAAGATTATACTGTGTTTAAAATGAAAATCAAGGGTAAAAATTCATGAAAACTGAGTTTGTTTGTTACAATAACTAGTCTCTGGAGGCCTGGTAGTTCATCAAAAAAACAGCCATTGTATTTCCCTTCAGGTCCTTCTTCACACAGACATGTAGTAGGTCTTATTTTGATTTAAAGCTGGGGGAAAACATTGCAGGTTTCGCCGGAATCGATAGTTTTACCTTTTATTTCTGTATTATTTTAGGACATGGTAACTAGAGCCACAGAAAGCGGCTAAAGCAGTGCAGTAGCTCTGCGGTGATCGGAATCTTTTTCTGTGCAATTGCTTGTCTTCTATTGCTCCCTCAAGTCCCTGCTGCAGCCTGCACAGGGGTGACATGTAATTGGATAGGATGTCATTCACTCCTCTTGCTCGTTCCTGTCCACTGACCTGAGATTTCTTTGTTATAGGCACAGGACCAGGACTAATGGCAATGTCGTCTAACCTGTACAAGGGCCCAGGTGTTGGATGATGATACAGGCTGGAGAAAGTGGCCACTGTGAGATCACAACTGATGAAAAGGACATTTTTTAAGCAGCTAAGTAACTATGTGACATGTGGCAATTCACCTTTTAACCAAGGGAATCGAGCTTTAAAAGGTGAGGGACTGCAAATACCGAGGTGTTTTTGCTCAATTGAATTTTTGAAGGAGGCAGCTGTGTGCATAGATGGGGCAAAAAAAATGTCAAATAAGTGGGTTCGATTTGTGCCTGACCTGTCGTTCCTGTTCCTGTTCTCCTTGACATTCGATCATAGTTGCACGTGTTCTCATCTGTTCACAGATTTTCCCGGAGCTCCTCTCAAAAGGGGGAGAATGTTACGCTTGATTTTGCGTCTAATATAGGGTGAGAGCACTCCAAGCTATGTCATATTTCCACTCGGCAACCACTTGTTCCTCTAGTAGTGACAACTAAACAAAGTAATCGGTGCGCTAAAATACTGGAAAACAAATGGGAAACTTAAGACATCTTATTCAGTTCAGAAGCATCAGACACATTTTGGATTATTTTTTGGAGATGGCCCTTTTTATCTGTCAACTAGGATTGCCACAAATGCTAAAGCATTCAATAGTGAACTGATATCAAATGAATAACAAAACATCTTTTTTAACATTGGTGGACACTGCAAATATTCTGTTTCTTGTCCTTGTGATCCAATTTGTTTGAGTCAATATTCCAAGTCCATATTTGCGATGAACCATTGACTCTTTGCACTGAATAGACTGAAATGGTATTTGGAAACTCTGTGTGCTGCCACATTGATTTGAATTCCATATCATTTAATGCTTATACGTCTGTCAGAATTTCACAGCAATGGTCTGTATTCTCATTCGAAGATGAGAAGTCAGGCGAATAACCAATCACGATTTCAGTTGAAAGGCTCATTGACTGGCACTTTCTAGAGCTCTACATACATTCTTTAGTAGAAGCCTTTTGCAACCAAATCAATCGGTCTGAAAGCATGATCCTGGATCAAGCATAGCCCCTTGAGATCCCCCCAATGTAAAATCCAGCAGCACCAGTTTCCCAGCACTGTCTGCTTATTAAGTACGTACTGTCTATCCCCACTACTTATACACAATCAGAATGCAGATTGTCAATTAATCCTGTAAATCTGAAACTCGTTCAAGTTGAATATTTTAATACTGCCTCCCTGAAACCTAAAACTAAAAAAACTATAAAACTAAACTGTTTTTCAACACAATCCAGGCTTAGAAACCGTTGAGACATATTTTTTTAGGGGATGTCATTGTGGTGAGATACACAGTAAGTAGTGGATGTTATATTCCTTTTAAACCACCCAACACTGTGAGAGGTTTACTACTTGGCTATATTTTACTAAAATAGACACTGCTGCGATTTTATCTGTCTTGTTGTGTTGCTCAAGATAATGAGGTTCCTAAGATTTCTGCAGCACACCCATTCATATCACCACCAACCGGGAATCGATCCCACTCACCCCTACACAATCAGAAAATCTAGTCAACTGTTTAATTTGTATGTGAATTTTGTAGCTAACATTCTGAGCCAATGCTGTTTATTTCTAATTTAAAAGCAGAATATGAAGTGACAGTTTATCACACATGCCAGATGAACTGATCTTGTCGGCTTTACCGACATGGTCCTTCCTAAATAAAACGATCAAATGAAATAAACATCCCAATAAAATGTGTATTTGCCTGTTCACATTAGCATTTATAATCCGTAATAAAATGATTACATAAACTGAATGTTGTATTTACTGCGTGATAAGTGACACAGGTGTCTATGACAAAAGTAAATACAACACATCCTTGGCAAGCACATCAAGCTGGCAGGATAATTCCAGCGATCGGCATTTCTCTCCTCAGTGTTCCAACTCCCTCTCGGATATCCTCTCTTCTGACTGTTTCAGCACAGCGGGCGATCAAAGGATCGAATCAAGCAAGCACCTCGGATCAGTAACACTGCCTCCTAAAAATGACTCATTTGGGAGTTTCTAAATAAAATCCATTTACTTTCACCTCATGAAGTCTTCTGCATGGTTCCCATTGGGTCTAACATGCAGTAGAGTAGGCTAATTTACCAGCTTTCTATAGATGTTGCTCTTCAAACATTCCCTCTCATAGTACATATGACTCAGTTAAGATATCTCAATAAATTTCTCAGAGCCCTTTGAAATGGCAACAGCACCGTAGGATAAAAAATGCTATTATTTATCAAAATCAGGGGGGGGAGAGCGGCAGAAAAAAACAGGAACATTGACACGAGAGATATTACCAGTTGGTAACCTATTTACTGTACTTTCAGCTCAATCTGCTGTTGGGGCTGGAAGCACTTCATGTTGACAAAGACAGAGCACTCTAGCATGGCGAGGAGGTTCTCTATAACAACACTTCATTAACCTCCTATGACCGAGCGTCCACATGTGTAGACATCACATTTTTGGTTGTCAAAGACTACAATGTTAAAATTTGTACTACAAGGCCCTGGCGTTCACTTATGATGTGGACATCTTTTTTCTCAGGAACTACATCAGGTAAAAAGATGATTCTTTGTTTCTACACTCATCAAGTCCCAATTAGCCTAAATATCAAAGAGAAAATAAAAATGCATGCCTTGCAAGAGTTCGGGTCTTTGGAGGTTAAGGGAAATAAACATGAAAGCTTCAACAGATTTTTCTTCTCAAGTTTTAGATCTCACAATCAGCACCAAGCAGAGAGTCTGGGGCTGGCGCAGACCTTCAAGCTTTATTCACTAAATTGGCCACTCAAACATGGTTTACCCAAATAGGATTTGATGACATAAAAGAAAAACATCTGTTGGAATTCTGGACCTTTCAGGATTAAAGCGGGCTAAGCAAGTCAAATAAAGGAGCAAAGAATGTTGTTTAAGCTGAATTGTTTTTGTGTGTTTGCTCCAAACAATAGCCAAGGCCGATTTTATTGATTCCAGACAGCCATGAAATAATTTAACAGAATGTTTTTGTAGCTGACCTTAAGAGAAATGCATAAGTTGCATGTCCAAGGAAACTCAGATTCAGCAAACAAGCATACTACATTGTACTTTTTGCCAGATTGGGCATTTCTTTTAGTCATTCTGACTTTAATTTCCACTTCACAGCGAGTTGAATTCAAACCAATTGCATGTAAAAACAGGTCAGATGTCATCTAGCTTTGTTTTCGTTATTGCTCAATTTTGGCACTGCCTGAATGAAATTTGGACAGAGAACAACGGTGCCCCTAACCATCTCCACCACCCGCCCCCTGGACGCTTTCTTTTGAAGCTCAATTTTTGTGAGGTCAAAGACAAAATGATAGTTTCCACCCACACAGGCAGCTGCTTCTGCACCTCTGCACCGCTGCTTGCTTGCCTGTGGATTTGTCTTTGTCGAGATCATTTAAAGTGCCAAACTCTCATCCAAGCCAGATTTAATTAAAACAGAAATGCATAGTTCATCAGACTGTCAACTCCTATCTACCAAAAAGAGCTCATAAGTGAAAAAGCGAAAACATGCGTGATAGTGATGAGGTTATTATGGGGCCATTTTCCGTTTGTCTCGCTGGTACCGGTTTGGATCTATTTATGGAAATTAAACATTATAGAAAATGATGCATGGTTACATTTCTAACCTCAACATCATAGAAGGTGGAGCTTTTATCTGCGCTGACTTAGGATGAATGGATTCACAAGGTCAAAAGTGAAGAAGCCATTTCTTCTGAACTCACTCACTGACATTGACAGCTATAGACATCAAACTGGGACTCTTATATAACTATAGAGCATCTACTTGACGAATGTGAGTGTAATTCCCATAAAGCTCGCCCACCCGTGAAGTTTGTGTCAAAAGTCTTAAATGCCAAAACTGGGAGCACATGAGAAAAGAGCACAAGAATGCTAAAATATGTTTCGCAAGCAAAAAGGTGGCGCAATACCGAGAGGAAAATAAGAAAAATATGTACAATGTAAAAAAAAGTCATTACAAGCATCATATTTTCTAGTTTCACCTTCAAGATGATGTTAAATATCATTATTTTTATTTGTCTTTTTTTTTTGTTGCATCTTGTGAATTTTTGTTTCATTTTTTTCTACGCCAAACATTTAGCTTGAATCCTTGTTGACACAAATTCCATAGTAGTAGTAGTGTCTTTGTCAAAAAAGCATTAGAAAACAGCAAGTGTCACAAGCAGGACTTAATTTAAATTGTAAAAGAATCGCTTCTCAAATCCTGCTATTTATAGCGAGATAAAGCATCTTAATGCGTAGATCAACCTACATTGACTCGTTCGTCTAAATGATTTTCCCCTCAGGCAAAAGCCTTAATTATTATCAAATCACGTTTCTTTCCCTTATCTAAATTAAAGGCTTTTTAATTTTGCTATTCTTCAAAATTTGATATTCTTCCAACTTTCACTCAAACATTTTCAATATCATTGTTTTTCAGTCATAATATATTTAGTCCTCATCTACTACATCCATAAAAGGCACCACTGGCTGGATATTTTCATGTACCACATAACATTGTTATTATGCCCCCCTTGGTTACAACTTGCCAATGCCCTTGTTTTGCTTCCTCTTTCTCTGCAAAAACTATAACCTAAAAGCATTACATTCTGACTTTGGGTGATGCTTTCGTAAAAGGTGAAGCAAAAAGCCCTTCGTGTAGTGCAGCTGAAAACATAGCATTCATGAAAAGTTGTTT
Organism: Stigmatopora argus; assembly: GCF_051989625.1. Taxonomy (NCBI): domain Eukaryota; kingdom Metazoa; phylum Chordata; class Actinopteri; order Syngnathiformes; family Syngnathidae; genus Stigmatopora; species Stigmatopora argus. The sequence continues at coordinate 12,896,162 of NC_135399.1, forward strand.
ATTTGGAAATTGTGGTTACGAGAGCAGTGAATTCAATGGTTTGGGAAATTTGTTATGTTGATAACCTGTTTTCATACCAACTGACTATTTCCTGACTGAGGGCAGAAAAGTTAAACCTCAAACGCTCAACAGCATCTTCAAAATCTTTAATGAATGAAATTCACTGGCCATTACAACTTTTGGAATTTGTTGAAGAAAAAAATCCCTATTAATATAACTAATTCTAAGCAACAAAAATGCAAGTATGTCCTTGCTCTCATTTGAATAAAAATATTCTGCTTTTGTTTTCTGACTATACATTTTTTTCAGAATGTAACAACTAAAATATTATGAAAAATAGTGTACCATGATGAAGCAAATCTCAAACTGCTTTTGAAACAATCCTCTCCATCACAGATATACAAGCTCATTAGCGATCACATCATTCCGATGCAATAATTTTCCATGATGGCCTTTTGCTTTGGCAAGGAAACAAAATTCCCTTTAGTATTCTGTTTTCCTCTTGATAGAGCACATGCTACATTTGGATGGATTACAGAGCACATCACTTGTGTGTTCAATCAAAAAATTATTATAATTAGGCAATTAGGTTGACGACACGATTAAACCGTGAATAACAATAGCAGGCATACAGAGAAACATCAACACTGTTTACAGCTACGATAGCCTGCCTCAGTTTGGGTATCATGGAATCAATTCCTACTCACTGCCTGTAAGATTGGGAGTGCGAATGGTTGACTGTCTCTGTGTGTGCCCCTTGATTGGATGGCTAGGGACCAGGGCATAGTCTGCCTTTTGTTTGCGAACGTAACCACTATTCACGCTCACATTCATACATAGGTCCAATCTAAAGTGTTCAACCAGCCGAGCATGGAAGTTTTTGGATCATGGGAGAAAACCGTAGTACCCGGAGAAAACCCACGCAGACCCTCCAAGAGCATGCAAACCACACAGCGAGGGAATCATCTATCTCAGAACTGTGAGCTGGATGTGCTAATCCCTCCCCCAAATGCCTTATTATTATTATTATGTTGTATTATATGATGTTTTATTATGTGTAGGCCTGTAACATATTAGTGGATTTCCAGTTCTGTTGTAATTATGTGAGCGAAGACATCACAGAAAAAGCCAGCAGAATCTTTGTCTTGGTGACATAATGCTTGTAGAGGAAACACTGAGGTGATTTGAAGGACACTGTGGTTAACTGTGTCATTGATAAGATGTTTTATAGCGGAAATCCACATTTGAGCAGTACGTCAGTTTGGAGTTTGAATAGATGTGATAAATATGAATCCTCATAAAAAATATATATATTTGGACTTTTCATTGCTTTTGGCATAAAATGTCAAAACACAGCTATCAGTGTGAAAGCAAGGGGTAAATAACAGCAGCCACTTATCAATCACACATTTACTAGTGTGGGATTAATGAACATTTTATCAATGTCACAGTGAATTTTTACTGTGGTATTGCAATTGTGCCAACACATTTACAAGATTACAAACACATATAATACTTTTAAAAACAAACACTAGCATAGAGCCTTTCAATGATCGAGAAAGGCAGTAAATGTCTGAACTTTTAAACTAATGCGACCCATTTAAATCCAACAACTACATTGTATTTCTTGCTGCAGCACATATGACGGAAGAAAAGCGATTTGTAAAGCAGCCAGCACATCGTCACGGAAGACTTGAAGCTCCTCAGAGCTTATTGTACGTACTGAGTGCTCATCTTTGATTTCAGCTTTGAGAGCACACTACTATACAGCTAGACTTTTAAAATGAGAGTCTTCTATTATTATCCAAGGCAAATTGGTTCTTTTTTTTCCCCCTCCGAAAGTCGGCCCGGGATGAGACTGGATCTTTAGGCTTTGGCCCTGAAAAAAATCCTGAATAATCGAGCAGGCGATGAGACTCTACTCATTAATAATTCATTCATTTTCTGTACATCTTATCCTCACAAGGGTCACGGGCAGCAGGTGGGGGACACCCTGAATTTGTTCCCAGCCAATCGCAGGGCACGAGGTGATGAACAACCATTTGTGCACACATTCATACAAATGGACAGTAAGTATAGAGTATTCAGTCAGCCTACACGTATATTTTTGGGATGTGGGGGGAAGCAGTAGCACCCTGAGAGAACCCACACAGGCACAGGAAGAACATGCAAACTATACAGGAAAGTCAAAACCCACCGGGGATTGAACCCATGATCTCAGAACTTTGAGGTAGACGTGACAACCACTCGTTTACCATGCGTCGTTTTTAGAAATATATCAATTAAATGTAAAAATGAAAGGACTGTTTTAAATTATTACTATTAATCTCTGTGCTATTAAAAGCCATTTTTAACAATACTAAAATATAGTCTTACAAGAAGTCATAGTATTGAAATTCAGTTTCAACCAAATTTAATGCAATTCACTGGAATAGCAAAGCGTCGGGACAGGTTTGCTCACATAGGGAGCAAATGATGTTGCCACTGTTCTTTCAAATGTATCGGTAGACAACGCAATATAAATATGGATATTTTTTATACTTTCTATGGTAGCAGTGAATTGGGGCAAGCTAAAATAAGCATAATGCGTTACGAGGCTTATAAATCATGGGGGAACCATGTGTATGATGTAGTAGTGTTTTTTTTTTTTTTTTTTTGCATTAGAATTATTCATTTATTCATTTTCCATACCGCTTACTCTTATTTCATTTTATTTTAAGATGGACCAGTGAATAAAAAAAGAAGAAGAAAAAGACCCTTGCAATAGAGGTTCAGCATCTTCCAGTGGGTGAACATCTAATAGAGGAAGCCGGTGACAAGCCAACACATGAGGAAAATTTAGATGTTTTTTCGATATCAGCATCTCAAAGTGTCCTTGAGCAATCGTGCTTGTGATAAAGCTGGGATGTACTTTGCATGAAAGTCAACAGGGTCGTCATCTGAAAATGACCCTGAACATCGAAAGCAATGTTCAGCTCCATTGTAACTGCACATTACTTTGCCCATTCAACTGCATACATGCTATGACAAAATTTCATTTCAAGGTTAAAGTAAATACTTTACCTGAGTGACTTTTTAAAAAAAAAAAATTGCTGCCCAAATATTAAAAAAAAGCAAGCAATTCTTTAAAATGCAAAGAATTTGAAGCATCATCTTTTCAACAATAATGCCTCAACATTTTCCATTCCTAGAAAATGTGCTTCCGCCATTTTTTTCTTATTATTACATTTCAATACATAATTGTGGCCAAGCTATGAATAACTCAGGCCCTAACTGTCCATAAGTGCAACTCATTTTGAAACAAATTGTTCACTGAATGAAAATGTGTGGGCTTCCAACTGTCAAGGGAATTTCTATACACAATAATTGAATAATGATGCCATTAGCCACAATATTCCAGAGCTATATTCCCCTCTCCATGGTGCTGATGCGGGTCAAGCCTAAATGGGTCCTGCTCAATTTTACTCCTGGCAACTGTCAAAAGATTTCCCCCATATTGCTCATAGTCTTAAAAGTCAACAGTTCAACAACTCTTGAAAAATTAAATGTTAAAAACTGTCAAAACCTTGTTTTTAGTTATTTCTTTAACTCCACATTTGGGTTGATGATGGCTGTAAAGTACAAGGCTTTTCTGTTCTTACTTACATTTAATACCAATTTCAATTCAAGTCAAAATACATTGGACTGTCAGTTCCTTCGTGCTTTTTATAAGCTTAGCACGGCACCATTTAACCCAGTGTCGAGGGGCATAATAGCTTATTCGATAATAATTGCATATATTGCATTATATAATAAGGTGGCCCGGTAGATGAGTGGTTAGCACATCGGCCTCCCAGTTCTGAGATCAAGGGTTTGATCCCAGGTGCTATATGGAGTTTGCATGTTCTCCCTGTTCTCTGATTTCCTCCCACATCCCAAAATTATTGCCTCAAAGCGACTTCAAAACCTCACCTGGGATTTTTCTTGAGTCCATATCTTTTCAACATGTGTTTGCTGAAGTGAAATTAATCTGCCTCTTTATCACTTTGGCAGTGTTGTTTCCCAAACGCAGTGTGAACTGAGCCCACTAATTGCCCAGCAAGGTGGCATGTTGTGTGAGAATGTGACAATTTTCAGTGGAGTTATTGAAGCAAGGGAAGGAGAAACTGGTTTGTATCTTTTTTTTTCTTTTTTGGGGGGGTGGTTCAATGGCAAATGGCAAAAGAAAAAAAATCCCAAATGTGAAGTCAAATTTTATAAGGGGGATACATTATACTGCCAGGAGTTGAAGCTCAATTTGGCACTGGCAGCTTTCAAATATTTGCTGATTGTCAACATGGTAACAAGCTGAAAAAAAAATCCTTATATTGTTGACTAGAAATCCTCTAGAAAAATAACACAATGCAAACAAAAGCTGTTGCTGTTTTTCCTTTTTCTTTGTTTTACTGTGCTTTTTTCAGAACTAAAAGCTTGCACGCAAACACAAAATCTATTCAGATGAAGAATGTTTCTTTTTTTTCTTGGTAATCAATGCGTCAAAATACATCAACTGTAAAGTCCTACTTTATACTAACCAGTTCAACCCTAGGCAATTAATGTGTAAAACTGGCAATTGGTTGAAACTGCTTTAAAAAATAATTTGCAATAGCATAACTGTAGAAATTAGTAATGGGATGTAAAACATATCCACAGACCCACAAAGCACAAACTGTTGTGCATTAATGTACCAGTCTAAACCCAGCATGCGACCTCTGAGACAGATGTTAGTTCTTTGCCTGCAATGTAATGATGAGGAGCTATTGTATGATGAACACCCCCCCTGAGTTACACCAACAAAGACTCACATTTTAGTGTAAATCCTCACAGTAGAAAATACAGACCAGGATGAAAAACATTCAGAGAGAAAAAATGCGTATTCCAACAGACATAACAGCAATAAAGAAAAAATCATTTTTTAAAAATTTTGGGGGTGATTTTTTTTCTCCCATTGAAATACATTAACATCTAAACGGATCGGATGAACAATCAATGCTAGCATTGCAGTTAATGAATGTGATGTCTATTGCTGACGGTATATTAAATGAGCAACAGGTTAAAAAAAGAATAATATAGGAAATGCTTTACCTGTTTTCCACGTGAACTGATGATCCATATGCAACACAATATCCGATCGGATTTGGAGGAATACAAATGACAAGAGGATGAACAAACGAAGGTAGTTCTCAGTTCCTCGAGCCCAGGCAATGACCCTAAAGTCATCCTTTACAATCATAGTCCAGCCCATTGCTTCCTCTCTTACTCCTAAAAGAAATAAAAAGTCATTATAAACTCAATTACATGTAACAGAAGGGGGTTCCTTTAAAAAAAAAGTCCTCATTTTTCTTGAAATTGTTTATTCATGAATCACAACATACCGCGTTGAAATATTACCTGCCCTTTCCTCGTTAAAATCGACCGTCAAATAATTAGTCAAGGCCTCCAATTTTACGCTACAAGTAGAAAGATGTTAAGGCGACTTAAATCAGGTTGTAATTGAAGACGTGTCCATTTTTTGCAGCTCATTTATTGCCCAAAGCTACAACATATATTCCTGTCCTAATCGTATTATAGGATTAGTCCTGGATTCAAAGGCCATCACTTGTGTCCCAGCGACAGTAATGACAACAGAATTCAATCCGCGTGACCCCAAAATAACTAGAAAAAAAGTTACAGTATTGAAAGTTAAATATTTTATTATATTACCATTACCTCATCTATTCAAACCCAGAAAATCTAGAACCGGTAGTTATTTCTGTACATTATAAAAACGTCTATATAGTTTCAAATTTAGCTTAACTTTAAACTTCGAGTTTCAAGCAAATGTACGGTACATTGCAATCTTGGCCTGCAGCTGTTTGCCTGCCTGCCTGTCTCTATCAAGGCGAAATACAGGCTATCATGAAAATCTTTTCAAAGAAAAGCTCTTAAACTGCTAAATATCTGGGTCAATGAAATCATGCCAAGCACCCAGTGGCTCAGGAAAACCTGGCATTGAGCAGAAAAGCTCAGACGCTACGTTTCCTCCTCTTAGATACACCATGGTCTAACGGAATTCTGACTGCCTGCAGTGCTTGTTTGTGGCTCACCCCCTAGATTTGGCATCCACATCTTGGATCTGTCATAAGAAAGATAGATGAGGAGCACTCACCTGTTTCCTCCTTACAGGTGGTCTCTGAAATGCCGTTTGATTCCAGCTAATGAAATCAATGGGAAAGGCTAATTTGATTAAGGAATCTAAATTATCACTATTTAACTCATTGGCTACCATTGACGGGAATAAACGTCCAATCCGTTTCAAGCGGGAGAGGGGAAGCAAATGACAATCTGTTCATTCATTGCCACCCTCTCACTTGAATTAGATTGGACATCTCGTAGTGATAAACCGATTAAAATTTACAGCAGAAGGATGAAAATAGCCACATCATTGGACGTCTGTCACAGTCAATTGTACTGAATGTGAGGACTATTTGGAGACGATGATTCAAGTCAAAACTATGCTGCATTTTGTCAAAATGTGTCACTGTGTTTGGATTTTTGTGGTAATCGTAAGAAGGAAGCATCACTTGTCTCTGAACTATTTTTATGCTGTTTGCTTCAAAAACAAACTAAGCTACTTGGAATGTGCTTTTGGAAACTATATTCTTTACTTTCAACCTTTCCTGATCCCTTTGAGTTATCTAGTATTATATTTTCATGTGTTGTCTCTAAGATGCTATGAAATCGGAATGGTCAGTAACAAGAATCAATAGCTCATTAAAATATCAAATATTTTCTAATCAGAAAATAGCTAAACACCCTAACAAGCATGCACTTTTCACTATCTTCAGGCAAGAGCATGAAATGCTCAGTAAATAAATGCCTCATTGAAATTAGTGGGGCTTGAAATAATATCTGGCTCTTTTACTCTTTCGTAAACACTAGGACATGCAAAAATAAAAATAATACATAATAATCTAATTTACAGTGTTATTTGGTTCTGAGAGTCTGTTTGTATTCAAGATATCTCATGAACAAACAATAACTTGATAACCGATTTGCCTAATTAATCATATTGGATAAGTTGCATTTGATATTAAGATGACTGAATAAGATGATATAACTCATCCGCACCATTAATCTCGATATTATGTAAACTTGAATAAAAAGTTAAACTTTTCCGGACTGTATGTATGTAGACAGATAAACTGCAACAGTCCAATAATTGTAACCTACAGTTGTGCCTTGCTGTGCTCAGGAAATGGAAGCACAATGCTATTGATTACAGAGTCATTTAAAAGCCCTATGTGACCTACAAATACAAATGAAAAACAGACGCAGGCAATAATCCACATGGATCAAAACTTGCCGTGTAAATGCAACCTTCAAAACACGGTTTGTAAACAATAAAAAAAAGACTTGCAAAATAGACGTACCTGATCAAGATGACAGCAAGTCATCCCTTTGGGCAATGTTGTCTGTTCAGTCAGAGACCAGCCCCTCTTTACGTTTACAAGGAAAGCAAAGGAGGCTTCCAAAGATGTCTAGTCTGACAGATGGGGTAAATGAGATGTATCAGGTCCGCCACCTCGAGCACCAACGCAGGCTTTTAATCCCGTGTGAATCAATGTGTCGAGGGCTGGGACAGCGTCACACCTCCAGATGCACCTGTTACTATTAAGCCCTTGTCGAGTATCCACCGCTGATGTTCCTGCCGAGACGGGCGCTGGATTCAGCGAGGAGATGGGACCTGAGGGTTGGAAAGATACAAAGCACATAGTTCACGGAAATTTGTCAGCTCGAAAAAGAAATAATTTGACGTAACGCATTGATGATGGCTATCAGGGAGGTGTGCAAAAAGCAGATAAAGGGATGCATTTGTGTAAAATCAGAGGTGAAATTTATTGGAGTAATACCTTTACTCTAGCCAATAAGTAAACATTGATCAAAGGACTGCATTGTCAGTCACAGGATAATTTATCTAAAATGAATGCTATTTGAATGAATTTTCTTTCGTCCTGCCTTTTTAAATGAATTGGACATTATATAGAAATTATATAAAATTAAACATTTGACAAAAACGAAATAAAAATCAACTTTCTAGTGTTTTTTAGTACTAATAACCCTAGCATAATTCTTTTTAAAAGAAATAATTGATTCAATTATGAGCAGACATGGGGATGTAAGGCCTTCATGGATTTTTTTAACTAGCTAAAATATTTAGTTGCTCTATAAAGGGTTAAACATGAAATTTTACATGGCTTGTCATACAAATGTTATATTCATTAACTATAACAACACTACCTCTAGCGCAGGATTAATCATGTTTTTCACATGCATACTCGACACATTAATTAACAAGAGCGTAACAATGTTATTTAAAAAGAATTCACAGACCTTTTCTCCTCTAAAACTGTAGAAATGACAAAAATGCCAAGTTTTATTGGGGTTTTGATGGTAGGATTTGTTTGTATCTCGTGTGTGCTGTCCAATTACAAATGTGTTTCACCTGCTGTGTATTTCCTGTGCTTCCTCTCACTCGTCTGACCCAGGTGTGCAAAACTCCCTTTTTGTTGACTTATTTCCTGCTCATGCTCCTCCACCGAGCAATCATAACAAAATAAAATGTACACATTTACTTATCTTTTTACTTTTAAATTTTGAGGATGGCTGTCAAGGCATTACATTTAAAAATATGAATTGTTTATGACCCTCTCGGTCAAAAAGGTTCCCGACCCCTCTCTTAGAACATACATATACTTGCCTTGAGGTTGCATTGGAAAATGAAAAATAGAAGAAGTGCCTTGTTAATGTCAACATAGCTTAAGAGAGTCAAGCTTGAAATCTAAGTGCACGCATCTGTCCACTATTCAAGTTATATTATGCCTGTTGCATAATCATAAGCACATACATTTCAAATTTCAAGTTATATTATTTTTGCTTTTCATACATTTTTTTTCCATTTACTGTTTTTTATCTCCTTTTTGTCATGGTTTGGATGATTTAATGTGAGTTTTATTGATTGTATTGTTTGTGTTTTAGGGTTTTCATTTGATTTAAAGAACTTTAATGACCGCATGTGGAATCGTGCTATACAAATGAATTTTCCATGTCTTGCCTCATACAGAAATATTGCTATTTAAATACTACCACCAGCCCTCTTGACCAGTCTGTTCTAAAAGCTCATTCAAAAAGACTTTACAGACAAACAGCTCCTCCCCTTGATTATCCATCCAGTCCTGATAGATTCCTTTCAGGCAAAGCTCACTCACTTTGCTCTTTCATTGACCTTCCCAGCCATGCTCCAGAAATCCCCAAGATCCTAGTCACCAAGACTTTATTTCCCTTGGTATTTGAATGTTTTAGTTTGCTGTTCTACTCAGCCTTTAATAAGCTTGGCTCTGTAGGAACACTCCTCTTCTCTTCTGACACGAGAGTAAATAAACTCCAAATGCCACAAAGGCACTCCAGAAGCATATTAATTAGACATGCAAACATTTCATTTGATTAGGCATGCAAAAATAGACTTAACTATGGATATTGCTTGGCTGACATCCAAATTTATTATATGTATGTCTTTTTCATACATCTATCACTAAGCAAAACCCATAAGAAAAAATACAAATAAAAAGATAAAAAAGAAATTGTCCTCATGTGGTCCATAGGGAACATTTCAATTATTAGCGCTAACATCACATAGCCAGTTTCATATATAAAACACCTTTGATATGCACCTAACCCGTTAAAGTGAAGAAAAAAAGGGATTTTCCACCCACTATTTGAGATATTAATAATTCAGCCCCAATGTGATTGAAAAGTAGACTTTCATTTTAAAGTTGGATGCACACAACATTCAAATTGTGTTCCATCAATAAAAAACAGTTTCAACCTTGCTCTGACTTTACAAGTGACTCTGAATAACAGCAACAGAATAACAACTATTACTTGGAACCTTGAACGATATGCATGTCTGTTTTGTTGCTTAGGCCATCTCTCCTTAAATATGAATCCACCAACTACCAATTGCAAGTCATCATAGCTCACGCTTCCTGATTTGACAATGGACTCATAAAAACTGATGAAATTAGTACATTTTATGTAGTTGAAGTAAATTCTTTTGCATGTTTCTCCAGGTACTCCTGTTTTTCCCATGTGTGTGTGTAAGTGTGTAGTGTGGAAAAGTGTATCTCTCCACTGCCAGCAAACAGACAGACATTGTACGCAACTGCTCTTGAAGCAAAGGTTGTGAACTCAATCAACCACTTGTTTATCCTTGTGACATGAAAGAAGTTTGATACGTTTCAATTGCCTCCTTTTGTAACGTCATAGCTAGATAGCTAAGCCAGTTGGGTCAAAACATTCATGACAGCAGGGTTGAATGTTTTTATCTTTGTCCCAACCTCCGAGTCTCTAGCCTGGTACCACCATATAAGCAAATAATACGACTTTGCACATCTTGCGGATGGCCCACATTTCTTTTACATCACGTGTCAAAGTGGCGGCCCGGGGGCCAAATCTGGCCCGCCACATCATTTTGTGTGGCCTGGGAAAGTAAATCATGAGTGCCGACTTTCTGTTTTAGGATCAAATGAAAATGAAGAGTATAGATGTATATTAAATTTCCTGATTTTCCCCCTTTTAAATCAATAATTGTAATTTTTTAATCAATTTTTTCTGTGTTTTTAGTTCAAAAATCATTTTGTAAAATCTAAAAATATATTTTTTAAAAAGCTAAAACAAACATTGTTTTAGATCTATAAAAAAACTGAATATTCAGGTCTTTTAATCCAGTTCTTTTAATCCATTTATTTAAAAAAAATCTAAATATTCTATCTTAAATGGTCTGACCCACGTGAAATCAAGTTGACGTTAAAGCGGCCCGCGAACCAACCCGAGTCTGACACCCTATTTTTACAGCAAAAAAATAAATTAATAAATAAAGTTTTGGTAAAGGTCAGAGCAATTAAGATGATTTCAAAAGAAAAGATGAATGATTGCTGAGAAGAATCAGATAAAATGATTTTGCTTGATTACACAAATATGCCTCAAGTTTGTCTCAGTCACTCTATTCAACTGTTCTCAGTAGAAGACAGCAAATGTATTTCATTTGGTATAAAGTGGTCCCATGTGGCTACTGATGCAGCAAAGTACAGACAGTAAGTTTCTTGTTATTCTCCCTACTTTGATTGACTTCTTTTGTGTTGTCATTTGAATCGAAAGCATCTTCATAGAATTGCATTGTTTCATTAGAATGGAAATGGCATCAGAGCTGCAAATTGATGAGCTTCATTCCTATGAATGTCTGATTAAAAAAAATAAAAATAAAAATAAAAAGTTACGTCTTCTGGGAAAAGTATAGACAATACTAAGGTCCAGAAAGGTGAAAGGACAACTGGTCTTTGCCTTTTCTGGAATTCTAATTGATTGTGTTTCAGAAAATGAATCACAATAGGAGGTACGGCCAAGTAGGAAACTACCCTGTACCCCTTTGGGAAGTCAAAACATAGACAATAGACAAAAGCAAATGATTCCACAAAAAGACAAATAAAAATAATAGAGGGCCCAAAAGAGTAATAAACCATTTTTACATAATCGGATTTGATGTGTGTGGTTGTTCTGCTTTGCCCCATATCCCTCCTTAAAAATAGAAAAAAAGGAAAAAAAGATGATTAATGCATAACAGGCATTAATCCTGGTTATGCCACCACTTTTTCAATTGAAAGCAACCGCTTGTGGGACTTGGATCTGCAGGTGAGCGTATCTGAGTCCTGACTATGGACGACCCAGAGGGAATTGTTGCCGTCACTGTGAACGAGGAGGTGGCGTGACGCCGTCAGGATTAATTTTCAGGGAGTTGACTTGCTGAGGCAGGCTGATAACATGGGTCAGTAACTGCACAGACACCTGGACTCCAAACGTAGCGCTGGAATGCAGCTTTTATTTAGTGACCGTCATGTATATTCATTGTGTGTGTGGTCTCTAGAATGTGGCAAAACCTGTCAGGGGGAGATCAACTAATTAATGTTGGACACAAAGACAGGTGAACAAAATAGAACAGGGAGAAGTTGTGTGCCTGGAGCTGATGATAAGCAATGAACATCTGTGTTTAAAAAAAACGCCTGTGTGCTGGACTCTTCTTTGCCTCGATGCCTGAATGTTTTTTTTTTTGGTGAGCTTCAGATTTAAACCATACGTCACAAAATAAGTCGAATACATGATGGGCTGTCTACTCGTTTTTCTCTAGGAGGAAAACAGAACATATTTTTGGTCTAAAATTATCCTGGCAAGCCAACCTGACTTTCGAAAAGTACAAGGTAAATGGCAAGGCATTCTGGTCTTTCGTAGTTTCGGGTTATATTTCAAAACTGAATCTGAGAAAAAAAGAAACAATCACAGAAGCGCGGGTGTGACGTATAAACACAAAGTGCCTCACCCTGTCATGTTTGTGGTAAAAAATCTAAGACTGTGGATTAAAATAGTTTTTAATGTGAAAACGGTCTAAACAACTGCCACTAGCAGGTAATGGAAAATGAAAAATGTGTCTTGGATCCATTAATTAGCCCTCTGATTAGATTGTGGTGCAGTGGTTGTGTCCGACTATTTCTGCTATGCACAGTTGCTCCCTGATTGACAAGCACTAGCAAATATCCTTGACACAAATTAAAGTGTGTAAGGTCTTATTTCCAGTTGTTTGTGAGTATTATCAATAAGTAAAACTTTCCAAAAACTTGAAGAAATAAAAATTATTGGTTAATGTCGATGAATTTGAAGGGGAGAAATCGCATATGCGATCATTCTAAGGCATATTCAAGTAACAATGGTACTTTGAGTTGATTTGTGAAAGCTACATATTTTATACACAACTTATGAACTTTTCTTTGCATTGTGCCTATCTCAAACAGATGGAAATGTGACTCTGACTCTTTAAAAAAAGTGTTCTTCCCTCCCCCAACACTCGACCCCAGCTCCAAGTTTTACGATGTCTGTTAGTTGAATGTAATTATACAGATGCCATTGTATGAAACCAAGAAGCTTAGCAAAATAAATTTAAAAAATAAAATAAAATCATGAAAAGTATGGAGATTGAACGATAAGAATGCAATGTGTCCGGTAATGTACAAACAAAAATACAGTAACATAACACGACAAGACTGAAGTAGTACTCTTTCATCAAGCCACCATTAGAGAATTATCATAAATCAGAAAACCTAATGATTATCTTTGCTATTCTCTCTGATGCAAATGTCAGAACTTTGTGTTCAGTTTGTTCATTGACCTTTGCAAAATCATCAACGCAGCCAGGAGTGCTAATAATGGCGTTTGTGTCTCACAGCGAGCTGTCTGACAATGAGCCAATTACCATACCACGTTGTGCCTAGTCATGAACTAACTTTGTGTTTGTGACATTATCAGTCTCGGTATGGTGTTTTTGTGAGATGAAAGACAGGCAAAATAAGAGCAGAGGGTGCGATTCAATGATGTATTATTCATTTTGCAACATCAGACCATATTGGGAGATCTTTCACATTTTTATCTTTTACAGTCAAAATGGAATTTAAACGACCTATTCTTATGAAGGTGACGCTACTTGTTAATCCAATTGCATTCTGGCACTTTCCTGACCGTCGGAATTTGTAAAATGCTTAAAAGAAATTGATGTAACGCAACTATTCCCAGGATGATGAGTATTGCAAAGGAGACATGTTATTTGGATATTTTCCTCCTCAAAATAAAAAAAAATCATTCATTCAAAAAAGTGTTCATTGATCCAGCTTCTCTTCATTTTTGTTTTCTAAGTATTTGCTAAAAATGTTTCAGTGTCATTGACAGCGCTGGATGTCCAATCCATTCATCCCATCCCAGTCAAAATCCATTGGAATTCTAGCGCTGTCCATGGTACCTACCAGTTTAAAGAACTGCAGAAATGAAACATTTGCAGACAAAAACTTATACTTCTGAATTTCAGGTAATACCTTTAAATTGTTTTCTAAGTAGTTGCTAAAAATGTTTCATTGTCATTGACAGCGCTGGATTCCAATCCATTCATCCCCTCCCAGTCAAAATCCATTGGAATTCTAGCGCTGTCCATGGTACCAAACGGCTTAAAGAACTGCAGAAATGAAACATTTGCAGACAAAAACTGATATTTCTGAATTTGAGGTAAAACCTTCAGGTCAATTTCATTCCTGACTACAATATCAAAAGGCTGGCAGGCAGGCTGTGATAATCTGGTGCCGATTGTCATAGTGAATAGGAGACAGAGGGGAGGGACAAGAAAAGGCTTGTCCCACATTACTGACTGGAAATGATGCTTCCATGTTAAGAAAAGGCACTCAACCGGGTGACTTGCCTTATTGATTGAAGGGTGTTGCAGGATTAAACCAAATTGATCCTTCCAGTTTGAACGTATGGGAAGGGAAAAGTCCTGCCGTCAAGAAAGCTCCCAGTTCATCAACTGTTATTCAGAATTTTATTCATTAAGTTTATTTATTAGGAGTTAAATGTATTCCTTCTTCACTTTGTGAGCACAGAGAAATTAGTCGCAAACATCGTTTAAATTAAATCCATCAAAGTAAATTAATGCACGTCAACTATCCATCAAAGATATTAATTGTTGTATTTGCATATGTATGACATTCACCTTAGAGGCAGAGGGTTGTTTTGGATCTCAACAGTTTAAATGTTGTTCCTCACAATTGTGGGTGCTGATAAGATGATTAAATACAATTTGTCATCAACACTTGGGGCCCGTTTACACGGTGACTCACCGACCCAATCAACAAAAAATAACCCATCACAGGTTCTCGTCACACGACAACGCTCTCTGTTGATCGCCGCCGCATAAAAAGAACATCGTACTCAGTTTATGTATGATATTATGATACATTCAACATTAGAAATACATTATACAAATCGGTAGTGTATAATTTACCCCTTCTAGAGAAAGTGACTATTGATTTCAGCACTACTTGTATACAAAGAAGTGGATAGTAAATAAAACTACAGGTAATGTTGATAATTAGCTACCTATGTGCTATTAAACCTACTAAGCATAATATGGTATTACTTTTGTTTTATTTTTATAAAATAATATTTTCGGATTCTTGTTTTTCATAGTGAAACACTTATTTTAGGGCATGTAGGAGCTTTATTATAAGTTCCTCCCCAGTGGTTCATTTCGGTTGGTTCCCCCTCACTGCACATAGCAATCTTTTCCCCTTTTCCTCTAAAGCTCTGCTTTAGGAAGAAATTAAATGGATGAAGTTCATTCACAAGTCATTAAAAGTGTTTCAATTCAAAGAAAGAAACTGATAAACTGCAGCCTGCTGACAAGTCACTATTCTAGGGTCTCTTTGTGTTGGTACTGTTTTGAGGGAACAATGTTGACATAAATTAAACTCTTTCAATAAAAGTGACTTATGTTACATATACACAATCCGTCCATCTATTTTAAATAGAGATTGTTCTCATTCAGGGCCTATTACTACAGACATTTTACTGGTTTTCAGAAAACCATTTGCAATTACAAAAAAGTCAGTTTCCAATTAATATGTGATTGTGTGTGTGTGTGTGTTTTTTGACTCTTTGACTCAATTGTATAGAGAACAAACCCCACCAAAAAGGCCAAAGGCAAAATGTTCCCCTCGATTGCAAAAAAGAGCTAAATACTCTTGCGCAAAGCCATCAGGAAATATTCAATTACAAAAACAATTCCTGAATAATCGAGCAGGAGATGAGACACTTCTCATTAATAATTCATTAATTTTATGTACCACCCAGTTGCGTGGCTTGGTCTGTGCTTGCCACTGTAACCAAGGAAATTTCCCGAATAAAGTTCCAATCCAATCCAATCCAATTCTCATATGCGTCATGGGGGTGCTGGAGCCTATCCCAGCTGACTCCAGGGACCCCAAATTATTTTAGGAGATGTATTCTTTTTAATAGTATTTTAAACTGTGTCCTAAACAAAAGAAAAACTTTGTCTGTAGTGTTTCAATGTAGCACTCCCGGAGCAGCCAAAAGGATTTGTATCTCATTTGTCAGAGATTTTTGATATTAGTCTGGTGCAGAAATGAACACTGTCTTTTTATCCCAAGGACAACCAGAAAAGACATTTCATACAGATGATTAAATGGAATTCATCTACTTTAATCTAGTATTTCTATCCAGCATGCAAGACCGTACGATTGCCTTTAAACACAAAGAGCAGACAAATGACCATTATTTTCATGTAGTAAAGAAAATAGCTTTGTGTTTTACTTTCAAAAAATACATACACTGCATTAGAACAAAAAAATGGGGCCATGAAGTGGTTTTTGTCTGCAAACAATTTTAGATTATGACACATCAAAGACAACCAAACCGTAGCTCATCCAACCAGCTGAATATGCGACAAATCAAAATGAGATGGCCCTTAAATAGAAAGTACATCACAAGAATTCACAATTTACATCTTCCCAATCTCAGTCAATTTCCTTACAAGACGTTCTTTACAGTTCAGCCCAGGCAATATTTTACGAGAGCAACTCATTTATGCTTTGCCAGTAAGACAAAATGAATCAGCGAGCGAAATATTGCAGGTATACAAGGAACTGGTCTGACATTTTTCATGGTTCTTGAACTCACATACATTTTCCAAACTGCTTAAGCAATGAATCAAAAATCATCAACAGACCTTGACCTTTGACACTGTTGGTTCTAATGAATTCCGCGTCATGACTTTTCTAACGTCTGTCAAAGTCAGTCAGTTTTCGTCTTAATAACAAGCTGGAAAGACAACCCAACTATGTGATTGTTACTTCTCTACTTCTACATTTCTTTATAAAAAAAAACCCTCAAGAACACTGACACATAATCATCAATGCAATATGATTCAGACCTAGTCCATTCCTTAGAGAATATATTTCAAAGTCTTCCTCCTGATCTAAAAAGCCCTTGATAATGTTGCTCCATCCAACCTGGCTGAGGTCCTCCATCAAACCCTCCTCACACACCAGCTGCTTCTAACCTCCTGTCTCATCCCATCAGGACCAGGCACAAATCTTTCAGAAGCTTTCATGCTCCCAAAACCTAGCAATGACTCTTAATTTCCCCTCCGCTCTAAAAAGCACTAAAGACTCATTAAACCTCATTTTAAACAGTGAATTTTTCTTCCATGTGTGCTCCTTAATAAAGGAAAAAAACTTGTTATGCCACAAAATTTAGTCTACCACTGTATATGACATGGTTCCTCCCACAAAACTTGTAGAACCTTATAGTAGAAAACTCAACCCTCAAATTTAATTTCTCAGCAATTAGCTTTCCTGCAGGTAATAATGATTAGGTTTTTTGTTTACCTAATTATATGAAGATAATGCGCACTGTGCATCATATTATCAAAAATCTGAATCAAATTTTGGAAAATATAATGAGAGAGAAAAAACTAAGTATGTTTGAAGTGATAAATGCTTTAAATGGATTGAGGTAATTGGTTTTTACAGAATTGAAATTAAACCTGGAGAAGCAGCATTTATGGGAAATATATGATTTGCTGAAATTCCTCAGCTGCAGTTATTACTTCTGGGCAGGTTGTATTTAGATTTTGACAGTGCCTGTGCATCAGCAGAGCTGTGTCTGACCTTCCCTGCTGTTGAGTGCATTACACTTCAATTAACGACAACGGCCTGCTGAGAGCAGAAGGAGCAGCTGCTGGGTCCACATGGTGGCAATTCAATGGGAAAAAAAGTCTCAGACTGGGTGAGGAAAAACTTGAGACATAATCAAAGACTGCTATGCACAGGGGGACACAACACTTGGCTCTGTAGGTCTTAAAATCCAGGAGTGAGAGCCATGACCTGGACTACATGAAAATATCACTGGTCCTTTAAGTTTATGTGCAACACAATCTAATATGGACATTTTAAATTATGACACTCATTTAGGGTTTATTTGCTCCTCTTAAAACACGTCATGCAAACATTTATTGCAATTTTGTTGGATGGTTAAATTCATTGAGTTGTGCCAGAGTATGAAATTAATATATTGCCATAATTTCTGGAATATAAATCACAAACATCAACAGATCCTTATTTTGTATGTTGTTCTCTGTTTGACTCTTACTTTAACATATTTGCTAGTTGTTTTTGTCTTTCATTATTCATTCTTTGGATAGTACAACTTACTCAGTTAATATTTTTAAAAATATATATATATATATATATATTTTTAAATATTAACTGACTGTACTATCCAAAGAATGAACAATGAAAGACAAAAACAAATAGCAAATATGTTAAAGTAATATATATAATATCAACATAGATAAGTAGTCTTATAAATGATTAAAATTTTTAGAGTTTACCATATTAATGGAGGGAATAATGTTTATAAAGATTAGGCCGTGTGGAAATGAAAGTCAAGAGCTGATAATTAAAAAAGACAGTCATTTTCACAAAAGAGACACCCATCTGTCACACAATGCTTTTTACACCATTCGTGATGTGGAGGAGGGTTTCACCTTGAAACTTTCAGCACCTAATGCAAAACCCAATCCTGACAACATCATTAACATGAAAAATGTGCGACAAAACGTTTGTGCAGACAAGATTAAAGCCCTTAACAATGCCCAGACCTTATCTGAAAACTTTACCAAGAGTGTAATTACATGGCACAAACCAGCCTTCAACTGCACTGCTGGTCTGATTGGATCTCACCTTGACTTGACCTACTTGACCCTTGGCGACTGAAACAACTCTCAAGATCCAGACAAAAAACAATGCATTTTTTAATCAACTGATAAAGACTCAAGATAAAAATGTCCCGATCCTATTACACTTTGAAATAACTCCTCTTTATTGTTGTCTCTACAAAGGCTGGACCTTCCTTTAGGACATGATCATTTTTATGTTGGAAAACTCTGCACAACTTGAACAGAGGGAATAAGCCAGTACAACCATACATTAGACACATTCCTAGAACAGTGTTACAGCCTGAAAAGTAATCAAATGAATTATTAGGTGATAATGTGAAAAACTGTGAAATCCAAGTGTTGAAATCACATTTCCGTCTACTATGTTTAACAGGAGAATTGAAAGTAGAATATTATTTCTTAATATGCTATACAAGAAAGACCCCATCTTATTTTACTGTTATCTTTCTTTTTTATTTATGTTGCTTAAAGTCGCAATATCACCTCAGTGGGTACCTTTACTGACTTCAATAGAATGGATTTCCGTGAGCCACAACCCATAGTCCTTTTCCTTGTACAATAAACCAAAAATAAATAAACTAATACGCAAAAAAACGGTTTTCATTGCCATTTCGCTGTTGGCCAGAAATCCTGAGATGCTACAGAGTAACATCACGGATGAAGGGCCTCTTTTTCCTTCTTCTTTATGTTGTCCTTAGTAATAGTAGTTTTTATACAATGGTGTCTACCATAAAATGAACTTTGCAAATTAGTGCTACACTAAAAGTAGAATTGGTAATAACACCATCCAAAAATGACGCCATGCAACACTAATTTTAATGAACGGGATAGCTTTAGAATTGACCTCACCTGGAGTGTAACAAATAACCCAAAATCCATTAATGTTTCCATTTGGAACATTTAAATATGCACATCTGCACACCTGGCACATCTTCTAATCTATTCTATCTATCTGATTGTGCTCAAATGATGTTCTGAGTCTTCTACTAACGTGTTTGTAGAAATCCAATTGTCTTGGATGTCTCGTAAAATATTAATGAATGAAATAAAGAAAAAACAATAACGATTCCTATAACATTTCAGTATGAAGTATTTTTTATGCCCTAAGGTTGTAATCCTTGGAAGCAATTATCGGATCCTCTTGAGTTTTGTTTGGCCCTGTGTTACTTAGCACCTGGAGCACTGTGTGTGTTACTTTTGACATTGGTACTCCAATGACCTCTTGGAAGTTAGCCGAACAACTTTATAACCACAGCGTAATTCTCAAACTTTATTATTTCCTGACACTTGACTGTAAATCATCATAGCACAGAAATTAGCAGCACACCTGAGCTGCTATTGCATGAGATTCAAAAAGTCAAAGTCTCGTGAGGGGGGAAAAAAGCTATTTATGGTTCTCGACCCAAATCTTTGCTCGGGCTGATGCACTAGTTGATCTGTGCTAATTTATTTTAAGGGCACATATTATTGAAATTATGTTCTCTGACTACATACCATGCTTCTTAGTGAAAAGATGTGCATTAACCATAACTTCACCTGTAGCCATAATGATGAATTAGAATGAACCTGGATTTTATTCTACTAACTGCACTAAAAAAAACTATAACGCCAATAAGGAGTCATTCAAAGACAACACCATTAAAGTCTTCAGATTGAAATCGACAGTCCACCTCTGAACCACTATTACATGAAAATACAACACAATGGGGGATTTTATATACACTATCAACAACAACAAGCCTCTTTTGGAACTCAAAGAGGCAGTTTTGTCTTGCAACAATGGCTGAAAAAGCGAAATAAGTTTTCTTTTTATTGCTTGGTAACAAATGGAATAGTTGCACAGTTTTTGGGGGGAGTTCAACAACTGGATAAAAAAGGAGACACATAAGCCACCACACAGATAAGACTGGGCAGAGCCACTTTAATGGCAAAGTTTTCTCCCGTGATTTGAAACTAGCAGCAAAAGTTGGAAGGGAAGATAAAAAGTTTAAAAAAAAGTTGAGGACTAGATGTTTCCATGGACTCTATTTATAATTCCAACCTCCATTTTACTGTGAAAGTGACATAGTATTGACCCATGCCAATCTTCTCAAAACTGTCTGCTTTAAAACAAAATCTCAAAAAAATGCATATGCCCCGTATAAGCGCATTATTTGTGAGTGCTTGCTTCAAATGTATTACAAAATCCTGGCTTCTTTTATTAATAATGGCATTGGTATAAGACAAGGAGAATATTTGCAAATATTGCATCTCCCGATCAAACATCTGTTGCTCTTATAAATCTTCAGGCATTACCAATAGATTGAGGAACAATACCTCGTGAACACAATAAAAGACAATCAGACAAATAACTCTGATTAAAGATCAGTGTTCAATAGTTGCAGCCATAAAGCTTTTAAATGGCATCAAAATGATGCATTTCTATCTCAAATACAAACCCATCAAATTTGATCCAATTGTAAAAACAGTGCAATGTGACAGGAAAACATGTCTCATTATATAATCAATAACAAGCTACAGTAAGTGATCATGTATATTCAGGAAAGTGACAAATGAGCCAATATTGTCTGTCAGCTGGTGGATAGTAATTGAGATTCATTTCAGTTAATATAAAGATCTACAAATCAGTTCTGTAACACACATTCAGAAAAAAATGTTCCTACAAATGCAAAGTAACTAATAAACAAGTCAAGTGTATAGCTTGTTCATCACATCAAACGCCGTCTTCTTTCTTGCCAATTATTGCGAGCCTGAACCACAATCAATAGGCTTGCTAATCTAAATTCACATACAATCTGTAGCTACTACACGGCTGTCTAAATGTTGCCTGGCCGTGCTAAGATGTGATTAAAATCCGCCGATACACGGGGGCAGCACCACAAAAAAAATAATGATTTCCTGCTACATTCTGTCCACAGCAATTGAAAGATAAGAGGTCAAAAGACCTTTAAGCAAATAATGCACTTTTCTTGATAAAATGAAAAATTGAAAAGGCCTATGCTTTCAAACCAAAAACTGGCACACGCTATGTCAAAATTCAAATTATACGTAGAGCAAGTCCAATTTAGAGGATGAATTGCTTTAAATATAATAAATTGCATCAAATATTTCACATGAAATCTGAAGTTGTAACCTAGCAACATGCCTGAGCCACATAATGTCCAGGCCAGATAAACATGCACCTTTTTATCGTGGTAACTATGAAAACACTGACTTTCATTACTGTTGATGTATTAATAAATATCCTCATTACACATGAATATTTATCATTTTTTTTCGCAAACCTACACATCATTTGATGCAATGTTTAATAGCCTTTTGTAAGGTAAAATCCCTAAATAATCCCACCATAAATAAACAAAACTATATTCACTTTACCCTATTCTGAGCCATGACAGAGTTGTAGTGAGTCTTATGTAAATAGTAGTGCACTATACACTTAGTACAAATGTATTTCTTCATTCCAGAAGCAACACAAATGTTACCATAAATGAACACTGCTGCCCTCCGATTTACTCACTTTGCCATCCAAAAATCCAATAGCATTTTGAGCAACCACAGATTTACCAGTGATCTTTTTTTGTCATTGCTATTTATTTTTCCATTGCTTTGTCCTTGAATATGTTTTCTTGAAGTGCAGGTTAAACACGGACATAAAAGGAAACATGGTTTTGGTTAGGAAAAAGATACACGGCCTAAAAATGAGAACAAAGTAACTTCTTTAAGCACTCCTTTAAAATGCTGATTGTGATCGAATATCTAATCTAAAATGCGACTCAGCAACTGAAACAATGAAGTAAATGAAGATCGTCCATCGTACGTTTCAACAACATTGATTCACCGACAAACAAGCAATGTGTGAACACCTAATTGGAACCCTTAACTTATTAACTGCCATTGACTATAATAGACGTCCAACTCATTCTATTAGTGAAGACTCCCTGTGTATGTTTATGCTTATCTTTCAACGCCATTGGCAGCACCAGAAGTTTAGTTTAGTGCCAATTAACATTTGTTCGAACCTCCCTGTCAAAATGGATTGGATTCAACAAATAACGTTACCAATTATTAAGCATTTATACTTTACAAAATGTTAACAGTCTGTAATATGACATGACTTACACGGAGAACCAATAAATACTTTGACATTCAACAAAACCAAGCTAAATGCTCCTCGAGCCTGGCTTAAAGCCAGAACTTGCGTACTAAGCAACAAAACAAGCACCCAACTAGTTCCAGACCTTGTCCAATTGTCTAAATGCACACTGTGTGTACTAATTGGATGGAAAAAAAAACTGAGGAACTGCATGTAATAACCCTGGAAATGAGGATGGAGAAGAAGTCACCTACGGCTCCAGGTTGGAGGCTAATGAAAAAATTAACTGCCATGGGATTCTCTCCTGCGGAGCGCAAGGCACACGCACCACAAGCCTTTTCAAATTGGCAACATTTGTATGGAGGAAGAAATAAATGCAAGAAAGACCCTGGCATGCTGATTCTTCCACACCTGCTGTTTGGACATACAAGAAAATGTCTTTATTGTAATGTCACCAGCCTTCTACTGTGTGACTGCCTGTCACAACAGGAAGATCGCTGATCTGGCATCGGTATCCGAAAGCAGCAGAAGGTTTTATTGCACACAAAGCATCCGAATTTCCCTCGTTTGAAAATTCAAAGGAGTTGAATCTCTCTGTTCTGAATTCTGAGAAGACAGTTTGCCAAGACTGCTCAAATCCTCGGTTCTTCCTCAACACTTTTTGTGTTGAATTTGTGCTGTTGAATTCAACTCGCACAAAAATTTCCTTTGACTACTCCTGGATGGCTATTGTATTTACCCAAATTTCACTTGAAACATGATTTAAGGAACACTTTGGTTTTCTTGTGTGAGGATTTCATGGTTGTGAAATGGATAAGACAGATGGTTACTTATAGTTTAATATGACAGACTTAAGTCCCCGGGAAAAACCCTCGTGCAACCATTCGGCATAACTGGGGTAACAAATCAGCCTGCCTGCTGCTTACACCTGCTCATTCCAAGATAATGGAGGAGTCTGAGAGCCAGGCAAGGAATGTGTTTCTCCCATTAAATTTAAACACTATTGTTCCTATAAAGAGAGTTTGTGGTTTAACAGTGCAATACAAGCTCGGATTTCTGGCAGCTTTGCTTTAACCACTACGGTTAAGGATGAGCTTTATTCTGGCTCAATTTTCTAGGAAATTGTTATTATCATTCCCCGGGCACAGACGTACGCACAGCTTCTGTGTCGTTATAAATTCAGGCACACTTAGCAAAGGGACTCGTTAACCAAACCTGTTCCGAATAAGTGAACTTCAAGGAATCATTTGTTTGCTTGCCTCATGATTTCGGTTATGGTTTCTCTCGATAAATGTAAATTTTGTTTTCTGAAAAATTCAAACTTCATGAACATTTTGATAATACTCTGGCTACTAATAACACACACAAAAAAAGCATGATTCTATTAGATGATTTGATTTCATATCGTCTTCCATTCCTTTAACATTTCTTTTTTCAAACTTGGTTTTGTTGTTTTCTGTAGCTGCTAATTTTTATACAATGGCATCATTGTACATGGTATAGAAGCCCCTAAAAAATAAAACCACTCGGAAACCAACATTGGACTATTTTTGAAGGCATGTTCAAAATCGGAAAAACATTTGCATGTGCGTAAAAGGCCAAATAATATGACAAATCATATCCATTATGATTCGATCTTAACTTTAAGGGAGCAGCATATAATCCATTTGAACTTGGCTAGATAGCTAGATAGAGATCATCTTTCACTGCAATTGACGGTGATCCAATCCAATTTACGTTTCCCATGGCAGCGAATTAGTTAAACTTGCCCAGGCATACTTATGACACTATTTTGATAAAGTGGAGGGGGGATGCATTGTATATTTTATTGCACCAAATGTATTTCTAAGATAAGTGATCAGAGACTATTAGCTTTCCCATTTAACAGTCTTGATCCACTTATGAATATTGCATTAATATGTGGGCTTTAAATATTCATCAAAATACCTAAAAGAATTTGCAGAAGCAAGATAATAACTTAATGCCAAGTGTTTATTATTCAAAAAGAGCTTAAAAATGTAAAATCCCATTTGAACCGTCTTATCACAGTAAGCCCAACAAGGAGCAATAATGACATTGAAAGTGAATCACATAAAAAGAATGTTTCTTTGAAAAAGAGCTCATCCACAATGACAAGTTCCAGTGTTTACCAAATTAGTCTGTTTTTAATTCATTGGCTGCCATTGACGGCACTAGACGTAAGACGAAGTATTTGCAATATTATTTATACCTGATTCAATATGATATAATATGCAATATATCCCTCCTTCCACGTTATAAAATAAAAAAGCACAGCTAAACGATTTCATCTCACTGCCTGCCACTGATGGTGTTAAACGTCCAATCTCTTTTGACTAGCAGTCAAATTTGATTGGATGACAACCGCGATCAATTCCAGTGTAACAGCCTTACTCACTGCTAGCCATTGCAAGTGAAATGTATTTAATAAAGATCACTGTCAATGGCAATCACTGTGTAAACTAATACTCAGAACCTTTTATTTACATATAAAATAAACCGTTTCTCAATCTACAGGATAGAAAAAAGGGACGGGTGAATATCAAAGCGGCATATTAATCCGACCTAGTGACTGCAGCTGCACATTACCATTACATCAAAAGCAAGAGCTGTAAACTCACAGCAGAGGTCACGTGTTCTCTTCAGGTGAACAACTCTTTTCTTTTCTCATTAGATATAATTACCAGTGGCTTCTAAAAGACAGCGGGAGAATTACAAAAAGGAAAATGTCAACGGAAAAGGGAGATCTGGATGGGCGACTGGAGAGAGCGCCAACATCGCCAACACTAATTCTATTACTGGAGGGAAGATTTAGTGAATATAGCCGGTGATCCAAAGTTAATAGGGGTGATGGAAGCAGGAGATCTAAGCAAAAGGCTAGCGGGCTGACAGTCCTGTATCCAGGATTTGCGACAGCCTCTTCAAGTACTTCCCATCTGACTAACACCCAAAGAATAACCTGTGTAGCCAGGAGAAAGAGTAACAGACAAATAAGGCAGCTACTTGACAAAGACCCCTGAGACAAGGCATACTTTTATATTCCAGGAGGGAAAGGGGGATATTGTGTTTCAAAGTGCTAAGTTGGTGCTAGGGATCAAGAAATTCAAAAGACTGATAAAGGTGGTTGTCTTCAAAGAGGCCAAGGACTAAAATCTTCAACATACATGCATGGTTCATTCTCAATTGGTTAAAAGGTTACAGATCAAACAAATGACTTTTTGTATGTTTTGCACACTTAAACTGAGATGTGAAAATCTCTAACCATTCTGTATTAACTGCCAGACACCATCACAATTCGGTTCTTGTTAAGTTTTTTTTTTTTTACAAAAGGGGGGCCTACAAGACTCAACATACCTGTTTATAGATGCAGGGTCTCACTTCTAATTTAAAATATTCTGTCATGATTAACCATTATCGAAAATGTGCATATTGTTAAGTATAAATAAGTACGGTTATTGCCCCCAATCCCACCCTATACTAGTCGCCAGTCAGCCGTAGGGCACACAGAGAGACAGACGGCCATTCACACTCACAATCATACTGCCACCAGTGGGAATTGAGCCTGTGCCTCCTGGCACCGAAGTCAGGGGAGTGAAGCACTACACCATCAGGCGGCATTCAATGAGTATTTATGTCCTAATTTACCCGTGTTTTTGGGATAAAGGCAATTCATGTCTCCGTTCGAAAATGCTTTGCAGCTTCTGTCAGAATATTTTTCTTTGTAGAAATGATACCCAAGTGTACATCATCTTGTGGGCAAGAAGAAATGTAGCAGTTAAAAATGAACTTTTCAAAGAGAACTGCCAATTATCATTATTTCAGGTTTTTTATGAGATGCTTAGTTTAAAAGCTGTTAAAAATGACTAATCAAAGTTAAATGAAATGGAATGTGAATCTGCAGTGCAGTGTATATAATCTTCAATATGTATGTATATGCTTGTGGATGTGTGGATGCATGTTCATTCATTTATTCATTTATTTTCTCCTGCTTATCTGAGGTTGGGTTGCAGAGACAGTAGCTTCAGATGGGAAGCCCAGACTTCCCCCACCCTAGTCAATTCATCCAGTTCTTCCAGAAGGTTCCTAATGTTCTCCGGGGCCAGGTAAAAGTCTCCCCAGTGTTTGTTGGACCTGCACCGCAGCCTCTTCCCAGTGGGATCGGCATGGAACACCTCACCAGGGAGGTGTTCAAGAGTCATCCTAATCAGATACCTGAGCCACTTCATCTAGCTCCTCTTGATGCGGAGGAGCACCGGCTTTACTCTGAGCCCCTTCTGGATGACCGAGCTTCTCACCTGATCTCTAAGGGAGAGCGCGGACACCCTGCGGAGGAAACTCATTTCAGCCACTTATATCCAGGATCTTGTTCTGTCAATCAAGACTCACAGAACCATAAGGATGGGTATGAACATAAATCTACTGCTTAGGCAAAGGTCGGCACTCCGAATGCTCCTCTGACTTGCAAATTAACAATAATAGCCTAACAAACACAACCTTATCAACAGCAGAATGAACTCCTAAAAAACCTCTGAGAAAATATTAAATCACCAACAGTGGTGGCCCTACAAGGGGAATCAGGCTCCCAAACATTGGGTTTTAACCACAATAGCCTTTTAGTATTCGGGTCATATTAGAGATGAAGAGGATGTCACAACAAATCCATGCTGACACTTTCCTCCCAAAAGCCCATTTTAGAAAATCATCACAAGGAAGCAGTGCATTTTCTTTTTATCCAGAGCATTTCGTCTGTCAACAAAAAACACATCCTCATTTTACATATTGTGGGCAACAACAAAAAAATCCCTTATAAAAACACGTGAGAAAATTCACTCCAATCCTTATATTACAACACAAAATAACTAAGATGGATGGGATTTGTATTGTGAGGAAGATCCAAGAGACATGCCCCACTTAATATTACAATCAGATACATTTAAATCCCAAATTTAAAATGTTCTAATGCATTTTATTCAAATAACTGTTAAAGATATCACAGGTGAAGTAATGCTTTGCTTGAGTGGAGCTCTTTCCTTTTGCTGGAATTAACAGCTCACAGGGTAGAAGCACCACACACCCCCACGTAAAGACACACCCACACAAACGTTTCCTGCTCTTGCTCTTTCCACGCTGCGAGCAAGTTCATATCAGGGAAGAGCCCAGAAGGGACTGCAATATTAAATACCTTTTATGCAGAAATGTGATTTTTTCAGCCCCAAGGCTGTCATTATTCAATTTATTTTTCATTAGTTGTTTGTTGTTTCTAGTCCATAATCTAAACAAACATACAGTATTGAAGTGAACGTTGCCAATCAATGTTATTGACGAAGCTGATCGTCAAACAGAAGTGGAA
Source organism: Stigmatopora argus (assembly GCF_051989625.1). NCBI lineage: Eukaryota > Metazoa > Chordata > Actinopteri > Syngnathiformes > Syngnathidae > Stigmatopora > Stigmatopora argus. The sequence continues at coordinate 12,924,308 of NC_135399.1, forward strand.
AAGAGGATAGAAAATGCAATTTGATGTCTACAAGCTTTCAAGATATGTTTTTGCTTTTAAGAAACATTACAGTATCACTGAGTGGAAATGATTATTCTAATTATCTTTTAATGATTGCATGGGTAACATCAAACTATTCAAGGGTATAATGACCTTTTTTCTAATGACATTTGCCCATGTGAGCCTAATGAAGAAAGCAAAATGCAAACATCGAAATAATTGTAATTTGTTCTATAACTTCAACATGTGAAGGTTTGTTGCATATTAGTGATGGCTACAAAGGTGACTTATTAATACTGTGCAGCAGTTAATTTGAATATATTATTTTGACACAGAAAAAAGGACAAAAAAGACTACTCCTCTTGTCATTTATAAATGACTTAAGGCATAGGTCGCCTATGACGGCCCCTGTGCCCCCCACCAAGTGAATTTGCCTCTTAATCGCCATTGTAATTTGCGGTATCACCATGAACACAATGATATCTCCCTGGCTGCGCACTTTGTTCCATTGCTGCCACCATGCAAATACTTGCGCTTTGGCTTTACTTTCCACTATATCCATCAAAAATGTGTGATGTTCTTGGCATTCCTGCTGTGCCAAACGCATCTGATTTTGCCAACTTTTAACTACATCGACAAATGCGTGAGCTATAACAGCTATTTTCTGACATTTCAGCTGCAAAAAATTCAGTTCCCCAATGTAATGACTATTAATATCAACAAGCCCACCTGCATTTTCTTGTTTTCTCCTCATCCTTCATCAATTCTAGTATGAGATCTTAATTACAAGCCAGTCCTTTCTTTGGCTAATGACAATCACAATGACCATGAAAATCTCAAAAAATATTTTGTACTTCTTTTGGAGTACTCTTTTAACCTGCTTTAAGAAAAGCCTGATGGCCCACTAAGGTTATAAAGCTCTTGAAGAAAACCTGCACTGAGTTTTGGTTATAAGGAACAGTGCTTGATTCATAAACTGAAGGTCGAATCATTGAACGGACCATTCTGAACAAATCTTTGGAACAGACCGGTTCAGGTGATTCAGTACACAGCTGTCATTTCTATCCGTAGCCTGCTTTAGGTGTAACACATCCTGCAGTAGTTTGTTAAGAACCACAGCACACGGATTTCAATCAATAATCAGGCTAGGCTGCAATTAGCAATGTGGAAGCCTTGTGAGATTCACATAAGATCAATCGAGCATCCATGGAGGTCTACTCATTTGAGTGATTCACAACCCAACAGTTTGTCCCACGCTGAGCCTGAATCCATGCCGTCTATCTTCTTTATATGAAGCATTCAAGGTTGGAAATATGCATCTGTCAAACGTCCCCTATTACCCCGGCTGCCTGTCGCACCTGGGGCAGCTCCCAACCAGCCAGAAAAAAAAGACAGAGTGGAGCTGTCAGCAAGAGAACCCTCAGTGGACTGAAAAGCCAGCAGCTTCCCCTGCTTCCGTGGCTCTAATTTCCTGAAAACTCTAATATTTTTCTGGGTCTCTTGCTAAGTGTCGGGTTAGTCACATAGACTTCACCAGCCAGAGACGGCTTCCTTTCCATCAAACTCATGATCGTTTTATTCATTGCAATGAGACATTTTCTTTTGTGTTGGCTATCCATCTGAGAAAGGTAAGCTTGAATTAGGATAGGACGTAATAGAACTGGAAATGTCAGGTTAGAAATGACTAATTACCTAGAATTTGGTTTCTCTACACCATTTGAAAATAACTTCCACTTCAGATGTAATGCACTTCTAGAGCCGTCAAAAGTAGCCAACTCATTTTTTCCAAGTAAAAAAATTAACATACCATTCATCAAGAATCCCAACTTATTCTCCCAACACTTTGACATCTGCACTAACGGTAGATGAACAACTATGAAGCCAATATATTTTGTTCAAATACAAGTAATAACACAGTTATGAGTTTTGTCTTCTGATGGCGTTATATCATCATGCAATCTGCAACACGCTGGTAAGTGTGGTAAAAAATGCATTCAGTGGAGGTTTAAATAAAGATGCCTCAGCTGCAGATGTGCCCATTGTCTGTGTTGTCTAACTTCAAGAACCAATGTCTTTTCTTATTACAAAGCTATTTCTCTTGTTTCACCCCACAATCCAAGAGAGCACTATAAACTCCGTCATGAATGAAATATAAGAACACCGCTGTATTACTTATGAGACTTAATGTAACTTTGCTCTCAGCGAGTTTCAGGTTTCATTTTTATGCATCAGTGTGTATTATTTTACAGCAGCCGGTGGCACATGGGAAGTGTGTAGTTAACAGATTAGTTATCAGCAAAATTCCACCCTTAATCAAAGCAATAACGTCCACATTAATCATTATTGCCAAAACCATCTTACAGAGTCCTCCAGATAAATTGAAGGCATTAGAGGTGACCAACGAGCCCACCAAGAACACATTAGTTATGTGACATCATGGGTTTGGAAGAATATTTTGACGATTTTCAGATACTTTTGGACTTATTACTTTAACTTGATTAGGATTAAATTAGTTTTCATGAGTTGCACAATTAAAAGGGATTCTTTTTATTCCCACACCATTAACTCATTCATACACATCAATTCCATTTGGCCTGGGACGGTTGGCATCAAGGGATCAAACGATCGATGCCAGTCAAAATATATTGGAGATCTGGCAGCCACGAAGTAAACACAATTTGAATCTACACTATTTTAGTATAACATATCACCGCATAGCAATGTCATTCAGTCATAGTTGTCACATAGCAGCAGACTTCTAATCATCCCGTTTCTCAAACCACAGGAGTTAATGTTCGGTTCACACCAATTTACTCTCGGTGTCATCGTGACTGCACACGTGTCTCTTCTCTGTTATTCTTTTTACTGCTTTGTTTTCCTCAAGCTCTCCCTAGTGTCATCTACAATCAGGAGAAGAGCCATTTCAAATGTGCGGAGACTCAAATCTTCTCGCACTATGCAGATTGTGCATGGTTTCTGGATGAGTTCGCATCTAATTGAAGTAGGTTTCATTTTCTTCTGCTTGTTACTTCTACGCCACACATTCTGCATACAAGGTTGTTTTTTTCAAAATTTTACTAACGTGCAATGTGAGAGTCCACTCAACACCTGCTGATATTGAGCGCCAACAACCCAAGCTTATGTCCCCTCAAGTCAGAACTCATTCCATGCGCCAGCTTTGATGATGCTGATTTACTGCATGTTTTCCGCCTCCCCTTCTTACAAGCTGAAGGCACTTCTCTTTCTTCCTTTTCCACAATTTTCCCTTTCCACAAGATTGCCATAGGTTCTCATCTCCACACTTCATAATTCCATACTTGGGCACTCCACCAAAGGTATGAAACAACTTACCTTGCACTTGTCTCTGCGATCTTAACATCAAATTCATCACGGCAAAACAGCGCAGAACAACAAAGAGAAATCAATTTTTTCCACGTCGGGCAGTGAGCAATGAGCCTTCTAGTTTTGCGGCACCACCGTGCAAAGTGAATAAATCCCAAAAGGGTCTTACCTGGGATCTGGGTGATGCGGCTGCGGCTGCTGCTGTTTGTAACAGATCATATCTCTGCAAGTGGGACAGCATCCGAGAAGAGGAGCAACCAGAGGAGAGAAAGAGAGAGGGGAGGGTGAGCGAGAAAGAGAAAGAAAGTGTCGGTGGGCAACAAAAAATGAGAGCAAGGAGAGAGCAGTGGCTGTAACGCTCTCACACAGCGCTGCGTTACTCTGAAGAGGATAAACTGGCTTGGGGAGGTGCTACTATTCAGCCAAATGACATCTGCGTCACTCTAGAAACCATTGGCGAAACACAATGATTTTCTAATAAGCCATCCTGGCTGTGCGCAGGTGTACACACACACACACCCTCTTGCATATGCAAGTACTCTTTATGCAGCTTTAGATCTATCCCACCCTCCCTTTCCTGTCTCACTGTTATTTTCTTTAGATCTTTGGTCTCTTAAATTGTCACTTTTTCAAATTGTTGCTGTAACTGTGTAGTTCCCTGACACTTCAACACAAAAAAAGAAAATACAATCTAAAAAATAAAAATAAAGAACTTTGAGACTGCAGTAATTGATCTTTGATTTTTTCATTTTTTCCACTGTTCAAGGTCTACCCGATTTTGTGCTTCAATGAAGATACTGAACTTCATTTAATATCAATGAGTCATTTCTTAAATCTTCAATTATTATTCTCACATGTAAACCCAATTTGTTTAGTCCCTTGGGAGAAATTCCAAGGGATTCCCAGACCAACTGTCAGATAATTTTCATCTTCTTTTACTGAGTCCTCCTCTCAAGTGAGTAAACACCTTAATATGAAAGCATCCCAACAAGATGCCCAAGCCACCTTATCAGGCTCCACTTAATGTGGCAGATTGGCAGCTTACGGAGCCCCTTTTGAATGACTTTGCTTCTCACAAAATTGTTAGAGAAAGCCCAGACACCCTGCAAAGTAAACTTATTTTGGCTGCTTGTATCATAAATCATGTTCTTTTGGTCTTCACCTACAGCTTTTGATGATAGGTGAAGGTAGAATGACAGACCAATACATACCCTTCAGCAGGCTGTCGCTCCATTCTTGCTTCTCCTGTAAACAGGGCCCAATAGACACTCTTCCGCTTAGGGCAGAATCCCATCCCCAAGCTGGTGAGGCCACTTCATCTTTTTGGAAGCGCTGATTCTGATTGTGACTGCTTCACTCACCTGCAACAAACCATTGAAGTGAGAGTTGAAAATCACAAACTGATGAAGCCAAAACAGATAAAAAAACATTCAGAACTCAGCCATGGATTCCTGCAGACACCAAATCGCACCATATTTTAACCTTAGCCGCCCCTAAAAGTGAAGTTTATGAACAGAATCAGTGACAAAATGCAGCTTTGGAAATTCCGACTTTCAGTGGGAAAACGTCTCATCTATTGTTAGCAATGCTGACCAAACTGACATTCTGCAGAAGAACCATAAACACAGTTTCCTGAGAGAACCAAACAAACACCTTCTCCAACACCATAATGCAATCATTTTTAAATGGTTTAAAATAAATAAATCAACATCCTCATTTGGCGTTATTTTAGTAGGCACATTCCATAACAAGATGTTATATTAAAACCATCACATAGCAATAAAGCAATTTGACGTCACATTTGGAAATTGATCACCGCTGTCACCATCTATTTCTATTGGTTAGCTTTAACATTTATCTCCCTTTTATTTTCGTTTGTACTCTTCTTTTGCATTTGACATCATGTCAGTGTTTTCCAGTGCAGTTTTTTCCTTGATGAAAACGCAAAAGGTTGACCTTTTAACATTACACTTTACTGATCAGTCAAAGGCCATGGTCAGAATCGGTTTACCCTGCTGCAGCACTGCAACATTCTTGTCTTGTTATGTGAGTGGGTGTACATACAGTATCTCTAAGAAAAATGTATTTTTGAAAACATGAAACCTCATGTGAAAATGCACATAAAAATGCAGCAACAGCATTCAATGCTTGAGAGATTCACAATCACATCTAATGGCACTTATCAGTCAGCAAACAATCTACTAATGTTTGGATGGTGAAAGCGTGAACTAATAATGAGTTATTTCTTCTAGTGATGTGTTCAGCTTTAATAAGCTATCCCAGGATAATCAGCAATAGATAATTTAGTGGTATCCTCACGTCCGCCTGAAAGTGTACTCATGCACACTCATTCAAAGTCAAATAGTGATGGTGGACACTGCCATTCAGGTGTCACAGTACTCATCAAGAGCCATTATGGGGTCAGTGCCCAGCTGAAGGACACTTGAATGAAGACTGAGGGAGAGCCTGAATTAGAATCCTTCCTCTGAAACCACTGAATCATTACCCAGACAGGGTGTATTACCCAGTTACACACACAATTAGCATAATTACATTTGGATTGCCAGGCAAATTGTCCATAGCAAAAAAGCTAAGCATGATAGAGTACCTGAACACTGGCATACACATACGGTTAGTAAGCAGGTAGGCTAAAAATAAAAACAAATTTTAAAATGACAACACTGGGCAGTGACAACATGGCAGTAAACATATCTACAGAACAGATATTTTGTTTGTCATGTATTAACAGTTTATGTACTTTGCTGTTTGTGTTCACTGGAGTTTATATTTACTGCACAGGCTTCAGAATACTGCAAGTCATAAATTAGTACATTTGGTTGATGTATATTTAAGGGATGTATTGTTTTGGTAGCAGACATTGGATGTAAAAACATGTGCTAGGCCATGCAACTCAAAAACAAGAGTTAAAAATATTTATAATATGAACACTGAAAGCATTGTTTCCCAAATCAAATGTAGAGATGAAAATATTTACGGCAGCAGTACACACATACCTACAACGATGAATTCAACCCAGGTTAGTTAGCTAGAAAGGATATAAACCTAGCAGACCATTCAAGCATGTTTGTATACAGCCATTATGACAACAGCTGACCAGAATTGAAAACTATGGGAAAAAACTGTTGTATCTGGGGTTGTACATCTATATAACTTAATTCATTCATTCTCAGAACAGCTTATCCTGACAATGGTCACAATCAGTTTTTTTATTCAAGTTAGCATTGAAACCTGAACATGCTTTATGCTTGGTTTCTCTTCGCCATGACGGTTACCTCTTATACTTTCTATCCGACTGACACTCCCCCTATACAGACTGACGTAAAAAAAAAAAAACCTTGAAGGCTGGGGTCATTTTGTTTTCTTGCTTTCCATTGGCCAAAAGCAAAGGAGTGAAAAGTCATCTACCACCTGGAGGTAGACGTGAAATCATGGTGAATGAGTTTGTACTACAGTGTGACACTAGAATAAGACAGGGACATGAACCAACTTGCAGACAAGAGGTGAAACTAATGAATTCATCACAATCCAATTGAGACAAGTAAAAAAGAACAGACATACGCACACACACATACACACAAATAAAAATCAATAAATGCACTTCATACAAACCTCAAAGTCCAAATCTAAATCAATCCAAAGCTGGAAACTGACAGCAAAGCCCGCCGTGACATTTCACTTATCTGTCTCCTTTTACTTTCGTCATAGTATCAGACATCCAATTTATTTCTGGGTTTTATTAAGTATGGAATCCAATCTGACAAAGACTAAGACAATCAATTTGTTGTTGGCAAATCATGACCCATCCATCAATGTATGTTGTGCTATATTCAGTTTGTGGCCAGCTGTCACAATCAATGGACCAACAGCACTGGTTCTTGCATTAAGCCTTGAAGCAAATAAGATAGAAAAGAATTGAAAGTGGGCCATAAATTCATTTCAGCGGTATACAAAATTTGGTCATTGCGTAAGATTAGAAGAATTGCAAATTACTGTGCTGAATGAGAATAAAAACTTTTAATGAACGGATGGAGATCCTTTTGATGAACCTCTGGAGCTTGTAACACCATTTAGAAGAAAACAAGAAGCAGTTATGCGTCCCATATTTGCAGCTCTGTGACTTTCAATAATCCTTTTCCTTCAATAATATTTTTTTTACTATAAGCTTTTCTTTTAACTTTCTAAAGCATGGTTAAATTGAGATATGCTGTAAATCCATGATTTCAAGAAAAAGTATTATTCCACCATGAAATGCAAGATGGCATATTTAAAATATGCCTTTCTTAGTGAGAATATTGATTTTGATTGTATTTTTAAAAAACCTCCAAGAACAATTTTGAAATGTTACATTTATGCCATTGAAAATTGAGTTGCGTGAATATTTACAATGTTATTGGAGAGCAATTTAGAACATGTAATAGAAAAAACTAATAATCCTACCACAGTCACATTTAACTCCTTGACTGCCATTAATGGTGTTAGGCATCCAATGTATTTCAAATGGGAGGAGCGAAGGGTTTATTAACCATCTAGCACCCTCAATGGCAATGAAAGATAAACATTTACAGCCAGTCCTCCCAGTTTTTAATGTATTTGTTTCATCAGTCACCTTCATGGTCGAATTGTAATGTTCAAAAACCCCTCTTGGATAAAAACCTTTTGCATTGGATTTTTCCATGTCCTCCATAATTGCATTTTTGATGGACTACTTTTGTTTGAAACATTTCTAACCTCCCTATTGTGGTGTAATTGGCTGAGTTTGTGATATCCCCACTAGAGTTCTTGTCTTTCTCTTCTGACATCCGCTTCCCAAACTACACTTTTTAGAAGAAATATAACCAAGCATAATTGGATATTTTTGTTCATGCCTCGTTCGGCTGCTTTTGAATAACAAAAAAAAAATTAAAAAATCGAGCATTGATGGAGTAACACTTCTTAGGCTGGAGAAGGTCAATGTAATTTTCAAAGTGATTTAATTGGGATATGGTAATTTGATACGTGGCAGCATGTTTTCACTTCATGAAATAAAGCATGCTTTCACCTCCTATGTCAGCCTGAACAGGAGTGGGGTCAGAGTAGCGGGATGGGGGCATAGTCAGATCCCAGGTCGGTCCTCATTGTGTGGAGTTTTCATGTCTTCCCCGGGCTTGCATGGATTTTCTCCGGGTACTCTGGTTTCCTCTCACATTTCAAAAAACATGCATGGTAGGCTTGTTGAACACCATAAATTGCCTCTAGGTATGAGTATGAGTGTGAATGGTTTTCTGTCTCAATCATTGACTCTCAAGAAAGTTGGCAATTTGTTATTTAATGGATTAGTTTATTTTGGAAAACCTAGTTTACCTAATGAGATATTTATATGGGTTGGCCTAAGGGCCCCCTGAAGGAAACTATAACTAAATTTTGTCCCGCAACAAAGATGAGTTTGACACATCTGTTTCACGGTATGTACTTTCAGATTAACACTGCATTAAGAATGCCAGACATACATGCTTAAGGCTGCTTGAGCGATAACTAACAAGGAGACAAACATACTATATCTCAAGATGAATGGCAAACTGAGACACCGCAGCCTGAATCCAGATTTAGACATGGCAACAATCTAATAAATGTCACCTGGTATCAAGGGGGGCTCTGAGTAGTTGAGCCTCTGGATGTGGTTTAATATTCAAACATTTCACATGCAGGTTTATGTCTGATTATTTTATTCAAAACTGTCCTTTCTGAAGCACAGTCAAGGCTTTCGGTTTCCTTTTGAAACAACTAACCTCACCGAAATAAGCCTTCAGTGGTGTGACTTATAAAGGCAATGGTTAAATTCCAGCAAAACTATGTGAGGGCACCTGCCATTAGAAGCCATTATTTTCCAATGACTAAATGAATGTTTTTTAAAATTATACCTTTGCTTTTTGCTCTCTGAAAAATAGAAATGATCGACTGCCATCTGACACTTACAAGACCTATCAACTGATTACACTTCCGCTGACAATTTCTCAAATTATGTGCCCTTTGCCATCACCATTGACTGAGTGATATAATGTACCAAATCAGGGTTCCCCACAGAGCTTTATAAACCTGACAGGCAAACAGGTATTATCATAACTAATGGTTAATACAAGCAAAACACCATGAATGCATTGAGATAGATGTTTACTAAAAGGTAAAAAAAAGAAAATCCTATGCTAAAACAAAATGTTTCATAAGTGTAACTGGTCACCATTATAAAGGGTCAGGGCTTTTCACTATAATTTTGTTTTCATCCAAATTTCGATTCATCTATTTCCATTATCGTATCCAGCATGAGTCACTGTTTATCTTTCTCAATTTATTTTGTTCTTTGATTTTGCTTTTAACCTGTGCTTCCTTTATCTTATTTTATTTGACTGTTTAACTGTTACTTTGATTTCGCTTTTAATCTGTGCTTTGTTTATTCTATTTTATTTTTTATCCTTTTTGCATTTATGGGTGTAAAGTGTCATTGGGTTTCTTGAAAGGTGCTTTGAAAGAAAATGTATTATTCTCATCTCATTTTCTGAACCGCTTTATCCTCATTAGGGTCACAGGGGGTGCTGGAGCCACTCCCAGCTGTCTCCGGGCCAGAGGCGGGGACACCCTGAATCGGTGGCCAGACGATCGCAGGGCACAAAGAGACGGACAACCATGCACAATCACACCCATACCTAGGGACAATTTAGAGTGTCCAATCAGCCTACCATGCATGTTTTTGGAACGTGGGAGGAAACCGGAGTACCCGGAGGAAACCCATGCAGACCCGGAGAGAACATGCAAACTCCACACAGGTGAACCGACCTGGACTAGAACTCAGGAGCCTAGAGCTGTGATGTGAAAATGTATTATTCTTACTTTTACTATATTAACTCTTGGGCTGAGATTTATGGCCACCGCTACAAAAGAATGTATACATAGACACCACATTTTAACCTTGTTGGATGATACATTTAACAGTGCAATGGTGACATTTTATGGTGAACAAACCTGTCTCGGCGCACTGCCCTTGCACAGATTTGCATTGTATATTTGTTTCCCCATTAAAACTTTATTTCAAAACCATGCCTTTTTGTTAGAGTTCACAATAAATTTTCAACTTGACATTTATTTTATTTGTATTTATTCCTTTTAAAACTGGACTTTCAGGGGACGTTGGGCGTTGTTAGCAATTGTTCATACTCTCTTTTGCTTCATGACTGACCAGAATAATATCTGAGTTTCCCCTATTGAATGCAGATTAAAGGCCATAATCAGACATCTCTAACATGACAGCATTAATGCTCAAAATAATGTAGTTGAAGAAGTTGTCTTTTAAAGAGGGTCATCATACTATCAATAAAAATACCTTGCATTTAAATGTTCTTGCTTTTGTTCCACAGGACTCCTTCCAAGGAGTGCGATGAAAACTTGGTTGAAGACGGACAGTGAGTAATTGCAGGCTCGGAGGTGTTATCCATTACAGCTGAGAGCAATAGGAGAAGGGCACCCTCACCCAGAAATGCTGTTCGTTTCTACATTTAAATAAGCACTCCTTTAATGTCAAAACCCCTTTAACTCACGACGGCTTAAGAGTCTTTTAATCAGTTGTAGGCCAGCAAAGCCTTGTGACTGATGGCTTCCCAGAGAAATGCCAGTTGTGTTTAGAAAGGTACTCCAAAACACTCAAAACCCTCTCAAGTAACAAGAGGTCTCACACAAACATTATTTTCAGGTACATTAAAATCAGTGCGCAAAACATACTGGCACGTTTGCAATTCAATCCATCATTGGAAATAACCTGTTTTAAATTTTTCTGGGCAAAATCGGGACGGTCTTTCATAATCATTGCAGTTAGACTCCCATCAAAATGACAGCAACCTTGCCGTCTTCTGACTTAAAATATTTCGTGGAATTCTTTATCTTACTTCAGGGACCCTTCACATAAAAAATAAAAAACAATATGGTTATGTATACGGTCAACATAAGTGTCCTTAAACATGAACGTGTTTAACTCTTCAGTAAACAACCAGCAGGATTTATTAGAGCTAAAAAAAACTACATTTACTAGTAAAATTCATTTACACTACACTATCCGCAACTCTGTTGTAAACCTGAATTAAATCTGCAAAAAGCCAAAGTTTAATATGGCCCTGACTCCAACTGATAATTTGATGAAATGTGGGAAACCTTATGTTGAATGACATGTCAAGTCTATTCAGTCCTGGAATGGAGTCAATCTGCAAGTTATAACTAGACAATTTAATAATTCCCATGGCTTCCTTTCAAGAAGGCTCCAAATGTGTCAAGGCAAGTTCATACTGTGGGCTGGTTTCTTGGTCAATCACAATAAAGATCTTGGCGCTATTACCAGCAATTGTAGGTTTTGAGGTATTTGCTTCAGTACATTAAGAACATATACTAATGAAGTTACTGTACATCTAACTGGAACGAATCATAGTAATTGAATAAATCTGAAATTTTTGGTGACGTAGTTGGATCAATGCATGAGTAGAGTGTTTGCATAATCTTTGCGCTCTACGCTTACCTGTCAAGTGTGCATCAATATTAAAACCCCACTGAGAAGGCAGAACGAGGATGTATGAATATGACTTCAAATTCAAGATGAATTCATTTACATTCTTTTTGGATTATGTCTGAAAATGATGGGCTATCCTGGTAAGGCTGAACATATCAGATTTTGGTTTCCAAACTATCAACAAAAATAAAATTGAAAGCTGGTCAAAAGGCCCATTACTTCCCTTAATGGAAACTACTCTCTTATTAGATTAAATTTAGAAGTTACTGATTAGAACTGATTATAGCAAATATTATCAAAAACACAGTAAGTCTCAACTAATAAAAACAAGTTTTAGAGTCTTAGCTCAAAGGGTCAGAAATATTATTGTTATATTATAGTATTTTCCTACTTTCCTAGTAAATACCTTTTTAACTCCGATACTGTGATGTCCCAAAAATGCATTGGGTCAAAATTAAGTCCTTTCTTAGATATTTGAAGAGAAAGAAAACTCATAAATTAGAGCCAGTCAACCCAAAAGAGCTAAGAATGATACGATAAAGAATCCTTTCATTTTCCAGCTTTCACTTCTACAAAAACAAAACACAAACAAATGTCACAGTGACACTGATTGGGCTTTTTGCATGACTTACAGTTTGTGCTTTAAAGTTTCACATTCACATGGCTGTCAATTGAACCTTTTACTGACTCTGACCATATCAGAGCTGTTCCACCAATAGCATTTCTATTGAGACGTAGAGCGACAAGTAAAGGAGGAAATAACCTGATGTCGTGAGGTGCAATAACATGATTGAACACGAACCATGGAAAAACAGACAAAGGGGATTAATGTCAAGAATGACAGAATAACTCACGCAAAGACTCAAATAAAATAAATCGGACAGATTTTTTTGACTGCCAGCGAGCTTTATAATTAGATGAAAGACAAATGAAATATAGAAGATGAATATTTCCGGAGCTTGTTGTTTGATGTAGTGTACAACATGTGAAATATATATGTCACATAAATAATCAAACATTTCCATAGGAATCTAAAGCGCTGCACTCTGACATATATTACACCTTGTGTGACACTTCCTAGCCAGTGTGATTCACCATTAGCATTAGGAGATGGACAAGGGAAAGTGCAGAAGTTAAGTCAAGGCAACGCATGCCTGGAAAACAAATGTGGCATTTTATATTGGGGGGGACTTAAATTCATGAAATGCCCTCCTACTGCTTCTTCAGTCTGCAGAGGCAATTTCCCGAGGAAATGGATGGCAGTAAATATAGTTAATGTGCTGAGGCAGCATTAATACAGCCACATGGTGTTAGAAGGGGACATGAGATATCGGGGTGATTCTTCTCACAATTGAGGTGAAGCTTCCTCAGCTATAAACTCGTTTTAGACTGGACTCACGAATAATACATCAAGTATTCATAACAAGAAAAGAATTTATGAATAAAAGGTCTAAACAGAGATTTAAAAACTGGCAAACAAAAATCCGAATCAATTTATGTAATGTGTGGCAATAATTGAAAAATTATGGTAGGGTTCACATGACAGGAGAACTTTATACCTGGTTAATATCAATAACCAAGATTTTTTATTATTATATTATAATTATTAAAATAAATGATCAATACTCAAACAGTTCAATAACTATTATTAAAACTGTAGAATAAAATGAATATGGGTAGTGGGTAAGTAAAGTTCAATCTATCAAATTCAGTAAACAACCCCCTGAAGTTATAGACTCAGAATTTAAGGTTGCACTAAGAAAATGGCTCTCTAGTACAGGTTCATTCACTTAAAGAACAAGATGTCACCATTGGGCTTTCAAAATGTCCTACCAGACACAGTTAAAGTCTGTATACTTTTTCTACTATTTTGCCAGGCATATAAAACACTGAGGCATAACCCTTTAGATATAAAGGAGTTACAGAGTATGTGTTGTATTAGTAAGCCACCTCTTCGTGTAGTGGTTTACTCGCCTTTGGTGCGGGCAGGCACGGGCTCAATTCCCGCTGGTGGTGGTATGATTGGGGATGCGGATGGTCGTTTGTCTCTGTGAGCCCTACGACTGATTGGCGACCAGTCTACGGAGTAGTCTGCCTAGGCTCCAGCAACCCCCGCAACCCTTTTCGAGGATGGGCGGTATGGAAGATGAATGAGTGAACGAATATGTTGTGTTAGTGAGTAAAACAAGACAAAATGGCAATACCTGCCCAAACCATGCCTGGGGGGTTGGCAGCGATTATTTGATCATCTATCGCCATCTCTGCCTCAATCTTTGAAGGTACGCATGTCATTTGATAAGCCAGTATCTCACTGTATTTAAAGAGTTATGCACGTATAAAGCAGTGAATGGAATGAGTCCTGGTGAGGGAAGGAGGAAGGAAGAACAATGCATGTGACGACACTGACTTTTCCTCCTCGGCGCCTGGTTGGGCCAGCTGACGTTAACAGTGTACTTTGCATCCCCTTGACAGAAGACAGATGGTGTTTGGCAGAGGTCACTCGTGCTACACAATAATGAGTCTTCGCCTACTGAGGTAGTCCTCACCCTGCCCACCTATCCGTAACTAAGGGAACTGGCAAGCCTATAATTGCAATGCAATATTACCAACAGAAACTTCAAATTATCTGTTTTTTATCCAGAGATGTAGGACCAATGAGCACCAATAGGAACTAGTGGCAGCTACTAAAGGGCACATTAAGGGGCTTAAGCATTTTTCTTGTTTTTGTTGTTGTTGGTTTTTGTGCAATCTTTTAAAGAGAAAATGGCTGAATCTGGAACTAATAATTGTCTTTGCATCTACTGAGTGAATAAATTAGGGAATGACTCGTAACAGCTAAAATCTAAATTTAAGAGTTGAACAAAAAGGGAAGAGGACACAGACAAAAGCAGACTTTTTGTTTCCAACCTTCAATGCTACCAGGGCGGCTCCATTCTCTCCTACCCTACGCTCTTTTTCTATCCATCAACTGCACAGATAAGTACTGGTCCCACAGAGAGATGAAGGAGGAAACCGATTAGAAAGCAATCTGATGCACAGAAACCTGGCTCGGCACCCCCACCAATAAAGAGAGAGGGCCACTATCGCACTGAAACAATATCCACATTACAATTTTCAAAGTATTTGTATTTCGATATACACACTTAAATGTTTATTTTTATGTTCAGATGGCATTTCATTGCATGCAGTTGAGCCCCGTCTTTTCCTCTCCTTTTGTTAGTCTGAGTTTGGCATTCTATAGTCACTGTAGGGCTCAAATTGATCTCTCCCTCAAAGATGAAAAATGTCAGCTACTGTACAAGCAGAAATCAACCCAGAACCCCGAGCCATTTGTAGAAGCCTGGTTGTGGCAGTAAAGTTTTGTTTTGTTTTGTTTTTTTAAAAAATAGTTTTTTTTATATATAACTCTGAATGCCATTGTACCAGGTTTGCAACATAATTTGAGATTAATTAATTTTTTTCAAGCTACTTTAGTTAGTCCTGAGGCAGAATTTCTAATTAATATGAAGCTGACTGGATCTAATTTGAATAGACTTTGCTCCGATTGGCCATCAGTGGAGTGAGTGTGTTGGTGGAAGCTCAGGTTCATTGGCAGCATACGCGGGAACTTGGACACATTGTGAAGACGTGGATTTCAATTGCTCTTCATTGACACTAAGCTACACTATTTCACTATTATACAAAAATATTTACTCACATCACACTGTGGCTTCAGCAGGGTTTTGTGGAGACTCATCCAAAGTGATCCAGATTTCAGGAGATTTTCTGGATTTTTCTGGAGGGATTGGCTTCTTGCAGAGTCTGGAAGACATGTTTTAAATTCCTCTGTTATAGTCTATTGAAACAAATCCCTGCCATTAACAATGATAAACAGCCAATTCATTTAAACGGAGAGGAATGCCTGTGAATGCTCAAGTTTCAGTCCAATGCATTTCTCTCCCAGTCAAAATGAATTGGACACTTAACGCCGTCAATGGCTGCCAAGGAATTCAATGAGTGCCCTATAGTAGATCCTTCCATACCAGTGTTTTTCCTCCTAAACCTGCCAATTTAATTCACACACCGGTTTCAACTGTTTTGGGCCTCGTAGCTGACAAAGCATACCAAAGCAAAATTTAAGCCATGAGTCACAGACAAATGGCTGTAGAGGTTAGAGACAGATTTGTGGCAAGGCACAAATCTAGGCAAGGCTACTGAGCAAATTCCGTGGCACTTCCCAAGAGCGGACTAGCCTCCATCTTTCTTAAATGGGAGACTAAAAATTGGCTCATGTACCATTTCCTTACGTGTAGTTTTAGGCGTGGATCAGTATGTTGCTTTGAAGAGAAAGTGACACTGTAACAAACTTGCCACGGTAGACATTAAAAAAACTTCTATTCATGTATAACACTAATCAGATGTAAACAAAGCATCAGACCCAACAACCAAAGAGAATAAACCACTGAAAAGATGAAAGTGTTATTACCATGGACTATTTTTATACACACTGTCTAGTATGCAAATGCTAAAACACTCATGTCAATTCTATCCTAATTTAGCAGCAATACTTAAAAAAAGATACCTGGCTATTTAATACCAAACCAAACCACTGTGAGTAGAAGGGTTGGCAATAATCTGTCGTCAGTGACAGTGAAAAATAATCTATGCTTGCCATCCCAGTTCAAATGTATTTGGTATTGATCATTGTCAATTGCAGAGCATGAGTTAAGGATGACATTTTCATTAACCTATCTATAGTAAAATAACAGAATCAGCTGTTTAGCAGGACTGTGCACTTTGCATTTGAGAAACAAATCCCTGACAAAGCAACTACGATAGGTAGGAAATGAGCAACCAAGGAAATGATGAATAAGTATCATGAAGGGAATGGACTATGTGGCATGCACCAGAAACGACACAGAAGCTTCTTCTTCAGCAATTTGAATCCGGAAATTAAAAATCGGTACATCCCCCAAATGCTTAAGAAGCCTGATGGGACGCCAGGCTTCTCTCATGATCCACATTAAAGTTTGGTGTACTCCCATTCTGGTGATTTTAATCACATCTGGTAATATGGTAGTAAGCGCTTAAACGAGATAGTTTACGGTCGACAATTCAGGACAAGTGATGTTGTTTTCTTATTTAATTATCACCAGTCTGTATAACTATTTCCCCTTTGCTTTTGTTGTTAGAAGAGAAAAGAAATACAGATAACCTAGCTTTTGATGACAACATTATTTTTATGTTTAGTCCATTCCATTTAGTAGTCAGGTCAAATTTGTTCATCAGGTTCTCTGAATTAAATAGTTGCTCACAACAATGCAGAAATAAAATAAATTATCCCACAAGGAACAGCTTTAAAGGTGAAGCATAAATTAAATGATTTATAACAAATAACTTGTGGATATGGTGTGTATATTCATTCAGTTACAGCTTAAAATATGTTTTTAATTCACATTGTCTTACAGTATCAATAAAAAGGTCAACTTTGTTCCAATTCAAAACTACTACAGAGTTGTAAGCAATGAATAAATATGTGCATTTAAAAAAAACAGCACACCAATCTAACCCAGACACCAGACAGGGATCTCCTGGAAATGGTTGGCAAGACTCAACCCATAGTCAATGCATGAATAATTTATGAGGGATAGAGGGACATCACTTAGAGGCTGCCAATATCGGTTGGTGGGACACAGCCCACCCCGAAGCATTTCATCTTTAGCCCGACCTTTGGATTTAACAATCAAGGAATACCTAGTTTTCTCAAATAGAAAAAGGATAAGATGTAAGCATTATTACCTATATATTTATGTCTAAAATGCCTTTCCTATTTCTGCATCCTCACCCTCTTGCTACTGTGACAACGAAATTTCCTGAATACAGGAGGAATAAAGTTATCCAATCCAATCCAATCCAATGGCAGAGGTGTGGCTAAGGGGTTAACATCACTATAACATGGATTAGGATTTATAAGTAAAATGGAATTTAAACTCATACGATTTACCGATGGTCTTCTTGTTGACGTTTTAGAATTTGAAACAATAATTTGAGGTTTTCAGGCCCAAACTGTATCCTGGATCTGGCCGATTTATTCTTAAATACAATTTTAGTCATAATAAGGAGTTGATATGAAATAGTACCAATTTGAACAGTGTGGAGAGTCAGCCAAGATTTAGGGCGAAAGGGATGATGTGTTGCTGTTTTTAATAACTGTATGGTTTTCTTGTAAACAGACGTATTTCTCACAAACTTTCAGTGTGAAAAGCTGTAAATATGGCAGCCTTTGTATGCAAATAAATTCATGGTTTTAAACTTTTAAGTATCTATTTCAGTAAACAGTAGAAGATAAAGGTGACATGGAGACTGAATATAGAGTATAAACTGTACATCATAGATGCTTGCATGTGTTTGTTATGTAAATATGTCAAGAAACTATAAACACTTTTTCAGTCCTCGGTTCACACGAAAAGAATGTCAGACTGCAAGAATTTTCTTCACTTGGCAACATCTAACAAGAACCATTCTGTACTGCATGTAAATGTTTATTTGCACAATTTAATCAATATACTGTTAAAAAGAGATTAGGTTATTTTTTCCCCTGTATTTGCAATATTTTTATACAAAGTTAAAATATTTACCATATTATTTCAAGGTTTGTTTGTTTTGTTTTCCCGTTTTTTTCTATTATGCAAAACAACAAATCATTAAACAATGGAACAGGCTTCAACATTACAAAGACAAAAACAAATCATGTATTTATTATCCTAGAAAGAGTCAGGCTGAGCAACAAAGAGGGATATATTTTCATCTTACAAACAGGTCTCATAAGGAAGGTACTTGAAGGAAAAAGGGAAAAGTGCGAACTGCAACAATTGTCCTTGATGAGAGCATATTTGTTGTCTAGAAGACTGACAAATGAGTCCCACTTTGCTGTTCACTCAGCATTACAGAACCAGATTGCTTCATTACTGCTCAATTGATAACAGTGATTTTCCCGCCATCTACACACTCACACTGGATGTTTTTGGGAAAGGTTAAGTGCTTTTTTTTAGCAGTTGCCACCACCAAACGCTTGGAATGATTTACTTTGTGTGGCACGTTTATTCAGTTCTAATGACATCATCAACCCTCTATTTAACTATGTCAAAAATGCAACCCTCCTGAAGGCTGTCATTTAGCCCAATGGCTGTTATTGACGACACTACACGCCCAATCCAGTAAGACTGGGAAGGAAGAATAAGCGAACATGCATTCGCACCTCCCAGGTAAATTGAATTAGACGTCTAGCCTTGTCAATGGCACTGAAAAACAAGAAGTCACAGCTAGTCCTCCAAGTTTAAATTACTAATTGCATGTATGTTGTTCTCAGTGGTAAACAATTAGTTAAATACCATGGGGAAAAAATTATAGAGTATTATTGAGGTTCATAATCAGAGGCATTTCTTTTTTTTTCATTTTCATTGTTGTATTTACATACAAAAATTCAATATTTTTATTTCGTCATTTATTATTATTTAATTTTGGATTATTTGAATGTTATTTTTTCATGCCTCAAAGCATTTTGCCACGTGATTGGCTGACGACAAGTTCAGGGTCTAAACTATCTAATGTCAATAATTATTTGGGATAGGCTACAGCACCCCACAACCCTCGTGAGACAGACCGGAAGATGAATAAATGGATTTAAAACATTAAGAGATCAATAAAGTGTTAATAGAAATTAACTAGAAATTGCAGTTTCAACATTCGCCATTTGCTCAGTCCCTAGTAGTATTGATCTTGAGATACTCGTTTCACTGGCTTGTGGACTTATCCGGGTGTTTGTATTGATTTTGGGTAAGTTCCTGTTGATTTTGGGATATTTCAAAGACAAATAAACTCGGCTTTTGGTTTCCAAAACACTCTGCTATTGTTTTGTTTGTTTATGAATTTTATCGTATACAAATGAGTTCCCAACAAAGGTTAAAAGGAGAACTTTATGCACATGACGTCTCTTTGGCAGGCAATTTACAAGACAGCCACATTGAAAATCGACTATGCAAAGTCCTTGCTTTGTAAAACTCTAATAAGGGTAAAAAACAAATCGTAGTGAGTGATGTTATATTGATTTGCTCACCTGGCTTCCATGTACGTAGGTAGATTGGGTGAGAAAAGGATGTTTGTCTCAGTGTGTGCCCCGTGATTGATTGACCAATCTTGGGAACAGTCTAGCTTTCAACACAACCATTGGAAACTGGTTTTAGCTTCCTAGATAGAAATAAAATTAGTTGTATAAAAATACTTGTAGGGTTTAAAATGTGAGCAATGAAATCAAATAAACTCATTTGATCAAATGCTGAAAAGAAGACATTTTGACAACATAGGCAAACTGGCAAATAATCTACAAAGACACCCGAGTTAAAGCGACATAAGAGGAATAACAGTTGCTGACAAGTAGGTCCTCTGAATTTGCAGGTGTGAAAAAAACAAACACCTGTGCAGGCTTAGCGACTAAACGTCAGTGCAGTGATGGATTTGTGTGCCAGGTCTGCAAAAATGGCACCCAAAGGATTACAGTATTTTTGCAGAAGACAGTTGTTGTGTACTTGTCCTTGCCAATGTGGATGATTGGCGTCTAATCAGGTTTGCTGTTTTCATCCTTCCGTTGTGAATTTGATTTAAATTTGTTTATTACTGGTAGTAATCCAGTTCATTCGCTGCCAGCCCTGCTATTGAAAACCAACCAAGCAGTCAGTCAAAAAAGAAAAAAATACACCCCCTCTAAACTAAAAAAATGTTAACTGGTCCAAACATTTTTACATTTTTAACTTTCTTATTTGTAGGGAATGTGTGAATAACAATTAAGTGTGATGAGCAAAGCTGGCTGTTTTGCATAATGTGTCTGTTTAAAATAAATGAACTAACAAATTGATTTGAATAAACTATCAAATTGGCCAACCTTGGTAAAATATTTCAATGTTAATAACAGTGTAACCTTGTGTAATTCACTCTGCAAATGGTTTTGTATAAATAACGATGCATCCAGGAGAATGTTAACTGGTATGAAGGGAATCTGTCGGTGTATTTTAAAATTTTAAACAAGATTTTGCCTTTCTTCATAAATAAAGCAGCAAAATCTGTAAAAACAAGCTCCTTTTACCAGCACAATTATTATAATTTTAGTAATTTGGGCTTGTGTATTTTGTTAGTTTAAAAGTTGTTAGGATTGATGTTATCAACCTCATTGGGGTTTGAGTCTTCTTAACGTTTCAGCTGGCAACAGTCAAGTTGCGCCCCGGATTGGTCGCAAAAAGAACAAAAATACTTTAAAAATGAAAATGAGGTTAGTCCATCCCAAAAAAATCAATGCAGTGGTATTTTGTTTGTAACATTATCATTTTCTCTTTTCATTCGTTGTGGTGATTTGACTTTTTTGGCAGCAGCTCCTCCTCCTCTGCTGTATCATAATGAGGAAAAACTGTGCCACCAAGTGGGTGTCTGGCAGACAACAGCAACTACAATATTACTTGTTGACAAGTGGTCAACTCATCCTGCTACTTGTACTATGCCCATTGTGCAAATTTTCATTTTTATAGATACCCTGTGAAGTATAAAACAAAAAAAAGATTTCACACATGCTAATGTCATCTACTTGCCACTCTGTGGTCATTGTGCTTACCTGATTGAAATGGTCTAAATTTTGTCACTGCGATCTACCAATAGTAAAGTGGCAATCTACTGGTAGATCGCGATTGAAGTATTGATCATCCCTGCACTACATCTTGTAAAATGTAAATAAATTAAAATAAGAAAATGAATACAATTTTAATGTAAAATAAAAAATAAAGGGTAGCCCAGTGAAGAGTGGTTAGCGTGTCTGCCTCACAGTGTTGAGGTCAAGGGTTCGATTTCAGGTTGGTTTGGAGTTTGCATGTTCTCCTCGGGCTTGGTGGCTTTTCTCCGGGTACTCTGGTTTTCTCCAACATCCCAAAAACATGCATACCAGGATGGTTGAACACTCCAAATTATAATATATATAATACTAAAAAAGCTATTGACAGTGCTAGACATCCAATCTCTTATGTACTGTGAGGGCGATCATTTGCTGCCAACCTCTCCCATCTAAAAATGGATTAGAGGTCTAGGGCTGTCAATGTCAACCAATCTCCCAAGAGCCTCCAAAAAATAAATACATAAATTTAAAAAATAAAAACAAAAAACTATTTTCAGTCATCAACCTTTCCTCTGTATACGCATCGCTCCCATCCCATAACACACTAATAGGTAACAGCAGACAAATCTGGGCACAAAATCATGTGATTCCAGCATTGCCAGCGCATCCAATTAGCAAGTCAAGCCAAACCACTGCCTGAGGCAAATGGAAATGTAGATAAGATCCTACAGACAAATTGGGGTTACAATATAGTAATAAGGGGTTGAGCAGGGGGAGTCTTAAGATGCTATCTAATAGACATGCTGACTTGGCTTCTGCTGACTAAGCATTAACCCAAAAAGCAAAATGACATATGGATAATGATTTTTATGGCAGTAAGATCAAATATATATATAATAAATTACATTCTGGTAGTTCACAGACTTGGTAGTTTGGGCTCATCACAGTATAATGTGCTTTGTATGGTTTCCTATTTGGTTTAGTCAAATAAAACCCTGTGAGAAGGGAATCTATTCATACTATTTCTTTCTTCACAGAAGGATGATCAAAGAAGTAGTCTGCATGAGTCCGCTCTTTTCCCCATTAAAATATCAGAATTCAAGATACTTTGTTATTAAAACGGAGAGTAAACTTCCCACTTCTTGTCTAAAGAAGGCATGAAATTTACATGAAAATGTCACTTTACCAATCTCAATAAGCAGTAAGTGGGAAGCTGCAGGTGGCGTGTTGTCGGAAGTGTGACTACAATTCAGGAGATAAAATGCAGCTCTTCGCTCAGCATCGACGATCAGAGAACAACTTCCCATGGGTGTATGTAAGGGGGGGGATCTCTTTGCCGCTCCGTGGGGGAAGGTGGGTAGGACTCTGCATGCAGCCAGAGGCGATAACACAATATGGAAATACTAGTAGAAAGATATGTGTTTGACGGTGGCATTTGTGTATGTAGACACAATTTAGGTTTTGCATTGTCCAAGATTATCCTGATAAAAACCTTCATTCCTTTGCGATTTTCTTTTTTAAAATTGCCATTCTTGTCATTTTGAATTGAATGACAGGGGTGGAAAAGGGTACCTATTATGCAAAAAATAATAATATGGAATCACACTTTGGCTAACTTCTAATATATTTCATATGTTTAATTTAAATTTAAAAAAAAGAACTAAATCCATCTTGACTCAATAACTGCCAAAAAATGTGATAGATGAAGCAGGTCTGCTCAAAAAATGAGCCCTGAGTGACATTCACTTAATTACTGCTTCAGGTGTTCTTAGTGATTTGGTTTTATTTTATTTTATTTAACTCATGCAACGTGAATAATTAATAATCAAAGTATGCTTGACAATCACATTTTGAGGTTTGCAGTCAAAAATTTGATGTAATTATTCGTGTCTTCCTTGAAATGTGGGTTTAATTTATTGCATTGCCTGGAGCTTGTCGGGGTTTGGAGGGGATTTTTGATCTAATCATGACATTGGTATCCCATGTTTTGCTCATATACTATAGTACTCCAATTAAAGCTCTTTGTGATCTTGTTTTTTTAAAATGTGTGTAGTGGTCTTTAATAATTCATATTTGGGTATGGTTGCATTATGATTGTGAATGGTTTTCCAGGCTCAAAATCAGATTTTTTTAACCAAAAGTGCTCAGGGCCATTCAATTTACATAATTTTATGTCATCTACTCCTCCTAGATTCTTAAAGGTTGTTGATTTATTAAGTAAACATTTGCACAGTAATGAACTCCTTTAGTAATATGTTTTTTTTTAAAAACTATATATAGGAAATTGACATTTTCAACCAAAACTTGTGTAC
The DNA here is from genome assembly GCF_051989625.1 of Stigmatopora argus. Classification (NCBI taxonomy): domain Eukaryota; kingdom Metazoa; phylum Chordata; class Actinopteri; order Syngnathiformes; family Syngnathidae; genus Stigmatopora; species Stigmatopora argus. The sequence continues at coordinate 12,948,135 of NC_135399.1, forward strand.
ATTGATTCAAATATCCATACCACACTAGTCCGTTTACTTTGTATTTTTTAACTAGTCAATCAAAACATTCTCCCTTTAGGATATGTGAGAACATATGAGATCGCAAAATTGTCTCAATTTTAAATAAACCTCTATTACAGTTTCACAATCTCATCAAAAAGACTAAGGCTTACAGGAAAAGAATGCCCTTCCCTCATTTTAATATTATACATAGCAGTGCATTTTAAATATGAATCAGCCCCACGTGAAACAGAAGTCGTGGCTATGGAAAAATATCTCTTGCCGCTTTTATTTCACCATGTCTGCGCTGCATTCAAATAGTCCGCAAGATTCTTTGTTGCCAAGCAACATGAACCTGAGATAGTTTATAGCCCTCTAGTTAAGCAGTTTGCCCCTCAGGCTTTTGAGCTATATGAGGCACACCACACACCCTTTTCCCTGGACCACAACAAAGTATAGTTCCCAAATTAAGATTCTGCTGCTGATTAAAGAGGCTCAATAAGTAGCAGGAATTTCCCCAAATCCTCTTGGGTAAAGTTTATTTTATTGCAGTCTAATTGGAGATGGAGAAAAATGAAGGAAGTCACTGAAATGAGGTTACAGTGAAGAATATGTTAATCTTGACATGATATTGCTTTTTTTGTTTTGTTTTTTCGAAATTGAATAGTTTTGCATAGTAGAGCCCCTAATGTTAATCTATTCTTGATGCTGTTTCCACTCCAGGTTTCTCAGATTTAGTAGTGTTAGAAAGAACATTGAGCGTAAAGCATGTTTATCACTTTTGAAATAAAAGAAAATGGAGTCGTTAAATATAGTGTAAGCTTAAAAACAGCAAAATACTACGTGGTGGCTCCTAACTCCAATGAATGTGAGTTTGTTTATATACAACCAGCGGTATACCTTCTCCTCTGACATTTGTACGTGCGCCGCCAGAAAAAAAAAAAAAAACATTTTTTTTCCTATACCGCTTGTCAGCAGGGGCCACTGCGCTTTAACATTTCTGCCCTATCCATTTTCACTCTTATCAGTACCATTGGCAATTATAGACGTTCATTTAATGAGTTTGTTACCCTCCTACTTCAAATGGATTGAACATGTACCAGTGATAATATCACAAGATAAGGATGATTGGATGCAACACGATTGGATCGTCTTAGGTTGCTCCTTTTTTTATGGCGGTATGTATAAGGTATACTGGGTAGAGTGATTGGGATTTGGAAACTAGATCTTCAAGAGTACACACTACGTAGCATCTGTGCGTTATTACTTCGTAGTCCAATACAATGACATTAATTTTGTGCCGTATCGTTACAACATTAATTTCTATTCATTCATTTATTTGAATTCCGTTTTTTCATGCCATAAGAATAGGCACGAAAGCCAAGACTGACTGAGCTGGCAAAGTCTGAGTTGTCAGTATACCATTCTCACACTCCTGAGGTGAGAAATTAACCAGATTGGAGTCCTCATGCCGTTGGACATGATCCAGTTTAATTAGTGGAAATCTGAGAATACAAAGCCCTGACAAGTGAACTATCAGTCACGGCATCTTCGAGGAACACAGGGGGGAGCGCTGATATAATTTTGCAGCCGATCTGAATTTGTAAACAACATTGATAAATATGACACAGCTTTTACAAATGGCTGTGGTTTAGAAAAATGGCAGGTCATTACAATAAAGTCTCAGGGCCAGAACTGTCACTAATATAGATAATGGCCTGGGGATAAACTGCGTCATTGATTTCCCTTCACCAGCATGAGGACCAACAACGTTAGATAAGAAAACACAAAGGAGAGAATGTGTCAAGAAAGTAGTTGACAGTGGATTAAAACAGAAATGGTAGAACAAAGAGAGCCCTAAAAGTATTGTGATTAAAACAGCTGCAGCTTTCTTTGCGTTTCTTTCTACAAGCTCGGTGACAACATCAACGCAAGCTCCCTATGCTTTTGCAGCATTTGCCTCTCTGCATATCAAGTCCTTCATCTTTTCATGTGGCATTTTAATGCTGCATCACTTCTTAGTGCCAACAAAGACACAAAGGCTGAAATATTTCCCATTTATTTTCTCTTTGCTTCTAAGATTTGGATTTCATGTAATGTCACAATAGGCGGAATATATAGGGAATAAATTCACATAAAACAGAATTTAATTGAGCATTTTTCAGACTTCCACTGAGCTGAAGTAGCTAAAAATAAGGTGTGTTCTCAGCCAAATGAACACAAAATGTCTGGGTAGCTGGAAATCATGCTCAAGGGAACAATGAGGAAGGTAACGTTCGGAGGGAGCTGTGATCAGCCATGATGAGTGGCAGGTCAATGACAAAATCCAAAAAAACTTCACATGCACAAAGGAGTTTCATTGCTCTACAGGGCAAATGGAAAATGAAATTCAAATAATGAAGCAGTACCCAAGCGACTGGAATGCAACCTTGAGATCAAAATTACCAATAGAAATGGTGATTATAACAGTCAAACGCTGTGAATGATTGCCTCTTTAGTTTGTTACGTACATAGATAATCATGTAAAACCTGACATACCATTCATTAGGTGCTACGAGATAAGAATTTTTAAAAAAATCACAATTGATTAAAAATGCTGCTTTTTTGTTCATTATAGTGTTTCTCTTAACATTAACCGAATTTCACCCCCATTAGGGCAAGTGACTAATTTTGGTATATTATCTATTGCATCAATATCTTGTTGTGACAGAATTCTACAAAAATTGAGCAGCAGTCCCAAAACAAACAATCCGTCAGGTATCAGCTTGCCTGCAGTACCACATCGTTCTTTCAACACCCACTCGTTGTCCAACAGCATGCTTTTTACAGTTTGTGGTCTTCCTCCTGCCTACGGGAGCAAGCTTATCTCTCCATGTTTTCAAAAATATTGGCAGTTTTTGCAATGGAAAATCGTAAACTAAAGTTTCATACAGGTACTTCCTTTGGGTTCTACGTGTATAGAATGGAGGCACCATCATATGCCACTTTTTATGTAATTGTGTTAAAGTTACTAGTATTAATTTTAATGCCTTGTTTGGCCTTCTACTGTGACATTTGTTAGCTCTCCATTTTGGTGCGGGGTTTTTTCATGTACTCAACCAGCCTACCATCCATGTTTTTGGGGGAATATGAGAGGAAATCGACGTACCTGGAGAAAACCCACGCAAGCCCGGGTAGAACATGCAATCACACAGGAGGAGCGACCTGGGATCAAAGCCAGGACCCCAGTACTGTGAGGCCAACACACTAACCACTCAGACGCCGGGCCTCCATTTACAAAAATAAAATAAAATAAAAAAGGCAAGGTCACCTTTCAGTAATAGAGTTAATGTACCTTGTTATAACTCACCTGTGGTTATAGCAGGCAGTGTTTGAATTTGTAGATATCAAATTTCTTTGATAGAGTCGAGGCTTTAGGATGCGGTGGTTGTTCTTTCTCCATGTGCCACAGCATAGTTGAAAACGTTCTCTGGAATGGTGAAAGCCAGACCCTGCCACGCATTTTCATCCTTTCTAAGATAAATTGTCTGCCAGCCAGCTGAGGTAGATCATTCTGGGCTCTAAATGAAGAGAGAGCCAGAAGAGACGGCCTTGTCAATTTGTTCCCAATATCCGCCCCGGTCTCCTCCTGTCCACTTTATGCCTGCCAAGTAGAAACAGCTCAATCCTTGCAGGAAGATGTTGCACAATTCCATTTTCAATACCACCACATCCAAATGAACATGCCCATGTTTTGAACTTATAGTAAGACAAGAAAGGTGATTTATTAAAACTATCAATGCTCATTGCAAAATGGTTTACGTCCCACAGGCTAAGTCGTGGCTGATAAATGTTTCCACACATGCGCCAGTAACCAGTCTCGAACCATTTAGTCTCCATTCACACACTTTATAGCAGTTTAGCCAATGGCAGGTGTATATAGAAACAGTTTAAAGCAGGAGAAATGAGCATTGTTTTACTGACTGTCGCAAATAGACAGATAGCTTACTGGCACTGCCATTTAAAGGCCAGTGTTAACCTGAACAAAACCGTTTAGTGAGACAAACCACCTGCTAAATTGCATTGCTGATAGATTGGAAAACTATTTGCATTTGCCTCCATTGGGCTAAGCTAATTTTCACGGGCAAGTTCACCTAGAGAGAGAGATTAATGAGTTAATCCAATCCATTCTCTTTCCCTCTGTGTGGAATGTAAATATTGGCAAATTTGGCCACCTTAATGCATCTTGAAACCCTCCGGGATGCCCAAGAAATGTGATGGATTAATCTCAATTGTAGTTGATAAACATGCATAAACAAAGAAAAGTGTCTGAATGAGCTCGCAAGAATAATGTAACAAAGGTCCACTTGGAAATCTGCTAATGTTTTATTTTAATGCACTTTATTGTTGTTCTGATCTGTTTGCCTGGACATCCTACTTTGTTAAATGAATGTATATATGCAAGAAGACATCTTCATCTACCGTGGAAACACAACATAGGAAAATAATTAGAATGAGGCGCTCAAAGAATAAAAAAAAAAGCTTTTGTTTTAAAAATTCACCACTATCATCTGTATGCAGACTTGCGTTCTACTTACTCCACTCAGAGCCTCCAGTCTGGAATTTCTCTAATAAGCATTTATTTGCATTAGAGATCCTCCTTTAAGTCAAATATCACGCAATGATTCAAAGTTTTGTCGAGCAATTTGTTTGTTAGGAGCCTACTTAGGAAAAGCAAAGCTTTTTTGTTGTTGTTTCAAATTAAAAGTAATGCTAAAGCCTGCAATGGATAAACTGCTTTCAGAGAATCATCCCTTAGAGTGAAGTCTACAATTGTATTGAATTATTTCTCATTGAAAATATATATTTATAACACTCACAATGTCAAGAAGAGGTTCTGTGATTGAAGCTCAAAACACATCTCATGTTAACTGTAAATTGCCAGCAGGTGTGGGTATATTGTAGTGTTGTTTGTATGTGTGCTCTTTGTTTGGATGATGATGCATACCCCACTTCCTGCTCAAAATCACCTGGTATAGAGAACATATGTTACTCTAATGATGATGAGCACATTGCAAAAGTACTTAATGGACAGTGTTTTGCTATTGTGGGGATTTTTTTACAAAATGGGTGACTGATTGTTACCGTTACACATTTAAAATATTTCAAAAATTCATGTGATCTTTTCAACTCTTTCTCCAAGAGAATTTAATCTTGTCCTCACCATCCTACAACCTTGTCCTTAACTCATTAATAGCCATAGACAGTCATAGACGAACCAGTTAAATGTTATTTTTACACTGACCATACAATCAATTACAACACTGAAATCGGGAAATAATTTAACAACGGTCCTATTATTCTAATAGATTTAGTATTATTCTATAAATCATCTCAGTAGCTGCAAACGACAGTAATCAACCAAATGTATTCATCACTGATGATTATTCAATGGCAACCATCCTTGTTTAAATAGATAAACATCTATCGCCATCAATGGAAGTTGATACATCCAAATACTAACAATGTTGAATGTTTTCTTTCCACAATGTTTTTACACCCGTGGACAGTTCAAGTTTTGCTTTGTTTATCTTTTTAATGATGTTTGAATATGTCAGGATGCCCATAAAAATCCCAACTACTAACCCTGATCTGTCGTTGAACCGAGAACTTCAAAACTGTGAGGCGGATCTTCTCACCACAAGTTCACACTGCTGTCTCTCTTTGTTATCTGCCATGTAATTAATCGAACAAAAAAGGCCACTTGGGAATTAATAATGCATACCCAGCAATTAGTCTATAGAATTCTTTGAAGAAAAGTAATGCACACACACACGCATAAAGACTTGCCCCAGTTCTAGTTTCTGTGGCAATCCCCAGAGGGGGTTACCCCAAATTCCTGTCTCAAAACTATAAGAACAAAAATTACAAAATGATGATAAGCATATATTTTCACTGGCTTTAATTACGACCATTTTATCTGTTTGAATGGAGTTACAGACATTAACAGCAGTCTAGCTCTAATAAGTGAAACACCCAATTAATTCATTCATATTCCATGCCGCTTATCCTCACAAGGGTTGTGGGACACTCCATTTACGTGTGATCAACTGCACTTATAACTGACATTATGAATATGATATTTTATTTAGACAAAGGGTGGTTGGAATTCATCTGTTAAGGGGTTGCCTTTGAAGCTGTGGCTTAAAGAAGAATTCACTGCATACAAAAAGAATGCCCTGTAGGGAAATATTATGTAATGACACGCCTTCTCCCGCTAGATGGCAGACCATCCAGATATGCTTTTTTTCCTCCTGCAGAGCCTCATTAGTAGTCCTTCTAATGAATCTTATCTATTTTCAGAAGCCTGAGTCACCATCTGTTGTCTTGGCAATTCTCTGATGTCTGGTTTTATTAACAATGTCACTCAGCAGAGTAGAAATTCCTTCTATGACTAAATTGGAAATAAAAACTGTGTCATGCCGTATTTTAATTGGCTACTTCCTAAATCAGGAAAAATGATGAACAGAGGGTAGACGATATTGTGATTAGGCAGAAGATTTCATTTCAATTGGATACAATTTTCCAGATCTGTGAACATAACTGAATTGCTTACCAACTATCCATTGAAAGACAGAATTGTCCCGTATTCAGAAATATTGAGCATATGAGGGACAAACTCAAAAATAGTGTTTGAATGGGCTACGCATATGTTGCTATTAAATTTGATGTTCATTGGTGTATTTATTTTATTTTCTAAAAATCACTCAACGTACAATAAAGGACAAAAGCATGACAGTTATCTGGCATGGCTGCTCCCCTTTATTTATTTATTTTCAGGAAGTTGGCACATCTAGTCTGAAAAGCCTAAATGTGCCTGTACTTGTCTGAACATTTTTTTTTTTTTGCCACAGCAGTATTTGTGGATGGAATAGGCTTATTAACTCATTGCTTGCCATTGACAGATATAGATTTACATTGAGAGCAATTTTTACATTGATCATCCAGTAACTTTGACATATTACCACTCATCCCACTTAAACTAAACAAATTCAAAACATTTCTACCTTTGGGACAACTTTAATGTTATTCAATAAATGTATTCATTTGGCTTTTACTACAACGGCAGAATCGTGTAATGTATTTGTATACATTGCACTAGAAACAAGACAATTAGTGAACTGTTATTATTGCAACTCAAATTTCCTATTACGTTACATTGGCTTGCACCATGCAACACTATATTACAGTATAAATGAGTTACGAGAAGTTTTGTGAAAACACTATATTGTATTTGGTGTTATGCTCCCACTATTGTCATATACAATCATCATTTTATGAGAAAAACATCCCATACCACTTATAACCCGAGCTACACCAATCCATTAAAAACAAGTGTGATGCAGAGTACAATTTGTTCCACTCATTTGAGGAAGTAGATTGCTCACCAGACTGTGTCACACGCAAACTGCATCACCGCCTTATATTCAAGTCGGCTCACATAGCAACATGATATTTGGAGAGCCAAAATAGCAAGGACCCTGTCAACTGCCTTAATGAACAATGGACTGTGCAACGACTGACAAAATCTTGAGTCTAAAAGCAAAAAGAGTCTCTTTGCAGGATGTGAGATGTCAGCCATAATCTTATGTTGGACATAAATTGCTCTCTCCGCAATGATGGATTTCCATCCCAAGGCTTCTCATAAACATCTCCAGAGTAGAACTGCTGTATTTTGAGCCTGTGGGCTCTCACTCGCGACGTGACAATGTGTTGTTGTTTTTTCTGTTGGCAGCCTGCATATACCCTGAGATCTATCCACACTTCCCCGCATGGGACAGGACACCATGTCAGAGAACTGCTCGGCCTTAATGTCGCTTCCAGGCACAAGCTGAGTTAGGCTGGTGGAGCTACTACCATTTTTCTTGGTGATTTATAGACCGGGGATAATGATAACACAACGTGGACTCGAGCATGTAGACCTCTCCTCAAGGAAATGAAAGTTGAATGAGTAAGAGGAGGGTTTTGAGATTAGGCTGTTTTGTCCGAAGAGTCAAAAAGTCACCGACCGGAGGGCAGGGCGTGTTGTGTGTGGGCTGTCCTGGGTCAGCTTACCTCTCCAACTCGGCACATTGACCTTTTAATGTGGGCGATACCACCTCTCCTTTCACCCAGGTTTTTACGACCCCATGTAAATCTCTCTCCGGTAACACAAGCTTGTCAGCCCTCCTCAAGTCTTTCTTTTCAACACATTTATCCTCATCGAAAATTCAAAGAGGTCCCGTTATAGGGAGGCGGTATGCGCCTCAACTCGAGTTAAAGGAGACTGTGAAAGACCGAGGGATGATCAAAAAGGAGAAAGTCCAGAGCGAAACCCTAGACATGGGAATGGGTGGACAATCCGATGAGCGAGGTGGGAAAAAAAACGAAGAGAAAACTCTTTGATGAAAAGCAGCCGACAGCATCAATAAGTCATTAAAGCAGATATGGAGATAAAAAAAGGAATTTAAAATAACACTGGCAATCGGAAAGTGATGTCTCCATTAAATGATAAATCTTGTAGAGATACCAGGGCCGAAATAAACAAAAGATTCAAGAAAAATAAACGAGCATTGGTGGTATTTTTGTTTTACGGCCTTAACCAATTTTGAGCCACTCCCCTCAATTGAGGACCACCTGTATTTCTTTCCTTCTTGATATAAATGAGTTTTCCCATTTTGTGCAAATGTCTTGACAGCAATGTTAACCTAAAAACTGTTAACTTGCAATAAAATGGGTCAACTGAACACTCATTTTTTTTGCTATCACCCACCAGACCAATATTGACCTGTTTTTATTGCAACTTAAATATCTTGTTATTTTACATTAAGCTACGATATAATACCATTGACATCAATGGGACTGACAAATGAGTATTCACTGCCAGCTCGTACTTTAATACTAAATATTAATTAAATGCCATGCATGAAACCAAATGTTATGTCCATCTAATGTTGTTAAATTACAAAAAACATAGTCACTTAAAAAAAATCTGTAAATAAAAGAACTACAGGCTCTAAGGTTATTTGTGAACAGGCTCTGTTGGTGCAGTGTGGTCATTAACTGGCCCAGACAGGACTCACTTTTACAACATGATGTTCTCCAATAAAAGATCACCCAGAGAATTCAGCTTCAGGTTTTCACGGTTGTTTGCGCTCTAATAATAGACGCTGCTGTTGAAACTACATGGGTGCAAGCAAGAAAATTTGACCTGTCTCTATTGTGCAGCTGTTCTGCGTGTTTCGAACACAGAAAAACTCAACCTGATCCATCTTAGTTAACAAATAAGAGTCGTAATACTCTGACACGGGTCACGCTTATTCATGTTTCCACATTGTGAAACCAGGAAACTCACGGAGGGAAATCTCATTATACAATTTACCGGTTAGTAAATTCAACCGGGTTCAACAATTATATTGACAGCTAGGAAAGGTAAAACAAGAGGATGAACAAATCCCCCGACATATTTCATGCTGTTTTATATTTGATTCCATTCCCTTTTCCTGCATCATTTCGTTAATAGTGTGTGATAGCATCCGCGGGATATCTTAATAATTTAAATGGTCCTTTTGCTGGCAAATGTTGCTCATATTACTATTCCAAATTGCTTTATATTTTTGCCAGTGTGACTGTCATGAGGAAATGTGGATTACTTTGAAATGATCTAAGAAATAACGGCACTCACTGGGCCCGTGCAGCAAATCCTAATCATCCAATCGCACCGTCTCTAAGCCCAGGGAATGGTTTTTTTGCACTGATTGTGTTGAAGACAGAGGGCCAAACAAAGTCATTGTACAAATGTCGCTCCCATTCAGCCATTAGTTGTGAGACACTTTAACTACTTACCATCAGGCCTTTCATGACTGCGGGCTTGTTAGGACTTTAATGACTTGGAATCCCCCTGAACAAACACATCGTCTAGAAAGAGGTCACATGGCTCTCCTTTCACTCTTCGCCTCTGCGCTCACTTTTGTTTGTTTATTTGAAGGCGTCTTACTAAAAACACAGAGTCCCAACTCTGGATTAGGTGCCCTTGTTCACACTAATGTCTCAAAATGGATAGGCATTAAGCCCCGACTCTTTGAAATGGCCTAATTATATTGTATTTAAAGGGAAACGTAGAACAATGGGTGCTAGTAGGACAACACAATTTAATCAGTTGTATTGTATGGGATCATTAGGTTGAATTGGAGTTAACCAGATGGAGATTAGATTTGTTTAAATCCCTTGGACACTTGCTTTTCAGGAGCAAAATAGGTCGTTTTGCCTTTTGGGACTGTCACTCAGTGTTGCAAGAGACTCATATATTAGTAGATGATAACTCATTGCCTGCCATTGGCAGCATTAGATGTCCAACCGGGAAGCTGGAAGTAAATGAAAGTTGAGTCGCTACCATACGAACAGATTAAATATCTATCAGATTTTTCAAACTATATAAATTGCAGTTTTTTATATAGTTATACAGATCTGGCCTGAATTGAGCCAAGAAAGGCATCATGAATGATTGGCAGCAGAACAGCATGTTGGTCTTTTCCTGCCTTGTAGGCAGCAAATGGTGCACAGCGCATACAGGGAGAGTAGAAGGGAGGGGTGAGGATAAGCACCCTGGCCTTTCTATGAGGCCAGATGGGCTTTTGGCCCTATATTGTTGCTTTTTAACAAAGCATACATGCTCATAAGGCATTAACAAATCAACAAGTTCTGCACGTAAATGTTTAGACTGACATGCGGGATTTCCTACATTCATTAGTATGCTCCCAGTCAAAAATAAATGACCTTATTTCATATCTGAATCTCTGCGGGAGGGACTCTCCCACACTTTAATATGAATATGTAGTAAATGAAATATTTATTTAATCTGTTTCAAGAAATGTGTCAAATTCTTTGTCTGGCCATCAATTTTCCATAGCTCTTATCCATAGCTGCAGCCGCTCTGAGCTGACTTGAGGCAAGAAGCAGAGAAAATTCTTCATCTATCCATCTTTTTTTCATTTCTGCTCAGCCTTATTAAGGTCAACAGTGAAATGGGGCTCATTCACATTGAATTTGGATGATGTGCATGGCACATCTGGATTGGTCGCATGCCAACATTCATTCACACAAAAAAGAGCTGCCTAATATAAATAAGTGGACTCTCCAAGAAATATGATTGGGAGTGTGGATGGTCGTTTGTCTCTCTGTGTGCCCTACAACTGACTGGCGACCAGTCTAGGGTGTAGTCTGCCTTTCGCCTGAAGACAGCTGGGTTAGGCTCCAGCAACCCCCGCAACCCTTTCGAGGATTGGCGGTATGGAAGATGAATGAAGTTAAGTGGGACTCATTTCATTCATTTTCAACACTGACAATTCTGGTCAGCATCACGGGGTGCTGGAGCACTTCTGACGAAAGGCTGACTACAGCCTAGAGTGGTCACCAGATAATTGTAGGGCACAGATAGAGACAGACAACCATTCACACTTACAACCACACCACCAATGAGCGGAAATCGTTTTTGTATTAAAAATACAATACTGTTGTTATGTTTTTTCTGTGTCTGTTTTTTATGTCACTTAAATATGCACCTAATTAATTCAGGTTTGAGTGAAATAATTAAAAAATACACTTTATGCATACAAAAAAAGAACTACGGGGTGCAGTTATTTGGCGGCCAGGTGCCTCTATCAATGCAGCAACCACCCCCCCCCCCCCCCCCTTTTCGCAACACTAGATGCAATGCAATGTTACACCACTCTTCAGTACCACTTGTAGAGCACTGAGTTAGTATTTATCTTATTTTAGTTTTGTTTTGGATGTTATCCAGTTGAGAAGACACCAGTTTTGCCCCTAAACATGTACAATATCCCGGAGTAATCAAAAGTCAAGACAATTGGATTAGCTTTGGTGTCCAATTTAAAAAATGTGTTGTGAACATCAGTGGTTAAAATACTTTAAATCCTGAAGACAACACACACTCACCTCCCCCATCCTTGAGGGTGGGGCAGCCATCTGCCTTGAGGAGCAATAGTACAATGACCAGGTCAGAGGAATCCATTCATGAGCAAAGACTTTTCTGATGGTAAAACCTCATCCCCGACCTCCTGTTGCCAAACATCAGTAGCTTTTATTCTGCAAAAATATAGAAAGCATTTTTTATTCAGATTGGATGTGAGTTTGCATATATCTGTTTCACTTTTACCTGAACAAAAACACATTTTAGATATCCACAATTATATTCATTCAATCTGCAACTTTGATTTTAGATATCAAACATATTTTTAGTTTTTTTGAATTGTATTTATATATTATTCATTTAAAAAATCAGCTAGTGAATTAAGAGTTTCATCAAAATTTTACCCATTTCATATGGATATTTTAACTCTGTGACTATATGATATGGCCTTGTATATATCTGAAAATAAAAATAGTGGGTTACACCAACCCCTGTTATTTTGTCACTGTAATTGACAAGTTTATTTTCAACAGTTCCCTTGCTAAAGTGCATCAGTTGCATAAGAACATTGTGACAAACGCAGCTTCTGAGTCAACAAGGTTGAGCTTTTTTGTCAGTCTGACGCCAGCATGCCTGAATGGGAAGACCAACCTCATTGCTAATACTCCAAAGTTGATCTTTTTCCAACCTCATGCAATCTAAAATGAGGGAAGATCAATTTGAGTGCATGAGGGGTGAAGTAAAATATCTTGTGATCTATGTTGTGTATGAGGTGTGAAAGGTTATTGATGCAACCAACCGTTGACATCAGTGGCATCTATCAGTGGAGCCAGTCTGTCTTTAAGAAGGAGGAAGTGAGTGTGATTATACATGTGTGCGTGAGATGAGGCAGTCAGACAACAACAGAAGTGAAAAACAGGTTCATTAGAAGTTCATCGTGCTCTCCTAGTAGCTACCATCAACATTGGTTTTGGCCGTTTTTGCTCTCATTTTGCCTTGTTTGTATTTCTCCCGTTCTGGACACTTGTAATTACCCTCATGTGCTCTCAACGGCACTTGAGTAGGAGAACTTTAAAAGATTTGTTACGGTTCAAATTCTGTAATACATTTTTTCAAAGATCGCTCGCAGAGAGGTAGACCGGTTACCATGGCGCATTCGTTGCCATTGACATCAATTGACATCCAACCTGTTTCGACAAGAAGTGCTGACAGTGTATGTTGAAACATATGAAATGTTGAAATATATGGGATGGTGATCTTTCAACGCCATTGACAGCGATAGATGTCCAATCTATTTTAACACAGTTAAATCGGAATATAGGTGCCCATCACCATCAATGGCAGCCATTATGGAATTTGAGTAACTTGCACCAGATTTTAGCAACCTGTTGTTATTGCAACTGAAATTAGACTAAACCAGCAGCTCACCCAATTAAGATTTTAGGCTCCTTCCATTTAATTCCCATTCTTAAGTCTTATTTTAACACATCCTGTATAGCTTGGGAAAGACCCTTTTTTCATTACTAAATCAAAGTAAGGCCCTTGAAGGTGTCATTGAATGACTTTGTTGTGACAGAATTTGAGAGCACTGACCTCAACCCCAACAAACACACTTGGGATGATCAACAAAATAGATTGAAAGCACAGAACAACCACCTCAGAGCCCCCCTTCATCGCCAACAACAGTGCCCTCACAAACATTGTGAATGAATGTGCAAACTATAGCAGAAGAATCTTCCACAAAGCTTTTTCACAAGATACAATAACCACGTGTCCCTGAGATCCAATACCTCTATATCACCATAACTGTGCACTGCTACACACATGAAAGATTTTAAAAATGAGACTATAAAGCAGCTATGACACCAAAGCCCATTATTAAAGAAAAGAAGCCATGCAGCTTGCAGATGGATTGAGGTGCTTGTTGAATGAATGAATCATCCAACATAATGCGAAATGAATTATTACATGTAAAAATATATAAATAAATAACTAAGATTTATGACAATGGTCTCCGTGTGAAACGGGGCCAGGTGCTGTCGGCATGCATGAAGAAGAAATATAAAAGCCCTCCAGATGATTCAGAAACTTGATGATGGGAAAAACGATCTTTCTCTACCTATTATGATGGCAGACACACCCCAGGCTTCTCAAACCAGAAAATCTAATGAATCATCGTGGATGCAAACGAGGATAACATAAGAAAGGTTATCTGTGCACGATGCAGGACCAGAAAAAAGCAAAAGTGAAAAAAAGAAGCAGTGGGTGTTGTGTGAGTCATCATTACTGGAGACTTGTCAGCGGCACCAGACGATGTAAGGTGAGAAAGACTGATAAAACTTGAAAGTTGGGGGGGAAAAAAGATGATTAAAATCAAGTTACAGGTACAGTACAAGCAACAGCGTGTTTCTATATGCCCTCATCTGACACTTTATTAGGTAATAATGTATTTGAATGACATGTTGGCAAAATGTAGTGAATTATCAGTCTGAGAGGATGTTCACTCATTTATTTAATTGTTTTTTTATTGCAGTAAATATCATATCTTTAATGTGCATTTCCATCAGAAATTCATACCTCTGCGCACAGGCTTTAAATAACACAAAGCTACGACATGACCTAGAGTGTTAAATGTTATATTGATGGATATTGTCAGATTTATTCATGCACATCTACAAGATACATTTCCAACTCAATAAATTGCCCATAACATACTAACCTTCAGAAAAGCAAAACCTGTTTCTAATGCATACCAGAACATTTTAAAAAGGTATATTTTTATTAATCTCTGTTTAAAAGGGCAACCAATTATGTATTTCTGCAAAATAGGAAGGTTGTGTTGGAATAAAGATGGGGTGATTTTCTTGAGCATCTTTTTAGACACTCGAGCATATTTGAACTGTGTAAACTTTTATTTTTTTGCCCCTATCTTAAAAAGAAAGTAATTTGACATTTTGAAAAATGTCCCTGTTTTGGAGATTTCAAACTTAGCCGTGACCAAGATTTACAATCCTAGACACAGCGTGCTGTCTATGTGATCTTTTGTTTTTCTTCACCATTATAAAAAGATGTCAAATACAGAAATGTTGACAAGTCTGGATTTGGACGCTTCACTATCTCTGTCAGCCAAAAACACATAAAGGCTTGCTTTTATGACAGAAGTGGTATTACCTTCTCAAATTGCTTTGCCTAAGCATTCAACAACGCAATAAAAAGAAGACCCCCTTTGGCATTTTCCCTCAAATGGTGCGCTTAAACTTTTAAAAGAAAGCTAAATGTGCACTAAAGTCAAATTAACCCTTTAATCCATTGGTTGACGGCACTAGACGTCCAATCAATTTTTACTGCGAGAGGTTTACAGCGATCATTCATTGTCAACCCTCCTGTTCAAAATGGATGGGGTGTCTAGGACTGTCAATGGCACCAGAACATATGCATTCACTGGCAGTCTGAATACATAACCACTGCCTTTGTAGTTTTCACCCACTTTTGGAGGTAATAAGAATTATAGTTTAGATCTGGTAGCCGGCCACACACGTGGACATCACATTTTGCGTCATATAGGCCACATGTGGACTCCAAATGTTGATATATGGCAAAAAAAATGTGATGTCTTCATATGTAGATGCCAGGTAGTTATAGGTTTACATTTTTTTCTTCATTTTCTAATGACCAAAAATTAGTCATTGGTTAACATTGAGTAATTCTGTGTTGTCACTTTTCAAGAAAGAAAAAAGCAATTCAGCTAATATTTTGAACTTTCAAACCGGAATAGAAGAAATATAACTCCAGATACACAAATTGCGTGTGTGTCACGCTCTTTTGTCGCCAACATGGTGTCACATGTCAACCTCCTCATGACATTTTCGGCTCAGGGTCATAGAAAAGCGATCATGGAGGCAAACAGGAACAAATTCTAGGGTTCGTCTAACCTGCACGAAAAAAGGCACTATAACAACTTCAATTTAACATTCTAAAAATTCTAACTCATTTAAAAAAAAAACATCAGTATCTTTTTTCTGTAAGATTTGGAAGTCTCAAGCCTTCATACTTCATTCACCTTTGAGTCTTACTACATCCAAGACTCCACTCAAAACAGCCGGCCATGCATGACCACAGCATCCTGTTTCAACATCTGCTAATGTATATATGTCAAAGTGTCTGATATTTGTCAGACAACATATAAAAGCAGATGGAAAGCTCCCTAGGGGGACAAGGGGCCATGTATAACTCAATTACTATGTACACACACACATATGTCAGTGAAAGACATAAGTAGCCATTGGGTACAACAAAAAAGAAGTCCTTACTGGTCCAATGCTGCCCGGAGGCAAGTGGCCCGTGATGGATCAGCCATTGATTTGATTTGAAGCGAGTGTGAAAGCTTCCATGCGTGGCCTCTGCCAAAAAGGCTGAACTATGATTGAGCAATGGCCGTCTGGAGGCTTTGCTCAGAAAACCGGTAATAGAAAAGCTGGACCTGCTGCACACAATCAACTATTTATACATATTGATAGGAAACACTATCATTTTTCCATTTCTTGTGTCCTTTAAAATTTCTCACATTAAGTCTTTGGCCACCATTGACGCAAAGACATCCAATTTGAGGTGGGTGGTAGACAGGAAAGGAAAATACTATTTTGTATAATATTTGTAGTCAAATCTGACTCGCTGTGTCGAAGTTGTCGATGCAGGCTGCATGGGTTCAATTCCCACTCGATGGCTGTGTGTTTGGAATTGCGATTGGTTGCCTGTCTCTATGTTTTCCCTACAACTGACTGGCGACCAGTTTCGTGTGTAGTCCGACTATTGCTCTGGGAACATGCTGCAACTACCATGTCAATATTATAACCAGCCCATGTCATTAAAAAAACTCAAAGATACAGGAGTCTCCTAATTTTTCCAGAAACTAACAGCGGATGTTGGTCCAAGCTCTGTAAAACCTCATACATTATTAACTCCACTTCTTTGTTTACACAAAAACACAATAATCCTCCCAGACTTGAGGTGATGGGTTGCAGTAAAGCCAACACACAGTATCAGTGATTTCAATCTGCAGTCTCTAGCAAAGAATTCAACTGTGCAGGGAAAATAAACCCAGAGGCAGGACTACAAAGCAACCCATTTGGGACCAGAAGGTTTGCGTTGAGAAGGAAATTGTATCGTTTGGATGGAGAAACATATTCTATTGGTAGGTTTTCCTTGAAAACAAAAAAGTGATTCACAGAAGGGGGCTCACAGCTGCTGCTGCCGCACAAAAACATCAGAGGGTACATTCTTAAATTGTACCATGTTGTTTGAAAAAACACACATTTCAGGAAGAATGCTCAATGCATTGAATAAAATAGCCCCAAAACAATCATGCACTTTCATTTCCATTGGCACCATTTTGATTTCTTGCGGAAAATGCTCTGGTTTTGTCATTCAAAGCCTGAAGGCTGACTCAAGACAACTTTTATGCAAAGGGGCCAGAAGTGGCAGGTTTCACTGTCTAAAACTCCACCCTACAGACAGTAGGAAATAACAAATAAAAAGTTATCCACTTGCTGGAGGCTGTCAATGTAGACGGTGTCATCTTTCAGACAAGGAGGCACCGCGCGACCAGTGCAACATCCCTTTGGCATATCCAGATAGATGGTTCTCCCTTTGTTGCTTTGTTCTGGTCTGGAGCGAAACATTTGTCATTTGAGTCAACGCTTTATGACACCCCTTCATAGGCAAAGATGCTCATAAGTAAACATCTGCAACTGGTCTTTTAAATCATTGAGTTTGAATAATTAATGAACCTCTAAGTGGTGCTGTAAATCAACACAGACAGTAAAGAGTGACAAGAACAGCTTTTCATAGATTTTACCTTTAAAAGTGGTGGTTCTGTATCTTCCTACCTTATGCTCTTTGTAGAAGACTAGAGTGAGAAATTTCTAAGACTAGTATAAATAACTTTTAGCTAATTACGTGATTAATTTCCATTGATGGCTCTCCACACTAAATCCATTTTTTAACTGAGAAGGCTGGCAGTGAATGATCGGGTTTCAGTGCCATCAATGGTGATAAGATATTCAATCTATTTTTACAGGGAGGGGCAGCCAACGATCATTGACAGTGGCAGTGGCAGTCAGTGAGTTAATTTATTAAATCAAGGGGTCCACTGATCACAATTTTCGGTCCGATCACCATTTTTTGAAAATGTTGACCTTCCGGACTCGATTTCTTTAAGAACAATTTTAGTATGCTAATACACACCCTGAATCGGTCAGTGGCCAGCCAATCCAAGATGCTTTCTCAAAGTAATTTGGACAAGAGTGAATTGTGTTATACAAATGAATCCGCCTTGTTTTCAAAAGAACATGCTTCTCTAGGGGGGTGCTGGCGCCTATCCCAGCTAACTATGGGCACCAGGTGATGTACACCCTGAATTGGTGGCCAGCCAATCACAGGATACAGAGACAGAAAACCATTTACGCTCACGCTCCTAACCGGGGGCAATTTAGAGTGTTCAACCAGCCTACCCTGCATTTTTTGGGATGTGGGAGGAACCCGCAGTGCCCGGAGAAAAAACAAACAAGCCCGGGGGAGAACTATAGTAGACCGAGAACAAGACCAGAGATTTCAGATAGTGATGGATTCCCCTGTACGAGCACCGAGAAAGAAAGAAGAAAATTGTTGCGTATGCAGAAAAATACCACGCTTATAAGTTAGGATAGTCATAAATAGTGTTCTATCATGTTCCTTTGCACTTTTTCCTAACTATAATGTACATTTTGAAAAACTACATCTGCACCAACACTGCAATTTGAAATCAAAGCAAACTTTGCGCATTCAAAAACAGGGAAAAAAACATAATAACAGGGGTCATGAAGCAAAATTATTTTCCACTTCAGGGTTGACAAGTGCATAAAGCACTTGAAGTGTTTTTCTAAAGAAGGTAATGATAGAATAGTCCAGTTGGCAGCTGGTTGATTGGTGCTTTCTCCTTGGTCACCTGACCCTTGAAAGCTTATCTGCTGTCATCTGGCCCATTGTTTCTGTTATCTGAGGTGATCAAGGCTGAGTTAAGCCCCAGTTTTTTGTGTCTCTCCTGCAATGTCTTTTTTGTGAACCTGATGGAAAAAACTAACAGCAGGGAGTCTGAAAGGAGACTTGCTGTGATCTTCCGCCACATACAAAAGCAGCAGAAGGATCGAATTAGAACTTACAGAAAAACAAGTAACAATGATGTTTTTGTTTTTTTCTTGGAATATATTTAACATTGTTTGCTTGAGAAACGCTAAATAGCAGCGGGTTACTCATTAAAGGGAACGACAAAAATACTGGCATGTAGTTTAAACGGCCTTCATGTAGTTGACAATTGCTCGATATAGACCTTTTATAATGGAGAAAATAAATAAAATAATGACACTGCTTACAAGTGCAGCCATTTTATTGTCAGTTATACCAACTGCATTCACACCGGCAGACTCAAACATTGCTGCAAAGGGTCATTAGTATTAACGGTGACACGGGGAAGAGGTAGTATCTGCAATATTCGCATTTAATTGGCTAGAATAGTATAGACATGCACTGTAAACGTTGGAAATTCTGGCCCGACAAACACATCATGGAGATTTGTTGACTTTCTTGACTGATATTTTAAAGTATTTGTGGTGGGGTTTTCATACCCTGTCACAACATTGTGTAATCTGACACTGCAATAGGTACGTATGGAAAAAAAAAGTGTATTCTGGGAAAGGCTTTACTCCTTGACTGTAAACAAATAGGAATAACGGAAAACTTCCTAGTTGTTGAATAAGTTAAAACAATTTGAATATATTTCACAAAATGAGCAGCACAATTCTCAGTCTTGTTCTCAGTCAACACTTTTTCTACAATTCAAACATGTATAACACATTTTAAAAACAAAATCAATGACTAGGAGTAAATGTGCTGTGTATAAATATGAATTTGGGAAGTAAAACCAATGAAGTCGAAATATTTTTATCGCAAGTGAAGCAAAACCACAATGGAGACGTTGGTGGAAAAGGAAAGGGAACCTGATTGCGATGATCATGAAGTCATATTAAACCTTCCTTAGGCAACATAATCCATTTCCCAACTTGCACACTTTTAACAGGTTGAGACATTTCGCACATGCCAAGACCTTTCGTGTATTTGGTATTGATAGACATACCACATAACAATAAATGTAAACAAAAAGGAAGGATGCATTAACAGCATTCTTTCTCTCAAATGAGTAGATGGGAACGCCAAAGTACCCTGATGGAACCTTGACTTGAAGATGAATATCTAGATAAAGAAGGCATTCATTCCAGAGGTAAATATTGCACATTTTTATGCACATAAGCATGAAGGACATTCACATCAGTGTAAACCATACAAAAACATCAAAAATTCCAGACTTAATCAAAGAGCAAAACCATAAAAAACTAGACAGGACAAAAATGATTGTCTTATTTACATCATCTTTTCTGATTCTGATGGCATGTCTTGACTATTCTCTATTAACTATAAAACATTCATTTTTTTAAGTTCATAAAAATGCAAAAATCCACGCTGAAATTCGTCAGCAGAAGCCACTCACCTGTCTTCCGCTTGCTAATAGGATGTAAAAGGTAGTAGGTAACTTGGGTGACCCTACTTCGCGATTTTTCAATTATTGCGGCCATATTAACAGCGATATTCGAGGGATTACTGTATAGTTATGTATTTTATTTTACTCCCTTTCTTTCTTGAAATAAGCTCATGCAAAAACTGCACCCGGGTTTTCCATATTAGCAATTCAGTTTGACATCTTATTCATATTTATTATACATATCTTCATCTTTAACTTAATTATAAAAGGTTGTATTAATGGAAAACTTGCTGACTGCAGAAAATGAATGGAATGACGTTCCAAACAAAAAAGAAAATATATTAGATTTTTTAAATTAGGATATTTGCAATATGCTGTACATCTTAAGGAAATAATGTGTGACAAATTTTAATAAACCTGTTCTTTCACACAGTGTGGGTACGCATCATGATTAAGGCTTATTTTCTTTTCTTCGGTATATTTGACATCTGAAGTCAACGTGACATCAAAGGATAGAAGTTATTTTTTGAAAAAGCCGATGAACAGTGAATGTGAAATTAAAGCAAAGTTGTCATTTTGAGAAGGTTATCCTGTTGTGGAATAAGTTGCAGCTGGAGAATTGCTGTTGACTGCACACTGCTACTCTCTTTTCTTTATCTCGCTGGCATTCTTCTATCTCATTTCAATAACCATTCTTTGGTGAAGAGCCCCCTTCGCTCCCGTTCACACTTCTTGTGATTTGTATTCTAAGTAGCTTGCAGATCTTTTGTATGCCAAGGCCGATAGCAATCTGAATTTTCTTGTCGACAGTAGAGTCAGCATCCACCATGTCAACGCAAAATGGGAACAATCTTGTTGGGGGGATTTCTTAAATCAAAATTGTACATGGGTTCATGTATAATGTCAAATCCATAGGCAATTATGACTGCTTAATTATGATTTCTATATCTGCTAAATGATTAGTTTAAAAAATAACAAACTATTTTTCAATTTGTTTTCATTGTAAGTTTGCTTTCTTTTGACAAACATACGTATACTGTTGACTTTGTCAAGTGCCAATCTACTTTATCTAGGTATATGCAACTATAGTCATGCAATAAAGCAGCAATTTGAGAAATTTTGAGGACACAACTTCAAAACAAAATAACTCCAAATAACTAAAATTTTACAAAGAACAATTTCACCGAGTGGATGGGTGAAAGAGAACACAAAATAGTGCAAAGCAACTAAACCGGGAGATGTGGTCAGAGAAAGATAACACAATAAATGCTTGAGTCTGGATAGTGTTGATAAGAACAACATAGCAATACAGTGGCCTTTCTCCCTCCCTCCACCACAATCACCCTGTTCCTCTCCTCAGGAGTTCCTTTGAGGACGCCAACCACAAAAGATGACTGAAAAACCACATTGATAAGCCTCTGAAGCTTGTAAGGCAAATCAATGTGTCGTATGACTGATGACCGTTGATCATTGCATGATTATCTTTTGCCCTTTCCATGGAGCTAAATCTTTTTTCCTGAAGTTTAAAATCACAAAATCAACTTGTCGAATAATTTCACTCCTGCATATGTCTAGATGTTTTGGCCAAACAATATAATAAATAATAAAAAACATGGTTGCTCAAGCGTCAACGCCAACCCATGACAACAGCACTTTTTACAAAGTCAGTGTTTATTATTGTGTACT
Organism: Stigmatopora argus; assembly: GCF_051989625.1. Classification (NCBI taxonomy): domain Eukaryota; kingdom Metazoa; phylum Chordata; class Actinopteri; order Syngnathiformes; family Syngnathidae; genus Stigmatopora; species Stigmatopora argus. Next base: position 12,970,337 of record NC_135399.1, read on the forward strand.
AGAAGTTCCCTATTTCTAAGTATCACCCCACGCTTACAGTTGCATAACACCTTGCTGTTGTTGTTTTGAAACTCAGCTGTAAATTGAGGTTTATTTTTTTTGGTAGCTTAGTATAGTGAGAGCCTAAATGTTCTGGAGCTGCATTTTTTTTCCCCTGTCAGAAGACATCCCAAAGATGATTCTATTAATCAGAGTCAGGGAGACAACCATCAATTTGACTAACTTGTTATGAGTGCAACACTAATACTATAAATGGCTGCTATGAAATATTGTCAGGCAGGCCAATTTGACTATGCTGTCCTGGATGACGGTATTAAAAACATTTAAGGAAAAAAATACTAATAATTTGTGCATGAAAGGGTTAAAAATAGTTGGCAAGAAATCAGATCGATGACATATATCAATGAATAAAATCTCTCGCCAGTTTCGCAATTCAAAAACGGGGTTTATCATTTGCATGTCTTATGGTGCAGATTAAGTTTCAGACACCCGCCAGTTTGCTCTCTAAGGACAGAGGCGTGTTCCATGTGGCCGGGACCTGTCATCACTAACTTAACTGAAATCAGAGAAGATTGGCAAATCTGCAAGGAAGAGAGGAGAGTCAAGTCGTACGCCTCTGGGCTGTTTGATTGAAATCCCTCATTATAGCATGTAAGATACTTTGTACATCCACTAGGGTTACTCAGCGTAGATAGCGCTATGGGGATATAAAAAAATGGGCCATTTTATATCATAATAATTATATGCCATGATCTAGGGATTTTTTTTTAAATTATTTGCTGAAAAAAGTAGTCAAAAAAAGACCAAAATGATTAAAATATTACATGTATTTTTTGGAAGTGGCTGGTTTTATGTATGTTCATCACCTCTTTTTAAAAATATATATTTATTTTAATTGTAATTAACTCATTCACTGAACCTCACCACAAAAAAATCAGTCTTTCCAACCAGATCAAATGTATTGGATGAACCTTCAATGGCAGATGGTGATTTAACTCTTGTGCCATTTAAGATGATAAATGTCCAAACATCTGGCTCTTTTCATCTTTCTGATGTGAAATTAAATGTATTTATCATTATTAAAAGTCTAATTCAACTAATAAGTCTCTGGTTTTGCTCCAAATTCAAATGGTTTGGCTCCATATAAATTAATTGTTCATTCATCTGCCACATGTTTCTGTTGTGTGTTGATTTATCTCACTTCATATTTTTGGTACAGAGAAATCTAAGGGTCGTTGTGCATGATTGATGTAAGTATTATGGAAGTAAATCTGTAGAGACCTAACGTCTTTATAAGTCCTCCTTTTTTTGGAACAGTACCGCCTCCTTTGAGGGGGGGCCGAAGGGGACACCCACTACATTTATTGAGGCACATAGAGCAGTCACTCACAACCACAACACGCTGTTCAGATGCCCTCACACACTGCAGTACTGACATTTCATTAACTTGTCTTTTTTTCAACATTTAGGTGAGTTTTGTTTCCAATTAATTTAAAAAAGGATGCAATTGTGTTTCTGCAAAAAAAAAATTGCAGATAGAACTGTTTGGTATAAATACATGGTTTGTTTGGTGTTAAATATTTCATATAAAATAGTAAATTACCTCATCTGACTGTGTCCTGTCATTCCATTTTTTTGTAGGTTGCAATGGCCTTTTACATATTTGACAACAGCTCTGACAACATGTCAGAGGAATCTGGAGACTTTGACATGGACTTTCAGGAGCCATGTGGCCGAGCGCTAAGCAACGACTTCAACAAGATTTTCCTGCCGACCGTTTATGGAATTATCATTTTTCTTGGCGTCATTGGAAATGGATTAGTAGTTATCGTGATGGGCTACCAGAAAAAGGTGAAAACAATGACAGACAAGTACCGGCTACATCTGTCAGTGGCTGACCTCCTGTTTGTTTTCACGCTTCCCTTCTGGGCGGTGGATGCAGCCACAAGCTGGTACTTTGGAAGTTTTCTTTGTGTGTTTGTGCACATGATCTACACTCTCAACCTGTATAGTAGTGTGCTCATCCTGGCCTTTATCAGCCTAGACAGATATTTAGCGGTTGTGAGGGCCACAAACAGCCAAACCACAAGAAAGCTCCTGGCGAGCAAAATAATCTATGTCGGTGTGTGGCTGCCCGCAACTATCCTTACCGTCCCAGATCTGGTCTTTGCCAGAACGCAAGACACGAGTTCGTCAAACTTCTTCTTCTCGAATGACGAAAGCATGGAAGCGGCGGACTCCAGGATCATCTGTCAGCGCATTTACCCACAAGATAACAGCTTGATGTGGACGGTGGTCTTCCGCTTCCAGCACATCCTTGTGGGCTTCGTTCTTCCCGGCTTGGTCATTCTTATCTGCTACTGCATTATCATAACCAGGCTGTCGCGAGGTGCTAAGGGTCAAGCACTAAAGAAGAAAGCCCTGAAGACCACGGTCATCCTTATCCTTTGCTTCTTTTCCTGCTGGCTGCCTTACTGTTTGGGCATCTTCCTGGACACTCTGATGATGCTCAAGGTGGTCTCGCCTTCGTGTGAACTGGAACAAGCGGTGGAGAAGTGGATCTCTGTCACTGAAGCCTTGGCGTATTTCCACTGCTGCCTAAACCCTATCCTCTATGCTTTCTTGGGAGTGAAATTCAAAAAGTCTGCCAAAAGCGCGTTGACTGTGAATAGCAGATCGAGTCAAAAAGCAACTCTCATGACAAAAAAGCGCGGGCAGATTTCATCAGTGTCGACCGAGTCTGAGTCATCCAGCGTTTTGTCCAGTTAACTTGTCTGAACTTTTTGAAATGTGAGACTTGAAACTAAGCTTTAACTCAACATTATAGTACAACTTATATAGTTGTGTTCAAAATAACAACCTAGTTTTCCATTGGTTTGCATTCTAATTTTGTTTTCCTTTGAGCTTTACAGTCAGTTTTTTTTTGTTAAAACTGTAATGTCAAGTTAGGTCAGGCATAGAATGTCTTTACTGTGAGGGAATGTAGCTGCTTTCGAAAATTGTAAATAGTTTGAAGAGTTTTGTGTTCTCGCACTTAAGTTGTGTGATTATCTGAGAGCTTTTATTTATTGTTGTCATCCACACTGGAAGTTTTGTGATGGAAACAAATTGCATGCTGCTGTTTTTTTTGGTTTGTTTTATTTTTTTTACATTTAAACGTGTGTTGGTATTGGTGTTTTGTATTTTTTATACCTGAAAATAAACAATTTTGATTCTTATAGGGATTCTGTCATGTGTGTTTTCACTCAAGTAGCTCTTGATGGCCCTTGGGGATTGGGGGATGGGATCATGTGTGTTACTGGGCGGAAACAAGGGGTCCCCATGCACAAATGTGCCCACCTGATCTAAGTGGAAAGCAGAAGGAGAGCTGTACAGACCCTGTAATTGCAAGAACATCTGTGCACTTTTATCCTAAGCAGCTCTGACACCAATGTGTAGAGCCTTCCTTTATAATTAAACTCCATATGGCGTACTAAAGGGGAAAAAAACAAAGTTAAGATCTTATTTGACCCTATTCATTTTGCCCTCTTGACATTTGGCTTGTATAGGCTACAAGTGTTTAACCATTTAAACATGGTCAATACCGTCACACCCTCTCTTTAGCTATTGTTTTCTTAGAATAGGTCATAAATTTTGAAAATGCAAAAAAAGCTGTCAAACCTGATTTAATTTGATTTGTGGTCTGTTAAAACCAAAGTAATTCCATATAGTGTATCTTTCTCTGTGTATTTTAATATTTTTTTCCCTTTTCTTTGGTGGTGTTTTTAATAACTAGTTACCCGGGGTGAAAATACAACATTTGTTCCTTTTTTGGAAATCTTTGATGCAGCCTAAACTCAATTGCCAGCAGCTCCCTAATATATTTAAATTGGAGACCCTCTACTTTAGATGATAAGTAATACATTCTGTTACATTCATTGACACCCAAATTTTACGCTTGGGGTGGTGACAGATTGATGTTCAAGTTGGAGACTAAAGGAAGCTGACAACAATAGATGTCGAGAAGAATGGAGCCACTAAACGGCTGCCGTGCAATGCAGAGTTGGCCCTCCTTTCAACAAACCAATGGTGGTACATTTCCATTTCTTTACATGTAAAAAGGTGTGAAGTGCCTCCATCAAGTCAGATACTTAATGGATATTTGTGGCCTCTCAGAGAGAAACAGGATAAAACCTAGAGGTGCTTCTTCAGTTGGAAATGTTCTCAAATGACTCAAAATTTGCATAAGACCTTGACTGCTTTGCCGCCGGTGTGGGAGAGAGATCTTAGGTTAACACCAGAGTCTCATCCAGAGCCTTTTTATCTGCTTCTTTAGCTGTCAGAACGCATCAGCATTTGACTGGAGAATCATATTATTAGACATAGAAATATACTCAAGTGCACAAAAGGCGCAATGCAGGGAGAAGTTTGTCTTCAGGAAGGAAGAACTGGTGAGAAAAAAAGTTTTTTTTGTCAATCAAGAGACCACCTCCACAACAAGATGCAACCCAGAATGTTTATTCTTAGTCCCATCTTGAAAAGTCACACACTGGGTTACTTATATCTCATATTTAAATATATTAAATTTTCCTCAAGCTTATCCTCACAAGGGTCATCGGGGCTGCTGGAGTCTATCCGCGTTTTTGGGATGTGGGAGGAAACTGGAATACTTGGAGAAAACCCACGCAAGCCCAGGGAGAAGATGCAAACTCAACCGTCAAACCCAGAACGGTGATGCCGACCTCCTGGCCCCTCTTCCAAAAGGTCACCTAATTTACATCTAGCAAAACAATAACTACTGACTATGCATGATTGCAAATTACCCTGAGTACCCGATCAAGTGCAAACAATTTAAGGCAGGGGTCACACACTGTACATAATTGAGGAGGTGCAACTGCATTAATTTGTGAGGCTGTTCTTGCTGTGTAAGGTTTTCAAGGGAATGAGTTGAGGACCAAATGTGTTGAAATTATAGAATATAGTTCCCAACAGCAGTGTAAACCTTTTCCAAATTTCCACAAATAAATTATCTAAATTCTTATTCTTGCAGATTTCCATTCTTCCAAGGGGACATTGCAAAGCTTAGATGAATGGAACATAATAGCACTAACGGTTCCCTTGAGGACGTGACCTGCTTCACTAATAGTCACATTGTTTGGCTGGAAGAGCAAACAGCAGGAAGACTGTTTCCTGCATCAATATCTCATGGAGCCAACAGTCTGAGAAAAGCTTTGATGACAGCCCACTGTATTCACACCACCATCACTTACGCTGAAAGCTAAGCTCGCAACGGTCCCTTGATACTGAACGCCTCCAGTGCCTTCCACGATGGCAAGAGAGGATCATTATTAGATGGCGGCCGTTCGATGATCACATAAAACAGCTCTTATGGTGACTTTCTTTGATTGGTATTTTAGGTAGTATTTATATGGTGCTATTGGGACTGAAATGTGGATATGGAATAACTTTAGGAATATCTGGCCTTATATTTGCATATCGATTCGTTTGTTTTTTGCAAATCAATGCTTTTATTTTGGACAGGATGAACTAAGAGTGATTATCTAACTACTACAAATTAATTAATTAATTACATATGCATAGATATGTATTAATTTTCATTCCAAAAAACAAAAACATGAATTATTGAAGTGTGAAATGGGAGACATGAGCAAGTGACAGCAGTACAAGACAGTGACTTCAAGTAAACACTCTGACAATTCATTCAATTATTAATTCAGGATAAAAACTCACAGTATTCCAGCTGAGATCTTGCAGCAGTCAACGAGGAATCTCAACAACAGATTGTATTACTGTATTATTACTACAGGGAGACGCCATGCTATAATACAAATGAATTCATCTTCCCCTTAAATGGCACGTTTTAAAGGTTTCGTTTACTATAAACGAAGTATGTTTCTTCCATTACTCTTGGTGTTTTTTTTATTTTTTGGTATTGTTAAATATAGTTCTTTTATTTTGTGTCACCCTATTTATTATTAATAGTTGAACAAAGGCTCGGAACATAAGTGTTGTTTTTTGTTTTTCGCCGGACTTAAAAAGTAATCGGAAAATGGTGTTCGCTTAAAACGAGCCCTCCCTTTTCCGGTTCCTGCGCATGCTGTGACAGCTGACGCGGTGCACGCCTGTCTTCAGTAGCACACGTTCTCCAAGAAAACAGTCAGTTATGACTAAAGAAAATATGCAAGGGTAAGAAGCGTATTGCAAATTGATCATATCTAAAAGCTTTTTGCAACTAATGTTTCTCAACTTGGCTTCAGTGATATCAAAATTAGCTTTAGCTGTGTGGCATTGCCTATAGATGCTTTGGATTGCATCAGCTGTCAGAGGAAAACAAGAACAGTGTTTCAGTGTCTCCTGGTGTAATTGCTTGTAATAATGCACCGATTTATTGTTAATAGTTGCTTAAGTAACTTTTCTGCATTTTTGAACGGGCAGATCGGCTTGCTTAGTTCAAAATTATCCGTTTTTCAGCATCCAACATTGAATTCAATGCTTTTATTGTCATCATATGAGATGTAAAGCTTCACTATGAAGTGCACAAATAACAACAACAAACGATCAAACAATAAATAATAATCAAAAAATACTAAGTACTCAAAACTTAAGATTATTCTTCGTTTGAGCTCACTTGAAGGGTATGTGTATGCATATAACATCCCTGTATTTTCCTTGTATTAAACTTAACGAAATCAAACTTTAAATAACCCAAGACAACAAGCAAGGCCTTAATTTTAATTAATGGCGGCCTCTTTTCCCTTTATACTTTGCTGAGGAAATTGGCCCCAGGAAAACCTGTTGGGTAGTTTGCCGTTTGGATAATTGAGATTTCAAGGCTGAACCTGTATTTACGTACATTGGTAGATACATTCCTCTGCTGCGCTTAAGTAATTAGTTTTAATTGCCGCTTAGTCACCGTGCAATTTAAAAATATATATTTTCAAGTGCATTCCGTCCATTAATGTTGTATGTATAGTGTTGTCCGTTTCAGGATCAGGTGGAGCTATTGTAGGTACACTGTGAAGTCTGGACTGGGTTGTGCACAAGTATTCACATTCATTTTAGAAAAAAAAAATGAAATTGTGATTTTTTTCTTGGCCAAAATTGGGTTCCCATTAAATTCTAGGGTTTAGTTTATTGATTCAGTTTAATGTAAAAGCTTTATTGCTATTTATAGTCAGACTTTGCTCCCTGTTATTTCCTCTGACTAACAGTTCCCTTCCTTTAGATGAGAACTGCTGGACTGGGAAAGCCAATCAGCGATCAGCAATTCTCTATGCACTGGCATTCCTTACTCTTAATCAAAGTTAATACGAAACTCATTTAGAGAAGTGCAAAGTTCAATATGTTTATGATATGTGTGATTACATAGTTTCCTGCATCTTCTAATCATTGCCCCAGCAATTTCACTCTCCGCCCTGGCAGAAACCGTTTGATGGTTGACTGATATGAGACATTTATCTAGCACTTTATGGAATTGATTGTGTTTTTAGTTAACTTGATACCTCAAGATTAAACACATTTTTGATCGGTTTAATTTCGAACTAGTTCCATCACTGTGCTTAAGATGTTTTTCATTCGGAACAATATGATTAAGGGTTAGGAACCAGTGATGTCAACTTCATCTTTGATTTACTCGTGTGCGGTCGTTTTGTCGCCGGTCTTTTGATCGCCGTCTTTTGGTCGCCCGTTGTTTGGGTCCAGCCGACCAAAAGACCGGCGACCAAAAGACCGGCGACAAAACAAGCTAAAACAACACGGTCTATGCATCAATAAAAGCCAACAATGGCCCTGAGCAGTTTCACTGAGCGGACGTGTGATTGTATAAGAGTTTGTATGTACATGAGTTGTCCCCTTAGGAAGGGACGTCAGTCAGGGTCTTAACAAGTTCTCCAACAAAACACAATAAAAGTACGGGAAATTTGGAGCTTTTCTTTAGCCTAATAATTAATAGGGCATTAAGTATGACTAAATAATAATTCGCAGTTTGTATTTAGGGAATTTGAGCAACGATTTAAATGGTAATTATCAATAACCTTCCGGGCGACCAAAAGACCGGCGACCAAATGACCAAGTACCGATTTACTTATGCGGGCTACGCAAAATTATGTGCCGGATCTGGCCCCCTAGCCTTGATTTTGCCATCTCCATTAGAAGCGGTACATGACAATAGTCGTGAACAACTTCCTCTGGCCTACATGAGCAATATAGAAGCTGGAAGTTGGCTTGAAGTTTCAGGCTGTATTTTTCTTCCTGTCTCAGGGGGGCGGTGGCAGAGGAGGACCAGCAGGGCCCGTCCAAAAAATCCCAGAAAAAACAGCAAAAGGAAGCAGAGAAAGCTGCAAAGAAGGCTGAGAAACAAGCCAAGATGGTCAGTAGTGTTTTGTTTTTCCTAGTGTGTCACATCCGTTGGCCCCACTCACAGCTGGTAAGACTGTCGTGCGTTCTTGATGGGCATTGTGGTTCCAGGACGCTTGTTATTCAGCGAGGAGGGGAAGCAATGCACGCTATTGTTCAAATATTCCTGCCATTTTAGTTTGTTTACGTCTGCCTAAACAAAGTGTTATTTTCCTCTACATTCAGAGCATGGACCCGTTGGCTCCCACTCCACACGCAACACCCAGATAATGCTGGATAAAAAAATTATCATTGTTAAAACGTTGATTTTTATACGGTTGCCAGAACAATATTTCCAAATATGGATAAAAATCTTATTGTAATGTAATTGAATTGAATGCCTTTATTGTTTTTATACAATACAATGAAAGGTAAAGCTTCAGCATAATGTGCACACATAAATAAGTAGTCATAAAAATATTTATTTAGGATAAAAATGAAGTGAGGTAAAAAAGTGACTAAAGTAATTCAAGTCAATGGAAGTTGGATTATTCACTCCTGCATGTGGCCAAACATTTCAAACATGCATTAAAAACACCAGCACTACAGCAAATAGATGGAGAAGTAAATCTCATCGAAATATGAGCTCTGAGTTCTGTATTGCTCCTTAATAAGTAAAGTTGTGTTTAAATATAGAATAACTTGAAAGGAGTAATACAGCATTGAATGTGGAGAAGCTGCCCCCCCCCTAATTTCCGTGTTCCTGATTTTTTTCAGAGCCTTACCTAAAACAGTGGGTCACTTACGTAGTTGGGCATCCGGCATGACTCCCAGGAGTCTTCCTCTATGTAAAACTCTGGGAAAACTATCAGATAAAGTGAGACAATAAAGGTTATTGAGAGCCCCCCTTCATATGGTAAACGTCAGCAATGCTAGATTTATAAATATTAATTTGGCAAGACAATTTTTTTAATGTAGAATTCGACACAAGGTTAATTCAAAGTACTTAACATCACATGAAAAATATAAAATATATACATAAAAGTCACATTAAATCAAGTTGAACTGACAATTATTTTTTAATGGTATTTTATACATCACAATATGAAACAAAAATCATTATTGCTGCAAACAGAGGAAGAACTTGTAGGAATGTATGGGGATCAAGTTTACTGTACAGAGTAGCGTCCATTCCTTACATTGTTGTTGTATTTTATTTCATTCACTGCCATTGACAGCTACATATGTCACATCCATCTGAACTGGGATTGCTGGTATTAAATGATCATGTTTCAATGCCATTGACGATGATAGATGTCCAATCTATTTTGACTGGGAGGCCTGAAAGCTGATTTGTTTGCGCAATTTGAGAAACAGCTGTGCATTCTAAATATTAGACAATTTTCTTGAATCAAAGGTTTAACGTTCACCTTTCAATTCACATTTTCATATTTTCAGGCTGGTGATCAGAAAACTGAAGAGGAAGATGTAAGTATCTCCCAAATGTAAATGCTTTGGGTTCAATAATATATATATTTATATTTTCATATTTTCTTCTTGATATTTTCAGGATTTTGCCAAGGACCGTTATGGTGTGACTGCAATGATCCAATCCCAACAAAAGCTGGGTTGGTATAGCAACTGTTTCTACACCTCACTAAACACTGCATTTTTTTCATCTATACGAATATTTACACTTAAAGTCATCTTCTATTTTGCAAATAATTTTTCATGCAAATTTTGGAGAAAAAAATGAGTGACAGGCATTGACACTTCAATGGAAAAATGCCCGAATACATTAAAAATGTCTCAGCTGCAGGAGATGCTGAGATGCAAATTATTATTATTCAAATTCATGACCAAGAAAGCCTAATGTTAATGTTTGACAGTGAATTCCATTTTGTCCATACTTTAAACCAACAACTTTGCCTTTTATTGATGTTAGTGCTCGTGCTGGAGAAAATATATTTTAAAAAATATATATTTTTTGCTGCTTTATAATTCCTCAAGGGTAAAATACTACTCTACAATAAGCTGAATATGGTATACCAAATAAATCACAGTTCTAAACAAAGTACTGTATAAATGCACAGCAGACAATTTTCTACTGTGGTAACTCACAGTAATACCATGACCAACCTAGAAAAATAAATCAACCATTACATTAGCATGACATTTCAAAATAATGGCCCAATAATAGTTACTGCATCCAGCTGTAGTTTTAACACTTGTTTTATTGTTTTTTTTACAGTCCTGTGACTTTTTAATTATTTGTTACAATGCCAAGACAAATTTCACTCTTAGTCTGTTGTGCAAATCCAGTATTTTCAGTGATAATAAAAGCATACAAGCCAAAACCACAGCGCCTTTTATGCACCAACAGCCATAAAAAAAACTGGAATCCTTGCCACCTGCGCACTAAGCCCGGGGATGTCCACAAGGATGACGAGGGGTTGGATGGCTGAAGCCTTTCATGTGGGTTGACGCAGAGTACTCAGCCGTAATGGCTGCTTTTTCTGCCTCTCTGTCTGCCAGGTGCTGATAATAGGAATGAAACATGCCTCTAAGTGACACACTTGAGCCCAATTTGTCAAAAATCCCCCCAAGGACGGCATTCAGAAGACAGTCTCATTTGTTCCCCATGTTATTTTAAATTGTTATTATTCTCTTGTCTTAACAAGCTGGCGTACGCTTACTCTTTTTTTTTCGTCTTTTGAAAATAGCCAAGGTTATACAGAGGTTGGCTGTGCGACTTTGAATCTATACCGTAGGGAGCTGGCAAGGATTTCCAAATCATTTTTTAAAGTAATTCAATTTGTGTGTATATGTGCAGACAGAGCTTTGGTTCTGGTCAAAGACCTGACTCTTGGAAGGGCAGATGAGTTGATCTGGTTGCGTGCCCGAGTTCACACCAGCAGGGCCAAAGGTAAGATTGTCCTTCAACTTTTATTTTTTAATCTAATTTTCTTTAGTGAAATAAGTCAAGGTGGAATTACTTTTCCTACATTTCCACATACTGTACATGCGTGCCTCATCCGGCTGTTTCCCCAAGCTGAATAGTTAAAATAAATGTTAGTTGTGGTTGATATTTTGTTGCTCCTATATTCTATCACTTAGATTTTGTCATATTTCACTACAGCACTTCAGTTGGCCTCAATCATCAGTCATGATTGGCAGGCTATTACATTGCATGGTGCCAAAAATGAGATTACCTTTGACCTATTTCCTCACAAGATCACTTCCAGAGTCAAGGGTCTCTTCCCAATGCTCGTGTCTATCGTTCCCGTCCATTGTAAGGATGTCCGTGTGAACACAATAACATCCTGATTCAGTTTAGGATGAGGTGCTGCTGTTGTGGTGGGTTTATCACATCGCTGTTGTCCCCGAACACGCACATCAAAGTGCCTGGGTGGCCTTTCCCAAGGGTGCCCCTTGCTAAAATGTTTGCTCTCCTAATAAGTGTTTGTTTGCTAGGAAGGTAGCAATAAGCCCTTTGAAAGAGACAAGTTTACCTGGAGATGGCAAGATTTATTCAATTGGGACTGTGCTACTCCTCAAAACATTCATCACCTTTTCTTTGGTCAAGCTTCCATTGTGTTAGGAAGAGCGAGGCTCCCTTATAAAAGCCATTAATCTTTGCATTTGGCATTATTTTTGTCTTTAGGGAAGCAGTGTTTCTTGGTGCTACGCCAACAGCAGTTCAACGTGCAGGCGCTGGTCGCGGTAGGAGATCGTGCCAGCAAGCAGATGGTCAAGTTTGCTGCAAAGTGAGTATAGAGACTGTGTTTCCTGTTAGAGAGGTGCAAAACAATGGTGGGAAAATCCTAGGCGCTAATTGTCCGCCATCCATTTTCACACATTCTGAAAAAGGCGTGGACTGAAAAAATCAATCATTTTTCACTTGACCCACAAAAGACTCCTGTTAACAGGGTAGGGTACAGGAGTGTTTTAATGGAGTGGTTCCTGTTGAGATGGCAGATACACCAGCATGGTACTTAGACAAAGTGCACGAGAGCCAGCCATCATTATTCATTTTAGCAGCTACCAAAGGTGCTAGCCTGAGCTTTAGTCTTATGTTTACAAAGGAATACATGAACTAATTAAAAAAGACACATACCTGTCAACCTCTGCCAATAACTGCCCTTATAAATGATTATGATTCCCCTTACAAACCCCCCAAAAAACTTACAAACACCGTACGACTCGTACGGTGTTTGTAAGTTTTTTGGGGGGTTTGTAAGGGGAATCATAATCATTTATAAGGGCAGTTATCGGCAGAGGTTGACAGGTATGAAGACAGCACTTTTATAATATGTATTTTGCAAAAAAAGTTCCAATGATTGTAAAATTTGTTAATACACTTTTGGCAAGATAATTTACAAACTGTTGGAGTTGTATTACAAAAATGAAGGTTTTTGGAGATTCGCTACTGCTCATTTTAACTTCTTTGTCAGCTTGTTGATGTGTATTGCATCAGTCATGGCCATAAAACTATTGTGAAAGAGTTTGGGGGGAGCAGTCTTTTTTTTTGTGTGAATGGCTGGAACCGGTCCTATTCTTGTCATTGTATAATGAGACCATATTAATTAGCAAAAATCTTTTATGCAATCATTCTGATGATAGAGTTGTCAAGACAGCTCAGTTTACTTGGAAAATTGTCCTCCAGGCACTGTGGTCCAGCCAGCATGTTAAGCAGTTCATCTAATTTTAAAAACAGGTGCAATCCTCTTGGCTTTGCGAACATTGGTTTTGATGATTGACAACATAAGACTCTGGATTGCAAGTCAATCCTGTCACTGATGAGGGCAATGATGATATTACTCATGAACCCTTGTTGGTTGAAAGTCAGCTTCCTCTCACTTGTACAGTTTAATTAGAAGATCTTCTGGCTCTGAAACCTCAACTCTATAAAGCACTTATGTTTTGAAGAACCCTATTGAAAGTATAAAAAAGTATGTACACAGAATTCCTTGAAAGGTCTACAACTGCACTTCCATCATGCCATCTCATCTTAAATTAATGTTTATTTTGTATGGCCTGAATTACTGTCTGCCGCTGAGTCTGTCAGTGGAAGTCATTAATGTGGGATTTATTTATCTAACACTTCTACATGACAGCAAGGGGCCATGGTAGCAGCTGTTCTGGGGCCAAAAGGGACACTCACGCATCCCTCATTACTGTTGTAGAACCAAGAGGAGGGGAGGATTTAAATGCATTTTTGCTGGTCTTGAACTGCTTGACCTCATGTGTTGACAATGCTTTAGCCTTCTAGATGGACCGCACCTTGTTTAGGAAATGTCATACTAATATACGCCAACTGCGACAAATTAATTAAACAAAAGATTCACTTTATTGTACATTGAATAGAATAGTCAGGTTTCAAATAACCTCAATGGGAAACAGTCTTGCTCAGCTGTAACCTTTTAATATGTGCAATCTATAAGTTCTTCTATTTTTTCCAGTTCCACAATCATTCACTTTGGTGGGAAAATATTTTTTTCAATTTGAAAGCCACCCACACAGTTTCTAATGGAGATTCTTCTTCACCGACTGTTATTTATTCTCTTTTGTCCCACTTTCAAACACTAGCATCACCAAGGAAAGCATTGTGGATGTGGAGGCTTCCGTGAGGAAAGTGGACCAGAAGATTGAAAGCTGTTCCCAGCAGGATGTGGAGCTTCATATTGAGAGGGTACATTGCTTGACAATTTGTTATTGTGAATACAAGTGGTGCCTACTGTTAATAGTTAATAGTTTTGTTTTAACTGTGCTCCTTCATGTAAAAAATGGGTTATTGCCTTAACAGTTAGGCAGTGTCGAGTCAAGGCATCCATTTACATGACAAACATCTTCCAGCACACCACCAAATAAACATGTTGGAGGTTAAATTATACTAATGATCTAGAATTTTTGTCCACCACACTTAGATATTGCTCCATTAAGCAGTAACTGAATCTTGATACAATTGATAGTTTTTATTAGTTATTTTTCAAGATTTGGATTTAAAAATATATATTTTATTTTTAACCCTCCCCACAGATTTTTGTCATCAGCCAGGCAGAGGCCCGCCTCCCCTTACAGTTGGAGGATGCTGTTAGGCCTGAAGGAGAAGGGGACGAGGTAAGGATGAAATAGGACTTTCGAGGAATGTTCCTTTGTCATGGACAGTCATTTTATTTATTTTTTTAATTATTAGTAGCAGATATGGTTGAGTTTTGTTTGAAATTAAACGTCAGGTCAGGCCAACATGGGCCTGTGATTTGCTAAGATAAAGAAAATGAAGAAAAGGCTCTATTTATTTTTTTATTGCATAATTACTGGAAATTTATAGTCCAAAAGTGGAAAAAGTCATAACTCTGTTGATGGCATTCATAAAAAGAAATTAAATACTCCATTTAGAATGCCGTTTTCGTCAACTCTCTCATCCAATAATATCTTATTTTCATTTTTCTGCTGTTGCGGTGTTTGAATTTAATTTCTGACAGCATAAAAAATGAAATGGCTCATTGTTGTTTGGCTACCACGCCGAAGGTTGCAGCTGCAGTATCACCCCAGGTGTTTTCTGCTGGGATGTCACATGCCAGTCGCACACTTAAGCCTCAAATGCCGTCCTGAGAGACCGACCTTAACAGGCTGTCTGCCCGTCTGTCTAACCCTTTGTCCCCCCGTGAGGGGCTGGTGGGACTAGGATGTGGCTACACCGCCTATTAGCTCAAAGCCCAGTGGGTCCTCCGAGGAAGCCCGACATGCATAACCCTGGAAGCGGTGGCTCCTCCTGTGATGAAAAATTTATTCTTCCATTTGTGTGTTTTTTTTCCTTTTTTTAACATATTCCCACCATGCCAGCTGTCTTTTGTTTCATTAGGCCGTCTCCTAAAAACAAAGCCACTACCTTTTTTGGTCCATCTTTTGTTCTGGTTAGCTTGTCTTGGCTGCCAGTGACAGCGACAGACGTCTGATTAATTTGAACTTGGAGCGCTGGCAGCCAATGATTCACTTCCATAACTCCCATTTCAAATAGCTTGACCAGTATAGTCTCCTGATAATACTTGACTGATGGTTTCCATGACCGGTAATACTGTACTTTCTACTAAAATCTTGACACATCGCACAAAGATGTCATTGTATAATCTGGACATATGTGACCGCTGCTTTGAATATTTCATAAGATAAAACAGCTTTTGTTTTCCACAGGAAGGAAGAGCAACTGTCAACCAGGACACCAAACTGGACAACAGAGTGATTGATCTCAGGGTGAGTTGTTGTGTAGATCAATGTTTCTTAACCTTTTTTGAGCTGGGGCACACTTTTTGCATTGGAAAAAAAATCTTAAAGTACAACACCATCTGAAAATCTAAAATATATAAATAAAATAATGCCAGTAATGCCAGTTCAATTGCATTTGATGTCTGCTGCTGCCAATGGCAGTGAGTAAGTTAATCATTTGAGTTAATCACTGTCTAGTTTTTATCAACAAATGAATATTTAAAGAAATAGGTTGTTTTAATGTATTGACATATCAATGTATACATTTGTGTGGAGCTATTTTGAATGGCCACCTATTGGTGTAGAGGTTCACTTGCCTGACTTTTGGTGCATACTAATCTGCCTTTCTCCCAAAATCAGCTGGGATAGGCAATGGCAAAACCCTGCAACCCTTATGAGGATGTGCGTTACACAACATGAATGAATGGCTGTTGAATGTTATTGTTAGTTGAGCAACTGCAGATGCAAAGAGATAAAATGTTTTAATTTCTGCCTCCTACACACGTACAATACACAATGCGGGAAGGTTTTCTCAGCACATCCCAAAGTACTGCATATTACAGCAATACCTGTTCCTCTAACACTTTATGCTTTGAGTCTGTGGACACATCAGTTTCCAGTGAAGCTATAAAATGGTTCTCCCACTTACAGGCAGACTTCCCATAACCATAAAACAGCCAATGGCTAGTAGCTAAAGACTATTTCTACAAGCTGTTTTCTTCCTGAGCACAGGAGAAATGACTTACTTGATTTCATTTAGATTGTGCAAATTACTTTGACCAAACTGTGTTCTATTGTTGAGTAGACAAGTCTGGTAATTTTTATAGCCATTACTTTGACATTGTATATTGTACAAAATCTCCCTGCTTATCTATAATCTTTTAGTCATTTACTAATACAAAGATAAATCTTGTTTTTACCATTTACTAGTCTCAAGAGAAGGACCTTATTATGATCTATAATTCACTTCACTAATGCAGCAGAGCCCAACAGATCTAGCATCCGAGATTCAATTTATTCAGTTTGAAATAACGGCTATACAAGTGACTAAAAAGGACAGAGTGTGAGTGCTGAGACAAATGTTCTTCATGCCTTATGAAACTTGCCTGCTGTAAATTTCCACCACAGTGCAACCCGTCTTGGTTTGAGTCCGTTTTTTGTACTGCTTTGAACTGTAACAAAGTGTTGGTGTTTGGTTAGCTGATCCCCAACGTCTCACCTTGCCACCCACTCACTGGGTACACTCAGGTGTAGTTGTGGCCGTTAAGAGACATCCTGTATATGACAAGTCGATGGTTGTTTCCGTATGTTTAATAACTAAGCATCAGGGGTGCTTTTATTTACTTACCGATTCCCATTGATGGTGATGGAGGAACCAGTTGCTCTAAAAATTAGTTTTTACTTTGAGATATTACCAGTTCCAACACTGAAACTAAAGACACAAGTCAAAAACCTTCCTACGGTTCTAACAGATTTTATATAATGTTATAAATGAACTTGTTTGCTGAGATGGACTGTAATAGACATTCAATCCATTTGTACTGCATCGGCTAGAATTGATTAATTGTTTCCAAATTAATTGGATTAGGGTTGAATTTTTATAACACTTGGGGTAAAATCACAACTTCTAATGTGTTCAGAATATATTAAGTGGGGTTAAGGTTACATTTCTATTCATGGGGTTATTAAATGTATGTATCCATCTTGCTCCAAGACACATTTCTTCTATTTGTAAAAAAAATAACCATACATATAATATCTTGAACCTCAGGACCATTTTCAAAAAACAAATGGAAAAATGATCACATTTTTGATGTATTCAACAGGCAAAATTACAAACAATAACTTGGTGTATAACCAAGGCGAGACAAAGTTTCAAATGCAGTTGCAGGGTTTAAATCAAGGAATGTTGCCTATCTTTTCAACTGTCACCCTATAAATTCCCTTGAGACACTTTGTGATGAAAGGCTGTACAAATAAACTTAACAAGTGGACCACCCACTGAAAGGTTAAGGTCCTTTCATTTAATACCTGGGGCCATAAACCAGTAAAGCAGTTTATTCTTGTATGTTAATGAGTTGTTTTAGGGCAGTGTTGAATTAGTTTTGACAGGGTCGGTCATGGTTTCGGCGATTTTACTTTACAGGTATCCATTTCTTTTACTTTTACCCTATGGTGTCCCACAACTCCTCTTCCTCATAACAGATTTTATGCATCTCACAAGTTTTGCTATACTTTTGCATTTGAACTAATTTCATTTTAACAATGTTTGCTTATGCTTCTGGCAGACAACTACAAGCCAGGCCATCTTTCGCCTGCAATCAGGAGTGTGCCAACTTTTCAGAGATACCCTCACTAATAAGGGCTTTGTGGAGATTCAGACACCCAAAATCATATCAGGTACACATATTCACTCAGCATGTTCCTTTGGTCTTGAAACTCTGTAATGTTTTAGTCCAACATACTCATTTTCTTTATTAGTTTTTATTAACTTGAGAATGCCGGATTGCTTGGCATTTTGTTGTCAACACCTTTAGATAAATGTTTAAAAAATAAAGTAACGGTAAGAAAATGTATTATTATGATTCCGCACACTTATTTGATACTGTCTAAATATTGGTAAATAAAATATAACCCTTTCCCCATTTCTTAAATCACGATGATTTATGTATGGCTCTAACTTCATGTTAAATTTGTTTTCATACTGTTTAAACACACTCACACCCAAAGTGCGCAATTACACTACACTTTCACTTCTTTCTTTCAGCAAGAGCCAGCCAATGAAAATGACTAAATCTGGTGCCACATAATTCAAAAGCGGCGCCTTTTTTTTGAGCGGTAACTGTAAATCCGCACGATGTACTTGCAAAAACCCACACCTTCCTGTTTGCCAACACCTATGACACACACAACTGTTTGCGAAATTACGTGGGCTGTTTCCCTACTATTGTTAATGTATAAGTGCCAGATAAACATGTTTGCGTCAAACCAATCTGTTGGTTATTTAAAAAGTGTTTGTCTTTTCACTAGAACTTCAGGTGAATGTTAACTTTACAATGACAAAACTTTTTTCCCCAACTCCAGCTGCCAGCGAAGGTGGAGCCAATGTGTTCACGGTTTCGTACTTTAAGACCAGTGCCTACCTGGCCCAGTCTCCTCAACTGTACAAACAGATGTGCATCTGTGCTGACTTTGACAAGGTCTTCTGTGTGGGTCCAGGTAAAAAAAAAAACACCCAAAATTAAAAAGTATGATGTGCCACACTATATTAAGTAATGAGCTACCATTAATTGTGATATGCAACCCAGATCTGCTTTAAAAATGACCATTTTTTATATTGACAAATACTAACTTTTGCATGTTAGCACTTATAGCACTGAAATTAACCGAAATAGACTAGCAGCCTTTCTACTATTCCTACAAACGGCTTTAATTTGGTCTCATAAATGAACTCATTGCCAATTGACTTTTGCCATCATAGGCAGCTATTACACACATTACAATCAATGTATTGCTAACATTTACTGCATTATAAAGGTTCACTTCAGTCCATAGTCAACTGTCACTGACGTAATGTTACTCACTTGCTCCCTTGATCGCAGCCATCTCTACTAGTTGAAATGTATTGGCTTTCTATTGCTGTCATTTAATACCAGCGGTCCCAATTCAATCTATCCCATTATTTTTCGGTAAATGGCAGATACTCTATTTCCCCCACCAGGATAGGGGCTAGACTTGTTTTTTTGCTTCTGTCCACAAGGGAAATCAAAGGACTTCAAATCATCACTGAATCTCTGGTTTAAATCTACTTCACCTTGGCTTCCGTAGTTAGAATTCAGGATCAGTTCTGTGGTTGTGGAATTCTGTAGCGAAGTCCACTGAGGAACAATTTCATGGAAGGAGAGTGTAGGTCTCAGGTAGAGAAGAGCAGATGTGATGCCTTTTTAATTTCTTATTTGGAGGTCAGATCTGCAGATATAGAAGGATTAAAATACCACGGTGAACAGTTCACACTCATGTGCCCTTTTCATTTTCAAAGGTTATTATTATTATTTTTATTTTTGCAGTTAACAGCGTTTGCATTTAGCCTGGTTGGGAAACACATTTGGAAAAAATATTCTGGATGTGAAAGCGTTAACTGATGTATCTTTTTTAATAATCTCACTCCTACGTGATGTAAATAATTAACCATTTTCTAGATGGCCAACAGCAATTAGTAGCTAATTATGTTTGGCAGCTAATTATTCCTGTTTTGGTCACAAGTGTCAGTCATCATCAAGGTAGCTGTCAATCAAAAAATAAATAAGACGGCAACTTTGTGCTTCACATTCACAATCAGAAATTAATGGAATTCCTGATCGATAATGCTACTCTGCTTTTTCTTGATTTTTGTTTTATTTTATTTTTTTGCTAACATCTGGTGTCGATCATGTCAGTTTTCAGAGCCGAGGATTCCAACACTCATCGTCACCTCACTGAGTTTGTGGGTTTGGATATTGAAATGGCTTTCAATTACCATTATCATGAGGTCATTGAGTCAATCACTGACACCATGGTCCAGATCTTTAAGGGGCTGAGAGACAAGTAAGCACTTTTCTTCTTTCAGAAATGATAAGGTGCCGCATAAGTTTAACATGAGCTCAACCTTGACAGACGTTTTGTATGAAAAGGCCAAATATTGTATTTCCTTTTGCTCATTATGTGCGGTCAGGCATTTGTCAGTTTATGAAAAGCACCTCCACATTCAATGAGATGATGTTCCATTTGGTTTTAGCTCCGCCTAGCGGTGGCATTCAGCAGCATACAGATAATGATGAGCTTCTGTGCTTTGTCAAGAAGAATTATAACCGGTTTGGAACAGTCACTAGATTGTACTAAGTTCTATCTGTTTGTTTTAGCTTCCAAACTGAGATCCAGACTGTGAACAAGCAGTTTCCCAGTGAGCCTTTCAAGTTTTTGGAGCCCACTCTGAGACTGGAATACAAAGAGGCATTAGTCATGCTGCGGGAGGCTGGCGTGGAGATGGGTGACGAGGAAGATCTGAGGTTAGGAGTGATCACAGCTAGTAGATCAAAGCCTGAATGTCATAAGTACGAAATAGTGAACAAGTATTGATATATACGTGTTTTTGTAGTACACCAAACGAAAAGCTACTTGGTCGCCTTGTCAAGGAAAAGGTAGGTTCACATTTATTATATACCCATGTCCGTGCCATATCATGTCATAATTTTATCCTTTTAATTCTTTCTTTGCCATTTATAACAGACATCCAATCATGTGCCTCTTTTTATTCTTCTGAATTATTTTATCACGAGATATCTAATCTATTTGAACTGTAAAGGCCACTGAGTTAATACTGTATATTTTCCCTCTAGTATGATACCGATTTCTATGTTCTGGACAAATACCCACTGGCTGTGAGACCTTTCTATACCATGCCTGATCCCAGCAACCCTGTAGGTGTTTCTCTGATGCATAATGACAATGTTTACTGGATTTTCCTGTTTATCTGTAGGAAATGTGCAGCAATATTTACCTTTTTTTGTATTGTTTGAAATACAGAAAAATTCAAACTCCTACGACATGTTCATGCGCGGAGAGGAAATCTTATCAGGAGCTCAGAGAATCCACGATCCTCAAATGCTGACTGAACGAGCCATGCATCACCAGATAGGTAAGAACTTCAAGGGGATAAAGTAGTTGAAGGCCACTGAATGGGTACATAGTCAAGAGTCATGCAATATTAATATTGCATTTTCCTCTGGAATCAGTGAAATAATAAAAATTATTTTTTAATTAACTTAGTAGAAAAGCAAATTGAAAAAAATCCAGAAGTTATTTTTCCATTCATTCATTTTCTGAACCGCCGAACCACTCGGTCACCCATTAAATTCATTCTAAATAATAAAATTAATAATGACATATACTATTTTTTCAAGGGAATAACTAAGGCATTTTTTGCATACACAATATTTTTGACCTCATCTACATATCATCTACCCTTGAGCAACAATTAAAAGTGCAGTAGCACTTTGTTTAAAGTGCATGAAGCGCTTTTACGGGTTGTCTCCCTCTGTAGGTGAAACCAAACAAGTGAACAAGTGAAGTCTAAACCATGGCCATGTTTCGTAAATGTTCAATAAAAGAAAAAAAATGTAAAAAGTAATTCATATGCAACTCTTTTCTTGTGTTAAACATCACAGACCTGGAGAAGATCAAATCATACATAGACTCCTTCCGCTATGGTGCTCCTCCACATGGCGGTGGAGGCATTGGTAAGTAATACTGTACTGATACATTTAGAATGTTAAATGTCTTAATTCTCTTGATGTATATGATCATTGAAAGGATTATTTTATCTCTATTTTTTGTCTAAATGTCATATAACTTGGTGAACTATGACCCCTTACAGGCCTGGAGAGAGTCTGCATGTTGTACCTGGGGCTCCACAACGTGCGCCAGACTTCCATGTTCCCCCGTGACCCCAAACGCCTGACACCTTGAAAATGTCAAGCCATCTTTTTCTTAGCAGATGACAAGTCATAACGGTGATGGTAAACTACTAATTCACAATGCTGGTGTAATGGGTTAGTGCCACTTTTTAGGACACTAACATGGAACTTGGATTAATTTTTACTATAAAAGATCGAATACAGTGCAACAGTAGGGAGCTTTATTGATTGTCTTGGATTGTCAGTTTTCTTAACAACATATTACAGTGAAAAGAGAGGAGGCGTGCACTCATGTAAGGTTGGAAAGATGCACTAGTTAACTGGTCAGCATCTCTTCTTAATATACAAGTGTCTGGTTCAAGTCCTTACTACCTCCAACTAAGCATAGTTGTCTCCTACAGTTTACCTGTAACAATAATGTTTTTTTAAATCAAATTAAAAACAAATCATGACTTAAGAATATTTTTTGAAATCACAAAGCTCTTATCTTTGTGTCCATTATTTTCTTAAATTGTTAGAAATCTTAACAGAAGAAAGTTGGGATTTCTTTAACAAGTACCAGCAGTCTTTTTTAATGCAACAGTAACAGTGCAAAGTGCTTAAGTGTTGGCGACAAAACAACAATG
This sequence comes from Stigmatopora argus, assembly GCF_051989625.1. Taxonomy (NCBI): domain Eukaryota; kingdom Metazoa; phylum Chordata; class Actinopteri; order Syngnathiformes; family Syngnathidae; genus Stigmatopora; species Stigmatopora argus. The sequence goes on from NC_135399.1 coordinate 12,993,015, forward strand.
TGACAATAAAACATTTACAGCTGGCAGTTGGAATAGTTGGTTATAATATAAGCGTTATTGGTCTTTATATCTTTCAGCCATTTGTTTTGTCAAGCTTTTATCCGGTGTTCTCATTTAACCAGAAATGAGAAATAAAAAAAATAAAAAAACATAGTTTTCCCCCCAAAATTTATGTTGCGCAATGCGAGAAATGTTAATTTTCTGCTGCTTTTTATTGTGGCTGTAGCAAAGTCAATAATCCTAGCTTGTGCTACAATTGGAAAAAAAATCTGCTGGCGTTCTTCACCGTCATAATTTCTTGTGTTGTTAAATACAATCCTCAAACAATTAATATGAATCCATTCTGCTCATTAATTAATGTAGAGATCAAGTATCGGCGTGTAATGTTTCCAAATCTGAAGTACTCGATGTTGCACTAGCTAATAAAAGGCTAGAACATTATTATCCAATTTTATCACTGGCCCAATCAAATAGCAGAAGAAGGAAAAAGGATTGTGTTGCCTTTTCCTTTTTCAGAAATTAGAAGGAAAGGAGAAAAACCAAAATAAACAAATGGCCAAAAGATACACGGACCATTATGTCCAGACTTCCATGAGTAGATGTTGCTCTTTCTCCAAGAACTCATTCGGTTGCAGAACCACTGATTTGAAGGACGAAGAGGAAGATGTGAACAATGTCAATGTAGAGAGAGAGAGCTCCGTAAATGTAGTCTTCTGGGCTTATTGCCAATTCTCGGTTTCCGATGAGAAGTTGCGTGTTGTATACTAAAAACTAACAGAAAAAAAACAGAAAAAATATGTTTTGTTACATAGAATGTGTGCTTGTTCATTTACGCTTAAAAGTGAATGTTGGAACTCACCAATGTGTAAATAATGGCTCCAATGGCAGCATAAACCATATGAAGCCAAGGCACCTGTTGAAAAAAACAATGCCTCTCAGTTGTTAATTTGTCATGAAAACGCCCTGCCGAGCGCCTGCTTTCTTTGAGAAATATTAAAGTCCTCACGTAGTGGAAGGAGAGCACAATGGCTGTCACAGCCCCAATGATCACCAGCAGAATGGAGGCAATACAGAGAAATCCCCCGCAGGAAGTGAAGTCAACCTGGGAAGAAACACATTGGAACAGAAGCATAACGCTGAACTGCTCGAAGGTGCACCAGAATCGTGGTTATAATGAGACTTAAACTTTCTGAGAGTGGATATGAAGTGTTCTACAGCAAAGATCTGACATTTTTTTCATCTCAGTTACATCAGATAGGCAGATGTCTCCAGAAAAAAAATCTCATGAATAGTTCATAGTTGCAATCTGAGACAGGCATTCTTTTATACACTGATGACAATGCTGAGACATGCAGACTTTTTTTTTTACTTCCATCTACCTTGGTTTGAAAGCAGAAGACTGTGACAGTTACACAAACTACGGCTGTTATTCCCATGGCAAGGAGGACAGCTTTTGTCTCATAATAGCTGCAAAAAGAAATGGATTATTTAAAAAACAAAACAAAAAAATTAAAAAGACATGATTAAAATCTATCCAGCAAACCTTGAAATTGTCCCTGACATGTAAGACAGGGCAACAGTCTGCGAAAAAAAAAAATCATACAAAGCATTTTACTGTTTTACAATTTGTTGTGCCATATTACAAAATAATCATCAGTACTCACAAAAACTCCCAGCAATACCAGATTCCATGGGAAACGTCTCCTAAACACACATTGTAATGGTTATCTTATAAAACTCAAAACCAATCTTAACATTTAAATTCTATGATACCTTGGCTCTTTGCAGCAGAGGAGAATGCAGTAAACCATGAAGTAAACTACACTATAAAGAAAAAAACATGTTTAAGGTATTACTTCGCATTGATTGTTTTGTGGGATACGAGAATCTCAGAATCATATGAATTCTTGTTTCAAGACCTTTGTATTCCTCAACTTTGCATTTAACAGCCATAACTAATGAGTTAATAAAGCACTACCTCTACTTACGAATGCCTCTAAAGATGAAATTTTCAGGTTGCGAAGAACTTTAATATGCAATTAATTAATTTTAAAGTAGAGGCACCAGTCTTTAGTGGATTTTTTAAAACTTTTACAGTGCAGTTGATGGCCCCTAGTGTCCAACACATTCTCTTCCAACCCTATCAATTTAAAAGCATTAACATTTCCATTACTGTGACTTTGTTAACTCACAGGGATGCCCAATAGATTCCAGGGTACTTGATAACAAACATCTTCACCGGATCACTATAGAAGTGCAAATACATACAAGAGATGAATCAGAAAGGAGAACACTAGCAGGGCCATTAGGCAAATATCGGTTAGTGCTTACACAAATGTAAAGACTGCCACAACTGAAAAAGTGACAGTGAGCTGAGCCGCTAAAATTAAGTAGACCTGCCAAGCAAGCACACAAAAAAGTCACAAAATGTTAACTAAAATAAAGAGAAAATTAACTAACTTCAATTAATAAGTGTCGCAATGGCTCTATGCACAGATGCAAATTAAATTGTTGTATTAGACGTTTGCATGCTAGTTGCAGTCCATGTATAGAATTCGCTTTTGCTCTATTAATGCTGTTACATTTACGACTTCATAGAAAGTTCAGTACCTTTCTGATAAAAGAATGTCGAACAGATGTAGTCTCCCACTGTGAGCTGAAAGACCCCTCCATTTCCCCTGCAAAATCAGGAGTAGAAAACATTTTTTGAGGAGAAAAAAAATAATTCACTGCAGAGAAATGTTTCATCCTTACCGGGGTTGGTTGCTGGCAGCCCGCCGGACAGAGTGGGCACTGCGGTGGGCATTCCAGATGGAGGTAAGTCAGGCACTGACCACATGCCAGCTTGGGCCCAGTAGCTGGGAGGGCTGCTGGAGTACATGCCAGAACCAGGACTGTAGGACGGAGGTTGTGACTCGACTGAACCAGGGTGAAGTTGGTTGGGCTCATACTTGGGGTGCTGGAGTGCATCTTCATAGGTTGGAGGACGATCTACTTTGGATGTCATTGTTCCTTAAAGACAAAAGACCATGTGTCTTTCTGGTTCACTTGTAAAAACTGCAGTATAAAAGCAACAATGATGGACCACTTTTTGTGTCATCTAAACTGCATGCCTACGTCGAGTGGTTGGTGTGTTGGCCTTGCAACTCTGGGGTTGAGGGTTTGATCCTAGCTGGGTCCTAATTTTGTGGAGGTTTTTTTTGGGTGCTCCTTTTTCCTCCCACATTCAAAAAAAAACATGCTGGGTAGGCTGGTTGAAACCTCTAAAATTGACCCTAGGTATGAGTGTGAGCGTGTAGGGTTGTCTTTTGTCTCCTTGTGCCCTGCGATTGGCTGGCCACCTATTCAGGGTGTCCCCTAATGGTTACCAGCACCCCCCGCATCCCTTGTGAGGATCGGTGGTTCAGAAAATGAATGAATGAATAGACTGCATGCAAGATGAAGAAAATATAAAATATTGAGTGGGATATTACTTAATGAATTCAGATGCAGAGGAGCCACAAAGTTGTGGTAAGCAAATAGAAGCATAATGTAAGGTTCCATACCTGCTTAGTGCTGTATTCTCCTCTTCTAAATGCGCACCTCACTTGTCCCCTTGTGTCATTGGATATGTGTTTTGTAACTTACACTAGTCAACACTGTGTCATATAACGGATGCTCCTGTTGCGCAGGGCCGTGTAATTCTTTTAGAGAAAAATTTGGCGCAGGGGTAAATTTGTTATCGTGCCGGGTAATAACATCTAATTCTCTCAAGGCGTTTTCTATCTAATAAAAATAATGTCATAAAGGTAAAAGAGATTTGACATTCTCTACAGAGCAGGCCAATGTACAGAGTGCTTCTAAAGAACCTCCATCAGATTTTGCAAGGTGGCATTAAAATAAAAGGTTAGTTTTCATATACTGTATGCAGAATAGAATGTAATTATGTATATCAATGTTTCAGGAATACAATGGTAATTTGGTGAAATACAGTTAATACTGACAATTTCAAGTCTAACTTTTAGAAGAATATATTATTTTATATTGATTTACGAAATTATTTATCTGTTTTTATGGTTTCAGGGTTGCAAGTGCTAATTTAATCTCAAGGTAATGTCAAAGTTACTTTTTGATCAATAGAACTGTTTATTTTTGAAGCAAATATGGTTCATCTGTCAAGGTCAACAGGTTAAAGTACATAATATTTAAAAATACATATTTTCAGCCTTTTAACATTGAGAAAATAAAATAATATACACTTTATTAAAAGACATAAAGGAGATGTTTTTTTTAAATAAAAGGCAAACAAAAATAATCTTTTTTTAATCTCCCCTAAAAAGAATTGTATTTACGTTGTGCGCGTCTTTCTGACGTCATCGTGTTTTTCCGGGCTCAGACGTGATGGCGTTTCCTGGCTGGTTTTCTCTGATAAGTCTAACTGCGTCTTTCCTCTCGCTATGTTTACTATTCCGGTTCAGACGCCCTGTGAAACAATTTTGGAGGAAAATTATTAGCACGATAATGGCTCGCACAGAGAAGCCGCTTTTCCGGATGGCGTAAGTTGAATCTAACTAGAACCAGCATAATGTTCTGTAGTGTTGTTTTGTGTTTGACAGGTTGATTTGCTTTAGCGTAGCATCATCTAGTGTTAGCTCGGGGGCCATTAAACGCCATCACATTCCATCGTTGTGGTATTTGTTTACAAATTTGTCGCTGCATCTACTTTAAATGTGTTGTATGACAATGTAGTACAATATAAGTATGTAATTCAGTGTAGTATAGTATATATTCCTGATACTGCCGAAGTGATGGTTGTCGTGATTAATAAGGAATTAGTAGACCATGTATAATGAGCATTTTCTATGGTGCAGTAACTTTTGATTTCCCCACATTTACAGGAAATCCCATTAATGTATTTTTCTTCTTCTGATTTATTACTAAGGTACACGCTGTACACCAAGACCAAGCTTGGTTACATGTTTTACAAAAGGCAAATGAGGAAAGCCCGGGAACGCTACCCAACTGGACACTCTACTGGTTTACCAATGGAACTAAGTGGTATGACACTGAAAATTGTTATGTTAAATTTATCATGGGAAGCTGGTCTGTGTACAGTTTCAAAGGTCCACATGATCTTGAATATTTCCAGCTAGTCTGCCTTCCTCTAATTTGATCAAATATGCATGTTAGGTTCGTTAAAGCTTTAAATCTGCCTATTGGTGTGCATGCATGCGACTGTAGTTAATGCTCTGTATGAATGTTACCTGAATGGATTATCTAGTGATCTAATATAGTTTTTTTCTTATGCATCTGTTTCGATCCTTTGCCCTCAAACAGGTATGAAAATTATTCCCATCCCTGTCCTGTCAGACAACTACAGCTATCTTATAATTGACACCACGTCCAGCGTTGCAGCAGTTGTAGACCCAGCAGACCCTCAAATTGTTCAGGTGATGATGCTTTCTTAGTTTTGCACTGCTGTGCCGAAAGAAGCATCAATCTGCCATTTTACATGTCTTTCTATTGTGAAATAAAAGCTCTTAAACTTGTACATTTGAAACAATACACACACATCTTAGGTTTATTAAATATCCCCAGGGTTACTTTTGAGAAAACTCAAAATTCCACGTTTAACCACATTACCAGACACGGTTAAAAAGTCTATGCTTTTATAATTTATTTTGTAGCAACAAGAGTTGAGAAATATGCTAGAAAGGTGGATCATTTTATATTTAATTGTGGTAATTAATTTTTAATTCACTATACAGTGATTTTTAACAGCTTTCCTATTTTTTTAGGAAGTCCTAAAGGAGGAGGGAGTGACGCTCGAAGCTATTTTCTGTACACACAAGCATTGGTAAGCAGTGTGTTACTTTTTTTGCATTGTGGTGAAAATAAATGGTAGCCACAGCAAATTCCAAAAGCGCTCTACAACACAAAATCTCTCTAAAGAATGATTCATTTTAATTAAGACCTGTTCAATATGCATGCCCATATAGTGCAAACTGTATTCTATCAAGCTTTATAAGTTTACCACACCCAGCGCTTGGAATATATCAAGTTTGACCGAATATCCGTGCTCTCCACAAATCAAGTCGACAGGTTAAAGGGAATTGTCGAGTCAAATCACCACATTCACTTGCCACTGTCTCTGTAATCTGCAGGGATCACAGTGGGGGAAACAAATTGCTCCAAAGGCTTCATAGCTCATGTAGAGTTTATGGAAATGCGGCTGATAACATTCCTGCTCTGACCCAGTAAGTCCAGCTTCCTCAATGTAGCGCACATTAATTGAAAAAAAGGAACATTGACTTCGCAGTTACTTATTTTTGGTTAGATAAGCTGCATTTGAGTTCACGTATTTTGATAAGATAGATGTGTCATGTTTTCCTTGATGAATAATTCTTTCATCTTCATTTTTTTTTGCTCATTGAATGAACACATTTATTTCCACTTCCTTATCTGAAGTGCCAAGTGTTTGTGACATATTTCTATTTGTGTTTTATTAGCCCTCTTTCACACGAGGACTGCGTAATGGTCGGGTCTTTACGCTTTACGGCCCTCTTCACGCCAGGACACACAGTGGGCCACATGATTTACCTGCTGGATGGGCGGGCATTGGGTGCCCCCTCCAGTCTTTTCTCTGGTGACCTGGTTTTCCTCTCAGGATGTGGTAAGTACAGCAGAAATAATGATTGCATTTGGCATAAAATATTGCAATATTTCTCCTCTTTGCCTCTCCAACATTTTATCAAGTTTGTACTTGGTCGCCGCTAAAACATAATTGCACCCAAAAATGTGACTTATACTCCAGTATGACTTAATGTGTGTTTCTGTTGTTCGAAGGGAGGATGTTTGAAGGCAGTGCCACCACAATGCTGTCTTCACTTGACACTGTCTGCTCCTTAAATGATCAAACCTTTCTTTGGCCTGGTAGGAAATTCTCTGACACACACACACATGCATCAATGTTAATATGCAATAGGGCAATTTTTATTCCTGACAAAACAGTACAAGTAATTAGCCTCCAATTAATGTCAATTTCAGTGCATAATGCACACTTAAGTCGAATTATGCTGAATTTTCCGCTTGTACTTTTGGCACCACTCAGGTCACGAGTATGCAATGGACAATCTGCTGTTTGCTGCTGAGGTGGAGCCCCGCAATACTGCCAGGGAAGACAAATATCAGTGGGTGCTGAAGCAGCGAGGGCAGAAGCTGTGCACGGTGAGAGTGATACGTCCCTGCTCTTGTCGGGCAGCCCGGGGCTTTCTAATTTAGAGATGCCGGAAGGAAGGCCTTATCACATTGTGCATACAGTCTGTCAAGGCTATATTTGGACAATATTGCAAAGCTAAGGTTACGTGATAATATGTTGTGCGTGTTGGTCATCTGGTTTGGTACGTTTAAGAGTGAAATGTAGACGTTTGAAAAATAACGGACGGCTGTGAAATTAGGTTTGTTTATCACTAGTAGTCATGCAATCCGGGATTGATAGCGAAGAGCAAGCACCTGTTTATTCGCTGTCAATCTTCCAGTTCAAATGGATTAGACGTCTGTCGATGTTCATGGCAGCCAATGAGTTCATAGCAAATTTTTGCCAATGTACTTTTCATTTTCTATTTATTTTCTCTTTCATTTGTTATATATAACAAAAGAAGAAAAAATTGAAAACTCTTAGCTTTTATTTTTCTTTATTTCTAATAAATGTCAATGTTATTATTATTATTTTTTAAAGAGGAGGGGAATTAACAAACAACAAAAATATTTGCTCTCTCTAGTCCTTGATCTTTTATTGACAACTGCAGACATTTTTATACTATTTTGGTGGGAAAAATGACATCACTGCACATGATATAACTTCATGGGCTGCACAAAATGATGTGCCAGGCTCTATGTTTGATATCTGTGATTTAGATAAAATCTATTTCTACTTGTTTTTCAGTGTCCTTCAACTGTTGGAGATGAGAAGGCGTACAATCCTTTCCTTCGCAGCCACCTTCCAGAGCTCCATCTGGCACTGGGACTCCACCAATTTGAGGACGAGGACTGGACTTTGTTCCGAGCTCGAGTGCTAGAGGAGCTACGCAAGTGTAAAGATCATTACAACAAGAGATGATAAGATGTCAGAATATGGAACTGTTGATGCAAGCCATAATGTGTTGGCCACTACTGTACAAGGACTTGGTTAGCTTTGCTGTAAAAGAGTGCAAGTTTTTCTACCATCAATTTGCACAATTGAATTTTGCATTATAAAGCAGTAGTGCATTTATCACATTTCCATGTGTATTGTGAACTTATTAGGATTACCATATAAGATGTGACATTTTATAATGACAATTTGCACACACATACATTATCAATAGAGCCAAATTACCTTGTAGAAAAGGAGTGATGTCAAAAGGTTATGCAGTTATGTAATGTACTATTATTTCCAGCATAGGGTTTTTAGTCATGAAACAATAAAAAAAATAACTTAGTCTTTTATCCTAATATTTTCTTATAGTGCATTCAGTACATCTCATGTAAGTGTGGCTATAGTAGGGTACCTTTGTTCGCCACAGGAATGAACAAATGCAAAATCAGTTGCAGGTTTTTACCACCTTAACGCTTGCCTTTTCTGTTCCAATTGTTTTTTGTTTTGTTTTTTAAATGATAAAACAATCACTGCGCTTTATTGCCCCGTGCATTTTGCTGTGAGGTAACGAAAATATGTTTAATATTGTGTATTTACCAAGTGACACAGAATGATTGATTTTGGAACTGTTTTTAAGGATGAATAATACATACTATATATAGGGAAATTAAATTTGTATTGCTTTCTTAATAAGCATGCTCTCTCTCTGCACATTTATTTAAATTGAAACTTAAATGCATTAATGAAATGCAGCCTATTTCTGGTGATGGAAAAGAACAAACCTGGAAGATAGAAAAGCAGCTAAGATTTTTTTTCTGTGTTCTAAATGTTAAAAGCCAGAGCAGAATGTCCCCTGGTGACAGTTGACTAAAATGTTATTGAGTGTTTGATGCTGTTGCACATCTGATTTGCATATGTTTGAGTTCAAAACACTACCGCGCGGGAAGCAGTTTGACTTTAGGTTATATTTTAATGAGGAAATATTCAAGTAAACTTTTCCAATAGACTGTAGAGCTATTTGGCCTGAAACCTGACGTCTTTTTTTCCACTTATTCAAAACAACAAATATAAAATATTCTACCATAGCTAAATTTTCATACATCACAACACAATGTTGGCAATCTTAATTCCTAATATTCCTTTAGTAATTAGGTCACATTGACATAAATTAGAAAAGAAACAAAAAAAAACATACACTTCAATATGCTTTGCAGCAATACCCCATATCAAATTTGACTGAAATAGGTCTTCATAACATTTATTAATAAACAAATGCCCTTTTTTTTTATTAACCTTGCACATTAATATATTTTCATTTAAAATGTATCCATATTAAATCAGTAATATTAATTTTAAATATAAAATGATTAAATCCAAATATTGGGATTATATGACAAATAAAGTCTACCATTTTGGAGAATATTTTTATTATTAACAATTATAGTTCCTTGTACTCAAATCCACAAAATCCGTTCCATGTTTTCCCTGAGCGCAACGTCACGTTTGTATGCGGAAGAATTCCGCTCGAGTGAAAACAGTGTTATTCCCCTGTATTTTGGAACAAAATAACATCGCAGCATTTCAACATGCTAAAGGCAGTTATTTTAATAGGAGGGCCTCAGAAAGGTGAGAATAACACTTTGTTTGGGCTCTACAGACTCATCGGGATTTTATTTTTAAATGCTAATGCTACAACTTAATGCCACATTAATAAGGTTATATTAGCTGACGTGGCTCAACATAAGCAGTGATTTGACAATCATCATTTTATTACGGCCGCTTCTACGTAAAATCACTGATTCTTTATTGCCTTAATTAATAGAACTTATCATTAACATCAGACACCTGATAGCTCATTTATTTGACTAACAACACTATTAAAACGCTCATAGTAGAAATGATTTTTTTCCAATATGACAAGGACAAAACAGTATATAATTCATGTTCAACTATTTTATGTGTCTTTTTCTTTTAATTTCCACAGATTGAGAAATATGCATGTAAGATTTCCAAAATCTATTGATCTATATTTTATAATGCTGGACATAAAAGCAAAATCCTCCTAAAAAGGATCAGTATTGATTGTAAGTTAAAGTTCTAGTGGATTCGTCAGAATTAGGTTGATTTAAATAAAATATTTACACTTTTCTGCATTTTCTCGTTTGTACTTTGGGCTTTAGAGAGAATAATTTATGTATTTCCAACTTAAGTTGATCATTGCAAGAAATCATCTTTTAACTGTTTTCTGGGCAAGTAACTATAATTGCTTGTTAAAAAATTATAATATAAATTAATTTAAATATTAAAAAATATGTTATATTACTTTTTATGAATAAATAAATTAAATTAAAAATATTTAAAACTAATTATAAATACACTTTAGTCATAGGATATTATGTTTGCTATGGCTGGTTGGCCACTCATTTTTTTTCATGGTATTTTACTCACTGCCATTGATTATGATAGATGTCCAATTCATTTCAGATGGTAGGGTTGGCTGTGAATGTTGATTTTAGTGAGTGATGGACAGTTTCCATGGTAACCAATAAGGAAAATGGGGGCCCTGTAAAATATTAATTGGATGCAATATATTTTCTTTTGCAGGCACAAGGTTCAGACCATTATCATTTGAAGTCCCCAAACCTTTATTTCCAGTAGCTGGTGTGTCCATGCTTGGCCATCACATTGAAGCATGCGCCAAGGTGATGGCCTTACCAACTTCATCTCATTCTTAATTTTTTGCAAATCATCTGACTTTTGCGCAACTATTATTATTTTTCCCACCAGGTCCCAAATATGAAGGAAATCCTGCTCATCGGGTTTTACCAGCCTAATGAAGAACTCACTAGATTCCTTGTAAATGCCCAGCAAGAATTCAAAATTTCTATTAGGTAAACGGCCAATAAAATTACATTGCTTTTGCCATACTAACAAATGAGGGCAAAGTTTTGGTACCATCGAGATGTTTTAGCCACTCCTGTCACAAACAACTTGCACTAACGAAGATGGAATTCAAACTCATGCATGGAGAGCCCATTGGATTAGCATCCCATCTCAATAAATCACCCATCCTCTCAAAGCAGGCATACTTAACAGCTCGGCTTTCCCTGTGCACTGCAGGTATTTGCAAGAATATGCCGCTCTGGGTACTGGAGGGGGCATCTATCACTTCAGAGATCAAATCATCGCTGGTGGCCCTCAGGCTTTCTTTGTTCTTAATGCCGATGTGTGCGCAGCCTTTCCTTTAACAGAGATGCTCAGCTTCCAGAAAGAACATGGAGAAACAAGTAGCTTTGTCATCCTCGGAACGACGGTGAGTTATCACAATAGAAGTCTTTTATAGGCATTGTCGCCCACGCTCTTATGTGATGTTGTAGATGTGTTTTTAAATAAATATTTGGATGCAAAATGTATTTACACTGGTGTTTCCCTCACAGGCAAACAGGACACAATCCCTGAATTATGGTTGCATAGTTGAAAATGAAGAAACAAATGAGGTATTTAACCTCTCTGGATTATTTCTCGATGCATTGTCAGACATTTATCACCGTTCCCGCTCGGAACCATTACAGGTCCTCTGTTTGCTTATTAGGTGTTACATTATGTGGAAAAACCCAGCACGTTTGTGAGCGACATCATCAACTGTGGTATCTACCTCTTTAATCCGGAGATATTTCAGCATATTGGAACGGTTTTCCAGAAAAATCAACAAGACATGATGATGTGAGTTGTAAGATCTCTGCTCAAGGGTGAGAGGAGTTCATTTTTTTGACTTTGGTTCTCTTCATGTGCTTTATTTTTCTTTGCTCTCTCCATTGTTATTTTGTTTTTGCCTATACAATCATCAGGTTTCCATATGATGGGTAAGTTGGTACCTTGTGTCTCCTGCACGGTGTGGTGATAGAGCACTTAGAGCTGGGGTGTCAAACTCGCTCTTTTTGCGGAAAGAACAAAATAAATACTTCAGATATTCTCAGATTTCTTTATTAGTAATCTTTCATTGAGGACAACAGAAAATGTATTTTTTTTATTTCAGCGAAAACCAAAATGATGTTGTGGGCTAGATCTGGTCCCCAGGCTTTGAGTTTGACACCTACGACTTAGCATTTGGTGTGTACTACTGCTGAGTTTGCATAGGATAGTTTGTTTTGTTCTCCACACTTTTCCTTTTCTCACCCTTTTTAAAGATCAAGATTTGGGCCTTATCATCGTCAACAAAGGATCAATTAAAAAAAAAAGTTTGCTCCACTGAGAGCAGATGGATTTTAAACAGGTTTTGTTCACATCTAGTCATTCACGATAATATTTTTACATGAAACTTTTTTGCTTAGTTTCTTTATTAATGAATAAATTGTATAACAATGATATAGGAATATCAAAAGGTGTGAGCACTAGACCATGTAGAAATAAAAATGGCAGCTTAAAAGTGTACTTAAAAGTGCTTAAAAAGTAACGTCAAATCCAAAAAACGTACTACTCCTGTTTATTACTTGGTTCTCTATTTTGTGGAAAAAACTCAGCAGTTCGCATGACAGCACGAGGTGATTGACTTTTGTTATTTTCCTTTCCTACACTTTGAACTACTACACTAAATATTGGTTTAAGAACAGTCTGCATATGCTCAAACAGTATTACTACTCCAGTATTGAAACTTATAAAGCAAACATAAGTATGGAAAGTGAAAAAAATGGATTCAAAAAATTCTCAACATACACCAACGCTGTTATATTGTCGCCAAGAAAAACATTGGATGGGTTTAGTTCAGTTTTAAGTTGAAAGTTTTCCACTTTTTGTGTGCTATGCGTTCTCCCCCAAAGTCAAGTCATACTGCTTACTAAACAAGGCTATAATCCACCTATGTAAATGAAGATTAGCACTGAATCAGCACAATTTCTGATCATAAAACCTGGAAGTACGACGCAATGGAAAACCTCACGGGAATGACTTTGCCTCCAAGCACACCTCCCCCTTTTGGTAAATCTCCCATTATGGGTGGAATCCTTAAACGTGTTCCTTTCATCAATATTTAACACTCTGTTTCATCTCTTCGCTCTCACAATACACTTTTTGAGGGAAACTGATTTGTATGGGAAGCAATCCACTTAAGGTTTTGATCAAATATACAGACAGCTTTGGTTTGGACGGCGAGCTGACAAGTGATGCGTTTTAACTCTAATCGGGCTTGCGTTTGACGAATCTGTTTATCTTTTCAGGTTGTCATCCAAGTTGCTGAATATGCATGTTCTGCACTTGTGTGGGTTTTCTTTGGGTTTTCTCCATTTTACTTCTGCTCTTTGAAATGATGTATATGAGCACAGTTGAACATTTTACAATGTAATTGGAGCAATCACTATTGATTTATTTTATTTTAGTTTATTTTTGATAGCCTGATGACTTCAGCTCTATGTCATCACATAGTTCAATTTCACAACCACTTTGCTACATAAATCTGGGTGTTAAAGTCAAGGTTTTGTCCCTGGCAGGGAGGAGATGAACAACGGCTGGCACAGAGCAGAAGCCATCCGGTTGGAGCAGGACATTTTCACTGCCCTGGCTGGACAGGGCAAACTCTACGTGTATAAAACACTCAAATTCTGGAGCCAGATAAAATCAGCAGGGTGAGTTCAGGAGAGAAAATGATTTTTTGTCCACCTCCAACCCTGTAAGCTTCTAGGAGTTAAATCAGGGAAAAAGAATAATAAGGTTCCAATTTTCTAACCTCTCCACAGGTCTGCAATTTATGCAAGTCGGTTATACCTCAACCAGTATCACAAAACTCATCCGGAAAGGCTGGCCTCTAACAAAGAAGGAGGCCCTAAGATAAGTGGTACTGCTTGTTTCATTCTTGCATCATTGCTTTCAAAAATTGCACCAATCAACAGTCTTTCAAAACCTTTTTTTTCTCTCTAGGTAATGTCTATATCCACCCAACTGCCAACATTGACCCCACTGCTGTGGTAAGCAGCATTCATACTATATTCATGCGCTAATAATTTAACAATGCATATTGGATTGGATTGGATAACTTTATTCATCCCGTATTCGGGAAATGTCATTGTGACAGTAGCAAGAGGGTGAGAATGCAGATACAGGAAGGGCATAGTTATAAGTTAGACAGTACAGTCGGAAAGCCTGCAGAACAACAAAGCAAAAGCACAAAGTACAAAGCAAATCAAAGTAAATGGGATCATTAGGAATCACCAAATCAAATCATTAAGACAGAAAAGCAGCAAAAACACAAAACTTGGAAAAGGGGACGGAGCTACCGCCACCGGCTGCCACTTGGACGGTGCCATCTTGGTTGCGGTAGCAAAAACGGATACAGACTCAAAAAGACGTTGTAAAGTTGGACAAAAACTGGAACCACACACAGAAAGTCTTCCACAAGATGGGGAACTTCTGCAGACTGTGACCGAGGTAGAGAATATGCAGAGTCACTCTTCCAAGCTATTCAATACAATACAATAAAAACAGAAATACTTTTTGGTTGGGGGGCACCCAATATCACTTTAAAGTTGATAAATAATAAAGAAAATAGCATTTATAACAAAAAAATATTTATAAAAGTTTCCTTTTTTGTATAGATAAAAAATTAAATACTATAAAAAAATGAAAGGTGCTTTAAAAATGTTGACCATGTCAAAAATATAAAGCGTTATATTTCATTGGTTTTCTCTTTACAGTTGGGTCCAAATGTCTCCATTGGCACGGGAGTTACCATTGGTGCTGGGGTTAGGGTGCGTGAATCCATTATCCTGCATGGTGCAACTCTACAGGTAAAAGCAGTTAAATATGATGGGATGGCAAAAAAAAATGTTGTTTCTGCGCAAAAGCTTTCGAAACAGCAAAGTGTGCATGTAAAACGTCCACGAGGATCCTTGTAACTCGAAACAGGAGAATTGACAATGAGTTTTGACAGCTTTACAGTGCCTTGGCTCAGTTATATAACTGAATTTACACAAAAAAAGCAAAACACTGGACTGTCTGGAGAACACAAAAGCAATGGCAGGCATGCAACAGACAATAACGTAAATGCTCATAGATGCGAACAAATTCAAGGACAATATTAGAATGAGCAAGAGAATAACCTACCGTTATCTCATTGGCTGCCATTGACCGAGACATAATTCCCAATTGTGTGGCTCTAAATTTCTCACTAGTAAATGTCCAATCCATTTGACTTTAGAGGAAAAGCATGTTTATTAGGAGCCAAGCCCTCCTACATCAAATTCAGAAACTTTTGACTGAGGGATATTCAGGTATACTCTCATTTATTTGTCCGTTTCTGTCACTTTAATTTTAACAGACCAGTGTGATTTCTCATAACCAAGCACATTTAAAGTACATCATTTCAAGGGTTTCCTCAATACTGAATGATTTATTCGTGTCAATATTTTCCCTGCAGGACCATTGCTGTGTCTTAAACAGCATTGTAGGATGGGATAGCACTATTGGCAAATGGGCACGAGTAGAAGGAACTCCAAGTGACCCAAACCCAAATGATCCATATGCAAAAATCGACAGCGAGACACTCTTCAGAGAAGGAAAACTCACCCCGTCCATCACTATTCTCGGTAATATTATTTTTAATTGATTCTTTCACTCATTGTTTACAATATGTTTTATTTTACTTATTACAATTTGTATTATTCAACCCCCAGGTTGTAACGTGTCCATTCCCAGAGAGGTGATAATCCTCAACTCTATTGTCCTGCCACACAAAGACCTCAACCGCAGCTTCAAGAACCAAATTATTCTTTAGCTAATCTTCCCTCATGCTATATTTCTTCACCGCGGCAGTGGTGAGGAATAAATGCTATACACCTCTGAGTTACTGTATATAAGATGTCAGGCCAGAAGATAAGGGACATTCATTAAGCTGTTTTGAAAGATAGATTTTTATGTTTCTTCTCAAGGCTTTATGCATCATTGGTGTCAGCAGTATTAAAGAAAGAGCAATCACACATGTTGATTCACCTTGAAAAGTGCTCTCGGTGGCCCGCATTATTAACTTTTCCAAACTGTTAAATTACAAGAGTAATATATTTGGTGGACGCTAATATGATGTAAAACGAGTTTTATAGATATGGATTATGTTTCCCTCAAGGACACACATTTGAGAGTCCGGTGCAAGAACAGTAATTGTAAGTGAATAAAAATTACTGAATAGGGACTGTTATTAAATAGTAGAGGTGATTATTTGGGGCACACTTTGGTTGAAATGATTCCGGCTATTAAGTGTCTTGTAAAAATTGACTATTTGCTAATACATAAATGGGTGATTTGATATTGACATTGCACTTGAGTAGTCTTTTTTTAGAATTCTTTTTGTATGTGTATAGCAGAGCATGGCCCCCTAAATGTTAGGCTCTTCATAAAATAAGTATACAGTTAAATTGAGAGGCTGCAATCACTAGAGGAACTGTGCCAATTGACGGGCACGGCATATTAGCGTTTACTACTTAATAAGCTCCTCTAAAATCATCATCACTACTGCACTAAAGTTTCAATTATTGCCACATTGGGGAGAAATTTAAATTGATGTGGTGGGTCTTTAGTCTCATCTTGCAAATTTACTTGCCTTAGTGCATTAAAAGGGATTTTTTCAAAGCATGATTATATCACAGTTGTGGAGTTTTTCATGAGTCGTGTTTCTTTGATTTTTGTGACGTGCAAATAACCAACTCATTATTAGAGATGCCCCAATCTTTGATTTTTTTTAACCCAAGTCGGAGCCACCATATTTTGACCATCTGTCATTAACCAATGTAAAATAAAGCACAAATATCCTGGGATCAAACCGTCGACCCCAGAACTGTGAGGCAGATCCGCTAACCACTCGTCTATCAGGCCATCTGTTTTTATGATAAAAAATAAAAATATTTATATACATTTTAAAATAATTACATAATTATATTAATCGAAAAGTAATACAATCAAAATGAATGACTGAACAACTACTTTCCTGTCATTTAAAAAGACAGATGCCTAATTGGCATATAATAGGAAGGCTGGTAGCTATTATTTGCAGCCAGCCTTCCCAGCCAAAATAAATTGGACGTTTGGCAACGTCAATGGCAGCCTATGACCTAAATCACTCAAAAATAATTTGCATTGTTCACGATTTGAATTTGATGTTATTGTTTGCATATCAAACTCTGCATATATAGCTGATAAGAACCAAATACCTACAGAATTCACTTCAAAAGTCCACTTTTTGGCAAGTGTAAATAAATCTTGTAGAAGCGCTTCCGGCGCTCATTTAAAGACGGAAAGTTGTCAAAATAAGACTCTTGGGAAGGAGATCAGCATAATAATGTTTATTTTTCCACTGTACTCCTTTCAAATGGAAGGGGAACGCGCAAAATTGTTTACCACGGGGGAACATCTAATATTAAAAATGAACAAAGCTGGCAAATTAATCGTGGATTAGTCATCATTGTTTGTCTTATCGCGTGATTATAAAATAATCACAAGCGCGTTTTAGAACAAGCACATCTGTTGAGCGATAAGAGTAATTGGCTGAAATCCCAGTGGAAAATCTTAATGAAAGCAATAGAAATGATAAAAAAATAGCTTTGGCTTTAGTATAGGCGTTTTTTTTTAACAGTTGTGTTTGTTTGCGAGTACATTTTTTGGCACGTGGGGGAATGTTGGACGATGGGCGACTGGCCAGGAATATTTCCACCTGAGAAGACAGGTGGAGGGTCTGCATAAAGTGTGGGGAAGATGCCTAACAGAAGCCTAAAGGGCTGACAAATGAGCTGTCAAATAGGATCTGACATCTCCGGCTCACATGGTGAGGAAAAATAGCATTTGGCTGTCGGGCATCGTCGGTGAATGCTAATGTTTTACTAAACTGCACAGTGAAACATTAAATTGGGCCATTTCGCGGACTCCCCAAACAGGTGCCAAGCAGGTGGTTGTGTGATTCTCAAATGTTTGTTTGGTTTTCTCACTTGTAACTTTGACAGATTCATCGCGAAAAAGTTCTCCAAAGACGCTGCAGAGACAAAGATCAATTAGTCTGAAAACATCTTTATAGGTAAGTTGTATTAAAGTTGTCATCGGTAGTGTTGTGTTGCTATTAGTAGATATGCTAGAACTTTCCGATGAGACTTCATATAAGAGATTTAAAAGATCGGTGTATTTGCTCTGATGGTTGTAAATTGTTTTTGTTTGCTTTGTTTTACAATTACTGGAAGCATATGAGAATGGATCGTTTGAAGAGATGCTAGGCGACTAGCTTGTTAAACAACAAATTTCCCGGAATCTCTTCCTGACGGTTTTTATTACATACATTCATTTCCTGAACTGCTTATCCTCACGAGGGTCGCGGGGGGTGCTGGAGCGTATGCCCGGCTAACTCCCATCACCAGCCAGGTGACACACTGAATCGGTTCTGAGTGGTTAGTGCGTCAGCCTCTCCGTTCTAGAGTCCTGGGTTCGAATCCAGGTCAGTCCACCTGTGAGGAGTTTGCATGTTCTCCCTGGGTCAGAGTGGGTTTTCTCTGGGTACTCCGGTTTCGTCCCACATTCCATCAACCTGCATACTAGGCTGATTGGACACTCTAAATTGCCCCTAGGTATGAGTGTGTGTGTGTGTGTGTGTGTAAATGATTGTCCGTCTCCTTGTGCCCTACGATCGGCTGGCCAAAACTGGGATAGGCTCCGGCACCCTCTGCGAACCTCGTGAGGATAACCAGTTCAGAAAATGAAGGTAAAAATAAAAGTTTATTTCCAATGAATCAACCCAACCAAAGGCTAAGTACATTTTGAAATTTCCAATGTATTTGCAAATTTTGTTTTTTTAATATATTTTTTTTCTGTGTCAATTCAAATCAAATGATGGTCTATTGCACTGTATACTGTGCAGCGGAAATCCTTAATATGATTTGTGCATGTGTCCATTCAAACCCACAACTGTCATCCGACTTAAATTTCACTAACTCTAACCTGCAGGTTTTCCTGTGTTGAACCAAAATATGCATACAGTGCCTTTTATGTTGGTGAATATAAAGGAGCTAAAACAAGTACTACTTCTCAGCAGGGGGACTTCTCATCCCAGTTTCAAGCCTTTTTATATTGTAACTCTCCTCGTTGTTGCCTTTGAACATGGGATTTAACTCCAGCATCAAATGAAAACAGAATTCATTTCAAGTGGACCAATTCAAAAACTAGAGCATTTTTACAATGGTATTAGAGAATAGGCTCGCTGACCACTTAGCAAATAAACAAACAAGAAATTGTCATCACTGTACATGTCGTGACATTCTCTAGTCACTCAGCGTTAGAAGAATATTCAAAAACATGTTCGTGTTTCAAGCAGAAAGGCCAGTGAACCCAACTGGAAAGTATCTTGCTATCTACCAGAGGGATTCATGGTCCATAAGAAACTTATTGAAATATTAATTTTACTTGAACTGCAGCAGTCCGCAGCCCAACAATCAATCATGGTTAGTCAACAGTCAACATGTTCAGTTAAATATTCTAACTTATTACTAGTGAATCATGTATGTGTGCATATATATAACTGTTTCTTTTTATAGAATCATGATAATTTTGTCTGAATAACTGAAGTTGGAGCCTGTGATGAGCACAATATGTCAAGAGGAGGCTTTTGCTTTAGTGGGAGAAGTTTGGCAGGCATCCTTTACTATCGAATTGACCTATGTATAGTTGATTTATTGCAAAAGCATGTTTATGTGTACTATATTGCATCCATCCACATCGTAGCTTCTCTTGACCTTGGGATAACACCTATTGCTTTTGCATATTTTCAACCACCAGTGTCATGTTCTTGTGTTTATATATCCAGTTAGCTTTGCGATGAGTTTTTTTTTAATGTCAAAGAAGTTTAGGGTTTTATTTTTTTAAATTATAATTGCTGTTTTCTAGGCTCAGATGTTACATCATCATCAATGGTACTATGAGACTATGAGGAAACATCCAGTAACATTGAAATAATCATATTTAAATTTAAAATGCCCATTTTTCTGTTGTGGCATAGCAAAATTGTTGTTTTACTTGGTTATACGTTGTTTTGATGAATAGGGAGAGTTTAATAATGACCCTTTTTCGCTTCATGAAATTGTTGGGGATATTAATGGAATGACCTATAGGTAAAGGAGCCAAGGTGACTAATCAGTAATAATTCCAGTGAATATTGCAAAGTAGTCAAGTGCAAATACAGGTAATTTCATTTTTATTGACGATTGTAATCTACCCCCTTTTTATGTCGATTGTCTCCAATAGAGGGCACTGTGGCTGTTCTATGAGGCACTGTTGCTCTTTGTGACCTGCTTTGGACCACCAGACTAGGGTACATACAATCCAATGTTAAAGAAAAGCAGAGCAGCATCTGCATGACTTTATGACAGTCAGTAAAATATCTGCTATGCGGCATTAAGCTTGTATACTTTCACTTGCATCCCTGGTATTAGGGCTGCAAAATTGCACTACACCCCTAATTTACACTAGACCAAGTTTTTTTAAACAACTTGATAGGAAATTAGTCTACATTGTTTTAAAACAAATGTATTCAATCATTTTCTGAACCACCTGCCCTCACAAGAATTTCGGGGGATGCTGGAGCCTATCCCAGCTGATCTCAGGCACGATGCGGGGGACCCCTGAATTGGTGGGCAGCCAATCGCTGGGCACGAGAAGATGGACAACCATTCACGCTCACACTCGTACACTGGGGCAATTTAGAGTGTTCAACCAGCCTAGCACGCATGTTTTTGGTATGTAGGAGGAAACTGGAGTACCCGGAGAAAACCTACACAGTCTGAAAAAAATTGTTCAAATAAAACCCAGACTGTTAAACTGAATAGAATTGTTGTCAGCTTGGATTACTTTAGCTGAAAGCCTGAAACAGCCTTGCCTCACTTTACCCTTCAGGCTAACTAGCATTAGAATATTCGTGGTTTCAATTCAGATTTATCTGGATTTGCATGAGGTTTTAACTTAATCTCAAGGTGTCGTCTTTCATGAATACTCCAACATTCCCTGCACCAAACTAAGTGCACTCAGTGGCCCTTGTGTGTGTTAAATACTGGAGAGAAAATTGTTAATGTTTATCTCACCTCATAACATTGTGTATAAACTAGAATTGCAAATTTCCCGAAAATAATACCATATTTTCACGACCATAAGGCGCACTTAAAAGTCTTAAATTTTCTCCAAAATAGACAGGCCGCCTTGTAATCCAGTGTGCCTTTTATATATGGAAAAAAAAATAAAATGTGTCATTCATTGAGGGTGCGCCTTATAATGCGGTGCGCCTTATAGTCGTGAAAATACGGTAATAAATGACACCCCATTGACAAAGATGGTTGGCCAGATAACCGACTCATCCGTGTGAACATAGAACTCAGAAGGTTAATATAATACTAAAACTATAACTAGCACACAATCATACTTGGTCCATTATTAAATACATTTATATTTAAATGTGAGTTTTTTGTGTGCTCTTGTTAGGCCTAAACTTTGAAAGATAAAAATGGGAAAACATTTTTTTCCAATGTTTAAAACAAGTATCCACACTAATTGCACTAATTGTCCTGAACTCATTGGTTGCCCTCACAGTCAAAATCGATTGGATGTCTAGCACAGTCAATGGCACCGAAAAAAAAAGCATTCACGAGTCCTGCTCCCAGTTTAAATGATTTGGACTTCTTTCGTTGTCAATGGTACACAGTGAAATCAATCACCTACTAGATCTAATATTTTTGACGGAATCTTTGCACTTTTAAAGTCTACTTGGAAAATATTCCAAATTTGATGTTACATTGAGCTATCTTATTCTTAGTTTATCCTTTGTTCATGTATTACTCACCTTCCAAGTCCCTGTTGTTTTCTTTTCTTGCACATTTGTTTGCAAAGACCCCAAGAGATTCACATGAATATTATTTTGTTTTTACTTTTGTTTACCAGACACAGTTGGTCAGCATAGGTAGAGTCTCGAGTGTTCCTTCAGCCCCGCGGCAATCTCTAAAGTCAATGCTCACAGCCACTGTCATCTTCCAGACTTGTTCTGTCTTTTGGGGTGATGTGCCCCCCCCTCAGAACTCTGCCCCGGGGCTGTACGCCTTAAGTCCCCCTGCTTCATGACTTATAAGTACCCAGCCTATCCACAGAAGGTGCCTTGCTCTTGGGATCCAACGGGCTTACCTGCCTTAGTAAATAGTCCTGCTCCCATCATTTGCTGTACTTGCTGCAGTTTTTGCCATATATAATATTAATAATCAATTCAACATGCTTTAACCTTTTTGATGCCTTTACATTTGACAAAGCTAGACATACAATCGTGTGGCAGCCAATAATACTTCTGCTGTGAACTGAAATGTGATTGCTAATGAACGTGTTCCATAGAAGCCAGAGCATTAACAAATATACAGAAAGCTTATTTGTGAAGTTTAACACCATCCTCTTTCTTTTCGCATTGGAAACCTATTTCAAATGAAGAAAAAGTATTTCGAGGTGAACGCAATTGCTTTACCCGGAAACAGTATATTCCAAGTAAACTATGTTGCGTGTGAAAATCTCTAATTCAAAAAAGAGGATTTCCCCTGATAATGTGCCTTAACATATGATAAGCACTGTTATCTCCATTTTCTGTTATCTAGGCTGTGCCTTCACATCTTTTAATCCATTTGAACTCGGTGTGACTGTAAAAACTGCAGTTTTTTTTCCCCCAAACCATTTTATTACAGGTGACTCCCATGACTAACAACTGTTATTACACCTTGAGGCCCTAATAAACACAGTCCTCCCCTCTAGTTATTTACAACAGAAAAAAAACAGCTAAGATTTGCGCAAATAGTGTCAGTTCCCTTATTATGATGGCTTAAAATTTGGTTGATGGTTCAATTTTATTTAGCTATCAGTATACTTTGTATATACGAATGTGTGTGTGTGTGTGTGTGTGTGTGTGTGTGTGTTACTTTTGTGTACATGAGAAACCAGGACAATTCTATGATAAAACACCTTTACTATTAGGACAGGGAATACTGAAGTTTTTGGGTACTCACTTTTCTGAACTGTCAAGGGACCCAATGGCACTTGTACAAAATGTTCTTCATTTGCAATATGATGCATTACATTTTTGAAATGGAGTAATTTGCATCGGGAAAATGCAAAAAAAAAGGGTGAGTAAAGTACTTTGCTGTATAAAGCAAGCAGTACCATGAGGGTAGTCATCGAAGCAAAAGTGCGGCGCACCACAATGCTCTTGGAGCCATTACGGTCTTCATTGATGCAAGAAATAGATTCAATGTAGAACATTATCCCACTGAATAGTTCATTAGATTACTTACAATTTAACTACAAGACAAAGTGGATGCCGAGCAATGTGCAGCCTTGAGTGTTATTCTAAATAAAATATGTTAAGAGAACTGCAAGGATAATGACTACTGAGCTGAAGGCTCAGGGACACCTTATCAAAGTTTTCTTTAGAATTTTATGCCATGGAATAGTTCATTCAATTGAAAACAAAATGGTTTCTGAGCAACATCTGGCCTAAAAAGACTAGAATTTGTATGAAATATTTTTTGTTCAACCAATTGTACTGCTCAAAGTTCGCTCTGATTGGCTCCAGCACCCCTTTGGCCCTTTGACAATTAATGGAACAGAAAATGAGTGAATGAATAACTCGCCAATATTCACATCAGGTTCTTGGTAAATAAATGATTTAGCTGTTTTTGGAAAAGGGCCATACACTGCTTACACATGTTCGGGTCATCGCACCACATTCTCTCTGTTCCCATTCCAAAATGAATTATCTGTTTGCGTCTTACTTTGATGAGAGTCCTTTATTTTTTTCTTCCCTTTTTCCTTCTGCCCAGACTTCCTTCTGTCCTCCTGCTGCAGGATTACATACTGCCAGTTTGGCAAAGCATGAGCTCAGTCTGTTGGACAAACCTTGTGGATGTTCCACATTTAACGTTAACCTCCACTGCACATAGCAAGCGGCTTTCTTACCATCCTCAAAATTTTTAAGCCCCTGTAATTCTAAAACAAAAAAAATCAGTTTGTGGCACACTAAATTGACAACAGAATGATGAGCCACATGATCGGTAGCCTTTCATCATTATCATACCAAATGTCAATATTATCTAAAGGCCTCAAACTCTAATGTCCAGCTATATCACAGACACATTTTTAAATGTATTTTTTTAAATTACCAATACATAAAATATATATGTATAATGAAAATCTAAGCATTAGGTCAATGCAGTCTACATAGCAATACTTTATTTGAGGAAGTGGGTGCTTCACTGCTAATTTTACTAGGTTGAAGCACCTCTTTCCTCCCATAATGCCATTTAAGGGAACGATAAGTACATCAGTTGCAGTGGAACTATAAAATCAGGACACAAATCTATTATCAGTTAGTTGATTGCCTCTGAGTAGCCATTTCCCAGTGTATATATAAATATGTGTGCCAATCTTTATTCATTACAATAGAGAGAAAGACTGCTTCTGTCACTGATTTAATATTTAAATGAACATTTCAGGTTTAAACCTGTAGAATAAGTTAAGGAAATATTGTTTTTTCCAACCAGCAGCATACATTTCTATTTGAATGATTGTATGTTATGAATCGAAACTGAATAGTGAGACTTTGATGGCGAGCATATTAATAACCTGTGAGAGGTTGTTAACGTCCTGCGAGATTGTCACTTGTTCCGTTTGAATAGCGGCAAGAAATCAACAATGGTGTCAAAGACAAAAAGCAGGCGTGATATCCCAAGGTACACACAAGGAAAAGTTTTTTCAATTGCATACAATTAATTTCATTCTATTGTTGGGCAATGGGAGACTTATGGCTTGGGGATAAGTCAACTTTGCCAACCGACAACTCCATTTTGAAAGTAAACAATAATATTCTGGATTGCAATTAAGTGTAACTTTCTTGCAACTCTCCTGTAAATATAGTATAAAGTGGAGAATAATAAAGTTTATCTTATCCATCCTTACTATTTATTGACCGGGACCCATAACTAAACTGTTTGGCCATTTTCAGAAAGTCATTATATAGAAATACAATGTTTTTCTTCTGTCCATTTAAAAATGATAAGCAGTAAAACCACAGCTGCTTCTGCTCTAAAAGCCCAGGGTAATTTTGGCGCATAATGTGTCAACTCAAAATGAGCAAGATTAAAAAAACAAAAAAAAAATCATTATCGCCGTTGAATGAGCTGCTATTGTCATTGTGCGATTTTAATATTTACACAATGCAGCTGTAATGAGCATAATAAGCAGATTAAAAATGATTATTGTCTGTCACTCCATTGTACCGCGGACTATATTATAACTGCGGCTCATAACTACTGATGGCCATGATATGATTAAAGAAGTCATACATTGGAATATAAATATGAAACTGTTATCTTGTTTTTCCACACTTTGCCTTTTTGAGAAACTTGTGTTGGCTTTGTTGTTTTGAAACGGAACTAATTGCAATTCATTCATTTTCTAAAAAAAAAATCAAATATAAAAAAGGAGCCTTGGGGAACAAATATTACTACTCGACTAATTGTGATTAATCAAGATTAATATATAGAAAAACGACTCTTAGCAACTTGAGGTAACCTGAAACTGCAAAATTCTAGCTCATTCAAACTCACTAAGCACCC
Organism: Stigmatopora argus; assembly: GCF_051989625.1. NCBI lineage: Eukaryota > Metazoa > Chordata > Actinopteri > Syngnathiformes > Syngnathidae > Stigmatopora > Stigmatopora argus. The sequence goes on from NC_135399.1 coordinate 13,018,773, forward strand.
ATCCTAAAAATAAAAGTAGGGCATTTACCAAGGTAACATCGATTATTCCTTCCCAGTTGCTCACAACATGGACATAACCTAAAGTACAGTAAGTCAATGCGACACAAAGGATACTGACTGAGTGCATTGAAACAACCTATACATCTCTGGCAAATGAGCACTCTCCTGACCAGAAATGTCTCCGTTGAATAGCAAAAAATAGAACACAACCCCAACTGGTACTATGATCAATGAATGGTCGTACCAGTGTGTGGAGGAGGCATTACTTCAGATACAGTATACAGGTTTGCCTTTTTACTATCCACAATCGCCATATTGAGTTATGGTCGGTCAGTGAAGTAATTGGAAAACATATTCTTACGATTGCTGATTGTATTAGAAACTGCCAATATTGGTGTGGCCATTTTCCAGGAGGTCCTGGAGCTATCCAAACTAGAGATTCAATAGTACAGATTTGATACTACAGATGACATATTGTAAGTATGTTGTCCTCTTCTTTGTTTTGGAAATGTGGCACAGCAAAGACCCCCTGTTGGTGTGGCAGCGAGAGGGTTTGCACGGCAGGGGTGGCTAATAGTACTGGCAGATGAAGTGGACATTATCACCTCGTTATACCTCTCTGACATTCTATTAGCCCACTCGTGTTCATCTACTCAAGTAATTGAATTATCACCGGTGTCAATCAGATATGGCAGTTAGCTCTCGATTGTGATGCGTGATGTGAACATCATCAACACGTTGGGGGACAAGACAATATGTTGTACCTGGTGACTTGTCAAAAGCAATTAGACAATGATAGGAGTACCAGAGTTGCTAATAGCTATGTATACTGGTAATGTGTTTGAATCCCTTACCGGTCATAAAGAAACCGGCATGCACCAAAAAATATTGTTTATGCATATATTTTGGGTAATAGTTTTTTTCTGTCGAACATTTACGTCACAAATGTGTTTTGCTTCTGAATTAAAGGAACCTCTCAGCTGTATAGTTCTGCTTGGACAAAGAAATCAAATTTAATTGTCAATCAGTGCACCTCTATCAGGCCTTCCTTGACTTCCGTGGTGTTTCATTAAGAATTCCATGGACAGACATGAAAGCTTTTAAAGCCTTCTTTTTTAATGAATTACATTGTTTAAAATTGATCTATGTGTTATGGAATGATGAAAGAGCTTTTTGATTATTTTTCTTGTTAAAGCCACATATCAATTTACTATTCCACCCCCAAACAATTTTAGAGCAGCACTTTTCATTGAAGCGTCTGAGGCTTCAATGACAACCCCTGCCCATTTTATTCCTAATTTAAGACAGAAAACAAAGAGCACAAGCACTTATGAGCAATAGATGTGTCCCTATTCACTTGTTATTGTTAAGAAAGTATTTATTTATCCCCAAATATTTTAAAATAAACGTAAAAAATGTGCAGTCATGGTTCTAAAAATTGTAGAGATATCTATCCTGTTTTCTACTCTAAGTTGTGAATATCTGACTTGCAATGTAATTGGGGTTCACTAACAGGTAGCATTTATTTGACGAATTTCTATGTATGTAAAGTTCTGTGATTGAGAAAAAACTTTCTGACACTCACTCAAGAACTTTAATGCATTGTCCAGATGGAGAAGGAGCAGGCCTCTCAAGCACTCATCTCACCACCCGTGAGGCATTGTGAACTTTCACTACTGTGAGAAGGACCACTCTACGTCTAAAGACTTGAGTCTGTGAGTAATTTTCTCTCTTGCCTTTGAACTTAATAATTTCAGCAACCTTTTAGGCCTTCAGGGTCCCACAGTCATATTGGATCTATGAATAAACCAAGAAATATGCATAAAAAACAGTGTATTGAAGAATCAAAGACTGAATTCTCAATTTGGTTCTACCATGCTCTGGAGAGTGATTGGTATTCGGAAACGGACAATAGAGTTACATGCAGATCCCCTTTCTCTTTGTATAAGAACACACAATTTAAAACGAACAGCTTTTGGAAGTATTTTTGTGGATGTTTTAAGAAGCAGACTTGAACACTATCAGATTAACTTTGGTTGATGGATTATTAAAAAAGATAAACATAATAGCCCTTTACTCAGTATAATATGATCCTTTTTAAAAAATGGTGTAACAAATTACTGGCTTTTTTTAAACATAATATAGGCAGCCCGTTGACCAAGTAGTTAGTGCGTCGGCTTCACAATTCTGGGGTTGAGGGTTCGATCCCAGGTTGGTCCTCACTGTGTGAAGTTTGCATGTTCTCCTTGAGCTTGCGTGGGTTTTCTAAAAGTACTACGGTTTCCTCCCACATCCCAAAAACATGCGCGGAAGGCTGGTTGAACACTCTAAATTGCCCCTAGGTATGAGTGTGAGCATGAATGGTTGTCCGTCTCCTTGTGCCCTGCGATTGGCTAACCACTGGATACACTGGGTATGGGATTGAACTTTAGCGACTCATTCCAACCCAGTATGCAGGCATCAGACCATTCCCCTTCACAGGGGACCTTTTTTGGTGGGGACAGGGGTCAAAAATAGGTTAACATGTAGAAATACAGCAGGCAGATCATGAAAAGGTCCATTTCATGTGGGCATATGAGATCACCTATGTGTCAACTTCAGCTTGCGGTGAATTGATGGTATTTACAACAAGCTTTCATTTGGTCAGAGATCATGGAGCATCAAAGCAGATTCACTCTGCTACCGTGGTGTAAATAAACTCCCCCAATCACTTTACACCCTGGTAACAACTCACAGTGCATTAACTTGGATGACTTTATCGATAGTGCCGACGTTTGCGTCTTTAATTAAAAGCCCTCTCCCTCAGATGGCTGCATATCACTGAAACCTTCTCTTCAAAAGGCAAGAACATCAGTGGCAATCTTGACTTAATGTCTGCTGAATTGGGTAGGCAATTCATATAAAAATGCATGGCCAAAATGGTAAATGTACCAAATCTGCTTTGTTTTTACTCTCGTTTGTCATCCTAATGTAACGAGTTGTCAACATAATAAAAAATGTTGTTGAAGTGGGTTCACTCGGACATCTGTGATCCTGAATAGGATCATTATTAGGAAATTACTCATCGTAAAGAACATAGAAATTTGTAGGGATGAACGATTATGAATAGCAAGCAGATATTAATAGTCTTAATATAATATTATTTTTGGGGGGTAAAATACAATTCACTAAAGAGCGGCCGCATAAAAAAAAGTACAGTAAATTAAAAAAATCAGGTTTTTGGAATAGAGTTCAGAAGCTGGACAAGAGGCTTAAGCTTAGTCCTATTTTATTGAAATTTAAACTAAATCAGTTAATGAAATGGAATATGGTGGTTTACAAATAACTAGTTTCCCTCATGTCCCTGTTGTGCTGTGATGAGTAGAGGCCATGCTCCATGGGAAAATACAAAATCATACTGTAAAAATAGTGTCCAGATAAAACTACAAAGAGCTGAGAGAGATGGATTAGTCCTTTAGAGGTTAGCTTCAGAAATTCTGTCTACACATTTGTTGCACTTCAACATCCCCCTTCCCATCAAGTAACCATGGCAACTCTAGTTATGTAGGTGAGTTTAGGTCTCTACTGTTAATTGCCGGAAACCTGCGGATTACTTGACCAAGTCACCCTTCATCCAAACATTGAGCCATGTTAATCATCTATTTAGTCTCGGTTTGGTTTGCGGTCTGGCTCCTCTGTGGCATCTCATTGATCAGTGGCCGACTGGCTACGAGACAGGAAATGCTGATTGCTGCCATTTTATCGTGTGGGTCAAAGTGACATCAGTAGAACCCCCAAGTTTAAATGAACCAGAATATTTCGTTGGTTCATGTTTAGGTTTCAGCAATGCATCGCATGGCTTTTGGCTAATAATTCACTGGAATTCAACATGGACCACAGCTGGCCTGCCATTAAAATGTTGAGGCTCTTTTCCGACCCTAATTATAGTTTTTTTTTTTTTTCCGTATGTGTGATGGTTGACAACACATTATCCTCTGTGCCATTCCCATGAGTGTCATTAAATGGCTGCGTGCTCCTTTTTCATTTGCCTGTCTTTTTGTCCGACTTGATGCTTTTTTGCTAACCAGAGGCATCGAGAAAGTGCTCACTTAGAGGAAATGACAGGCTAATAGTGTTTAATGAGCTGTTTTGGTATTGTGTTGCCCTCCTGAGCTTGTTTGTAGGGCAAGACTGTGTGACATGGCCCATCTGCAGCACCCGCCCGTGCGTTTAGCGTATGTTTAGTTCTGCTTTTGTATTTGTGTGTAAGCCTCAGATCAGAGAGCCAGGCAGACATAGAAAGTGGAGGGCAGTGTTTAGTAGTCATAGCACGATGCTTTTCAGCCCGTTTTCATCTTACAATGTTCAATGGTAGCTTGGTCACAGCTCGTCAGCCATACAAACATTCCTTTACACATGCTGACATGCGCTCATCTGATATTTACAAAAACATTTAACCCTGTAGGACACAAAGCGCAGGTAGTACTGTGCAATATGGAAAAAAACAACTATAATTTCATATCACTCATTGATACGCGCCACAAAAGTACGGTTTTCGTTGTGTTGAAAAATCAGACAACAGGGCTGCTTTTCCCCCTCTCACTTTATTTTTAATCGTCCTTAAACCGACCTGCCACAAATGCTAAAATGCATCAAGCAACTCTACAATGTCAAGAAAAGTACTACATTACGATACATAATTTTGCTCAAATGTAAAGATATCTAATTATCTACTAATAATAGTTACTAGTGCTTTTAAGTTTGTTTACACTGCCTGTGTCAGAAAGAACAAAAAACAACTTTAAAGACTTTACTTCATTCTGAAGCACCGGGCAGCCCATTCCATAATACATGTTGACACATGATGTAGTATAGCAGGTTGTGAGGCATCAAAGGTGTTTTTTCAGGCTGAAATAATGATTTGAGCCACTTTGGAGTTTAATAAATGCCCTTCAAAGTAGCCTCCAAAAAAACAACAGTGACTGCAATTATTTACGTTTAGTTTTCTATGGCTTGTTTGAAAACCATAACCACACTCTGGTATCATTTTCTGGCCAAGTTTTTCTGCGGAAAATAAATTGTGTGGTTGAAAAATGTTCTCTGAATTCAAACAGATTTCTCCGGAGCAGTGTATACTAACACTTTTTAGCACTATTTTTCCTGACCTCTTTTATTCTACCCATCTTTCACTCCACAGGTACTCAGAAATCCATTCATCCATTTTCTCTGCCACTTATCCTCTTCAGGGTCGTGGTTAGAGACACAGCCTAAACCCCACCAAACTTTCAGCAACCATCAGACCAAATCCTGAGCAGACACTGAAAAATAATCAACACAATACCATAGTGACCCATAATCTAATCAAATTAAGTTTTTCATACAGTTAAAGATAAATTTCAGCTCTATACTTCATCAATTTCTACAACCATATTGAACTTGAATTTAATTAGCTGTAATCGCACAATCTGTATTGTAGTTAATCGCAATTACTAGTGCAGTCGCACACTCGTGAAAGGAAAGACTAATGCAGTTGGCATGACTTATTGTCTGTCTGCAAGCCAGCTTCATTTATAACCATCATACAATGATTTAGAAAATATTAACGCTACTGAAGCGTGCAGTCTCTAATTAATATAGAGAATCTCAACATTTATATCATTAAATATCTATATACTAATGCTGAATTCACTTCATTCTTCAAGCCAAACAATACCTTCTGATCTGATTCTCATCTCTCTGCAGAAGCATGCTCCGAATGTTAAAATGATGAAGAATAGAGCGTGTTATTAAGCCTTTTGACCTTCTTTTTTTCTTGTGTTTGAACAAAAATAAAGCTGAATAAATACCCTTTGATTCATACTTGAGTGTACGAGTAGGAAATGCAAAAGCTGTCAGTGTAGGTTTACAATCATTCATTCATGTTCAACACCGCCAATTTTTTTTAAAACAAGGATTGTTCTAAAGTACTGCGAGTGGTTGGCCACCGATTCAGGGTGTCAGTATATCATATCCTAAAAGTTTTGTATTTAGAGGCACTCGTAAGTAGATGTATCACTTTATTTGAAATAATACATGCAGACATAAAGAGCATATATTGACTGTGCACAGAGATGAGTAAAAGCGTGCTTGGGACAAAATAATTAAAGTGAATGTTGGCATTTGAATCAACAACAAGTGTGCGATCTAGTGGAAGTGCCATAATTACTGGTGTAAATGTGTCCCCAGAGTGGATACGTCGACTTTGTGATCTTGTCAAAATGACCGTTGCAGTAGTCGTGGAGACCCATTGAGTGGCTGGTAATCTGGTATTGGATTCCACTCCTATCCGATGACAGGCCCATTATATTGTGTTGTTTAAAAGAGGTTGTGTTCATGGTGTTTTGATAATTGCAGATAAGGCACAGGTCGGCTGTGTAATTCAAGAGGACGAACGCTAATTCACACTGAGAGACACGAGCTGGGATTTTATGGATGGGCGTCTGAATGGCCGGCACTATATCCTCTGCTGCCGCCATCATTACTGCTGCTAGGGTGGCAGGAGGGCAGACTGGGTTTTAACCAGTCATATCAGCTACTGTCAGTTATTTAGTTGGGTTCTGAGCAGAATATACTGCAGTACTGAGTTTAAAATGAGGGAAAAAAGGGAAAAACACAACAAGAAAATGCAATTTCCAGAGAAATTGCATGAAAATGCTTTAATGCTGGTAGGTATGCTGCAGGTGGAAAGAATGTTGTCGAATAATGTAATATGGAGTCGTTTTGGGGGGGTAATTCTGGGTCATGTCTTGTTATTAAATGGGAAGTAGTAATCTTTTTCACCCAAGACTCTTATCTAAAAAAAGGAAAAAAAAGAAATTGTAAGAATGGATCTGTAGAAATAGACCGGCGTGACAGTGGTCAGTACAAATCAAATAGTGGGCGGCAGTGCGTCATAAGAAGGCTGTTATGTAGATGCATACATACATAGTACAGTCAGCAATCATATTGGGTTTGGAATGGTGGAGTGCATGTTTAATAAAACGCACTGTGCAGTTACATCTTCATGAATGGGGTCACTTGAAGCTAAGCATAAACTATGATTTCACTGCCATTGGGGAAAAAAGCAATTTAGCGTCTTGTATGCTTGAAAATAGCCACCTATCCACATATGCTGACCTTCTTGACAGATGAGATGGCAGCCCATAATACAGGTGCCAGATCACAAATTTTGTTGGTAAAATGTAATCTCACAAGTATTTCTCGTGCCTGTAAAAATGAGATGCTTGACCAAACGGGTCATGATTGTTCCTTTTTATATTGATAAACCACCGACAAATGGCATTAGATTGCTACCACAACTCCATAGGTGTAATGTGAAATAATGCAAACGTAAAAGGTGTTCGCGACGTTCCCTCGTGATGCACACTTCACTTGCGTTTGCGATTCACTTCATGTTACAAGTCTGCCACTATTCTCAAAAGCCCTATTGTCAAATATAAACAGGAGAAAGAAAAGTGTTATATTTTCCATTATATTTCTACTCAATCAGAATTTGCCCTGCATCCCGACTCCTGATTGGTTGAGAATATTGGCATACTTGCAATATGAAGAGAATTCCCAGCACAGATGAAATGTGCATCACATGCAAAGTTATACGTATGTACATACATTTTTCACTTGACCGTATTTCACATACGCTTATGGAATTGTGGCAGCAATCTAACGCCATACTGGCGATGCTGTAAATACAGTTGACCCTCTAAGGTTGAAGAAAAAAAACAAATTCCAAAACAGGGTCCCATTGATCCACTAGCAATCTAACAAACTGAATTCATTATTACAAATTGATTTCTTTTCGTTTTTTCCCCTTTAATCACAAGCTTTTTATATCCCACAACAATATTGGCTCTTCCACTTTCTTTGCTACAATTGCCCTTATATATCATTATAACTCCTGATATTGCATTGGACTGGCTAGTGCAAATGGCCATTTAACTTTAAACTGTGCAAGAAATCTTCATTCCACAATGCAAAGTTGAAAAAAACCAACAAATAAGAGCAAAACAAATAAAATGAGCAATACATGAATCTCCTTTTATTATTTATATTATACATTTTATAATTTATTGTGAGTACTTTTGCTCCCCAAAAGAACAAATAATAAGCTTGTTTCCTTCTTACTTGCGTCAAAGAAATGCGCTCATCATGAAAGGATGCAGCTTTTCCATCAGCCCACATCATTACCTGCTGTTCTCTCCTCTCTAGTTTCCTGTTTGCTTCACTTTATCTTGCATTATATGTCCCTCTGTCAAAGATATTTCCCAGTTTTCTTTTGGCGCCTGTCAGCCTGCAAACTCAATACACACACAGCTAATCAAAAATGGCGCTATCATTTAAGCATTTGCTAAATCAGTACTTATTCCGTCAAAAGGACAATTTTGGTCTCTGAATTTCCTCAACTTTACTAGTATTTGAGCAACCAATTTTCTGTCCATCTTCTTGCTAAAAACTACCCTATCAATGGAAAAAGTACATACAATTAACAAATACTTGAGATTAGAAAATGGAGAGATACTATTTCTTAAAAAGAACACCATCGTATCTGAAATGATCAAATGAAATTATCAAATGTTTTCGTATCTTCTTTGAACAGGAATAACTATAAATGTAATTCAAGAAATACAAGCCATGTTTTTATCACCTAACAGGAATAGAAAGATTGTGTGATTGACAGCAGCACTGTTTGTTTGTAAGTCAGATGAGAAACTTTAGAAAGTCAGTGAGTGGGTTGTTCAAAGCGCTACTCTTGTGCTGCATAGGAGTTTGCTGTCAGCCTGACTCAGAGCTGGACACACACTGAGATATAAAGCTCACATATGAATGCTGTCGCAATAACAATCGTCACAATTTCCTTCACTTATATTTTAAATGTAGTGCACTGCCAAATCTGACAAAGGGGGTTTTGTAAATCATTTCCACAACTATTTTTTTTTCTTTTCAAACCCGTACATAGTAGTCTGGTTCCCTAAAGACGTTCTATGTTATGTACTGTTCTGTGTTTTTCTACTTGTTCAAGTAAGTTGGTAGTAACCTTGGTCCAAGTGTAGGCCTTGAATTGACTGAATGACATGAGACCTCTATTAGCTGCATGTCTTAGTCATCCTGTGTAAGGACAGTCAAAGAAACAAGGTAATTTGCCAACAATTACCGTGATGGAAGTAAAAGTGAGGGAAGTGGAATTTCCTCTGTGGAGTGTTCGACCTAGGCATTGACAGTAGATGTGCCAACACTAATACAAACAGAACATAAGACCTTCCTTTCTCTACAGCTACATTGATGGAGTGTGTTTAAGACGACAGCTGAGGATGGTTCCAGTCAAGCATGGCTACATTTCAAAGTTGTAGAGTCGAGGATCCTGCGTACCAGCTAAGGTGAGTGCAATGTATTATCAACCTGCAACATCAGAGGATGTGTGTTTGGCACCTGGCCTTTTGTAGCCAATTTGATGCTAAAATCAACCGTGAGTCACTTGCCTTTTTTTTGCTGGCACATAACACTGCATCTGAAAGATGTTGCAGCAAAGCTGCCAAAAAGACATGTTGACAGAAATGACTGGGAAATTTCCAAAGCAGTCAGGAAGGAAGCTGGAACTGGAAGAAATTTTGTCACTGTCATGGTTGTCTAAGCTGAAAAGAAACCATTTGCGAGACCTTGGGTATTGCAATTCCAGACTGGCGATCTAAACCAGATATAAATTAAAAAGCAAAATAGAGCTGGAATACATCATTTGTTCATTTCGAGGTCAGACTTTAGCATGCACACTATGCAAGAACCAATGTACTCTGTAGTTGATAGTTCATCAGTGATATATATATATGCTGACATCACAACATTGCATTGAGTAAAGTGACCTGCATGCGCGGATGTAGAAAATTTTATCGCATAACACACAATTTGCCTTTGTATATGTGACATGCTATGTCACATAGTTTCTTCCCCATAAGTACTTATTAGTAGTTGCTCCTTCAATAAACTTCCAATATGAATACAGTATTATGACAAGCTTCTAAAACATAATGTTGAAGAGTAATCACAACTATCATGTTTGATGACTCTGATCTTGACAACACTCGCTCCAAGCCTTCATCTATCCGTTTGACTTATGTTTTCGCAAGTGAAACAGGCGGTCCATGAGTACAACAGGGTTTCTGCCTGCCACTACACATTCCTCATGGCCACAGTCGTGTTAAATGTCATCTCCCACCACCCTTGATTGATAGCAGTCATCTCATTAACGCCCGAGCTTACCAACATTTCCTGACTCACTGGCCGCGCTTGCACGGCAATCAAAAGTCCGTAGAAAACCAACTGACCTCAAGCTAAAGGGAATAAGACATTATCCCAGTATCACCACGGCAACTCTGACATTAGCCATGTCCCACTTTGAGGTTGCACCTACCAACAAAGAAGGACCCTATTGAACACAGTTGACGAAGGATCCTCCTCCTGGGATGGTATATGTATTTCCTGGTTGCATCATGTAAAAACTAACTAACTCTAATGCGTGGGTTTTCTCCAGGTACTCTGGTTTCCTCCCACATCTCAAAAAACTTGCATGTTAGATTCGTTGAACACTGTAAATAGCCCCTAGGTATGAGTGTAAGCGTGAATAGTTGTTCGCCTCCTTGTGCCCTGCAATTGGCTGACCACCAATTCAGTGTGTCTCCCACCTGTTGTCCGAAGTCAGCTGAGATAGGCTCCAGTAACCACCCGCAGTCCTTGTCAGGATGTATGAATGAATGGAAACAAGAGAACACACTTTATGTCCCCAATCATATTTTAACAGAATTTTGGGGTTTGGTTAAATATTTGGGTTTGAATGTTAAAATAATTAAAAAAAAACCACAGTTAAAAGCGTATCCTCCTGACTGCCAGTAGTTCAAATTTGTCCTCTGTAGAAGAAAATTGTAAACCTAAATATCTCCCACCCCATGCATCCAATCACATTAACTTTTGTTCTCTATCAAGGACATTCAGAGCTTTCCAATAATACCAAATTATTTTGCAGTACTCCAATTACTTCACATTGTGATTGGGGAATTTCAAAATACATGTGATTGAACAGCATTTTTTTCCTGGTAGTCAGGAGGATATGTGAAATAATTACTTTCATTTTTAAGGCGTTTCCAGTAAAGGTATAAAAAGCATTGTGGAGTACGGCTGTTAGTGCAGTAGTGTTGCATCTTTCAAAATGGCCAACCTAGAGAACCCACTATGAGTGTGTGGGAAGAGCATTCACCGAGTTTTAATGGCCTTTGTTCATTTGTGTGATTTCACTGTCCTTCTAATGCACGATGCGAGTGTGCGGACCGTGAACGCTATTGTTTATCAGTGAAAAAGTGTAACAAGGCAAGTAGAAAACGGAAGGAGCAAAAAGGTAATAAGGAGGGGTGCTGGTATGATGTGAGTGATTTATTAGTGTAGCTGGACACTTAATAATTACTTAACACACACACACATCGATCACCTTTACAGTATTTCTGTCAGGCGACGGTGCAAGAATGGAAATGATACGTGATTGATACCAGGAAGCGTAGGCATGGCCCAGGGGGAACACGGGGCAAGGTCTTACTTATAAAAGCATCAATCAGGGAGCGTGCTCTGTGAAAAACCAGATTCCCCTCGCTCCCCCACCTTGTGCATTGAGGATGGGACTCGCCTCAGAGGGAAGGGAGTTTCTCCTCTCGCTAAATCGAAGACACCGTCCGTGCATAGCAGCCACCTCTGGAAAAATATATGATTGTGCCGGGAAAACATGAACACAACCTTGAATGGTTGGTAAAGCGGCAAACAAGAAAATACAACATTTGTATTAGGCCATTTTTTTTTAACCTGAAGTATCAATTCTCAAGTGTTAATTGAAACTTTGAGCCAAAAGTCCAATTTGTTAACCAATAATGAAAATGTATGGAGGGAGAGGTGACCGCTCGTTAGGAGTACATCAAATGGGATTGAATAAGATTCAAAATTGGCATGTATCTCTGTGAAAAACAACAGCACAGCCCGTGCTGACTTATTACAGTGGGCTTTAGGTATTTGCCAGCAAATAGAAGGGTGAACAAGTGTGATTAGCCAAGCGAAAATGAACATTGGAATTGTTTGTGACAATTGAAGAGGAATCAGAGTGTTAAGAATTGACATCACAGCATTGTTTTAGCTTCATTGCCCGCCATAGACAAAGCTCGACTAACACTAAATGCACTTACGAATGCTTGGATTGAAAGCTGGAGATGAGCACTCAAAATCTGTTTGGTGAAGTGAAGTGTGGAGAAGTGATCATGTGACTGGGTACATCACTTCCCTAGAGTGTATGACTCTGAAAATACCTAAATGTTTCCATTGCGCTCTTGTGATATATTATAGGACTGAAACATCTGAACGAAGAAATAATAACCCCCCACCAGTTTCAGTGTTGCTTTTACTGACTTATCATTGCAAAATTTCGGCTTTGCAAATTCCTAGGGCTAATACAAACAACGTTATTGCTTTCTAATTAGTTCAAACGCTTTCCCATTAAAATGGTCGTAACCTCATTTCATTAAAGCTAGTGTTGAAATTTAAACACTGCTTGTGAACATCAATCAATCAATCAGTGCCTTTTCGGCATTTCATCAATTTCGCTCTTGTTGCACTTGACCTACCATAATTCCTCCATTCCTCCTTTTCCTTTGTTTTCTATTGCAACTAATTCTCATGCACTACTATTCTGCTGATTATTCCAATGTCCTTGTGAGTGGCCATTTGTCAAAGCTTTTTTTAATTGGGTTATTTTTCACGGAACAAATGCTGCCTGGTGAGGTGCATTTCATTTCTTATGTAGATAAGCAACTGGTTGTGCCCAACATGCCCACAACGACATATGTGGGAAGTTGTTAATATTTTTTAGATACCTGAAGAAGAAAGTTGCATTACTTACGGCATTATGGGAAATGTTAAATCCGAGCAGTAGACGTGTTGTTGCTTTTTGGGATATTGCCATTATTTTGGGGGTATGTGTTGACTACTCGAAAACGTGAAAGCACTTTAGTTTTCCTTTCCTCCTAATGTATTTGCATCCCATTATCATGCAGGTGCAGTGAGTATGGAAGGGTGTGGGACCATGCTAATGACAAACCTTGCTTTAATTAACTTCAAGTTAAAATGGCGTGAAATTGAAAATGATCATTGCTAATGTAAACGTGGCTAATTAGGATATAAGAGGTGTGTGAGTGAATTATTTGATTACAATTGTTTATTTCAAGCTGTGCACTTCCTGGTTCTGGCTGATAAATGAGTTTCCAAAAGACAAACACTCCCCATTTTCAGATTCCTCCCACATTTATCAGAAAGCCTCTTTCTTTTTGCATGTCATTTCACACTTTGTAGTTGCATTCAAGGTTTATATTTAGGCTAGTCCAGAGAATAATAAGTTGGTATAGGTTAACATGCTTTGAAACTTATGGGCTTCATAGGAAATTCATGTAAGGTTTGGATTAAAAAATGGATATTTGCTATATGCTATGAATCTCAGTAAATTGTAAAACAGATAATAGTAGCCTTCGTACGGAAGGATAGTTTCTCGGTTGTTGCCATGGCATCATTCAAGCTTATCATTCAGAAAGGAGGGTCATTAGTCTATTCTTAGCAATAGTTTTCTGTTTAAGAAAAAAAAAAATCGTAGATGAATGTCCCTGCTGACCGAGTATAAGAGATTGATTTACTTTTATGTTATGTTTTATGTTCTTGTGTAAATAGCAGAAGTGGTAGCCCACATTTTGGCTTATTATTTGGGATGAAGAGAGACTACAAAATTCTGAAGCTTGCACAATGATACGGAAATATACAAATCTAATTTCTTATCAGCTGATTTTATCTACATGGTAGAACCATTTATTGTTCAAGTAGAACCCATCGAGGATCAATATATGCAATTAATTTAACTAAGCTTATTAAAATGCCTTACATCAGTGGTCCCCAATTTTGTCTTAAGTTTCACCATTCCCATTGGCTGGTCAGCGAGAAAATAGAGAGTTTTACCAATCCGCGGTCAGAAAAGGGTTGGGGAACGCTGCCTTACATTATTAGAGGGCCCAATCTCATTTGACTGCCAGACTCTCCCAGTCAGAACAGATTGGATGTCCAACACTAACAGAGGCAGCCAATGAGTTAATGTTAGCCTTGATGGCATTACTCAGAGCCAGGTATTAGTCAGGCGCTAGTGTATTGTTTCTTTGCCGGACTGCAGAAGAAGTCACAATACCTGCACTAAATGAGATGTTTGTATTCCATTCAGCACAGCTCACCAAAGCCGATTGAGTGCTCTTCCTTGACAGAAAGGAATCTGCCACTGGGTGATGAATGAGCCTGTCAGATCCGGAATAATTTGCTTATGTCGGTCGGCTCGAACTTTAATTTCACTGATCACGTCATGATCGACGATGCATTTTCTGACATAGTCATTTAGGAATCTCCCTAATTGGGCGGTCAGTGAATCCTTTGCTATTTTTGTCCCTCGTTCATAAACCAAAATGTACATTTGATATGTAGGAATAGTGGCTTCCAAACTTGTAGAAGCATATTTTTTTCTAACTCGAATCATATTTTACATTGATACTATGCCCTAATCTAAGGGTGGGCAAATGTCCACAGTGGGTGTTGGTGCAACCTATGTCCCAGGCTGGCTATAGCACGAACCTCCCAGCTTGCCTTAGCTAATGGGAGCCCAGTAGGGTCTTAGGTGAGCATCTCTACCACGGCAATTTAAAGAAAGAATACTGGAGACAGGAAGTGTAGAGCTAACAATCATTTTCTGAAAGCATATTTGCATGTAAGAATAAGACAGCACAATACTGTCTATTTACCAGCACTTAAATATTGCATTTCCATTTGTACGCATTAGAATATTTGTGTACAAACTCACAACCAATTTGAGGTGAAAGCTTTCAAAACTGCAGGAACTTTTAAATTGCAAAGCTCTTAAGAGGTAACAAGTGATGAAGAGAAAACTAATGGTGTTTGTGGAAAGGGCTGACTTTATTTCATATTTACAAGTTCCAAACTTGACTTCGACCCGACACCTCACTAGGATTAAAAATCAAAACAATGCCCTTTTTCCTCCCACAAGGGCAGAGTCTTGCTGACCCAATGCTGTTGAGTGTTTGTAAATTGCAGAATATCAGTGCATCTTTTACAAAAGAAGCAGAAGCTCAAATTTACTCTATAACAGCAGCAAAATATATTTTCTCCCAAAACACAATAGGTGTGTATGCTTTCAACCAATGGTCTATCTGATTTGATCAGCATCATGCAAAGACATTATATCCTTTTGGCTCAAAGGTCTTATGCGGCAAGATATGATGAAACCATCAGAGTGGTGTGTTTACTACCAAACTTTACCAGGCTCTTCACAGCTGTCCAAAGTGGTTTTAGATCAACCCTATAAATTTGTTCAGACTCTTTATATATTATCTGCCTATTCACACTCCTATAGCATTGACTCCAGTTGGCCAGTATGACAAATCTGCTTTCAAACTCACTGTTCTACAGACCCAATGGCCAAAAACATATACATGAACTCACAAGGATAATTGTGAGTTGTGAGTGAAGATGTGTTGGCTAGTAATCGTTTTTATTATTACTTTACTTTACTTATTTACCTTAGCACACTCTACTTAAAATGATGGATTCAATTTACTTGACTGAAGTCCATTTTTTTTCAATTGTTTCAATCCAAACTAGAAAATTCAAGTCAAATCAATTGAGGAGAAACTTCAAGTTTTCTCTATTTTTAGATAATTGTTTTAATGGCTTCACAAAAGCCTTTCTTACCCCTCCCTTACTATACATATAATATTAACAATACATATCCGTCCATGGCAACCAGTATATTCTACTTTCGGCTTTCAGTTGTGTTACTGAATGCAAAATTCCTTCCTGGTAGTTGAAAAAACTTTCTTAGAAATGCTACATTATATAATAGAAATCTTTGCGGAAATGTCAGCACCCAACAAGTTGCCGACTCACCCCATTAAAGCTTATCTAGTAATCTTCCTAATTACTTCCATTTGTCATAAAGCTTAGTTTCTCAGGGTGCATATTTGATTAATTGTGCAAGAAAAGAATAACTCCTGTGTGCCTTGCCCTCAGTTCAAGTTAATTCTTACTGTTTTTCTTAAGTGCAGCAGTGATAAGCTCTGTTATTCATGCAAAGCCTGTGAGCTCTGATGTCTAGATCCAAGCAGAACAGCAGGCAATGCCGTTGACACACGGAATTCAGTTGAATCATCCAATGAAGCCTGTTCTCCCCAGCAGTTACAATTCTGAAACCATAAATCACAGCTAAATTGACAAAGAGAATGTCGACATGCTCATGAGTCAATTATACTTTACTTTTATCTTGTATTTTTGTCGGGACGATGGGGAGTGGTTGTTTGAATTTGTTGATGGTACGGAAAATGAATGAATGAATGAATGTTGTATTTTTTTCTACATATTCCAGACTTTTTAGAGGATGCTCAGGAGATGCTAAAAGACAAACATGATTTGTCTGATTTGTTTTTCAAGTGTTAAAGGATCCTAGGGAATATTTCAATATTCTTTTGCATCATTGGTAGAGCGGACTTGACATTAATGATTCTTTTTAAAATTTCATATTAGTCTTTAGTCCCTTTATGGGGCATGCTATTACATTGGGCAGCTCTTCATACATACGTGAATGTAATTTTAAAAAAAAACCACATTTTGACCCTTTGTAAAACATATATATTACCTATTTATGTAACTTAATCAATTTAAAAATCTCAAGGCTCTTCAGTAGTTTTTTTTACCTTTCCGTATCCCTCTTTATCCTATTTGTATAGTAGTAACAATACAGTGAGTGTTCAGAATAGTTTTCTTTGACCCTACAGTATACTGAAATTGTAGCCAAGTACAAGTCATAAATCTGTCGCTAATCGTAATTGGCAGGAGCACAAAGGACAAAAGGTTGACGGTTAGGTGCTGAAGGCAGACTTTTGAGCTGCCTGGATGGATGGTGGTGGAAACTCGAGGTAGAGGTTCAAATAAACAAAGGTTAATCCGCTCAGACAGGTAGAGGAGAAAAGCTCTGGTGTAACACGCCTCTTGTTCACTCATCGTTGCCTCTTCCACCTGAAGGCATAAAGCGCTCAGTCTCTCCAAGAAGGCTACGTATTTGTTTGCCTTCTCCCGCTGAACTGAACGTTTTCTGACTTGGGTTTTCATTTTTGTTAATTTCCTCCTTTTACATAGATTACTCTGTCATTTCACTCATTCATTCATTTTCTGTACTGCATATTGAATTGGTGGTCAGCTAATCACAGGAGACGGACAATCATTCACGCCCACACTCGTACCTAGGGGCAATTTAGAGTATTCAACCAGTCTACCATGCATGTTTTTGGGATGTGGGAGGACACAGGAATACCCGGAGAAAACCCACGCAAAGGGAAATTAGTAGCAGCAAGAACTTCTAGTACAGTCAAAACACTGTCAGTTGTTGTGACCTTGCAGTTCTCTACCAAATCAAATGGTATCCTTTTAAAACTTTCAATTTGGATTGGACGTCTCCCGCTGTCAATGCCAGCCAATGAGGTAATTTCATTGTGATGTCTGGAATGCCATTTCTCAGAAATTGAAAACATTTATAAATGTCATCAACATTTGTTATGCAAATGTTATGCTATAGCATGCAGGTAAACATTTTTTATCATGAGTGCTGCCCCTGATAAATCCCTGTATGCCGTTGATGGCAATATATGTACATCCAATCCAGTTTAAGTAATGTTCATTCGCTACCAGCCCTCCCACTTCAAATGAATTGACCGCATAAGGATGAAAGGAGCCCCATGATTGGACATCTGTCACTGTCAATTGCAGCCAACGAGTGAAATGATTCATACATCGGACGTGTTCATTTTTGTAGTGTCACCATGAAGAAAAATTATTTAGGGCTGATTGATTCCTTTCTTTGGCATGCAGAGGTAAATATTTTAGGGGGTTATATAAGAATACATTCCGGTTCCACCGTCCTTTCATTAAAATGTAAACGCTTTGCAAGCTAAACCGCCGCTAAACTGTGTGTTTAGACGTTGGGGGGAATAGCGCATGCGTTGCTCTCCCATCCCTTTAGGGTGGCAGGGGCAGGTCAAGGGCTGCGATTGTCAGTGTTTATTAATGGGCCTAGCCGAGGGGACTGACAGCACGGTGATCTCCGTGATGATGTCTTATTGCTTTCCTCAGGTACATACATATTTATGATGCGCCAGCTCAAAATATCCGCTTAACATTCGGCCTGATCCGATGCTTTCCACGGAAGGAGCAGGGTAAAAAAAATGTACATTAACATTCATAATCTCGGCCACTTTGCCGTTTAAAATAAATAAATAAATAAATAATGAATTTCCACTTTCATTTACATTTCAAGTCAAAGACAAAAAGTTAAAACAGATTCTTGCTTGTAGACGTGTCAGCACTTCTTGTTAATTGGGCGGCTTTTCGACCGCCAATTGAATTAATTCAAGCTAATTTGTATGACAGACTGATTGGTGGTACTACACATGTATGTATTAAATATTAACAGCCAGCACTTTCTCGAGGACAGCTGGGATTTTAAAGGGCAGCTCGCTCACAGTCATTTAGTTGATTAATATGAGCCTTCATTTCAAGCCGACAGATTTGTTTTACTTATATATTCATGTCCACACAGACTAACACCCTCTTTTTCATGTTTCCTTCATAGCATGACTCTCAAGGGGAAATCACATACTGATTAATAGATTAGAAACAGTCTTTGAAATGACAATGAATTACTTTGAAAATTTGAATAATCAGGACGCTATTTATCAATCAAATCCCAGCAGCTTCTGATTAAAGCTCATTTGATAAGATTTGTTATATTAATCAAACGGAACCTTAACTGGAACTGTAAAAGCAGATTCTATAGAGGCTGGGCAAAGGTTACTAGTAATTTAAATCACGATTAATCGCAAGAGATTAGTTCTGAAAGTGGCCATCTGTATTATGATGAATTCAAAGTTTTCAGCACACTTAATTTAAATTTAATTACATATTAATAAAATTTTAACCTACATTAACTCATTGGGGGCAGCCCAGTGGGTGCGTGGTTAGAGTGTCGGCCTCACAGTTCTGAGATCGTGGGTTCAATTCCAGGTTCGAACCTTCCTATGTGGAGTTTGCAAGTTCCCGGTCTTGAGTGGGTTTCCCGGTTTCCTCCAACGTCCCCAAAACATGCAGGATAGCCTGGTTGAACCCTTTAAATTACACCTAGATATGACTGTGATTGGTTGTTTGTCTCATACATTGTTTCTATCCTGTATGATGTGAAATGTTAAGTAATATCGATCTGCCCAAGCCCCCCCCCCCCCCCCCCCCCCCTAGAAAAAAAAGCTAATCCAAAATATCATTCCTCTGCAAATAAAAATTTAAAAAATATGGTGATTTGTGATGACAGGAGCTTTAATATCACGCTGATTCTGTATGGCAGTGGAAAGCCACCGCCTCATCCCTGCTCCTGCTGTCAAATGTATTGTATTTCAGCAATGTCCCCTCAGCACTGAATGGAGAAATAATGAGTGCTGTCTAGAGACAATGTCACTATTATTTTAGATCTCCTAAATCCATCTCTCTGTGCCGGTCGCCTCCATTTTCCTGGAGGTTTCACTCTTATTTTGTGTCTGCCTCACATTTCTTGCTGCTTACGCCGTCGCCCCAAAGCACAGTCACGCAGCACATCCTGCCTCAGAATAGATTCGCCTGCACCTTTGTGTGATGAACTGTTCAGCTCCCATGATTTTATTCAAGGACTGTCTTGTTTTGGTATTGCAACAAGGGTTTAGAAAATGTGTAAATTTGGAAAATCTGCGTTCATCATTACTTCGGGAATATTCTGTTCTGGAACATCGGCTAAATTTAAACATGTCAAACTGTTACGTCTCATGTTGTGGAACTAAATGTTCTACCTGTATTCAAAATATTTATTTTCATGTTCATACTTCTACTTCTGTTCCCCATGTAATAGGACAATTGGGGTCGCTTTTACCTAACATTTAAATGTACATATCAGATATTGATATTTTATTTAGAACTTCTTTTTTGATCGTTTTATCACTTATTTAACATATATTTACAGTTTTTGTCTATAAAAAAATCTATGTAAACTGGTAAAACAAAAAAATATTTATCTTATGATCATAAGTACTGCAATTTTGTAGAGGAACATTTAATGTTATCGTTTACAACATAATTCCAGTGTTTCTTTTTTTCAAATTTGGTATCTTGAGACTAACGTCTATTCAAACAGTTCCTGATTTCAAGTTTTTTTCAAAAGGATTACTAAAACATTAACATTGTATAACATATTAGGGTCATTTTCACATAATTCAGCAAATAACGGTAAAGACACTTTCAGAAAATGAATAATTTACAAAATGCAATTCAAGCATTCTGATTATCTCTAATTAGCAACACTAGCACTGCCTGGAAATATCTTAGCTGGAACTTTAATGAAAACATAATTAATTAAAATTTAAAAAATATGGGTGAATATTTGGAATCTTTCCTTGTGCCTTTCTTTTCTGATATCGTTCCCTTTCTTTCTCTAAATATTTGTGATAGGCTCCAGGGTCATTTTTAATCTTCTCCCTGCATTTGCGCATCGCTGCAGCATTAGATTTTTTCGCAGGTGGCTTACCGCCTTTTTTCTTAAATGGATTCATGTTCTGGAAATTTTACAAATCAAAGCAGGAATTAGTATACACATAAACATAGCATAACATGTTAGCGTCATCTCTACATATCTGTTGTATATTTAAAAATATGTATTTCATCTCTACATATCTATTGTATACACCTTTTAATAACGGTAAAGACAAAATTTATTAACGGTAAAGACACAACATTCCACCTCAGCCTTTGACATTGGTAGATGGTATTTCTTGGCACTCAGTAAATGATAGTGTTCTGCATGCATACACCATGCCCAGTTCATTAAAAAGCAAAGTAATTATGTTCACCAAGTTTTTAGGACATCGGTAAAGACATGGAATTGTTACGACATTTCACAGGTATGGTCCTTACCTTGGTTTTAGTTTCATTCTCATGGCTTCTGCTTAGCTGGCGTTGACAATATGGCTGACAACATCCTGGTACTTCTCCCACACCAGCCACCTGGTGTATTTACTGTGAATTTTTTGGTGTATTTCTCATGTGATAACGGTAAAGACACACTAACTGATATGAAAGGTACATCAGTAAAACTGTTTGCAGTTGCAATTCTTTTGCATTTTTCTCAAAGACAACTTGAGTGAAAATACTATTGAAACAAATCTAAACAACACATTCTAAATAGAGACAAACAAATAAATCATAACCCGACTTTTCATTCCTATAAACTGTGACACTAGATTCTGGACATCTAACGGAGTGGACAAATTCAACATAAACTGGCTCTCAATGTATTTGTGTCTCAAATAGATTTCTCTTAAAATTGGTGCCAAATGTAGTATAATATGTGGCAAACAAAGCAGTAGTAATTATTTTTTATAACTTTGTAACACATAAAGGGAAAGTCCAGGGCCATATCTTTACCGTTATTTGCTGAATTATGTGAAAATGACCCATTAAAACACCTTTTAAACCTATTTAACTATAATTCAAGTTTACTGCTTATCTCTTATGTTTGCCCCCAAATAAGTGGAAAACCCTACCTGCATATATAAATATAATTCACCCCAAAAAATATGAATTGACCCATACATGTTCCAAATCGAACCTGTCAATTGCCAAAAACAAACACTTTAACGAGCAACTGGTCACCTTTTAGCAATATGTAGGTTGAAAGAAAAAGTGCTTCCAATATTTTTTTTCCTTGAGTTATTGTATGCCAAGAAGATTACAACATACTACATACTCAATTTGAAACTATTGTCTGTGAGTGCTGCTTTTGTGTCAAATTAACTGAATGTTGCAGTTGAAGCCTGTGTCACTCTCTTGGCAGTGATACAATGCCACATTATCACAAGCACTTAAGTGCTAAATGATGCTTTTAAATGGCTCCTCTGGCAGACGAAAGATAAATACGTTCAAAGAGGGTTCTGTGATCAGACAAAATATTTGGATAAGCTCTATAATTTCAAGGATGCGTTTTCTGTTAGTTGTTCTTTTGTGCTTTTGTTTGCTTCTCGAGTGCTTTTGAAACATATTAAATCTCATGAATGGGAGGCAGGATTTTTTTGTTGTGAATACATGTTATTTAGACTGAAATGTCAAACAATATACACAATTTCCCAAGGATAATTTTCTGAATGTGATCTTGAGTAATATAATTTTCACCAGCAAACAATAGCAATTTAGTTCTTCCGTTAGAATTAGTGTACCCTATGGCTACCTGGAATTGATCTACCCAAGTCTCCTAACCTAATCAACCATTTATAGGTTGAGAGATGTTGGCGAGGGTTTACGGCAGGCTGTGTTTTTGCGATTGGATGACAAGGTAACCAAGGAAACTGCTGCACTTTAAGCCTTTACAATTGGTTAAAACTGGTTTACCTCCAACAAAAGTTGGAGCTAGGTACGTTTAATGTAATCACTGAGGAGCAACAGACAGCTTTTGTACTACTCAGTACTCAGGCTTTGAAGCACGCGTTACAAGGCGTTTGAGCGAACAGGTTCTCTATGGAAATTTGGAACATAATTAAGGAAAAGATTTCAAAAGGTAGTCTCATAAATAATGCAAACTCTGTGTTAAATGTCCCTGACAGCGAATGCTGGCGCTGCAGAACGTGAATGTCCAGAAAGGCTGAGTTGGTCTATCTGGTCATCAGGTGCCTTCCTTGGAGTGCCATAAATTGACAGAAATTGGAGACAGCACAGAATAAATAAGAACGCTCAAATAAATAAGTCTTCCCAAAGTGCGCAGTCGTGACAAAAGTCTAATTGTTTGTCCACTGCTGGTACAGAAATTTGCTTGCATTTGTTTTCATGCTGTGCCGTGTCAAAACATGCCGATCTCTAAATTGTCTTACCCAATAAATTGTGTTACTCGATAAATCCAAAACTTTCAAATTGTTGAATAAATTAACACAACACCAAAACTGCAGTTTTTATCTGCTACTCAGTAAGCAACCACAGCAGATAGCTACGCAGCTCTGATTACATAAATTAGCAGTAGTGTGAAATATTGATTACACAAATTGATTTCTACCAAGACTCGCATAAAAACTGAGCTGCGACCATTCCTTACTGTATTTTCATGCATGCAAATCTGAGATAATTTGCTAGTATTATTTAAAAATCACCTTCTGAACTCAATAAAAGTGAGTGGGTCTGGCCTTGACATTATGATTTACAACGTCAAAACACTCAGGTGACCATCCATTCTCCAATCAAGGAAGAAAAATGGGGTGAGTTTATTGTGGATTCAGTTCATACTCTGTGGACTTGCAAGTCTAGATATTTTCTTGCACTTCTCTTACAGGCTTTGTAAGTGTTGCTCTGGCCCAAAGGTCTGTCATGGATGTGGCTGATGTCTCGGTCTCACATCTCTAGGACTGTGTCCCCTTTGATATTCCTTAACTCCGGGGCTTGCATATGTACAATGAGAGAAGTCAAGGTCACCCCCTCTCTCTCTCTCTCTCTCTAACTGACTAGAGCCTCATGAATATTATGATTAATCATAGTCTTTTGGCTCAAAATAATAACAAACCCATCATTGTCATGCAAGGGCCATAATTCAAGGCTAGCTTTGCAGGAGCTGTTTTAGTTTCCCTCCCCGACACCTCCCTAGATGCTTTATTCCAAACAACACACACAAACAAGGACACTTGTCCTGCCCTTAGGCAACACAAGATGTGAAATTTTAAAGGTGTCTCAATACAGCCTTTCCTTGTAATAGATGATATCGCTTCTTTCTGCTTGTATTCCTAACGCTTTGCCATAAAGTGTTCCCACTTGTTCTGTCAATGCAACAGCGTTTAGGATCATCTAGACTGCGTTCCGCTGAGAACATGGCAATTTGACACGTTCACTGCTTGTTACAGGCTCGGACTCGCAAGTGATGTCAATAATGACCTTTTATTGAAATGTGCTTTGTGTCAGGAAACTGTTTTAAAGATGACAAGGCACAGTGCGCAAATGATGTGTTTGGTCTTTTGGCTGAACAAAGAGCCTTACTTGCTTTTAGTAAATTCAAATCACTTCCCACTTTGTGTTTTTATATTTTTGGGAGTCACTTAGTGTTGATTTTTAGTCACTGTGTATTATTTTTGGGATGGATTCCTCTTTACTGTGGGTCACTTCCTATTGATTCTAAGCAGTTGCAGGTCATTAATCCTGTTGTTGTTTTTTTAATAACTCGCTCACTGTTGATTTGGGGGCAAATCCAGGCCCCTTTTTGTTCTTGCCTGGTGACTTTCCACTGTTTTTTGGGAAGAACTCGGCGCCACTTCCTGTTCATTTTCTATACGGTTGTCATTCGTAATGATATCGATGAAATTAAAAAGTTAGGGGCAATTTGTTAGATGAAAATGTCGCATTGTTTATACAGAATGAGCGGTTACTGACCATTTCAGGGTGAAACATAACGTCTCATCTGTGAGGCAGCTGTTTTCACCCGACAGCCACTTCATGGCTACATGGTATAAAGCAATGTTCTGAGCCTGCTGCTCCTCCCAAGTGATCATTTCCCGAGCAGCAACCCAATCCATCACTGCCAAGTTAGCACGATAGTCTCGGCTGACCACTTGAGGCTAACTCTCATTGTAGGTATTTAGCCAAGTGTGAACATGTCTCGTGGTCGTGACTCGGGTTTTCTCTGATACCACAACCACAGTTCCAATAATGTGTGGACATTATGTTAAGTATAAAAAAAAACGGATTTAATGATGTGTATGTATACATGGGTACTATACTGGGATGCCTTTAGTCCTTATCTGTCTCCCATTTGAACTGTGTGCCACATTATGAAGCATCAAATATGTCAACACGGAGCACAGATTAAGATGCTGAAACGCAAGCAAGAACGGGAAGTCATTCCACAAGTTTCAACAATTTAATGATTACTTGTAAAAAAAATGTTTATCACATTGAAGATTAACTTTCTTCCATTTTTAATGTATTAAAACAATCTTTGTATTCTGCTTGTATTTAAACCACAATGTTCCAACTTTGAATTGTGGTTGTACTTAGTTGCCATTTTCATGCCAACACTATGGTGAACAATGTGAAATATATGTTTAGCATAATAGTAAAACTTTAGATTTGCCTCTTTTGCAATACATTGGTCAGATAAAGGCATTTGGTTCCGTTTGGATATTCGATTGTGTTGGTTGGTCTCCTAGGTGGCCCGAAAAGAAATTGGAAAGAAAACAACAACTTTATCACAAATGTTGACCTTTAATTACAAAGCCTCTGCTGTGGTCGGCTTTTACCTAAGTTGACATTTATAAATACCACAACGTCCCCGTGAATTGCTTTCATTGAAGTCAATGTATTTGCGGCGAGCAAGATAGTATCAATTCATTTGTCAAATACTGTAACTAGTTGAAAACAGGCTTGTCGGGGCGTGTGCACATGGCGGCGGACTGCCCATCTGAACTACGCGTGTAGAGGACAAACCTATTAGCGGAGGGCTTCTCCTATCACTCACACAAGTGATGAAAAGTCGAGATAAAGATGGTACTTCACCCTGCTACCCTGTTTGTGTGCCCAGGACAAGAAATCGATATTTGCAGTTTCACAGACTGCTTTAGAGTCAGGCCAGCTCTCCACCTAAATGTTTGTCGGTTTTATTCAATGACACTTCAGCAATGTTGAAACAAATGTCCACCCGTACACTGACAGATGGAGACAGGACTGTGCGGGAAGAATCTTTACATATTGTCAAAGTCAAATATATTGCGTATATGATTCCAGCCATTTTGAATTAACACAAGAGAAAATATTGTTTCTTTGGTGGGCTCTTTTTTTTTAAATCTCTGCACATTTTAAATCCCTGGTTTATTTCTAGTAGAAATATTTCCTTCGTTTAAAATAAGATCCAATAACAAGAATTCCTAGAAAGTATTTTCCCCCATTGCGATATTTTTGTCTATTCATCATCGCACTGATGTCGGCATCCTTGGGGACATGCACCTTTTAGGAAATATATTTTTTTTGTTGACCATCCTGTACGCAGTAGGCCGAAAGGTTATCCAGAATGCAGTCATCTTCTTGTATAACATGCACCGCCAGGCGAGAGTGGAAACATTTCTTCCCCGAAACCTAATTTCCCCACTGTTGCTTTTCAGCAACAAATAGCAAACATGGCACACTCAGGTGACTATAACACTCTTTTTCTCGAATACAGGCAACTTACATTTCATGTCAGCATAGAAACAAAGGTTAACAGCAACAATTTACTATATTTTTAGAGCCGTTATTTAGAAAATGCATTTAACTCTTTCAGTGCCATTGATAATCATAGACAGTTAAACATCCAATCCATTTGACCGGAACAGACGTTCATTTGCTGCCAAACCGCATCGATTCAATTCAATTTCACAAGGACAACCATCTTCTCTTCACGACATTTGGACGCTTTTTATTTAGTATTTTTATACAATTTGCAGTTTAAAAAAAGCAAGAGAGAGAAAGCAGAAAATGGTGCCTGAGGCTGAGTCGAGCAGACAAGCACCAGCTTCACATCACTCACCTGGATTCACAAAGGACAGAAATAGCACTAAAAGCACCCACTCTCACTTTGTTACTGTTCCTTTCTGTTCCTTACAGCGCATACACTTTTTCGGGAAGCACATGGCTTCCCAAAGGGCAGTCCTTTAGCACATTACAGCCAGAGGTCATTCAAACTTGGGAGATGAAGGCATTCCCACCCTCCATAACCTATTATAAAGATTTAGAATAATTTGTGACTACTATAAAAGTATGTTTCAGGAGAGAAAGTGGCATTTGTAATAGGCAACCTTCCATTATCATTAGTGCCTCTGGAAAAGGGAGCTCCTCAGAAACCTTGCAAAATTATTTGACATGCAGTTTCTTTTAAGTTTTACCATTCTTTTGAACAATTTGTAATCAGGGTAATTGTGTCAATCTTATTGCTACGCCAACCTTAAATTAGCTATTATATTAATGACAAGGTGGCAGCGAGTGAACATTTACCCATGCCAGGTATTTGAATCAGTAACCGAAGCCAAAAAATGTCCCTGGTGTAACACGAAAAAAAATTCTTTGCCATGGAGCATTTGGATTCCAAATTTGTATTATTTCATTTTTTGTTTTGTTTTGTTGTTAATTTAATGACCCCTCTTTAAAAATTGTTATGTACATTATGACATTAAATCAGCTGTAAGCACTAACCTATGCATATAGCTATGTAGCGTATTCATCTGACCTTATATATGTATATCTGTATGTATATGTATACGTGTCTATATGGTGTGTGTGTATGTAAGTTTCTTCAAACTGTTATTATGTAGCTTGAAACAAGTATCTAAATTCTATTTAGAGGCTGTTTAAGAACTATCTTCTTAAGTCACCCACTGTGATGGAAATACTTTTTTTCGAGGGCAGAGCTGCTTTTTTGAGCCCTTTTTTCCAGAGGCTTCTTGACAGTCTGTTAGCACTGCAGCCAGTCCAATCTTGTGTTGTGACAGGGACAAGGAAGCTCCCTCAGCCAGCAGGGGTCTGATTGATTGGGTAGTTGAGAAGAGCAAATGTCCTTGACAAAAAGGCCAAAAAGGACAGCAGGCAGCGGATATTCTTCGCCCTCTTCCAAGAACTTTGCGTTTTGCTGAAGTAATCCTCCCTGTTGACATCAAAGAGCCGCAGCTGACGTGGGAACCAGCTCGCCTAGAAGTGCTTCTGTCAAAGTAGACAGATGAGAATGGTCCAGCTTTACAAAACAGGGCCTCCTGCTTTGACAGAGCCTTGACAAAAAGATTCATCGGAAAAGTAACAAAAATAAGAGGATTTGGAACTGCTTTATGGCAAACGCACACTGAGAAAATACCAGATGCACGTATTTATCTTTGATAGTTTTTTTTTTTCTTACACGCCTTTTATTGCACCAGTGTTTATTTTATTTGGAGGGGGGAAGAAATGCCCATGTTTGTGATGTAGTGTGCGCATGACGCTTAAAGATCTGTTTGTTCTTGTTAGTGCAGCTGCATAGCCGCCTTCATTATAAAGACATAACCGACAAGCAAATTCAGATGCAGCTCCCACTCCTCTCCCAATATGAAATTCTATCAGCCACTTTGCATTCATCCATTGAGGACCTTGTTAAATATTTGCAATGTGCCAAGTCACACAAAGCCGAGGGATAATAGCCATTACCATTGAGGTGCGCTCTTCTTTTAAATGTTAATTGCCATTCATCACACATTCTCATTTCATTCCTAGTAAAAAGATGTGCTGTGGGCTGCACTGAAAGCATCTAATTTATTTTCAGTGGTATTAAATATCCACACACTTGTAATTCATTCACATCTTCACTTCACTTATAATTTTGTATGAACAAAATGGGGGTGTTCGAGCCAATGTTTTCTTCTGAAGCTCTCCGAAATAATACAGATCATGATGGAAACATGTTCTTTAATAAAAAAACTAAAGAATGTTTCATAAATGTCACACGCAACTTTAATTAACACTTTTTCAGTATTGTACTACTTCCACAGATTTACAAGTTTAAATTATTCAAGATTACAAAGTTCACAAGATTCTGTTTTATTCTGTTCAGGGTTTCGTGGATTTGGAGCCTAGTGCAGCCAATGTGAACTCTGGAAGTCAGGTGAGCTACAGATCTATATAATGTATTTTTCCTTAATCCAGTCAAGTCAAAAGAAATACTAGGCAATACATGAAGTCAAAATTCTTTACACGCTTTTGTGTTGAATCTCATTTGACTGTGCAGAATTTTAAAAAGCACTCAAGCGGTGTTTTTGAACTGCATCATCTTCAACCTTAGTGTGAAACATTGTCACTGAATAATACCACCCTTGCCGAAGGGTGAACACAGCAGTGTCACCTTAAAGTCGGGAGCACACAAACCCAATGCCATTCTGAAATATGTGATCTTTACTAAACTTAAAAAAAAATGGGAAAAGAGCTATGATTAGACATACCACCTTGTGTATTGCAGTCAAAACTTTGGCTGATGCATATTAACAAGGTGCGCTCTGACTTCGCTTTAAAGCAGGTGAGAAGAGCAAGGTAAGGCTAATGAGGATCATTACAAAAATTCTACCATTTTGACTCCACTTGTCTTGACCATGACAGTATGATCTTTATGTATTTTTTTTAAAAACCCTTTCACGGCCATTGACGATGAAAGGCATCCAATAATGTGGCATTTTTCATCCTTCTCCTGTGAATTTAAATGAGTGCATCACTCATAGACATCTAGTTCGTTTGAACTGGACAAGCTGTATGCGAAGGAACATTGTTCATCAAGATTTTCAAGCTTTTGTACTGACATAAAGTCTTGAAATTAACTCACTGCCTCACTGTGAAGGCTTAACCTTTAGTTCCATTAACGAACAAATGTTCATTCGCCAATCCCTGTCCAATTGGATCGGACGTCTAGTAGCGCCTATGGCAGCTAAGGGTTTGACAAAGAAATCGCTAGAAAAAAGTCACAGGAGCCCCACACCATTTGTCCAAGAATGGAATTTTCTAATTTCAATTTAAAGCCCATTACTTGGACTTGATTTTCTTAAAATATACAGGTTAGTTGGTTTTGCAACTCAGTAAAAAGTCGTCAACGTAGGCTATTTTAAAGGAATAGAAAGTATCAGCGAGAGCCCAAATATGGATGCAGATTGGTCCATGTTATGATTAGGAATATGCTGCCTTGGACTTCGAAGGCTATTTTCAGTTAAAGGTTCAGTTTGACACAATGGACCTATACAATACGCGTGGATCCCAGGTCTTGGATATGCACTTATATAAGGAAATCCCATCTACAAAGAGAGGAGGTGAACGGCAGTTATTTAACAAGATGTCCCAGTCAGCAGAGTGGGGATTAAAATGCACAAGCGCTTATCTGGCATGAAGGCTTTGACTTTAGAAGCAAAGATTCTCACAAAAACTGGGTTGGAAAAGGTCATCTTTGTGAAGCTGTTGTTCTAACATGAACACAAGTATGCTTATTTGTACTTTTTACATAGATAGTGTTGTACTCATACTGATTTTATTATATTTTCTTTTATTTCCTTTTTTTGGGAAATTATATTATAATGCCTTGGCTGCTAGTGAGGAGGCGAGAGGTCCTCTCGTTTTTGACTAAGGGAGACATTCAAATTTGGTTTAGTTAGTGTTAGAACAACACTATCAAACACATTTCCATACACAAGTTCTAGTTTTAACCTAGTATTTTAAATTTAATGAGATTGACCTCTCATGTCCGCTTATTCGCTCCACTGTACATGGCACAGGCGGGTATAAAGACTTAGCTTTCCGAGCCTTTTCCAGTACTTTCGCTGTGCCATCAGCTTGACAGTCAAATTAACTGCTTCTTTACAACATGACAGTGACCTCAAGCATGCCGAATTGAGGACTAAAATTTTAGAAAGTCCTGACCTTGCGTATATTGAAAATGTACCCGCTGCACTGCGACTATGGAAGACAAATAGAAATATTTCTCTTAGTTTTAATGTCCATACACTATCATAACCATGTTTTAACGCAAATAAAACACCATATACTTGTGTGATGCATTTATCTAAGTAGACTTTGTTGCTTGCTTGGGTCCAAAAATATAACATTTTAAATCACATGGATTCCAAATAGTCTTACCGCAGCTGCTTTAAGACCCGGAACCGATTTTAAACTCCCAAATGCTTTTGTACTGCTTAACACTTTCCACTGACACATAGGGAGAGTTCAAGCAGAAAGGATTTGCCCCATTCCAGCATTCTACCTGTTGTAAATGATAGATCCAGAGAGAGGCAAGAAAACGGAATAATAATCTCTTTGACGAAAGACATGACAAGTGACTAGACATAGAAAAGAAACCACAGAAAATTGGATTTTCAAGAGGGTCTTGTCTTGGAAGAAATGACCATTCAGATAGCATTAGAGAGTCAGACTGGCTTTCATTAGGCAAGTCATTTGGCACCACTGAACCATGAAGATGGTTAAGTGATATTATGTTAACCTCCTGTTTTACATCGGGAGTAGAAATTAAATGCAATTAGGTGGTGATTGTACTTCCTCCACCATTTTCTACATATATGCAGATGGACTCAAGTCATTTGCTGACTTTCTATGCCATTGTTCTCATTTAAAGTCCCTCCATTTTTTCACCAATAATTGACAAAGATCGCAGACAGTACGGCTAGTTGGGGGGAAAAAATGAATTTCAAATGTGGACCCATCAAAAAGGACACAGTGTGTCTTCGTCCAAGGGCGGCCTCTAAGAGGCACTGTTGATAAATTTCTCTTTGCTGGTGGACATCGTGGCTTTTCGTGAACTTAATATTTTTTATTTTGAAGCATCCGTAAGTAGTGATGCCACTTTTGCTCTACCCAAGATGGGTCAGTTTCTCCTCCTGCTTTACTTTGAATGTGACCTCGCTGTCCTTCAAAAAGCGAGTGCCATGAAAAATTATAATTTTCAGAGCTTCTAGCAGTTTTCTCTCCCTGAATTTCTGTCCCACTGATGACGGTGATGATGAGAGCAGTCTGGAGAGGCAGATGGGCTGTCATTCTCTCTTGTACCTACTGCTAGTCTGACTACCAGCCATCTCCCCTAAAAGCATGATACCTGTGAATACTCTGAAGGGCCAGACCAGACGTTGCAAGCCCATAACACCTTGCTGTAAAGGTCAGGATTGTGTGGACTTGATGGATTCACAGCATGAACAGAGTTAGAGAAGAGTGTTACAGCAGCCGGACACATACCACCTGATGATTGTATTCACCCTCAATTCTCTGACTAATTATTTGTAATTATTCAACACAACAGGAGGTATCTGAGTAATAAATGGCTGCAGCGACAGCAAAATGGGGGTGAAGCCCAAAATGCGCTATCAAAGGTTAGACACTGCAAGGGGCTTATTAAAAATGGACAAACTAATCTCAACCAGATATACCCGGAGAATACAAAATTATCTAAACATACATACGTATATGCTATCAAGGGTTGTGATGTCCTCCCACATCGTCACATCTGACATGTTTGTTTGAAGCCAAGTCTTGCAATGACACTCAATAGAATTACAAGAGTAGAACTGTATTCTGTAACTAATGTGGGTGTTCAAAACAACATACAACTCAGCATGAAGCAGCAGAAATGCGTCATATAATAATAAAATCAGGTAAAAATAGGTCTTGGATTCCAGTGGCGTTGTGTGTCAATTACTGGGAAATGTTATGAATATAAATTGGGTGAAGCATGTATCAACTCCAGAACTATTTGGCTTTCCGAGGAGCAACATTAGCTCCCATTGACAGCGCTAGACGTCGAAAGGACAATAGGTCTATAACATTAAATGTATTTTTTTTTTTTTCGAGTCCAAGTAGTATAGACCTAACTGTAGTATAGACATGACTGTGAGCATCAGTGGGATATTAGTAACTGTGTTTAAAAGGTTTTGATCAATGTCTTTCTCTTTTAGAGTGAAATTAATTTAAAATGTCTACTGCATGCCCATCGGCTTTATTATTCAGTGTCTTATCTTGGTGACATCCCTTTTATTTATTATTTTAAAGATCATAGAAAGCAGATAGTTTATTAGCATCATAACTCGGGATTTTAAAAGTCACCCTTCTCAGGGCGACAATCAAGTTCATCTGGATTACCCGTTAAAGGATTGGAATATAAAACATCACATTATTTATGCTCGCCGGTGTTCACTGTTCACAATTAAGCTGTGGGTAAATGTCAACAACAGCAGAGCACACATCAGAATTTGAGCCATGCAGCTGGGCCAAGTCTACATGTGCATCATTTATCTTTCTGGTTCTCTAAAAGACTTTTCTATTATATATCTGGACAACCATGGCTAAGTGAGATAACTGCTCAGTACGTAACAGATGTAAATTGCACTTATCAAACAAGTACCAGAACCCACCCATGCAATCAGTGCTGCACTTAGTAATTTCTTCACTGAGAAGATGTGTTTTTATATCAAAAGCAAAAATCTAAACTAGAAGTAACCCAAGGCCGAGGCCGACTCTTTGATCTCTTGGCTTAATAAAGTTCATGCTCTTTCACTAGTCCACCATGTTCGTGTTAGGAATAATGCCCCGAGAGAGTGCTAAGTAATAGCACAGCAATATGTTGACTCTTTTAAGCAAATCCGGATCAGGGTAAACAACTTGGTATTGTGCTGAGACTCCCAAAGGACAGCCGAGACAGGCTACTTTTCAGCATGCAATATTTAAACAGATATGCTGGAAAACATGCTGTTTTCTAATCATGGTTTATTCCTTCATTGATATACAGTTTTGGATGATGTATAAGTAGACCCGCTGTGTACAGTTGTTATTGCTATCCTCAATTTAACGTTGGTATTTTCCCCCAGCAGTAGCCTTCCATGGTGATTCATATTTCCAGTGGTTATGTTCTTTGTTCTTTTTAAAGTTAGGGGTAATTCATCTTGCCCTCCCCCCTCCCTCCCTCACACACACACACACACACACACACACACACACACACAAACAAACACACACGCACACTTCAGAAGTTTTTAAGGGGTTAGGATTATGACTGTCTCCGTATAAATCAGTCAGCAATCATACCTCGCATAACAAGAAAAGGGTGCTGACTTCTACGTCATGTGTCCTTGCAGTCATGGAAAAAAACAATTTAAAAAATGACAACTTTTTAGAGGAAACGGCCACGATAGTAGGGCCCGAGGATGGGGATAAAAAAATTAAGAGGAGAGCAAGAACCATAGACTGACTTGAATGTGTTGTTTTGGCAGTAGATGCAAATGCTTATCCGATTCTTACCAAGGTACATCACGAGATTATGATATGATTAGAAATGCTTTGTTTAACTTTTTTCCCCGTTGTATTCAAATATTACCATTTCACCATATCCATTGGCGTTGGTGGTTAGCATGTCCGTCTTACAATGCAGGGGAAAAAAATCAGATTATATGTGGGGAGCTTTTCTTTGCAAAGCAAACCTCGTATGTAACTGAATTAGAGAAAAAATTTAATCTGAATAAAAATACATCATTATGAAAAAATGTAAGCTATTCCAATCATAGTAATGAAATAATCATCTAATGCAATTTTATTACTTGTGATGCAATAACGTATAAAAAATTTCTGTCCCAGTTGAAGTTAGCTTTGATACCATATTTGGGTGGCAGTACAGCTAGTGGCCATAAAGAGGATCTCAACTGCATGATGAAAGTACACCCAGGCGGCAAATCCAAAGGTCGTCCCCGACATAAGATATTAGCACCTGAATAAATCTTCTGATGTTGCTGTATCATTGCTACCTTGATCAATCTGGCAAGATCAATACATCAGTCTTCAGGCATGATATCAGGGGGACAGTAGCGTTGACACCTGATCATTAGCATTAGGTGAATGATTGGCTGACAAAAGCCTCGCTGGGGGCAATTGTACTCAGAGCAGTTGGGAGGTAAAGAGCATAAATATTGCAAAATGACCAATCAATAACGGAATTCTTGTCATTTCAAATAGCTGTTTGGTGACTTGCACGTTTGCTCCCTGAAAACTGATTGGCCGTGAAATTCACAAATTCACATTATCCCATGAACTTATTGGCTCCCTTTGACAGCCCTAGACGTCCAATGTGTTCAGTCTGGGAAAGGTCATGCAAGGAGAAACTGCAGGGGGATGCTTTGCTTTAAATCAAGGGTTCTCATGACGTCGATCGCAATATATTAGTCGATCGTCAAGGTACTAGTAATACAGTCTGTTGGTTACCTCTGGGCCTGAACAATGTCTCGTTTGTACCACGACGTCGCAAAGTGGCCAGTGCAATACTCACACTTCTTTAAGCACACATATTTGGCTCTTTTAACAATCACCAGGCCTACCAGGATCTTCTTATGTGTTGTGCCAACAGGGTTGCCAAATATAAATCGTTAAGTTTTACATTGATCTTGGACACTTCAAACGTGCCACATTTATGCTTAAATTCAGCGCCCTTTGATGGCGCAGGCGGCTCGGGAGCCTCGTGTTCGCCACCCCTGCCCTAGAGGAACTGAAATAACTCACTAATGTAGTAGTACACACATCTAGCATCAGTGCAGGCAGCGTGGCTTCCGTTCCCATTTAATGACGGTCGTGCTGCACCCTGTTCTGCTTGCCAAACAATTGCAGTATCCATCCATCCAATCAGCCCATTTTCTACACCATTTATCCTCTTCAATGTCGTGAGAGAACCTGGGTCTAGGTTTAATGGTCAGGAGCAGGGCACATATTAACAAATAGCAATTCACATTTTCACGTGTTTAGAGCATTCCAAGTCTGTACTAGTAGTAAACACTTGCATCGTCTTTGTTTTTTCCCCAATATAAAATCAATATAAAGTTCCCATATTCCTAAAAATCTGGCAGTATTTAGTTTCTTTTTCCCTTGAAGAAAGATTTTTTTTCAAAAATACACCATAGAGACTATATACCAATTGTTTCCCCCTTTTTGTTTATTAAAACAGTCTAATTTACGTCATTAAGACTTAAAAAAAAAGATAAAAGTAATGAATACACGAAACAGAATAGTTATGTCTTTCCTTTTTTAATTAAAAAAATACATTATTGACTCTTTCCTATACTTTACAAAATCAAACAAAACAATTAGGAAATATGAACAATATGTTACTTGAAGCAACATTGAAAAAAAGAAAAAAAAATTGAGGTCAAACATGTCTCTTGCTAATCGATTACTCAATTAACCATAGAAGCCCTAATTCACCTGCCATTGATGGCGTGAGACCTCCAATCCATTTTAACTAAGACTCCCAGTCAAAATAGTTTGGACATTTTGTGCCATTAATGGCAGGCACATAATTAAATATTCATATGGGTTGACCAACATAATATTCCTGTGAAGGAAACGACCCTACTAACTAATTGCAGAGTATATTTGTGAGCTTTGGGTGCTAAATTGCGAATTGACAAACTGCAAGGATGCCAACCTATTAAAGAATAAATGTGCACATTTTCCGAGCCGCCCTATTTTCGCAGATCTTAATGTAGTGTGTTATCACCTCATTTTTTTCCTCATTCCTATATGCAATAAAATTTTCATTTGCATTGTGTACAGGACATTGTCCCCAAATGACCATGATAGAAGCTATTAATTTGGTCATTTAGTAGCCATTATGCAAATGACCCCTGTTTATGTTGGCCTAAACGATGTAAACGTTGACCCCGGTTGGCATTCTAAAGGTGTAATTTTTGAATTATTTCTTGAAAGTTAATTTACCCATTTTATCCTATTTTATTTTGTTAGACACATGACAGACAAAAATAAACTGTAATCACATAACCCCAAAAAAAATTAATCAACAGCAGACTATCATGCCCCGTGAAATGTTACCCGCTCATCAGTATGAAAAGTAATTTGTGATGCATTATACATTTTATTCCACACACACACACAAACACATCAGCATTATTTTTCAAACTCACCTCAGCTCACCTAAACACAAAATTCAGTGGAACCAATGGCGAGTAGAGATTTAGCTCTAGTGACAGAAGAGCAGTGAAGCAAGCTCACGGTGAAGAGGTTTTGACAACCACACCATGCCAAAGGCGCTTCCTTCAATTGAATGAGGAGCTGTCAAAGACTGTGACCTTCAACACTGTTTTGGGATAAGGTGTCTTCCTGTCCCGTTTCTAAATCATGTTGCAAGAACCTTGCACATGCCTTACATAGCAGCCATCCACGTTACGCTGTAGATTACATTTACATTGGTTCCAAAGGCAGCATTTAAAAGCAAGGATAACAGGATGCATCACTTCAGGCAATGTTTTATGCTTTTGCCTCATCGCTTGGTGATTGATTTCAGGCTGGTACTTGACCAGCAGATAACCCAATGCTGGGTAAAAATGGATAATATTAGCTACACTGTGTTGCATAAGACGAGTGCTTCTGCTATTTTAGCACTCTGCCTTAACGAAAAAACAATGACAAAAATGTCAATGCTTACATTATATGACAGACTATTTTTAAAGAAGAATTCGTTTAGTCACCTTCCATAGTCAAAATAGATTCTATGTCTAACGCCCTCAAACAAGTACTCAATAGCCAGTCTTCCTTCTATAAAATAATTGGACATCTGTCTTTCTCAAGGCGATGAGTTCATAGCAGGGCAGAAGGGGACGGACAACCATTCACGCTCACGCTCGA
Source organism: Stigmatopora argus (assembly GCF_051989625.1). NCBI lineage: Eukaryota > Metazoa > Chordata > Actinopteri > Syngnathiformes > Syngnathidae > Stigmatopora > Stigmatopora argus. The sequence goes on from NC_135399.1 coordinate 13,056,141, forward strand.
ATCTAAGGGCAATTTAAAGTGTCCAACCAGCCTACCAAGCATGTTTTTGGGATGTGGGAGGAAATTGTAGTAACCAGAGAAAACTGATCATAGCCAGGATTCAAACTAGATTGGAAATCTCTTGCAGTCATTGACACTGAATGAGTTAATGATAAGGGTTAAACCTGTATTTTGACATTTCTACCACAGCTGTAACCCGTAGCATGTTAATACTCCGAAAACGGCTTGATTTTACACATAAAATATATATGTTAGGACCAATTGCCCAGAAGGGATTTATGATGCAGGCTGTTCTCCAGCTGGCACAGGAGCAAAGTCTGTTGTTCTGAAGGCTGCGGGGCAGGTGAGCTTATGTCAGAGTTGAGGATGGGTTGGGCCCATGATGCGAGTGGCATGTTGTTGGTGCAGCTGATGAGGATGGGAAAGGGGGCGGAATTATCTCCAAGGCTAAAAGCTCACAGGAGGTGAGTTAAATTTAAAATAAAGTCAATATTTCGGTCCCATTTTTGTCAGTATACTAGCAAACAGACAATGGTGGATCATGATATTCTCAGCTATTCACTATGCTTATTTTATAGTATGTGAATATGAACATGCATTCATTCAAATATCACGCTACACTGCACTTCTCTCATCCACGCTTCAGCACATTTGCGTTGCTATTCTAATACAACATTACATTACTCCAATCTTCCCAGCTTTTATAATTGTTTGGAGTCATCCTCTTTCTGTTGGGTCAGGTTATGGTTAGCAGGCACTTGCCAGTAGGAGAATGAAGACATTTCATTTTGATGCTCTGCAGTGGGAATAATTGTTTTTAAAAATGCTTGAATCAATGTATATGATACATTGCTATGAGTAGCGTTCTAAAATCGCAACGAAAGCATTTACCCTGGGGAGACTATTTTTGGAGAGGCTACACCAAGTAACCATTTTTTAATTATTCATTAATCAATATTGCACAAATACAATTTTTTTGGCTCCCGATACCAATTCAGACACCCCGGCTGTGCGGAATCGGATGATTTGTGTGCGTGTGCGTCTGCGTGTGCATGTGCGTGTGTGTGTATGTATAAAGAGTGTGGCAATGTCCAAAGGTTCTGCATTACTCCCTTTGTGGTTCAGCGTTTACTGAATTGTTGCTAAGACAAAGACAAACTATTTAAATTAGTTGTGAATACAAAACCTTTCACGCTTGCACCTGAAACAATAACGGTGTTTTGTGGGACACTTTGCGTCTATGCAGGCATTGAGGAATCTTTCTCAGGCAGAACGATATATCACAGAAAAGTAATGGGAAACTAAATCCACAAAGTTCAACGTGAAAATAAAGGTTTAGTTCGGCCTATAAATAATCCTTTATTTATGGTTAGACTGTTTGTCTAGAAATTCTGAACCGTTACATCCAAATAAGTTGTTTCATTTAATGTGCAAAATTAAAGTAACGATGACGGTTATTTCTGGATATCAATACCTGTTATACTGACTGGAAAATGCGCCAAAATTAATAGGAATTTACCTAGACAACAGAAATTGATACAAATTGTAAATTATACTGTACAAGTATTTACTCATGGGAGAGAGAAGGAGCATCACCATGTCATGTCACCAGAAATTGCATCTTTTAGTTATAATATTTTCCCCTGCTTCAGATATGCTCTCAGTTATTTGCAACGGAACAGAACCTGGTAAGAAAAAGGTGACAAAAGCAAAGTTAATATCACAATAATAATGCATTCTAGCAAATGCCCAATCTGTATGAAGGTTGTACTATTTGCCTCCGTTTTGCTTTTCCGCAGTGACCTTCACTTTAAAATCCGATTCATGTTTTTTTGCGAAGTTGATTATTGGATGCCCTTTGACAGAAGCCAACTTTTTAAAAATTCAACATTAGATCAATATTAGGGGGCCCCCTGACGTTTTGACTTTACACAGAAGAAAAAAAAACATGGAATCAACAGCATTAAAAAAAGAAAGAAAAGACTGCATTCTAATTACCCACACCTAAATCAAGGCACAATTGCTTTAGAACTTCAGACCATTATTAATAAGCCTGTGACATGGCCTCATATGTACAATAATACATATGGCTGTTTTTGTCTCACTGCAGTAACACTTTGGGCGAATACATTTGAAAGAAAAAGGAAAAACTCCTGTCAGTCTTCAGGCAATGTGAGGTGAAGATGCCATTTATGGCATGTCCTGTAGTGATGTGTTGAGCAGATTTTATGATCCTCTGCAGGGACTGTTTGTCTGCTGCTGAGCTCCTATCAAACCATGCCAGGATGCCATGAATAAGGACGCTCTCAATGGAGCAGAAGTAGAATGACCCCAGGAGCAAATGGGTTGGATTTATCTTTCTACATTCTCAGGAGGTACAGATTGTGCTAGGCCTGTTTTTACCAGTGGGGTGTTTTTTAAGCCCATCTAAGACCCTTGTAAATTGTAATGGGACACCATGGCTTACCTTTCCCATTTGTTGACAATGGTAAATTTAACAATTATATGAAAACTATGATTGTGGAATTATGAAAAAGTCTCAAAGTTATCTAGAAATCTTTTCCCGCAAAATTTCATTGAAAGAAGATGGATGACCAAAATCTGTGGCCTGTGGGTGAAGTAATTGTGTAGTAGACATTCAATTAATTTGAATTAGGAGGCAAACAGTGTATGAACATTCCCAACCCGCTTAGTTCAAGCCCATTAGACGCCTAAAAACAGTTTTTGCGATATTTTGTTTGATTAGATTTTTATTTGCCAGGTTTTAATTGCAAAATGTTGGTTTTGCACATGACTGGGGATAACACCTGGTGCACCTGAGATGCCACCAGAGCCCAAGTACCTTGTGCATTCCATATTTTGCCATACACACCTTCTGTGCAGGGTATTCTTTTATAGTTCTGCTGTCTGCAAAAAATGTCAAAAACATTCTAATATTTCGCCATTCATGCGCTGATGGCACTTTTTGTGCTGGAATAAGAGCCCACAGATTACTGCACGACAGTGTTGCCCTACTGGAACGATCGTTTCCAGCTCAATCACACTTTAAAACTCACCTAGTTCCAGAAAAATCAGTACAAGATTAAATTTTTTCAAAAGTAGCTAAAATGCCCTGTTATTTCTTTCCTATCCAAAGTCTTTGAAAATATCCCAATTGGGCCTAAGCCTGCCAAATGTGGCAACAGTGCTACACTAGTGTGCCCGCGCATTTCATACAATGAGTCTGATTTGGAGGTCGCCATCTTGAACCTTCTTGTAATTCCCAAGGTGATCAACTTTCCAGTTTCTCTTCTTCAACGACGCCTCATGCACAGTGAGCCGTGCCATCAGTTCTTGAGTGCCATGGGCACACTGGGCAGATGGTGCCTCTTAATTGAAACCCAGCAGTTGAGTGGCAAAAGAACGCACTCGGCCAGAATGGTCATTTGTCATTAGTGTCTTTTAACATTGTATTACGCCATCACAAGATACAATATTTATGGCTGACTTCATCCTTCATTGGACACGCGCAAATCTCCCAAATTGAATACTTTATCATTGACTGATAGCAATGGGATTCATTGTACTCATTGAAGTATTATCAGTGAGGGGGGTCTGTAGTTGGCAAAAATGTGACTTTGATGCATATAGCAGCTTGCTGACTTGAAGAGACACGGTGCTGGGGGCCATCTAAAATCATCGAACCTTGCTCTTTGCGCTCATGTGCAAAGGCATGGCAAATCCTCAGTCCACTTCACAGGCTTGGGTAGCTTTTTCTTTCCTTTGGGCTGTGTTCTTACATATCCAGAGAATGAATACACATGAGGTCCTACAGGAGTTGAAACAGCTCTATAATGAAAGGTCTCATTAGGAAGTGGATCCTTGGACTTTCATCTGCCATTAGAGCACGCTAACCAAATTCATGCTCCCAAAAGCTGAACTAAGCCACTGAACCACACCGTATCCAATCTCAGCGAGCAGATATGTTACCTCCCAAGTCATTTCAGCACTTTCATTGAGATGAAAGCGCCGGTTCTACAGTTAAAATAAAGTGGTGTATGGTTGTCCGCAAATTCCCTTCTGCGCTCTGTGGATTCAAGAAAGTTTAGCATCACGCATGTATTTGTGCGTCCGCATTCAATGCTTTCTTTTGATCCTTCTGTGTCAACACCTGCGGTCATTTCACCCTCCCGCAGCGTGATCATTTGCTGTAAACACAATTTTAGACCTACCCTTTGCATTTCTAATGAGTTGACTGGACCATAATTTTACTCACGGGGATCCTTTTGAAAATGTGCTTGTTAAAAACGGGCTGCCTGAAGACTGAATAAAGACACGAGTTGTTTCATTCATATAGTACCAATAACCTTGCCAAATCTGGGCCTTTTTTTTCTCCCTTGCAATTTAAAGTCAAAGGTTTGTGTAATAAAAAAAACTGTCATGGCTGATAATTGGTAAGTGGAAACTTGTTTAATTTAAGATTAAAGCCTCATTGTGTAGTCAAAAGCAGGTTAGGGTGAGCAAATGAGTCCGTAAGAGAGCCTTAAAATGGAAAAGTGAGCCGTAGTTTTTTTACAATGTCTTCTTTGGTTAGGAGTTTGTGCTTAAATGGATATAACATTATATCGTATGTCTGGTGTGTTGCATTGCTCATCTTATGGACACCACGCACTTTTCTATCATGAGTGGGATCTCTATATTAACCTTTTAACTGTGCGATTCATTTAAAGTACAGCACACGCCATTAGCACAGTAAGTTGACACTTACATTTTTTGGGGGTTGTTTGCTCCATGCGTTAGATCATATTTAAATTCCTTAGCTGCCCTTGACAATGCATTTAGACTTTATTCAATAGTATCTGGTCGATTTAAATTACTGAGCTGTGACCTGTGTTTACTTTAGATATGAAAAAGAAGAAAAAAAAGAAAGAAACAAATATCAACCGGTGCGCTGGAGTCAACACAAATGCATTCTTTTAAACATGGGGTGCAGAAAACAACAAGAAATACAATATTTAGTGGCTTTTATGCAAATTTGACATTTCCCTTGGCTGTACATAGCCGGCTTTCTGTTGACCATTGATACCTGAGCGCGTTAGTGCTGAGGCAGCAGCGTCCTCTGTTGCATTACGGTGTCATTATATTTGTTTTCAGCACATTAATACCTGTCAAATAGAAGCCACACACGGGCAGGTCCAGAAAGTTGAGCTGATTGTGTACCCAATGTATTGAAGGCGTGTGCCAAATACATCAGGGTGAAGGCCTATCTTGCGGCTGCACCTTTACCACTGAATTGTAATGAGTAGAAAGCAATTTTTTTTCCTTCCAGCTCTCCGCCATCAAAAAATGAGACACGTGGGCAAACATTCTGAAAATACAAATATGCCAGTCCATGCATTAATGCAGTGATTAAAAAAAGTGGGGGAAAAATCAACTTTTATGACATATGACAAGGCCAAATGGATGGATCTATAAAACTAGGTGACAATTCTTTATTTTATATGTACTTGCTTTTTTTAACAGCCAACATTTTAAGAGCTAATGTACTATCTGCTACATCTGCACTCCAATTGTACTTATTTTGTATTACATCTGGTCCATAAATTAGCTTTTCACAAGTAGTAGAACCATTTATTTGTTTACTAATTAAATAATATTTTTTGTTAGGAAACAGCATCTACATTTTGTATTTTGTGCCTGGCTTCAATTGCTATTTGCTGCAATGTATATTTACAAAAAACATTGTTATCCAACTCTAAAATTCTCAGTTTGGTAAATACATGTTAGGTTTGTCATTATAGTTTAACTCATTCACTGCCATTGATGGCGATAGTCTTTCAATCTAATTCGACGTTGGGGCCGGCAGTGACCAAATTCTATCAAAAAGAGCTGCACTGAGGCAATTAAACACACCCATTCAATAGATGAATCTTTTTGAACAAGATAATCAGCTGCTTCTCATTGGACCCTCTAATCCATCCACATCTTCCACTTCTATTTTCTCCTTTATTTAATTCCATCATAAGTGGCCCAAAATGAGCAGTTCTTAACCTCCAATGCTTTTACTTTTGTTCAGCCCTGATATTTTTGTGTCAGAAAGAGAATCTTATTCATCCATAGAATTCCTCAACGGCTTTACCATTCATCCTCAAAATACATTGGAAAGATCCATTGTATTGGAGAAAACCTAATGCCATAATGTATTTCTTTTAAAAAAAGAGCTTGAAGGTCACTAGCATTTCATGTGTTCGGGCTCACTTTTTGGGCCTCAACAACAAAAGACCCTGTGTTTGAGTTAGATTGTGTCAGACACATGTAGAATGCCATCCACTCCTTGAGTCCTTCAGGTTTTTATGTGCCAGATGCGTCTGTATGCTTTTATTTTCACTTGATATTCAGCCATGGCATGTATCCTGAGCCGTGCTTCCCTCTGTGTGACTGTAAATAAGCCCAGCATCTTCTGGGGATTGCCACATAAAACACTGTGTGGCAGCGAGACCTCCCGTGCCCGCTGCCAGAGGCGAAGCTGAAACATGCTGACCACTAGAGTCACATGGCATTTTTATCAGACATCAACATATATCACAATATAAATATTAATATAGATAAACATATGAATAGATTAACAAATTGGTAAAGCCATTTTGAAAGAGGACAGGTAAAGTAAAAAGTACAAGCAGTGTTGGGGATCCCAGTATTAGGACAAATCTCCAATGATCGATGTATTGGCAGTTTTAATGTATCAGAACGCATCTGGTTGCATTTAGTGCACAATACAAAATATGCACTCACGGACCCGTTATAAAAAATATATATATACATATATATATAAATATTTACTGGGTCGTTTTAATTTCACACTTGATGGGTATGCAAGCACTTTAGAGAGCCAACTATTTGTATATTTGCATGTAAGCCATTAAAAAGTCAATTTTCCACAATGCATCCTTTATAAAGACATAAAACTGTTGCTATAACAAGATGAATCTATTCAGGCGATCAATTGATTTTCGTCACCTTTCTTTTTCTAACCTAACATGTTTTCCCATAGGACAACTCCTCCCTTTGTTTTTAAGCAGGCTACAATTTCACCACCGCTGAGATTTATTGATAACATACTTGTAGCTGTTGCGCAAGGCCACTGTCAAGTGTTGACCAGCTCATCTTAAGCCACTTGTTTTGCAAACCTTATACCTCGGTTATATTTTTAACCTTTGGAATTCTGAACTGGTATCAGAAGCTGCCGTTAGAAAGATTTAATTCATGTTTAAGTGGAACTTCTCTTGCAGTCACAGAGCCTTGTGATGTGACCTGCATGACTAATGCCATCTTATAGGAAATAGCGAAGATTAGGGGTCTCGCCTCCCTCTCTGTAATGTACATATTCCATCGTGCCATTTTGGGGAAAAAAGGCTGTTAACACCGCAGATATATAATCTGCATAAAAATATTAATTACAAAAATGATCGAGAGTGGGCAGATTAACACTTCCCTCTTCTAACATCCCACCCAATGGGTTGAATGTCTCGTGCCATCATTGGCAGGCATTGAGTTAAAAAAAATACAATGAACAAAAAACAAGAAAATAAATACCAATATATAAATCAGTCAGTATTACATTTTATTCCTTTTTACTTTGAGTTCAGTACCCTTTAATAATTTTTTTCATCGATTAGTTTTCTTTTGGCCAATGAGCATCCTCCTACCAATTAATTTGTCACGAGTTGATGTAACGTTCATTAATTCATTCGCTGCCATCCCTTGCAATTTCAACAGATTGGATGTTCATCTCTCTCAATGGCAGCTATTGAGTCAAAGTTAGATTTATTGTTTCTTTTTTCATCAACACCACTCATTCTTGCCAGGGTCTGCGAGGTGCAGACTCAGGACAAAGGCAGAACATACCCTAAATTAGTCGCCAGTCAGTCATTTAAATAAATGTATAAATTCAGATTTTTTTTCAAGCCAATTCTGATCCTCTGAAAATAATGGCTTTGTCGGGCCCGATTTTCAATCACGTGACGGGATCCGAGACATCCGTAATAAGTGAGTTAGGGTTTTTTAGAAAGAAATCATATGGATGACCACAGCAAGTTGCAACTTGCGCCACTGAAGGGGAAGTAATGACCACACTACCTTCTCATGAATTATTCAGCACACTCTTCTTATTTTAGCCTGACTTCGTGCGCTGCGTTTACTTGCGTCGGTTTAAGGTGTTCATTTATTTATCTTTTTTTTTTCTTTTAGTTGACATCTGTATCACGGCTGATAAGTCAGCGCATGCGAGCTGATCGAGAAGCAAGACAAGCATTGAGCGCGGAGCATCAGTAGCGGCAGTGGCAGCAGCATCAGCAACAGCGCTCTGGTCACAAGGAGCAGCAGCAAGACTATCAGACAGAGCGCAGGCGGCAACGGCGGCAGCAGCAGCAGCAAACTCTTCTCCGTTTCTCTTCTTTCTGGAGTTGTTTCTTGCCCAGAGCGCGGACGTCAGAGGAGGAGGCAATCTGGGGCTTTGATAGCTGCTCTAAAGAATAAAAACAAACCAACAAACGCAGACCTGGCTGCCCACATGCCTATCGAATTTGTTTGCAAAATCAAGTTTGCAGAGGAGGATGAGAAGCAGAAAAACAAGCAGGATGGGGACAAGGAGAGTTTGATTGAGGAGAGCTGCGCACCTCCGGCCAAGGACTTGGCTGGGTTTGCAAACTCCTGCTCCCTGCATGGGATTAATCACATCTTTGTCTCTGGACGACTCGGCATCCGGCAGACTCTGTGGGCGCTCGCCTTCCTCACTTCTCTTGCCCTCTTTGTGTACCAAGCGGCAAAGTGCGCCATCTCCTACCTGGAGCATCCGCACGTCACGGCTTTGAATGAAGAGGCCACGCCGGAGATGGTTTTCCCGGCTGTCACCATCTGCAACATCAACCGCTTTCGCTTCTCCGCGCTGACCGACGCCGACATCTACCATCTGGCTAACTTGACGGGACTGCCCCCCAAAAACAGGGACGGGCACAAGCCCACCGATCTGATGTACCCTGCCCCTGACATGCAGGACATCTTCAACAGGACGGGACATCAGCTGGACGAGATGCTCATGAGCTGCAACTTCAGTGGACAGAACTGCTCGGCGGAGGACTTCACTGTGGTGAGTAGGAAACTTTTCAAACTTTTTCCCTTGTTTGCACACCTGCTGGAACTCCCGAGAGTTTAGGTTCTGACAGTCTCATATTGTGGGTACAAAATGGGTTGGCGCAGATGAAAAAATATTTGAAGTTATGACTTGTGTGCGTAGTGTTGGGGTCCCCCGCACGCATTTGGGCTCCTAAAACGGTTAATATTTATCTGCAGGGTGCCAATGGGCCCTATAATATGTTGCTTCATAAGCAAGTCGTGACTCCAACAGCATCCGTAACTAAGTTCAATGCAGCAACAGTGTGTTTTAGTTCATTCCTTCGCAACGATGACAAATATCAGAAACTGCGATCAAAAGATTAAAAAGAAAAAAGATTTCCCCGGTAAACCTTTCTCTGATGCCGCTTCCGACTCGTTGCGCGCAGACTGCACGGCAGAGAAAACCCGTCGTCAAAAATAGCCTCGTCTCGCGGTTGCTTCTCTCTCTTCTTCCTCCTCAACTGTGTGCTTCAATCGCACTGCTGTTGAGTTTAAATATTTAAAGACAGATATACATGATTTTTGCATTAGCCAGAATGACTGAAAGGGATGAAACAATTCCCATTTGAATGGATGGCAGAGAGTGTTTGTGCATTAAGAGATAAACAGAGAGAGTTTCTTGTTCTTTTTGACACGAGTTACCAAATGTAGTATCCTCAAAGTAGATCTGGAATGTGCTCTTGCTTTGGTGTTGATAAAGCGTCTTCATGTTAAACATTGATGTGGCAAAGGTATTACATTACCTTTTAATCTATTTTCTGAAGGACTCACAAATAATTGATCATTTTTCATTGTCTTACTCCAATGTATGCGTGTCACAAATGAGCATATACTAATGTCACAGGCTATTGAACCAATCCATTACAAGGGAGGAAAATCAGTTCACTTTGAATATATTGCTTTAAAATTTGATATCACGCCATGAGCATTATCCCGCCGACTTGAATTTCAGGGACAAATGTGTCATGTTGTAAATGTCAGTCACATATCAGTCAATGAAGCGTCCATTAGCACTTTTTGGACTCTGGGTGACTTCATAGGCTCCCTAAGCTGCTTGTTCCTCTCTGTCAGCCTTGTGATCGAGTGTATCTGCATTTTCAGAGTCTGTCACTTAGATTTGTTACAGGCTACTTGCTGCCTCCACGCCTGACAAATCACTTACCCCGAGATCGGACTTGGGAACACGGCTGAAGTGTTGAGGCAGCATGGTCAGGGAATTGGACCGGAACATGTTTGCCAGTCTGGGTGTTTTGTAAGAAAAACAACAAAACAAAAACAGCAAATAACACTCCGAGCTTGGAAAATACAAGGAAGTCATTATAAGGAGTGTTGCATTAATCATTTGCAAACATGAACAATCCTGACACACCTCAATCATTTTTGCTGCCTTCGTGAGGAACCACTTCATGGATTACCTTGTTTAAATGCGTTTTCTCCTACTGATCATTATTAGGGCATCGGATGTCTTGATTATATTTACTATAACTACACAGATAAGTTGCTATGAGGGCACATTTCATGACCAAACAAAATGATATTAAATGGAATTTTAGGTTGTTGGTCCATAAAATCTGGAAAGCCTTGTGATAGAGAAGTTATTCAGTATCCTAGTTTTTCAAATCAAATTAAATATGAAAATGTTCATCTGAGAGTCATTTTAAAAATAAGGATGTTATTATGGGCCTTACATTAACAATATTAAAAACCTAGAGTCTAAAGTCTCATCATACCTATTTAAAATATGTTTACTTTTCGTAGTTTAATTTTTTGGCTAGGCAAAAGCCTTGTGGCCCGCCATGCTTATAAATATTAATTGTATGCCATTGCCTCCCAGTCCAAAAGGATTGGACACCTATTGCTATCAATGGCACAGAAACATGATGATTCAATGCCACCCATCCCAGCTAAAATAGATGTATCATCTATTACTTTCATTGGCTGTTAAGCAGTCTCGCACATGCTATTGTTAGGCTCAATCCATTTAAAACAAATTAATCTGCAAACATAAGCAAAAATGGGCAAATTTGTCATTTTCCCACCCAATTCTATCATTTAGAACAGATTATAACATCATGTTCCTTTTAATTACAGATTACCATGTTGGGTTAATATAATAAGATAAAGCAAATTCAACAAGCCGTGAACAAATAAATTACTTTTTCTTCCAGCCTTCATTGTAAATGTTTTGTGCGGAACTGTCAGAACGATGAGCTGCAAACCCTTTGGCTTCGGTTTTTTTCTTTTTTCTTTTTCTGGACAGCGCTCTTGATTGGTTTGCTTTGACTCCTAGTTGTGTTTGCTGATGCATTATTAGATTTTGCTCTCAGCAAGGACAGATCCCTTCTGCATATATTCATGGCCCTAACTAAACAGCTAAGAGGTAGCTTGTGAGATAATCTATTGAAATCTGTCTTCATATTTGTGCTGTTCTCTCTCTTTTTGTCTGTGAAGTCAACCAGAGGAGCACATTTTCATTCTCTTAGTGTAGTGTTGTTGTTGTTGTTCATATACTCTAAGTAGTATGTTTAATAGTGTAGACACATTTCTTCTCACAGTTTTGGGAACCTTACTTCAAGTGAGAGTTTCTCACAATAACTTAGCTTTGTACATGTGTAGAACTGAAGAAAACACATTTTTCTCCCATCATGTTTTCATCGTTGGTCTTTTTTCTAAATTGCGCAAGTATACTTCTTAGAAGCAAAGGGAATTAATCTAACTCCAGAGCAAAACATTCAATGATTTTAAGAGGTTTGGGCATTGTTTGTTTTTTTCACCACTGACTAACTACTGCGTGCTTTTTAAAGCAATCACAAATCTTAAACTTGTAAAAAAAACTGACATGAATACTTTATACTCATTATCTCACATTGCTTCGTTTTTATTTAGGTATTCACTAATGACTGGTTGGATCTGTTTGGCGTATAATATTACATAGGTATTGCACAGATATTACATATTTTTCTTAAGAATGCATGCACAGAATAGTGTAAGAGTGAAAAGCTTATCCCTGGTGGGTTGAATGCATCCACAATACAACACAACACAACACACATACACACACACATCCACACTAATGTGTTTTGTGGAGAAGGATGATGGTGGCAGCGTGAAAGTGACTGGCTGTCCGGACTGGCTCAGTCCCCAACAGCCTGTCAATTAGGCGTCTACAGTTGCACTGCTGTGTGCGGGTTTGTGTGTCCCTGCAGCTTAATATGTAACATCATGTGAGTCACACGCCAACACCGGGGGCGACAGTAATATACTATCCAAGATATAAAAAAATAAAATAAAATGTCACATACGCGCTGTGTTTACAGGTTTCTTTCCATATTTTCATCATCCGTTTTCTATTACACGCAAATTGGCATAATTTTTGTGATGAAATTCCAAGCACGTTAGAATGTCTCAATCTTTTACAAAGGATGCAAACAATGCTGTCAGGGAAATAAATGAAAATGTTCCTATATGGACCATGTGACCGTCCTTAATGCAACCTTGTGTGCTTTGGTTTTTGCATAATGCAGCTCATTAAATAGCAATACTCACGAGGTAGCATGGCACTAAGTAGACCAGCGACATTCACCAAGGCCACAAAGGCCTATTTTGGTTGTTACAAAAGGAAGAGAAATTGGCCCTCTGCATATTTCAATTCTTAGAGCAACAATTTTTCACATGGAGTGGAATTTTACTAGGTTAACTAATAGATGTGTCGATTCGGATTGATGTACTATATATTTAGATGGCTAGAAAGTAAAAGAACAAATCTCGCCAATGGACAAAAGAGCCACATGATTGGACTTCTATCATCGTCAATGTCAATGAAAGAGCTAAAAGTGGCCAGTTCAAATGGAATGGACTTTTATTGCCGTTAATGGCAGCCACAAACAAAAGCAATCGTCTATTTCCTTTGTGTAATAAATGAACCAAACCAACTCAAAGCAGGACTGCTGCGTCTGCACTTCCTCCTGCTGCTCCGTCGTATCACGCAAAGATGAATTACCACTCCCGCTGATGTGCATCTCCCCTGTCTTATCAGATGAAGACCACCTGTGATAGGATCACACCGATATGCAAACACTTCATATTTGGGCCGCCTCGCCTTTTTCAATGGCAACCTGAGATGATTTTGAAAGCCTCTCAGCCTTCCTCGACTTGTACATTTAGTCGGCTGAGGACGGTGTGGGGTTTCCCCCGCTGTGGCACGGCTAAACACGACCACACCTCACCACCGGAGCGACCCCCTCTCTTATAACCCTTGGGAGTCTTTTAGTCACACAGACATTTGTCTCGTTCTGACAAGTCATACGGCAGGTTGTTGGGAGTGTTAATGTGCTTGCTTCTAGACACACACACACATACAAAGGTATATTGACCGTATATAGTAGAGAGAATGTTTCCCCATACTAACACTCCCAGGTTTCCTCACAGATTGAGAGTTGGCTCACTTGATTGATCATGACTTCTAACGGTGGCCGCTCCCTTTTGGAAGGATCGATACATCCTTCAGTCACATCGCTTCCCAGCCTTTGCTACTCCCAGCCAAGGATGACTAATTATCCCGTGCTTGGGTTTTGGGATTGGTTAATGCTATGAGCAACGGTGACAAATGTGCTCTCGACGAAAATGTCTGTTTCTTTCACTGTATATGTGGAATCGATCCATATGCACTTTATTTTTGATGGTAGGGAGCTGAGATGTTTAAGCAATATGAAATGATTCACTGAGTAAAGTTGCTCTGGGGATAGGCTGTATGATTTTTAAAATGTATCCTTCCACCGCATAACTGTATATATTACATCAAGCAAGCATTTTTAAAAAACCAACATATTTTTGGTTGTGTTCTGACTATCACACTAGACTAAAGTCTAAGTCATGCCAGCCAAAACATGTACAGAGTAAAAAAAAAAATATATATAAAAAGTCATATTTTGGTAATGGAGGTCAATTAATTAGAGACGAAAAACAATAATAAATTGATATTAGTATTGTAATAATAAAACGGATACAAGATTGACACCCCGTTCCGCAGTTTACTTATTGGTTGCCAATGATGGCGCTAGAAGGGTTTTTGTATGTATTGTTATATATGGTACTCAGACGTTTCGTCGAAAGACATTTGGTCGACCGGACGTTTGGTCGAACGGGTTGTTACTGTTGAAACCAGCTCTCAAAATTATAATCATGAGAGAGGGAGAGAGGGAGTTTAATATCTAAATATCTAATATTCTACCAAACGTCCGTTCTACCAAACGTCCGGTCGACCAAACGTCTTTCAACAAAACGTCCGGTCACGGTTATATATTATACTAGACAGGTTATTTGGGAGGAGTGAACATGCAAGTGAAAAATGAATGGATCATTTCTTTCCATGTTGACCTTTGCCAAAATCTCAAAGATTCAGCAAGTCACTCTGCCTCTTCAACTATAACATGTCAGCATGCTCATTCCTTCCACAAAACCTATTTCAAATTCATTTGGGAGGCAAGTGAATTTCCTGGAAAAGTTACAGTGCTTTCAGTCTTGCTCGCAAAAAAAGCAAGATAAGATTTTTATTACTGTCATCATTCGTTCCGTTATTGCTTTTAGTATTTTATAAATATTTCACAAAAGTGTATGCTGACCGACTGAAGCGCATTGGAGGGTTAGTATTTGGTAAATCTGCAGTACAGTAGCTTTCACAATGAAACAGTTCCATGAGGACTTCTTATAATGAACATGAGGATTACAGCAAGTAAAGTCCCGCAAATATTGTTTTTGGAGAGACATTCCAAATCATTCAATGAAGAATGCCAATTCTTTTCGTTGCAGTTACAATGATAAGCAGCTGTCACTGTGGAGATTATTGTCAATCTTTGACCAAATAGGCTTTCACTCTCTGCTGGAAGATTAAGTGTGCTTTTTTTGTTTTGGTCGTGTTTCACACACTTGAAAACTTTGGTGGAAATTCCCCTGAAAAATGAACCACACTTGCTTCTGGCCACAATATAATGAGTCTAGGCCTCATCTTCTTGTATGCTTTAATTATCTTGCAGAAGATAGTGTATGCACATGAATGTTTGCAATGTATTTTCACTTGAAAATGGTAAGACGTTGTAATAATAGTCATTAGGTGTCCTTGATAGCGATAGGCGTCCACTCAATTTTGACTGGGAGGGGCTGGCAGCGAACAGAGTATCGTCTATTTCTGTCAATTGAAGCCAATCTATTAATGCATTAAATAACATATAAGCCGTTACACATTCTCCAGTAATTGTAGAAATGAAAAGATATGATATATATACTACGTCACAATTTTTTAACTTAATTCTGCAACATTTGACCTGCTTCCACTTATTCATTCAGTGTTGTTCCCATGTATTTTCTACAAGTCCTATATCTTTCTTGTTTTAAAAGCAAGATCTTGTAGAAAATAGCATCTCATCTCTCGGCCAATGCGAAATCTTTTTTATACTTTACCATTAAGTGTATTTTTGAAACTCTTGTGCCTTAAGCTGGAGCGACACAAAAGCAAAATGATTACTTTTAGGGGGGGACTGCGTGAACTTTGTGGAAAAACATGGCATAAACACCAGAGAGAAAAGGATAAAGCCTGAAAATACTAACAACTCACCAAACTACTGAAGATTTGAAAGGCAAGCAGGAGAAAAATATTCTGACGCAGACCTAATTATAATTTAAAAAAAAGATCTCAACAACCAAAAGTGATGTTTTAAACTGCCTCTCTCCTCAGCGAAAAGGCGAAATCAGAACCACTTTCTACCCAAATATTGAGGTGCACTTTACACTTACTGTTTCATTGATATGTCATAGTATATATTTAGAGTATTCAAGTCAGTGAGGTGAAACAACCAGTCACTTGCTTTTCCTTCTGATCGTCTGCTGTGTATTTCCACCACAAACACATGGATAGTGTGTGATTAGGATAAAAAGGTCAGTAAAAAAGCCACTAGAAAAAGATATAGTGGACAACCCAAACGTCGTTGTGAATAACTTCTTCAAAGAGGAGGCTTGTGTCTGTCTGCTTAACTGGACATTCTAACTTGAATTCTGACTTGTGTCTAAGCCTGCAATTCCACTGATTTTCCCCTACATTCTTCTCAATCGCTATCTGCCTATCTGCCTGCATTAAGTCCAGATAACACCAACATGGTTTGGAACGGCGCGTGGCCCAAATCTTAAGGTGTCCTGACAGGTGTGATATTTTGTCAGATTCTAGTAAATGTGCCCCGAATGACTTTGAAGTATATAGAACCTGAGGCTTCACTCTTATGTGATTTATGTCAGCACACTTCTGCCTCTAGAAGACACTACTCACATGATTTTAAATGTAGGTCAGGGGCAAAAAAACAATAACAACAACTACACAAAGGTCCTTTTAGGCCATGTTCAATATTAGTAAAATATTTTGGCAAGGTAACAGTGCTCCCATATTAATATCGCCATTAGAATTTAGCAAAAAAATTATGACAATCTCATGCATTGCCTGAGATTTAATGACTAAATATAAAGTCTATTAATTGGGCTGATTTTTAAAAGTGATCCTGCAATGTTTATCAAAGTGAGCCAGAATGTGAATAGTTGAAAAAGATAGAAAGATAGCCAACTAGTAATGGGCATTGTGTTTTCCTCAATGTTGTTGCAGAAGTGATCATTTGCCAACTAGTAATGGACATTGTGTTTTCCTCAATGTCGTTGCAGAAGTTTATTTTAAATAAATAAATAAAAAGAAATTAAACAGACACACTTGACATAAACTGCACGTCCTTCTGTCCATTGCAATAAAAAAAAAGTCCATGAAATTCTAGATCCGCCCCTAAGCGTCAACATAATGTTCCCTCGACAGTTTCTCAACAACGCTGCTGGTCACACTAGTAGGCTCAATGAGTTTAATCTGATTTAATGGCTAAAAGGATTTTTCCCAATAAACAATTCTGCAAGCTGAGAAATCCAAGATGTAACATTAATTAACATGAACAACATTAATAATGTCTGTATCCAATTTAACTAAGACATTCCGCAGATTCAGTCGCCGTCGTGGCTTGAGGGACACCAGTGGAATGGAGCAATCTTTACGTTTGGCGTTTACGCTATTCATTGTCCCGCATTGAGGAATCTCACTCTGCAAAGGAGGCACTTAATGAGTTTCCATCGCTTCTAATTGTTATCAGTCTACTTCTGCCACTATTGGTGTACTAATTGAAGACATGTCTCTGATTTGGTTTACTCTGATGTTCTTTTTTCACTTCACTGTTGAGATTATATTTACATATCTGTTTGAGGAATATCAGAAGTTCTA
This sequence comes from Stigmatopora argus, assembly GCF_051989625.1. Classification (NCBI taxonomy): domain Eukaryota; kingdom Metazoa; phylum Chordata; class Actinopteri; order Syngnathiformes; family Syngnathidae; genus Stigmatopora; species Stigmatopora argus. Next base: position 13,073,587 of record NC_135399.1, read on the forward strand.
GTTGAATTCTTTGTCCTGTGTGAATAGGCAATATTTAATCAAACAATGGCTTAGTGTACATCCATTTTTTTAGCTTACCATACAATAAGCTCTCACTTTTTAGCTTACTCGTCCTCCACTGAAATTTGTCCACATCTTGTTTGACTTACTTGCTGGGTGTAAATCCTTCACGCGGTGTCGGCAACTTGTCCGTGTTGACAAAACGCGCGGCCTTCACATGCTGTGCAATGTCAACAGATTTAGCGTAGACAGTTCGAGCTTGCCACCATTCGTTTGATCACTGAAGCTTTGCATTCTGAGTTTAGTCAATGTCTCTGCAGCCTAAGCAATACTGTAAATTGTGTGTTTGTCAGAAGCTCCTTGGAATTAATTCCCCTCACTTCCTCGACTGTACAAATTCTTCATCAACTTTACATATTTTTACTTAGGAAGTAAGAAATCTTCCACAGAAAACGAACACAAAATGACCCCCCCTGAATGCAATGTGTTTCGTTTATTCATTTTGTTTTCACGATTATAACAAGGCAGGCATCTAATTTTTTGTTTGTCTGTGCAGAAAGACTGAGCACACTGAGTACCGGTGTGAGCAACATCATCATTGCTCGCTATGGGCACACACCAGTATCACACCTGCCATAAGCAGGTGTATGTCTACTACACATGAATGATTTAGTAATAATAAAATGAAATGATTAATATCTATGAATGGTCGACCCGGCGGATGAGTGGTTTGCGCGTCGGCCTCCCAACTAAAAAAAAAAACAATTGGGATTTTATTTTGTGCGCTCCATATGATTTGTTGTGCGCAGAGAAGACGAGAGTAGGGCGCAATTGCGCACACACACAGCTTAGAGCAGGGTTCTCAAACCGGTCCTCAAAGGGCCGCAGTGGGTGCAGGTTTTCATTCCAACTCAACAAGAGGATACCTTTTGCAAATGTAATCGGTTACTGCGGCCCTCGGTGGAATCGTTTTGAGACACCTGGGTTAGAGGGAACATTGGTAGGCAGGTTGGATTGCCACTAGCTATGGGTGTGAGTGTGCATGGTTGTCCTTCTCCTTGTGTCCACCGATTCAGGGTGTCCCCTGCCTATGGCCCGGAGTCAGCTGGGCTAGGATCCAGCATCCTCCACGACCTTAATGAGGATAAAGCGTTTCAGGAAAGGGGGTGAGATTAGATAATTACAACGATTTAAGAATAATGTCTAACATAAGGCCGCCATCCTAAAGTTGCAATTGAGCTTGCCTTTTGAAAGCAGACTCATCATAAGCACACAAAACAACAGCAAAAGTGTCTCCAAAGTTGCCTGCTGTATGATTTTTGCCCAAACGTGAGAATAATTGTTATGTTCCTTGATGTTGTTGTCAAGATTTGTTGTGTTGTCCCAATGCATGCTAATGACAAAGTGGTGAACATTTCACTGTCAATAATGTGAAATACGGCCTCGCTCCCTTAATGCTGGTGCCGTTCAATAACCTATTAAAGCTGAATCACAGATAACCTGCCGAGCATCAGGAAAGCAATCTGAAATTTGTGCTGACATTGATCCAGTAGGGAGAAGACCTATTGCTCCGATCAACACTGAAGCCCCCGGAGGACTCCTTCGGACATTAATAGTCCACTGTCCTAGATTTTACAGACACCCTGTATTGTTTAATACAGGAGTCTCCAAACCGTTCCACAAAAGGGGTGCAGGATGTCAGACCAACCAAACAACACTTTCCGCCCACCTGGTGTGTTACATATCTGTAATCAGTTGTTTCCAGTCAGGTTACCTTGCCTATGAGAGCAGAGTAAAGGAATGGCGTTTGGCAGAAGTCAATTTAGGTATGTGTACATTTTTGTGCCCTGGCATACGTTCAACAAAACCCCCGGTCATAATGTATAAAGCTGTAGATATATTCAGGCAACCATAATCTCATCTCATCTCATTTTCTGAACTGCTTTAACCTCATTAGAGTCGTGGAGGGTGCCGGAGCCAATCCCAGCTGTCTCCGGGCCACAGGCAGGGGACAGCAACCATAATATACACTAATTCATCAACCATTCTTTTGGCAAATTTTGGCCCATTCTGCCATTGACAGCCATAGATATCCACCCCTTTTGAATTTCAAGGGTGGCAGTGGATAAATGTTGGTTTGTCTATGGGATTAAATGGCGACCAGTTCAAGGTTTAGTCAACCTTCAACCAAGGCCATCTAGCATGGGCCCTGGAACATTGTGACCCTGAAAAGGATAAACAGTATAGAAAATGGATGGTATGCAAAATCCTGCTTCAGAGCCCAGCTCCCTTATCAACTTTGCATTGGAGATGAGCAAAGATTCCCACCAGATGACCTTACTTTATTTTTTAAGTGCTTACATCCTTGAATAGTGAACCAAATGACTAACTATGTACAAGGGTACCTTTTTTTCGAAAATTGGTCGGAATAGTCTCCGGTTTCCTAGCACATCCCCCCCCAAAACGGGCAAGGCTGGCTGTCTAAATTCCCCCTAGATGTGTGTGAACGTGAATGGTTGTCCGTCCATGTGCACTGCAATTTGCTGGCCACTAATTCCTCTACTTATAAAATTCATTGGTTCCATAACTTGGATTTATTTTTTATTTTTGGGGGGAGTAGATTCACATTTTACATTGAAGGAGCGTAATTCATTCCACGATCTTGGTGGAATTGCTAGTGAACATCGACAAAGACATCCCCAGCCTTGTCAGTTTTGTCAGAAATTTGAAGAACACAACACTGCTACAGTAGCCTTAGCCGACGCCACAAAACCAAACCAAACAAAAACAAAACCGAAAGTATTACGTTCAGCTATACGTTCATCATGTCACGCTGACTCTCTTTCTCATTCAAGACATCCACGGTTGTCTGAACTCACATTTTATGCAATAGTGACGTCCGGTTCTTTGCAACATGACAGAATATCAGCTTAAGGTTTGGATGTCATGTCAGAACAAAAAACGGACTATCCTGCCACCTTTCAGTGTACCATTGAACACATGTAAAATGCCACGGCGCTATTCTCAGTGTTTAATTTGTTGGACACACAGATGCTTGCGTGCCTCTGTGGTATAATGCCAACTCATGGGAGGCTGCTATAATTAGCCACTCTCAAAAACTGCAATTGTCAGATCTTACAAGCAAAGCATGCAACTCGTTTTGAGGCTGAGAAAGACAAATGGCTCAGCCATTATAATATCCCCCCCGCAGGCACTTGGCAATCAAAAAAATGACAAATCTTTTCCAAATTGTGGTCTCATTTTTTTAATTACAAACTTGGTGATAAGGGCATCCCCTTAGAATAAATAGGACAGGTAATGAGGTATGGCATTGCTGTTTATGTGCGTCCTTGACATTCCCTTTGAGAATAAGGGGTGGTGGCGATGTGGGGGTTGCCAGCATCTTTCTAAACACAACTTGAAAGTCCATGTGAAGGGATAAATGTCAGTGGGCTTCATTCACAAATCACTGTGGCTTTTTCTTCTTTCAGTGACCTTCACTTTATCTGCTCTAAAGAGAATTAACATGATATTTTTAAATAAATGGCATCTGTGTAAACGTTCTACGATGAAAGTGATCTCAAGAGACAGATTGAATATGCATGCTTTAAGAGCATGCCCTTAGCCTGTCAATTAATTACTGCATTTAGATGATATTAATACCTAATTACCATGACATTGAGAGACTTCTAGGACCTTGTGGCGAGTGGATGAATTGCCGAGCTTTAGTCGAAGTTGAATAAACACAGAACCTTACTCCTTGCTTAATAAAATCATCAAACTAATTGTAAGTATTCTTTGCAAAGCAACGCTCGTATTACATAATATTTGAGGTACTTTTTTAGTTTGTTTTCTTTCGGTGTGCCACACAGCAGGCAAAATTTGACTGATTCTTACTGGTCCGATGTAAACATGATGTGACACAACACAAGCTCTATTTTGTTTTCACCCTTAACGTTTAAGGTTATGGTATAAAATAGAAATGCTCCTAAATGTACCAAAAGTGACAAAACAAACGAAAAGTGATGTTTAGTGCCCTAAAATAACCAAAAAAGTAACCCGAAAATTTCACCAATTTAATAATTGACCAAAAATCCACAGTAAGTGAAGAGCACAACATCCCCATCTTCAGAAATTGCATTTTCTAATTGTATTAGACTATTGTAAAGAGCGAAGGGTGATGCTTGTAAATCATAAAGAAGGGAGCTTTAAAAGTGCTTTTGGATGAGTCAAACAGAACGACCACTGAGATCGACTGCAGACACAATTTCATGACCAGCTGGCTCCAGCGTTAAATTAGAGCTTCCCATCTTGTTTCCACCCGCTGTATGATGCTCACGTCATCCAAATATAGACATCATAGGCTTAATTTCCTTTCTGTCTGCCTCACCTTGCAAGTCAGTCAAGCGCTCTCCCCTATGGCATCGCAATGCCTTGCTTAGGATGAAATCGATACAAGCAATTTTCTGATTCAAACACTTCTTCCTGAATAATAATAAGAAAAGAATTGACAAGATTTGTTGTCTGCTGGTAACCTTTTCGACGACATGTCAACAAAAATGCTGTGTCATTTCTGCATTACTGAATTATTGAACATCTTTCTCTAAGAATGCAGGTTGGGCGTTGGCAAATAAACCAAAACTGATTCTTAGAAGGCTTACGATGTTGCTAAAAGAGGTCACCTTTGAGCAAGCCTTTTTCAAATGCAGGTTACGCAACCAGAGATCGCCTGTATACAGAGTAGATGCTACTGAATAAATAAAACGCCTCACCCATCCAAACACTAGGCTAACATGATGGGATTAGAATTTTAGTCCTGAGTGATCATTATGTGTTGTCTGTGGATAAGAAACGATGCCAGAGATTGTTAAGTGTCATCAAAGATGAAGACTCTTGCATTAGTTATGTTAAGTTCCAAAGTCTTTACCTCTAGTTGATTAAGCTTTTATAATTGTACTCGTTTGGACTTGAAGATTAGCTGGGAATGTGATCTTTCTGCCAAGATCCCTTTTTGTCTTTCCTCTTTGATTATTTTGTTAGATTTGGATTTTTGGGTAGAGACTTGAACCTGATACTCATTTAAAGTCCACAAAAACACACTTTTTCCCCCAACGGCTGCATCCGTGCAGAATACAGTGGCTTTCTCCAAAACCTTGCTGATTCTCGTTCCACAGTCGTATCAACAAAAAGCTGGCATGGTCTAGTGAAAGTGTGACTTGAAAAACTTGGTGACAGTTTCTTTTTTTCTGAGATGAATTGGCAAAGGCTTTTCCTGTGCGATGTTTGGCATGTATTTTTCCCTTGATTTGCTTCTCAATGATGAGTGAGCACATTCAGTTTGCTGACAACACAAAAACTGAAGCATTCGTAATTGATGAATCTTTTTAATGCAACTAAAAACACGAAACTACTCCTTTATGGTTTTCTTGGCTAGAAATGATATCGTATTTGCTAGGCATCTATGTCTGCCTGGCATATTGGAAATGACAGATATGAGTGAAATATGAAATGTCAGTCTCCCTACATCGCTACATCAATTTAGCCGTTTTAACGCCACATTTCTGTCATGCGTGGCTGATTAATTCCGAAGTTTTTACAAAAGGTTGATGTCGATATTCCTGTGTACATCTCACAGTCCCTGCTTAGTGTGTTATAAACATTTTGTATTTTTGCGGAGATGTAAAATACATCTAAATACATCCCACATTGGTATTTTTTTGATTAAAATGTCAGTGGTGTGTTTACTGCCGTTGGCTGATCATCGCTTTCAAACTCCGGGGTTGTAACTGTTTGTCGTCAGAGTGGATCACTATCATAAAGATTCCGGTGTCACTGTGAGCCGTGCAGGAAATCAGGCCGTGAATTTGACTACCTCGTCTCGCCAGCCTGTCATCATGATCTGCGGCCGCAGTCTTATATTAACTTTCTAGCTGGCTGCCAAAAAGGTTGTAAACTAGAACTTATCTGCCAAAAAGAAATACCTCTTATCATGTCTAATAAGAATATTTTGCGAGATGTCTCCCCACCCTATGCAATTTTTTTCCTGATTACAATCTGGTCCTCTAGGTTTTTCATGCATACTTGCAAATTCACTGACTTAGAGACTCATTTGTCATTATCTTTTTATGTTCAGGCCTGCTATATGGAGCGTAACCATAACGAAATAGGGTTAAGATGGTGGTGATGTTAATTTAATTAAAATTAACCATCCATGTTGGAGCGCTTAGTTCTCAACATTTGGCTATTAGCTTTGTTTGGATTCACTGAAATAGCTTACAAATGAATTCTATGGGAGAACACTAGCCACTTCACTGGGAGTGGGCTGTGACTAACAGTTCAATATATGGATAGTATTTGGGGATTAAAGTGTGTTTAAATACTCAATCGTGCTTGCCAAAAGTTGCTGATTTTTTTATAGATTGGCTGGTCTACAGGTGTGATTTATTTTTGTTGTGGTTTCACAAAGACAGACGGTTAAAGGGCACTCTAGGCATCTAGCGTTGGTGAAGACTTGAATGGATTTGGCAGTGATTTGGAGTGAGTTTTTTTGTTAAATAAGAGCTGTTTTGCTGTTTTGGGCTTTAGTTATCTAAATAACTTGATGTAGGTGGGTGAAATAATTGAATGGTGAACTAATTGCATAGGTACATTTTCCTCATTGACTGTCATTGACAACAATAGGACTTCCAGGTTCCCAGTTTGCATCTTCCAGTCCAGTCTGGGTAATTTTGTTGAAGAAATCTTTTCTTTTCTAGACATTGTTGTTGATGTTATTTGACTGTTGTTCCTTTCTTACCAGCTATCAAAATGTTTGTTGTCGACTTTTTTTTTAATCTTACAGTCATGGGAACATAAAAGAATGGCTGCAAAAAACATTCCCATTGCTCCAACCCACCAGAAAGTTTATATTGAGTGCGCTTCATATTGCCACAGGCTTTTGTTTTGATTTGATATAGCAGAGATGCAATGTCTGGAAGCTAGCTCTAACAAAATATTAAAAGGGAGGCGTTCTTATGTTATCAGCCGTCTGTTTATATCTGCCAATTTGTACCATAACATTGTAATTTTACATGAATACGTCTGAGTGTAAAAAGCAAATATCTTGGGCAGTTCTGTAAATTGTAGAGCATTCTTGGAATTGCTTTTATCATTGGCTGCCATTAATAGTTCTCAATTTCTGATCGGTTTGAACCAAAAATTCCAAGCCCAAATAGATTATATTATATTTATCGCCATCAATGTAGCCATTAAAAACCTTTTTTGTATGACATAAAATGCTAAATGAAAACATACATTTGTTAAACATTATTACACAAATATTAGATACCATAACAGGGCTGGCCAATAGTAGTTACTCATTCTAATCACCATTAATTACTGCACTACCTTCTGTGTTCAAGTCCCTTAGTTCACCGCTCAGCCGGTTGGAAAAAATAATTGCTTATATCGGCAGTGTTCGTGTTCTTCCAATTTCCTTCACAAAACTATTAACCATTTTCCAATAAAACACTTGGGGAAAAAGAAAATACGACTAAAACACTGGCTTCCACAGTAATTAAATTAAACAGAAGAAATGCAGTGCATGAACACATCACTATTTTTGTGTATTTTACAAAGAAAAGAAAAATGGCTCAGCCAAGTCCAATCTATGGAATTGCATAAATACCTCACCCCCCTTTAAAGATGGTGCCTTGACTGTACACATGTTCACCTTGACACACGCTGTACAACAGTAGAAAAGTTAAATAGTAAGAAAGTGTTTCTTGGAACCACTTCTGAAGTTTCCCCAGACTCTAAAACTTGAGGTCATTTGATCAGCCACCTCAAACCCACCTCTGAAGTGATCTACTTCCAGTATGTTATTTTTATTTATTTTTTTCTCTTTGAGTCAACCATCTATCTCGCCAGGCGCTTGAGTTGGCTTTGCATTTAGTAGTCCGTCTTCCAGATTACCATAGCTTCAGCAGTCTGTCCACCACTCAGCAGCCATCTGAAGCCTCGCCGGCCGGGCCTGTGGGATACGACTCGGTGCAGATGATCCTAAGATGCTGCCGGTAGCTTTAATCCCCACACTGTGAGAAATGCGCTTCTCCTACGCTCCCTCTTGCAACTTTGATCAAGCCCTAATGTGATTAGGCAGTGACCCTGACATGACTGGCCCGGTTGGGAACATGTTAACCAAAAGAAGGAGAGGCGAGTACAACCAGTAAACTGGGAAAAGAAAGCATTTATTCTAAACATGTTTCTTCCACATGTTTTCTGCCTTGTGGGTAATCAGGATTTCATGTATTCGTTTTCACCCAGGCAAAAAATTGCAATCTATAATGACCTGACATTTTTTTTAAACTAGTAACTCATCGGCACCTGATTTGAATGTTAACCAGATCTCAACCTCACTTTAGAGACACTTTCATTTTTTTCTCCCTTCAGATTTAATGATAGGATTCCAACAGCGTGTGTCCATGTGAAATGCACACGTGGCATACCATTACAGTTAATATGTGAAAAGACCAACGCGGTTTGAATTTTTCACAATTTCAGGGGAAGGGACGGGCACGTTTGTAGCATCCTGTGAGGGTTATTGCACCATGCCAGCATTTCAGCCACTGGAGGTACATATCAGATCCATCTAAACACAAGAAAAGCACAAAATAAAATTAATTTAAACTCTGTACATTAAACAAAATGTAAAAAAAATTATAATACATTAGAAAGAAGATGAAACCCATACATTCATATAAGTGTGACAAGTGTGTATTCTGCTCAGAGTATTTGATTTAATTTATACATTTATTCATTTTATGAGTCTCTTGTGAGTTAACACAGCCTAACTCGTTGGCAAAAATATACATTTCTTCATGATTATTCCATAACTTAATCTTCATTCACCTTCTCTGTCCATATGGACTGGACGTGTATTATTGTCAATGCCATCCAATGAGTTAACAAGTAAGTGATCTGAAAATTGCCCTGAAATTAATATGAAGTGACCAGAAATCTACAGGAAGGCACCCAAGGGAGAGCAATATCTGCAGAAATGGCATTTTCTAATTTACAAAAACAATCATTTTGCCAAGAAATGAACACCTGTACATATCCAAGTCACAATATATGTGTAAAATGTTATCCCTCAGCACGTATTCAGTGTTCAACTGGTAACCAATTCAAGTTATTGTCTGCATTTTGCCAACCGACAATTGAGCCACAGAATATATCTTTCATCTGTTTGCAATATCAACCCCCCAAAAGACAATGGCAAAGAGTATGGAGAAGGAATCCTGTATGATTGGCAGCGAGATGAAAAAAAGTGTCTGCACCACAAGGGATCGTTTGTCCATTAGTCTTGAATGTGAGTGCTGGTGTGGAATGAAAATGTGCTGATTTACAACTACGCTTTGGCGCGAGAAGAAACAAAGCACATGTTAAATCTTTTGCATTGTGATGAATGTTTAGTGGATTGGAGGGCAACAACTCTTGAGTAAAATATTATTGACATATTATTATAATATATGTCCTTTTTTTATTTTTTGCTTATGTAGTTTTAACCCTTTTAGTGCCATTGGCTCTGGAAGTTCAATCCATTTTGACTGGGAGCTGGCAGAAAATGATCAGATGTCTAGTGTTGGCAGCCAATGAGTTTAAATAAAAAGAAAGTTTAATGTACCATACTAGATAAGTTGCCAACTTCTGTCCTCTGACTTGTTCTAATTCTGTATAACTACAAAATGATGACATAAATTAAGTAGTAATGGAATTCCCAATTTTTCATGCGGACCATTTACTTGATGGAAATACCCACAAATTGGAATGCTGCCTGTCAAAATCTACAACTCTCATAAGCAAATGTTGCATATATTTGGTTTAACATTTTTCAATTTTCACATAATAATGTTTATATGATTTGAAAATATAAGAGCAGATTTGCATCATTTTTAGCACCTAAAATATTAATGGAATATCGAAATGCAGTCATCATTTGATAAATGACAGTTGTTGATTAGTCCATTAATTGTGACAGGTTTAGTCGGCAGACATAATGGCCCCCCGAAAATAATCATAATTGCGATGTGGTCTTAAGTAATTTCTGCGCAGGGAGCTTTTCATTTCCACTCAAATATCCACAGTCGCCACAGCTGGGAAGCCAATCACTGCTGTTAGGGACAGAAAGCTGTCGTTTGGCTCATTCTGATGTGCGAGCAGTGGAAACCGTGTAAATGAAAGGTGGACTTTGTGACACCCGAGGTTTTGCTCACTCTCTCTTAGTCCCCCTCCATCCAATCTCGACTGCGAGTACTGCTGAGTGCTTATGCGGACATTCGGCACAATGAAGGCTCACATTTGCTACTTGTCATCAAGCTGTCACTCAGTCAGCCATTAGCGCCAAGGGCAACGCTGATTCCAACCACATATTGTTAGAAAGTCGACACACCGTTAAAAGGAAATGGTTGAAGCGGTGACAGCTATACATAGTACGTAGTTCAAATATATATACATTACATATGAAACATTGTAGACAGTCAAATTCCCTTTTTCAGAGCAGAGGTGGTACACTGTTGTGAGAGATGGGCTGCTTGTTGTAATGATTTAATGGATCAATATCTAATTAGAGATTGTTGGATTTCAGGATGGTATTGTTTCCAATGTATGGGTCCATAAATGAGTATGACTTTCTACTCATTTTTCAATTTTACAATAGGAAATTGGAGAGGAACACATTATTTTCCCCATGAAGATGATAATTTATTACAGACTTTTTTGGTGGTCATGGCATACAGTAAATATTGAAAATTAATTTGTGATAAAGAGCATCTAATGATAAAAATCTCGTATTATCAGAATTGTTTTGGCGCTTTTCCCACAAAGAGTCAGGTTTGTTTTTGTTATTTTTTTTAACTTATTCATTTACATGTGACAGTGATGAACACCAAATCAATTTCAACTGGGACGGCTGGCATTGAGTAATCATGTTTCACTGCCATTGACGACGATTGACAACCAATCCAATTAGACTGGGGGGCACAATCGACCAATCGAAGCTAGCCCTCCCAGTCAAAATGTATTGAATGTCTATCACTTTTATTCAAAAAAGTGTCAGACTATTGACTTTTTCATTTTGCTATTGCTGAGTTGTGTGTGTGGAGGGGGGGGGGTTAATGTAAGTCGGAGACCAACAGTGACACATAAATTGATTTCTAACTTGTGACTAATCAGAGATGCCAACAGCAGGTGTTAAATGAGATTCAGTGTGGGGAAGATTGCGGGTTGATGGGTATTCTTTGGATTCAATGGGTTAATCACTGCCAACAGATTAGCATTCATTCATCTGGAGCATTAACCATTTGCAGACAAAGTTGTCTAACTTAAGTCGATTCTCACTATTTTTATCATTTTATTGGAGAACCTATAATGTGTCTTTATGCAAGATACATTGTGTTTTCACTGTTGTGGGATCGGTGAAAAAAGATATATCACAATATAATGCATTTTTTATAATTACGATTTTGATATAATTTGCTGCAGCCTCAAACTATTCCGCATAAATAGAAGCAGCTCAATAGCGTACATATTTTTTCTCAAATGTCAAGATATCTATCTAATAATATTTGTGACTTTTAAAACTTCTATGTATTGAATTGGTGCAACATCATGAATAATAAATGAGTTCATATTGATATATTTGTCGAAAGTGATGAACGGGACAGACTTAAAAACAACGTCATATTGATATTGCAACAAACTGTGTTGTGTGTGGAATGAATGTGTTGGTATTTTCAGTTTTATATCATTTTAGCAATATTTATGGTCATATCTTATAGATCTACATGTTTGTTAATATTTGCTAAAAAGTGTGCAAAGATATAATTCTGCAGTGGTCAAATGTGGAGCTACAGTGTGTAGTTTAGTGGACATGCAGAGAGTTGAGTTTGAAAGAGAGCAGTTTTCTTTGTTTTTAGGCATGACCATTTGCCAACTCATTTACAGCCAATAGGCAGTGATCTTCACATTTCCTTTAAATGGGACTAGAAGTGCACTGCTAATCTTTGAAATATGGAAGAACAATGACATTTACATTCAATGCGTTAGCCTTCCTGTCAACGAGCCTAAATATCTTATTTGGTTGACATCACATTAGTGAAGTAACACTTGCATACACAGTTCAGCAAAAGCAAGCTCTTGTCAGAATAGTTAAGCAAATTCAATAGCAGCCATGTCAGTTCAGCTCTTGTATATGTGCTATTTGACCAATGCTGACCCGCCTTATTCAAATGTAGACATAATCCTCGGAACCGAGGGAATTGCCAAGCTGAATGAGGGTCATTTAGAGGTTAATGACAGAAGAATTAGCCTGTTGTGTCCCAGAGTGTTAAAAGCAAAACTGCATTCAATCAGGGGGCTATTTAATTGCAGCTTCTAAACACATTACCAATCGGATTGGCGTACACGGAGGAAAATTCACTCTTTAACCGGCTGAAATATCACTTCGGAATATTCAGTCGCTCGGCTCAATTTGACTTTTGCTTGGTATTTGTCAAATGTTATCATCGCTACACATGGCCCATCACACGGAGCATTTTAATAATGCACATCTCAGTGGGTTGAGCAGGAGGTGAGATCGCTTTTAAAATGTGCCAAAGGATCCTGAATAGCTGATCTTTTGCTGTGCTTTGGCCTGATCAATAAGAACTCGGGTGGCCACTTACATGTTCTGCATGAGTGCTTTCACTGGACTTCCACGGCATCAAAATACAATAAACAGCGTGGAAACCGGCTTATCTATGCGCAAAATTTGACCAGAATACCAATTCTCTACTTCTGGAGTTTTTCATTTCATTTTTTTGATGTGTCAGATGAGATTTTTCTTTAAGCCGAACGGCATCAACACATCAGAAAACTGGGTATTACTGAGAGAGGAATGTTTCTGATGCGCTACATCTTTTTCGTATTCGGAGCTTGAGATCTGACGTCTGTGTGGATCTATTTTTTTTTTCCTGGGGGAAATTGATTTCTTTTTTTGCTACATGTAGTATGTTCTAATTTGGAAAGGAACTCAACATGGCAATGCTCCTTGTTGTCAGAAGTGAGCAATTCGCAATTTCTTGTCATATTTTTCTGCCGAATTCATTATTGCAAGAAACTAAATTCTCTTGAAGGTGTTTTTAAAGTATCAGTATTCAATTGGTCTTTTATACCGACATCACAATGGAGGCTTTTCGCGCAACATGGGGTTGCATTTCATCCGGGATCCACCTGAAGTTCTGTGTTGGCACTTGATATAAGCTGGTGTGGCAAGAAAAAAACTTGTGTTTTGTTTATTTGGAAAGCTGTGCTTTGAAATAGACTGTCTGCTGTGAATTTTCTATATAAAAATACAAAACCTTCAAAGCCTGACACCCACAAACTTTGCGGAAGGCAACAATTTTAGCTCCATTTAATGTCTCATGAGCGTACCGGTTTTTGGCATTTACTTTTACTCATACTTTTTATCATTTATTTACTGATTAGCTGCCTTTAGCCAAATAAACCAAATTAAAATAAGACAATCATTCAATTAGCTGTAACACTAATCTTTCTCAAAGGGAGATGCCCATACAACAATATAACACTAGCCTAACCCAGCTGTCTCCGGGCGAAAGACCGACTACACCCTAGACTGGTTGCTAGTCAGCCGTCCGGCAAATAGAGAGACAAACGACCACCCAAAACCCCAATCGCACCAAAGTCAGGCGAGTGAACCTCGACACCACAAAGCGGCTTATACTTAAACACACATTAAAATATCATCTTATTAGTAGGAAAACCAAACAGTTTTCAAAGGGCAAAAACTAGTTAGGAAAAAAAAATGTTCTTGACGGTAAGACTGCAGAACTGTCTTGAAATATCAAGACAGTTTTATGCTTTGTTAGTAAAGGTCAGGCCAGCACATTGATGATGTGCCTATTGTCTGTCTAAGCGGCAGTCTGCGCCAAATTACCTCTTTATGTTGATGTCCAAATCAAGTGCACCCCTGGGCCTTGTGCTCTTCTCCTGAGACGTTGTTTATGCCCAGTCACGGGCAACCGGTGTCTCCACGTTAAAAGCGGGGTCTGTCATGCTATGTGTATCCCTGCAAGGTCATGACATGTTATTAATTAAGTTAAATCCCTCCCCGTCAACCTCCCTGATCTCCTTCTTGGAAGCACCAGAGGCATTCTTATCCCTCGCTGCAAGATGAGAGTCGTGCGCTGACATACATTTGCCCAAAAGCCACCCAGGCTCATTTTCAATACTTAAGTCTCTCAAAAAACATTTTCTACTCGGATAAATGTTTTTTTACATGGAAAACATCTTCGAGTTGCCTTAAAATTAATAGGAATTAACCCAAAATTAGCAGAAAGCGAGAAAAAATCCAATGAGTGTCCAATTAGTGCTCCAAAACCAAGTGACCAAATCCATTGACAACGATAGACGTCCAATTCATTTAAACTGAAAGTTGAGGTAGTGATTTGTTTTTTTGCTAACGCTTCCCAGCTTTCTAAAATGTTGAGGCAGAAATACACTTACAAAAAAGGATTATAGCACACATGACATCCGCTTGTCACGTTTGGTTTTAAATGATGCCATTGAGTGGGCGGTTCTGTCTCAGCCAAATGTCGAGTCAATTGCCAACTTATAGTGACTTTATCGTGATATTTACCAACTTTCCCAAACCCTTAAGGAATAATTTTTCGAAAAAACGACTCTCAACAAATCGAGGCATTTTTATGGTCTCATTCGAGACTTCTGGTGAGGCAGCGATATTTAAACCTGCTGTGCCCTGACTGCAAATGAATGGAACTTGCCACTGTTACATTATATATATTTATGTTGTGGCTGTAGTTGCCCAATAAGTGTGAACTAATCCTATTCCAGTTGCATGAACATATTTTGAATGATGTTTCACAGCATGAATTAGATCATGAAAAGATTTGTAATCCATTTGCTCAAGTGCAGACCAGCAGAAATAACCATGTTTAAAAATTTACTTTCTTTTATTCGTGAAGAGAAATGTCAAAAACCAAAGTTTCCAAGGAGTGAACAAAATTCAAGCAATATTATCAGCCATTTTTAAATGCCAGAAATGTTTTTCCTATTCAAGCGAGACTATTTCAGATAATCCACCATCGCTCGAGACGTCAAAGTTTGGGAGTATTTGTGTCACATTGATCCTAAAAATGTCAGCTTCTAGGATTGTGTAATGTTTTGTATTTAAACATGATTTTTCTCAGTGATTATAGTTTGAAGAAGTTCCCTTTAGATTCTCTGAGAAAGCGTCGTTCACATGAAGGTCATTTATATGTCAAAATAACTATTGCTTTAAACCATCATTCACTGCCGACCCTCGAATGAAGGGGATTGGACATCTGTCCCTGTAAATGGCAGCCGCTTTTTAGATAATTTAGCACTTGAAGTTTTTTTTTTCTGACATATCCAAGCATTTTCACTCCTACAAAATAAATATTGGTTGTTATGATTTGTCAGGTAGTAGACTTTATAGATTCCAATTTATCCGAGAGTTTATGATGTAATAGGATGGAGGATATAGAAGAACCATAATTTTTGATATTTTGGGACAGCTGGGTCAGCAGTAGAGTCGACATTTCACAACTCATAGGATGTGAATTTGATTACCCACACTAATGACCTCATCTAAGTATCCTTGTCAACAATAAGTAAATATGTTTCTATTGTCAAAGAAAAGCAGTTTTTAGCATTCATGTGTAGTGTTGGACATTTTTTTCCCTTTTTTGATCAAAATTAAGACAGCTCTTCTCACACATGCCATGCAAATGTGATGAATAATCAGGACTAACTTCAGTCCACTTTCAAAGTGGGTGAGGACATGACAAAAGAGGAAAATCAGCAGCCCCCATTATCAGCTTTATATCTTCTTGTGCAATAATTTACAGCTTTCCAAAAAAAAAATGTAATAACACCCAGCATAATGGCGGATGATTCACACATTGTTGTGATGCTTGTTATCAACTTCCTAGTCATTATTCCTCATAAAGCTCACTATTGTTGGCAACAGACATTAGAGAAGTGATTTTGTTGATTCATTATTCACTGTTTTTCCCCAGCGCAGTCGTGGACTGTTTTGTCAAAATGTCTCATTTACATTCTTCAGAGAGGGAGATTTGCTTTTGTGATGATTCTTGGCGACTGTTTTACTTTTCATTTTAATCACAATATAATCTGTTGATAACTTTAAGATAAAAGGTTTAATTTTCTATATAAAATGTACTTTTCCCCCCTCGTTTTAAAATTGCTGTCACAGCTTTCTCAGACACTATAGTGTAACTTTTCTCAAATTAGTGGGGAGGGGGTTTGCACCTCTTTATTCTTCGTCCAGAGTCGAGAAAGCAGATCACATAATGGAGGGAAGTCGTGCAGATTAAATACATCCATTTGAAACATCACACCATGCTGTGACGAATACATTGGAGTTGGAAATGCACACAAAGTCACAAGGGAATACAAGACCGGACAAAGAAAGCACCTGCTGGTGCGTATCACACATACACGTGCGCATACCTCTTGTTACACCACCACATCCGCTGTAATCTCTGATAAGGTTCAGACGGCGTGCTCCACGCTTCCCCTTGTTTAATATGCCTCCATCTGTTGCCCTCAGAAGCCAGGGTTGGCCTTTGACTTGTTTACACAGATTAAAGATGTAATGTGAAATCGTGAACCGGATCAACGGGGCACGGCGTAATATGATGAGTGCAAGGTCTCCAATGCCGTATTATCTATGCTACAATACCGCTGGGAAATGGAAACAGGTGTGATGAAGTCCAGCCGTTCTCCAGCTGTCCAGACTCACTTTCACCCAGCTTTGGGGGAGAAGGGGAGGCCGTGTCCAAGCGGGAGTGGTTTGCCGTGTAGAATTCAGAATGGGCCGTGGTTAAATTCTGCGACAGACGGGAGCAGCTTGAGGACCAACCCAGAAGGTCGGCATCGGACAGGCAGGTGTCACATGATGTATTGGAGGTTAACAGGCTCAGAATGGTGTTGTCATCGGCACGGCCTTACATGACTGCAAATTTATCAAGCTACTAAGGTCTTTCCGGCACGTCACAGGCTTCTTAAATGATGATTTGATGACGCCATTTTGTCCGCTGTACCTTTGCCACTACCTCATGTCTGAGAGATGAATTTTCATTTTGTTCTCTCCCATCATTCACTAAATAAATAGACTCCTTACTGAACTAACTACATTTGCCTATAGGCATAGCTTTAGTTAGTGTCCTCACCAAGTAGAACAACGACACGAGATCTTGATCCTTCCCTTTGCTGTAAATGGCAAATTCATTGAACTTTGATACAATTGTTGTTTTTACAGTGACCTTATTTCCAGAGTTGAACAGCAATAAAAATAACACATTCTGAAGAACAATTGCAATCTTGTCTGAGTCACAATGAGCAGTCAGCTCTAGGTGAAGTTCACAAAGTCATTACGTAGGCAGACACTCTAAAAAAGGGCTTTCATTGGATACTTTCCAGAAATAAGAAGGAAAATCTGGATTCAACTGTGCGAAATGCTTAAAATGTAGTACAATGACCTTTTCATGGCCACGTTTTAAAGGCTACACTGCAGACCGCCTCTAATTAACATTAGCCTCTAGCAGCCTGACTGGTGTCTTCTGGGAAAAACAGAAACAATACTGTCTGAGCTTGAAGTCCGGTAAAACACAGCAAAAGGCGATCAGTTCCTCTGTTCGTCGCCCCCACTGCCCACCTCCTGCTTTTACCGCCACCCACTGTCATCACATATCTTAAACCACCTAAGAAAAAAACAGCTTAAAGAATCCACCATTACTCTTTGGTTTTATTCAATCATGTCACAAAGAACTAAAATCATGGAACGCAATGACTTATTTGCCATTACTTGTAGAATTAGGATTAGGATCATATTACCGTTACTGTTCAGAAATCCATATTTTTTTCTCACGTCGGTCACTAAAAGGAAATTAGACATTTTTCTCAGATCAACACATCAACATTGTGCCGAGATGAATTGTCATATCAGAGTATGTTCCTGTTCCAAGTCCTGGAATATTATCGCTCCAGTAAAGCAGCAATTCTATTACATTTACTCCCAGATCAGTGCATTCTGCCATCTGCAACTTTATGGCTGACACTTTCTCCTTGCATCTGTTTTTTAAAACGCCATGGCTGTCAAGTGATGCAACCCCACATCACGCAACAAGCGTGTAGCGAATGCTTCAAAGTGTTTGCGTGATTGAAGGCTGACCCCTAAAGCCCTCATTTTTGTTGTGATGTAGGTTACATTTGAGCATTTTTCATGCCTTGCAATTAATGTCAAAGGCCCGATTGTCGGACTTCTCCAAAAAAGATTACTAGCAATCATATTCTGTGGTGTGGGGAGTGAAAACATATTTTTACTTACTGATCTACTTGTTGACTTTTTTCATGACATGAAATTGAGTAAAAAATGGGAAGTTAGCTTGCACTAGTCATAGACAATATGACGAGATTTATATCACCAAAACAATAGTAAATTATGCTTCATAAATCACCACACAACATAAACATGTGGAGCATAAATAAATCAGTAAATCAAATCGTTAACTCATCAAATCCTTATGAGGGTGATAAAAGTCCAATCTATATCTGAACAGGGGGACCTAGCAGAGTTAATCATGTTACAGTACCATTTTCTGTCTGTTCTAAAGTCCACCGGGAAAAAAATTAAATGCTCTATTTTAGCAGAGCTTTGACTTTGCTTTTCAAACATGGTAAATGTCTGTTAACCCAGATTTTAGTTTTTAAATATTTGCCTGGCTGCCGAGACGCTGCGAGCTTGCAGTTTTCCTTTACTAGGTTTCTTCTGCATGGGGGAATAAACTCAAGATTTAAAGCAGGCAAAGTTTGTGATTGGATGATTATTTAGCATATTTCAGTCAAGGTCAAACACTCGAGCTGGTCCCCAAGTCAGACAGTCAGTGCCCCTTCAGTCACGAGAAAAGCCGATGAAAATGATTCCCCCGTGCCCGGCCGGTATAGATGAGAAGTCCCCCTTGGACACCTGCCATATTTCACAGCAAAAAATCAATCACCTGTACAAGAGGGGCTCATTTTCATCATCACCTCATTGATTTTCTCCCCAGCTAAATTTGCTTTACACCTACCAAGTGATACAGCTGCAGGCGAAGAAGATCATAGTGCATTTTAAAGAGCTTTTGTCCGCACGCTCTCGTTTTCCCTTTAGCCTTATTAGCTGACATTTAGCTGGTTGTGCTCGTACGTTGCTGACAAAAGCATTCTGTCTCTTGCTCTCACTAGATATAGGCAGACTAAGCCCTTTGCGAGATCTCTGGAGCTTTGCGGCATAATCGTCAAACAAGTGGTCAGACGGACACGTTAGATCAGAGCGAAGCAACATGTTGGGATGTTGAAGGTCAACGTTGTGTAGAAAATATTGAATAGTCATCACTCTTGAAACTCATTCAATGATAGCCTTAGATGCCAGTGAATAGACTTACAGCAAGTTATTCATTTTACCCATTCGTTGTGACTTTGCACAGAATAGTAACCAGCCACACACACTCTGTACCAGGGTGGGTTGAACCAGCCAAAAATGAGATTATTTTTTTCTTTTCAAGATTTTTAAAAATATATTTTTCTGTTCTAATGCTTATAGTAGGTTTAGTAAATCTGCTATGAATCGATCCCCATTCCCCTGAACATTCATTCATCATCCGAGTATCCGAGCAAGGATTGCAGCCTATCCCAGCTGTCTTTGGGCAAAAGGCAGACTACATCTTGGACTGGTCGCCATTCAGCCGTAGGCCCCACACAGAGACAGACAACCATTAGCACTCAGAATCATACCCCCACTGAGTGGGACTCGATCCCACGCTACCACAGCCAATTTACATCTGTACTTCAGTCGATCATTAAGATCGACCTAAACATAATTTGAACTACGATCTTAATAATTAATATTGCCTAGCCCTACTGTATACCCTTAAGAAAGACGCCACTGAATTCAAACTCATTGGAAAGTGAGCCCGCAGGCTCGAGTAAACCACAGCCCCATCATTGACTCCTAACTGAATGTTCTTAATTTATTGGACTAATTTAAATCCCCCCTTGGAAAACCCAATTTGCACTTTGCTGTACATTATTGTTTTGAAGCCTAAAGCAAAGTTATTAGAATTCCATTTTGGCTGCAACCCAACAGACCTATTTGGGAGAAAGATATTTCTCTCTCATGGTCTTAACTTTGACAAGTTTGCATTCATTTAATAGGCATTACACTTCCTCAAATGGACATGTTTCAGTCGAGACAGCTGCGCTAGTCCAATAAAGCTGTCCCTTGACTGAGCTTTTTCTACGTATACTCACAGGCCTTCCTGGATTTTTACTGTTGATGTAATCCAACGTGACATTCAAGTATGTCCACTGGAAAAGCAAACAGTTCCTCAGGGCTGAGTGCCTCTGGGAGAGGCCCTGATTTCCCAAGCTTTCCCGCGGCCACTGGTCATTTCTTGTTTCCTCAATTGGACGGCTGCAGAAGCGGCAATAGTAGACCTGTTCAGGCAGGTGTGGTGAAATGTCTGTAAGGAATTCTCCTTGTTGTCATTAACAGCAAAGGCTGGAATGAGGTTGTCCTGCATTAATTCTCAATTAGCAACAACAGGGAGATAGATTTATTCTTGACAAGATTGAGTGCAGTGAGAAAATGGACCGCTGCAGGAAAGCAGAGACTGTGGAGTCTCACAATGCAGAAAGAAAATGCCAGGCAAAATTGTTATGAACGTGTTGATTTTTGAGAAACATTTTTCTAAACATGTGTCACTCAGTCACTCACTTGTGAAAGAGTAATATTGTTTACACCACATATGACCAAAATACTTCACTAAAGAATACAAAAAAATGTCTCAAATCACTTTTTTAAGCATCATGTAGACTATGCTTAACTGTAATAAAACCAATAGGATTCCTAGCCAAAAGATTTTTTTTTTAAACACGGTGCTACCTATTCATCAACAAAGGATGCAAGTCCAGTCCTGAAATAAAAGGTGTCATGCTCAGGTACACCCAAGTATTAGAGCTTAAAAAGAACACAACAGAAACTCAAAGCTTGAAAAGTTAAATTACCAACTGAGCGTGTGGGTGTCGGCTGGGTTTTAGAAGCCTCCCCGTGGGAATAACTATGAACATAGTACTTTGCTGAAGGAGAGGAAAAAACATACTTCTTTTTCAAGGAATCACAGTTCAAAAATGAAGCACACCATTTTTTATTACAAGATACAAGAAGAATTGTACCTATTGTTTGTTTGTCAATATAGATTTGATGACTTGAAGCAATTCCCTTCTAAAGCCCTGTTTTTGTCTTCTTTCTAGAAGACTCAAAATCAGATAAAGACGCAATTAATTGGGACATTAACCTCTAACAAACTCTGTGCCATAGATGTCATTAACTCAATTAAATATTCAACGTGACTTTTGTCTTACATGGGCCCAAGATAACATGATCACGCAGGCTTTGATTCAGTGCTACTGATCCATCTTCTGAACTATGTTCAATTGGATAAAACGAGAATGTTCAAAGACAACGATGTGACACCGTGAAGCGAATACTAAGCACTTATTCAGCAGGCTTCATTTACAATACAATACTTACCTTATACGCCTGCCTCATGCCATCAAATGTGCATTAACACTCCAAAATAAAGATTTGCAATGAGGAAGGTTTTGCTTATATTAACAAATAAATAGGACTTTTTTCTATAGGTCAGGTTTTGTACATTCCAAACCCAGTCCTGTATCTTTTTCCAATTTTTACTGATCCTTATAAGAACTTCCTTGTCAGTGATTGTTAGAATTATTATGAATATTCTATATGTGTTGTAAGCATTTTTCAATAAGTAATAAGGCTATAAACCAATTCATGGAACCATGGACACTTTTCCTCCACATCGTCTCCTCAAGGCCCCACAGCTCGAGGACACATTGTTTTCACACACGCTTTTCGGCAGAACACAACGGGACTGTTTTGACGGGACTCCAGCAGAAGATGGCGATAATCGCATTATTGTTTGAAAATACG
The DNA here is from genome assembly GCF_051989625.1 of Stigmatopora argus. Lineage (NCBI taxonomy): Eukaryota > Metazoa > Chordata > Actinopteri > Syngnathiformes > Syngnathidae > Stigmatopora > Stigmatopora argus. Next base: position 13,095,686 of record NC_135399.1, read on the forward strand.
GCTTTGCTTTGTTTACCTTGAAAGCATTCCTCACACTGTTGTTTTTCTAACCAGCGAGGGTGTTATTGTACTGATTACATAACCATGTTTTTCGAGTGTCGCGATTAAATACAATGATTCAGTTACTGCAATTCAGAATGCACTGGGGGCTAAGACGACGCCACATTGTATCTCCTTGCAAGTTCGCCGCAGAGTTTGTTGAAAGATGTTTTTCCTTTTTTAATTAAATATTACTAATAATGATTTAAAAGGTTTGAATCATTATTCCAACATTTGGTCCTTCGAGTAGCCGGGGTCAACAAACCGATAGGGAATCCAGACGCTGCGGTTTAATATCTGGAGTGACCGTGCACGGCGAGAATCCCTTTTCCAGGCTGGACTATTTCTCAGCAGCGCCTGTTTTCTAATCGGTTGACGACTATCCTCTTGGTAAGCATCTTTCGACATTTCTGCCGAGTCCGCGTGTGATGGCTGCATATTGTTGACGGGTTCCGAGTGCGTGAAGGGCATCACACGCGAAGGCCTTATTTTGAGAAGTAAGGCTCGCATCCTGGGGATAGCGATTTTAAAAAACCCTGTGGATACTAGTCACTAGCAGGTAGACACGGTGTGGTCTATAAACGTCTGCCGTGTACAAAAAAAAAGGTACTACGGGGGCACACAAATCCGCTCCAAAAATGGGTAGTGGAGACAGTAAAGCGGCTATTGACGATCCAAAGATGCGTCTGCCGTGTAAAGATTGGAAATTTGTTGAAAATCAAAGCGCTACAAGGGTTAAACACCTAAACTTATGGATAAATAAATATGGATTTGCTGGCCAGCTTAATATGCATAAGATATTGATACTGCAGGATAAAATACGTGCTAAGCATGGGGGAAACCTTAGCAAAATGGAGCAGGAGGGATATAATGATACCTATTATTGGTTTATGATGGCAAGGGAACGGAGTGATGGATGCGTTAAATCGGTTGATAACGGTGGGACTGGAAACACAGAGGCTGTGTTATTCCACAGAAAAGAGGACATTAGATTTTATCACCTGAATGGGGTGGAAACGCAGCAAATTTGGATGATAGACAGGCCTACGGGCACGCTTGAACAATACGTAAATCAGGCGGTCCAGGCTGAAGAGGTTTTAAAAAAGAAAGGGAAAAGAAAGGGGGGGGCACCCTCTAACGAGGACGGGATTTTTGACCAAAATAAGGGGTGTGAACGTAAACCTTTTAACAGGGATAATGAAAAAAAATACGCAGGGAAGTTCAACAGAAATCGAGGTAACAGAGAGAAAACCTGTTGGATCTGTGGGAAAATAGGTCATATATCCCGCGATTGCCCAAATAACAGGGCCTCTAAAAGTGAAGGCAAATCGGCATGACTAGTCGGGGGGCCTGCTCAAAACGAGAAATGGATTTGAGCAGAGGGAAGTGGAACTAAATTTAGCGGAGATATTGGCACTTGATACAATTAAACCTGAAAGTTGTAAAATGGCAATTAAAATGGTTATTTCAAAGAATGAAATGGCTTATTGTGGCTTATCCTGGTGTCGTCCCCGTCTGCTAGCGGGAATATTTTGGTTAACAGAAATACAAAACAGCAAATTAAATGTTTAGCGGGGTTGCCAAAACTGCGTTTTGGTCAGACTCTAAACTTGCCGAATAAATGCTTTGATTGCGGGGGGAGCGCTCTGTTTTGATGCGGCTGAATATTACAATAATTGGCCTTGGGGGTGCTGAAGCAAACTTGAGGGCAGAAATGGGTTTTGCTATGATATAGTTGTGCTTGCAGCATATTGTGAGTATGGGGCTTGGCAAACTACGATGATATGATGATATAGTTGGATATCGGGAGAGTAATTAATTTAGTTTATTAATTTAGTCTTCTCTAAAAAATAATTGCTCACAGGAGGCACAGGAGGGGAAGCAGTGGACACAAATAAAAAGAGAGCACTTTGGAATTTGTAAACAAAAGATAAGGCTGCTGCTTCTGCAGCGAGCGTGAAGGTCACAGTCAGCGGGTAAGGGCGCGCTTCCGTTTAAACATTTCAGAATAAGAACAAAACATGGTCTGCAAGGGATGCAGTGTTCCGCGATTATCTTCGCATTTATTTTTGGGATTTAATCAGAAATGTCTTTCGAGGTGATAGAAAATCTGTTTGGCAAAGATTGATTTGGGGAAAGCTTTGGAATTGGGAATAATACTATTATTATTATTTTATTTTCTTTTTTGTGAAGTTCAAAGGGCTCTTAATTGAAGAGAGCTAGTTTTGGAGGATAAAACGATATTATTACTGTTTTTGAATGGTTGGCTGGTTAAAGAAAAATGAATGGATTTTTTTACAATATTATGGCATATTGGTTACAATTTGTGGGTCCTTTATTAAGCATTGAAAATTGTAATTAGGAAATGCCTAGTAAAAGGTGGATTTCACTAATTTAATTATTGTAGATTTTTCTTGTGGTAACAGGGAGCTATAAGAAATGGCTCTTATCTTAAGTAAACATAGTATGGGGTGATTTGCAATTTATGTCTTAGGTATTAAGGGTTATTTGGTTGTTAAAGAAATCAGACATGAAATTAACAATGCGGAAATGAGACATTTCATGGCATTCGTCCAAATTGTTAGGTAAATTGAACCTGGCTGGGGTAGATAAGATAATTGGTTAAGGATAGGCATAGTTTCCCTAGAAGAAACATGGAGCGTCTTTAGGTGCACAAAAGACTTTCCTTGTTTGACCTGAAGGGGGCGTATGCTTTGCTGTAGGTCATATTGATGACTATTGGGACGTTATTACTGTCTATTGCTTTAGGGGCATACAAATTAAGCATTGCAATTATGGGGTTAATACACCTGAATGTTACGGTGATAACGATTGGCAATAACAAGCTTAGATAAAGGGGATTATCTACAATAAATTCAGGTAGGGCCTTCCATGGTGTGAAACAAGTGATGAAATAATGTCTATGTTTTAAAAATAACATCTCCAAATTATAAAATATCAACCTTGGGGAAATGCTTTAAGTAGATGGGTTGATTAGAATGGGCAAAATTCGATAACATTGAAAGGGGGTGAGATAAAGTTTTTACAAACGGTTAAAATACAAAAAGGGGGTGTGTGTGTGTTTCAATGTGTCACAACTTTTCCGTTATTGCCTTATTGGCGAATAGAATGGGGTAAGGGGCGGTGGCAATTGAACAAATTTCTATTTTTAGATATGTGGCATGTGAATCTAATACATTAATTATCTAGTTTCTTCAGGCATCAATCTTGATGATTGGGGGAGCACTCTAAATTTCTTGATTATGAGTGCCAGCGTGGATGAGTGTCTGTCTTTTGTGTTTCAATTGGCTAGCCACCAAGATATATCAATATTCTAATATCAAGGTGGAATATTTCTGAAATCGCTGATAAGCCTTTCAAGGACGGCGGTGGCAGAGTAGGACAGAAACAAAAAAGAAAAGAATTTCGCCAAATGAAATTTTTAATTTCTGTAATGGGAAATTTTGGGAACCTGGGGGACTAAACAAAAACAAAAGACTTATCTGGGAGGGCTGCCATTTTGAGTCATGGTAAATTTCATGCCTCAAAAAAGGGGGAGGTTATATATTCAATCTATATGCAGATATATGGCAAAAACACGGGCGATTCCCCCTTATGTCAAGCTACAAAAGCTACGTATCCATTTCAAAGGATACACATGGAATATGTGTGGTACATAACAGTCCTAAAACAGATTGGGGAAACCTTGTTGCAGAAACTGGTCTAGATTGGCATGCTTGGATGACACACGTGTGCGAAAAACCATCAGGCCTTCGATAAAATTAACCCATACGGTGGGGGCATTACAAATCATAATTCAGACTGACAAATTAACTTGTGGATCTTTGTCTGACGTTTTTCCTAAGTCCATGGGTAAGAAGGTCGTCGGAGATGGAAACACCCGGATCCGCCATAGTAAAATTAAAATCTGAGATGACCAGAGAATTCATTTCTGCAACGGGGAGTTCCCAAACGGGAGGCGGTAAGAAATAATTGGTTATTGTTGATGGAAAATGCAGCTATTATAAATCAAACCTGTATCAAACCTGTATAACATGTATGGGGGGGCCGACCTCTCTTAAGAGTGGTACCCGCGCAAATTACCCCTGATTGTGTAAAGGAGATAATGCAAAATTTTTAGTGTTATATAAAGGTCTCATACTACAAGTTCTGTTTAGAAGTGTTACACAAAAGAGGAAATAATTTATAATTAGAATTATACCAATATTTATTACAATAATTTATACCAATTATTGTGGCATAAAGGCTCATTGAACTGTACTCATATATTGATCTTGGATTGAATCGAATTTTGCCAGACTGTAATATCTGTACATACTGTATCGTTTTTCAAAGAATTGATATTGACAAAAGATGTAAGCCCAAAATGTATGAAATGGAATAATGTCTACCCAGTTACAACGGCAGCAAAGGACAAGCCTAACTTTTCAACACATGTCGCGTTTAATCATTTTACCTGCTTAGTCCTCACAGGGCACGGACCGGCACTGGGAGCGATAAATGTGACGTGGTGTGCCCACGTCCTAAAACAGACTACACCCCTGATTCCACGTTCTGACCTATGGTGGTGGTGGGGTCAAAACAAATTATACGACTCCTGCCAAAATGACAGCAGGACTTTGTGCCTTGGTCTCACTGCTATTACCAGTGTCTGTTTTTCCATCTACAGTAGAGGAGATACAATTGGCTGCACAGAAATCCGGTATGATGGCGGGCCCCTCGCGACGGCGTCGCATGGAGAGGGTGATACATTGATGCGATTGGCATCCACGAGGATGAGTATAAGTTGGCTAATCAGATCGCAGCAGGTTAGGAGTATATTTTTCTTTTAATTACTCCAAACAAAAATGTTGATTGGATAAATTACCTGCATCACAATGTCCAAGAACTTGGAAATTATACTGAACAGGGATTTGTGGCGATAAAGGAACAACTGGCAGCCACTAGTCTGACGGCGTTCCAGGATCGTGCAGCGGTTGAAATGCTTCTTGAAGGAGCAGGGGGCGTATGCAACGTTTGAAAATGTTGCACTCAACAACACGCCCCCCACTGGGTCCCACACCAGGGCCAACGATGGCCTGCAGACCCTAAACCGCAAGATGAAAAAGCATCCTGGAGTAGAATAATGTCCGCTGACAGATTTGTGGCCTCACTAATAATGATTTGGCCTAATTTGTGGTAGCCCTTTTTGCTACGATTTTGACATTATGTGGGTGTTGTATTATTCCCTGCTTAAGATCTTTGATGAGCCGACTTATAACCACTGCGATTGCCCCTACAAATTCCAAATTGCATGAATTATATCTCCTACTGAAGTGCTGACACTAACAGTGAATTCCAAGAGCATGGTAATTACGAGGATGGATTGGACGAAAATGATCTTATTTTCTGCCGAACGAGTAGAGCCTAAGCGGGTAAAATTAAAACAGCCAACGGTGATATCCCTCTTATTTTGAATTTGTCATAAAATGAATAACAAACATATAGTAAAAGGAGGGAATGTTAGAATTATTATGAATATTCTATATGTGTTGTAAGCATTTTTCAATAAGTAATAAGGCTATAAACCAATTCATGGAACCATGGACACTTTTCCTCCACATCGTCTCCTCAAGGCCCCACAGCTCGAGGACACATTGTTTTCACACACGCTTTTCGGCAGAACACAACGGGACTGTTTTGACGGGACTCCAGCAGAAGATGGCGATAATCGCATTATTGTTTGAAAATACGGCTTTGCTTTGTTTACCTTGAAAGCATTCCTCACACTGTTGTTTTTCTAACCAGCGAGGGTGTTATTGTACTGATTACATAACCATGTTTTTCGAGTGTCGCGATTAAATACAATGATTCAGTTACTGCAATTCAGAATGCACTGGGGGCTAAGACGACGCCACATTGTATCTCCTTGCAAGTTCGCCGCAGAGTTTGTTGAAAGATGTTTTTCCTTTTTTAATTAAATATTACTAATAATGATTTAAAAGGTTTGAATCATTATTCAAACCTTTGAGCAGTCTCATCCTCAAGCGATCTATGGATTTTAAAGATTATCTTTTCCAAGCTAATCAAGGTCAGGATCTGATGATGCACCACATTCATGTTGTGCATGTCAGCACTTACCCAAGTAATAAATGATTGTCTTTTCACAGCAAAAATGCTCTCTATTTCCCTCCGTCTCCAACTTTTGAGAAAAACTACCACCATAAAAGAGGCTCTTTGATGGCCCAAGACAAATGAAACACAGAATATACTCGTAAAGTTGTGATATTACAAGATTGATGTCATTTTTCAACAAAGTCTAAGGTTTACAGAGATAAACCAATATCGCTACACCCCCAAAAATGCATTCTCATACCCCAAAAATATCTGATTATGAAAAAACCAGCACACCACAAAAATATCTTAAACTAAAGACAAAAGGGAAAAAGATAAATATGTTTATATGAAATAAATTAGGAACTTATGGAGTTAAATCAAGATGTGAAATAAAGTCAGTTAAAATGAGGATTAGGGCTAACCCTAAAGTGCCAAAATAATCCATTCCCAATTCAATTCAATTCAAATTCAATTCAAAATTAAAAAGCATTTATTGTAGTAGAAGTGAAATACAACAGAAACATACTTGGACCGCTACTCATTTCTATACCATTGGAGGGAGCACACGTACTACACTTCAAGAATTACTGACCTATTGCTCAGATTTGCTCGATTTACTTTGCATAAACACAGCATACAGCTTCCAGCAAAGCAATGTATACATAATGTTGCTCATAACCCAATACACAACAAAAAGCAATAACATGAATGTCGAAAAGAGTTTTATTATCTACAATCCTGTTAAATGCATTTATTTTATGTACAAATGGATTTTCCGTTCATTGTTTTTCGGGGCCCGGGGCTTATATGCGGCTCTCAGGCAATTCGCAGCAATCTTGATATGGAGACTGGCATTGAAAGGTCAATAGCTTTGACTTTAAAAAAAGTAAAAAAAATTCCCACCTGTGCGTAAATGTTTAACAACTTTTCCATCTTTGTTAATACATGTTTTCACACTGCTTTTTTCTTTTCTTTTCTTATACAAGATTGATGCGAGATAAATGTGTAATCATAGAATAATGACCCATATTTCCACCATGCAGTTATTCCTTAGTTATATATGTATGAGATGCACCTTTCATTTATACTCACTATTTGTCTCTTCATTGACATTATGCAAAACACAAGGCAGCTTTAGTGGTTTAAAGCACATCGAACTCAAGGTCAGGGAAGCAACTCGATTCACCAATCCTACGCTGTCAGCCACTCTCTCCTAAATAAATCAAGAGGTAACATTCCGGTTACGTACACGTATAATTTTGATTGACAGATGAAGCCAACTGGAGGACATTTTCCATATGCTGCACTTTTCTGTATAGCAGAGTGATGTAGTAAACAAAATGAGCAGAAAAGGTCCAAATAAGAGTCATTCCAGAATTGGAGGATGTTATACATCCCACATTTGAATTTTAAACCGGACAGGAAACTATTTTGAATCTGAATTTTGAAGCAATAATCTCCACCAATTCTAGAATGGCTCACTTTCTGGAGGGCTATTTCTCCACAAATAGCCATGCTATCAAAATATTCGGAGTGTCCATGGAGAATTTGTGTTTTATTTCTCTGCCGCCTTGGGGTTGTTGACATCTGATCCCATTGCCAGTTCTCATCAGATTGCTGGCAAACGAGTCGCGGCGTTCAACGTTCGCTGCTCCGTAACATAGCAATTGATGTTGTCAGCGCGCGATCCCAACGGATGTACAAAATCGGCACCTTCTAACTTCCTGCATCTGTTACAATGGCACATGACGGTTAAGCGTGGGATGCAGGATACAGGAGGCCCAGCCATCCTCCCAACCGCCTCGTGCTGAATGATGTCACAGTGTCGGGGTGCTGGATGTCGAAGAAGAGCACAAAGGCAGCGGGCGGCAGAGATAAACCCCTCCACTCCCCCACCAACCGCAGATTAAACAGCAGGATTAACCTCGCTACTTCGCCAGCACCACCACGGTGTCTTTCACCCCCTTATCTGGCCCTACCTCCTCCTCCGTTCCTCCTCCAACATTTGCCACCATATATTTGTACAGCTGTCATGCAGTTGGGGGGAAATTGCTTTCTCGGCCTGTGTGGCTTTGCTCTGCCATTTTCAATTGAAATATAACAAAATCCAACTAGGAATGCCAGAAGAAACTTTTTCCCCCACCCCAAAAAAATGCACCTTTATGTTTGTCCCAGGTTGAGACTTGAAATAACTCATCTTTATCATTACATTTTCTCCATTCTGTCAGTACATACCCATTCTTTCCTTAAACTTGCCACTTTTAATAGGTTGATGTTTTAGGTTGTTTTTTTTTTTGATTTAGGCCAGAATCATAATTTGGGAAAAAAGATAAAGTTCAGCACGGAAGCAGTGTTTATTTCTTCCTCTAATGTTCAAGATATAAGCCGCTAACTTGTGACAACATAGCCAGGTATCAGAGTTAATGTAATGAAATCGAAAACATGAGTGTATGTTCAACAGCTTTACCTAAATGAAATGAAATACATTTCCATAATTCCAAAGCTTTTATACAGAAGGCGATACATTTGAAATATTTGCCTTAAGGCAATGCAGCACAGTCTGCAACCAAGGTCAAATAAATACATTTTTCTCATCCACCCTTTGTGTAACAGAATATTTTTACTCTGTACACACAGAAAAAATGAATAATACATAGAATTACAAGATCCATACATCCAGTTATTTGGATCATCATCATTAAAGAATTTACATTAGAAACAAAAAAAATCCTCACTTATTTCTTTAATGTAAATTCAGACATTAAGTGGCTCAGCATGAAAATCTAACTGAAGAGAATTATTTTTTTTCTTCCAAATACTTCCCAGTGTTGTCCACTCCGTCGTTTAATTTGACCATTTCATGTCATAAATTCCTTTGTCTTCAAGTAATCATGGCAAGCGTTACATCACAGATAGCGAGAGCTCGGCCCCTCCTCCAAGCTCCCAAAGCATTAAATTAGCATGGCATCCTTATGTGTTCTCTCGCTGTGATAAGAGCTATTGGCCAAGAGTGCTATGACATTCCATTGATCCAGAAAATTGCTGAAGAGCCAGCCTTGAAATTAGTTTAAATTGCTGAATCAGAAATGTTATCCTGGATTCTGGCAAGGCCAGCGTAAACCCTATGCGTCTAATCCCTCCGCTGATGTGAAAAGTTGTCCTGGATCGCGAGGCCCGTCGCCACGACCGGTGGGTTAATTTAGACTCGCCGTGACACAGGAACACACACGCGAAAGGGATTTCACCAAGTAGCGGAACGTGACCTCGGTGCGAATTTGCTTTGTCTTTGGGAAGTTCCCTTGAAATCTATTGTGGTCTCGTGCTTTTCAATTCAATTACAGGCCAACTCTTGACTCTGTGACATTTTCGTATTTCGTCCTCTTTTAGCTGTGACTTGAGCCATAAATCTGAGCTTTGATCCACGGTTCACAGATTTGAATAACAGGCTTCCCATCAATCAGACGCCTTGTTTTATCTTCTCTTGGATGCTTCTAAAATTGCAGCGTTTGATGGAGAGAGCACAGGAGTGGCATCTCTAAACACCGCCAATGTAGAATAAGCTCCATTAAGAGCATCAGTGAAGTGAATGCAGGATTCAGGTCAAATATGCTCAGTCACAGATATAATCGTGTCTCTGTCTAAAAGGATTGAGAACAGCATGTAGCATTCCTAGAGACGATGTCATCTCTGAGGAACATCATTTCTTTGAAGGGGCTATTTTGGAGTCAGTTTGCCCTAATGCAGGGTCTATTTATTTACCTATCCGTCTCTGCGGGTTGCGAGCTAATTAGCTTTGCCCTAAAGGTATTTATCTGTGTGGGTGGCTAGCTACCTTTGCCCGAATGCGTGGTCTTCATTCCTAATTATCTGTCTTTGTAGCTGGCAAATCAGCTGCCTGACTAGCTACTGAAAGACTCATGGAAAGAGAAACTTGAGCTTTCTGGTTGTATTTTGGTTGAATGGAATCTTTCAAGTCATTCACTACCATTAAAAATGACAAGATTGCAATGTATTTATCACATGATACAATAGTAAGCCTAACGCCTTGTATTTTCTCATATCACAACTATTTTCTGGCAGTTTGGATCGGACTTTTATTAATTGAGGATATTGGATGATAATTTTGAGGTTTTTTTACTTTTCAAATTTACTTCATGTGGTTAAAATTTTCTAAATAGATAAATAATTGTTTTTCTCTGGTCATATCGGCTACAAAAGGAGAAATAGTTACTATGATCTTATGCAGAATACGTTGTATGGAGGTTATTCGACATCATGGAAATTGAAGAAAAGTTGTGCTTTAACACAACTTGGTGGAACATTTGCTGTCGCTCTGCTGACCTTGAAAGGCACCGAATGTTTATTTCGTTGTCCTGAGACCCTGCTCAACGTGAGTACGGGGTTAGGAAATCTAGAACCTTGGTTGCCTTGGTAACCAAATGTGCTTTTGATAGACTAAAGAGAGGAAGGTTTTCTTTGAGGTCTAATGAAGGATGCCAAAGACATATCTTTCACCCTGTATAAACTACAATAGCAATACAAAGCGGACCCATCTACCCACACACTTTTTACGAGGCCACAACTAGAAAGTTCTGTTTTTTAGCCTCACAACAACCTTTCAAAGACACAAGCAGGGAAAAAAAAAAGTATTTTATCTGCCACTTTGACGGAGACCTTTGCACAACCCGTGTTTGTTTACCACACGTGCCAATGTCAGCAAAAGCCGAACTAGGCTTTAGAGTTCCTCTCTTCTGGCTGTAGAAGAAAAAAAAGTTGAACTTTAAGTGGGTGAAGCTTTAAGTATCGTGCATAATCCCCTTTACTTCTGACAGGAATAAGAAATTTGCCCCTAAGAACACTCCACAGATTTTTAGGTTAGTGTGTGAAAATCCAGAAGGATAAGAGATTGCCCCAGTGGATACAGGCGGATTAGTGTATCTATTGATTTGTGTCATCTTGAGGAGCAACGCAGTATATTACAAGCACATTAGGAGACTGTAACTCTGCACATTAAAATGTGAAGTGCAGGCAATGAACACTTCAAACGGCTTCTTTGCCACTTGGTGAGCTCTTCCTGTCAAGTTTGAACTCGAAGTCAATTGAGGACTTTCCATGAAAGTCAATAATCAAGATAGAAGAGGGTCGACGTTCATATCGTTGAGAATAGATCAGGCAACTGCCAAGGCGCTACGCGAGCTCTCGGAGTACTTTCCGATAAAAGGGTCATCCAACTGAGATTTTTATGAAGCGGCTACTGGTCGTTTTATTAGGTCTCGTTGACTCATTCACCGCTACTGACAGTGATGGGCGTTGAATCCGCCGATTCAACTAGGATGGCTGACATTCACTGATTATTTTTCACAGTATAAAATAGTGTTTCATTGTTAAAATATCTCTGCCACCAACCCCAGTCAAATAGGATTGGACATCAATCACCGTCAATGTTCTTTTTGTAATCAATCAGTTGTCAATTAGTCCATTCCTTGTGGTCGCCCTTACTTCACGTGTGAAATTGAACAAACTATATTGATCGTTATCTGCCTTTTCAAATGGATTGGATGTCTATCGCTCTAAACGGTAGCCAATGTGTTACGAACCAGCTAATCGTCTCTTTATTAGGTCTCATTAAAAAATTGTCACTAGTTACTTTATTAAAACTGCCCATAGAAGTTATAGGGAATTAAAAATGTTATACAGTTGGACGTTACAAGCCCCACATACTGTTTGGCTTTATTGCAACGATAAATTTAAGGTAATTTCTTCATTCTGGGCGTATAAAAAGATCTCCGAGTTTATTTTTCTATTTGAAGGTGAGTTATATAGACATCTCCATCACTACCACCATCTGCGCACGCCCCACTCAGGGACGATAAATAAATGCGTGCTGTCCTAGTCAAAACCTTATAGAGTGAATATCTCATTTTTTTGCCAAGTACCATTACAAAAGGAAAAGAAAGCAAGTATGTTTGGTTTCATTCAGCAAAGCTGCTCTGTCGTTAAATAGTTGCTGTGCCAGGATCTCCTGGGAAATTAAAAACATATTGTGCAACAATTTCCCTGTGACTCGGGGCGTCTCTGGGGAGAATACTTTTCAAATTTCTAATAAAGGAGATGTGAAATTACAGTGAGGGGACCTGGCATTAATTAAAGTGGGAATTTCGGAGAGGTCAACTCCTTATATTTATCTGTTTACACCCATGGTTCAGTCGTGTGTAAAGACTGCTTGGTGTATTGAGGTCAATGCTCAGAGGTGAAACAAATGTGTGGACAGTCGCGAGTATGATACTCAAATGATTTATCTTATAATAAATACAATGCATAAGGGGATAGTGTACAATGTGTAAAACTGCGTTCACACCAAAGTTAAAGCGGCACGCTACAACACCTTGCTCGCACTAAGACCATTTCCAAACGCAGTTTTACATATGTTCAGATAGACGTAGGGCGGAGCTTCTCTTTTTTATAAGGAACAAATTTGGCGGCATCGTTTCATAAACAACAATGGCGGCTTAAGTTGGAATAAACTTTTTAATTTTACATTACGATGCAAATTATTTTCCAAGTTTGCATATCATACTAACATTAAGAAAAAGCATATAAAATCCAAATGTCAGTGGGTTGTCTTTGTTAAAAGTGCACTGATTTCCCCAATTTTCACATTGCACTGATAGGCAGTTAGTATTTAATTCTATAATCTTAACATTCTCAGCTAATTTGTGGATTTAACATTCTAGTGGCTGTGTTTGCGGCTTATAATGAGTCGCTTGGATGCACAAGATTATTTCTACTGCCACAACCCCACACACTCTTTGCTTGTAGTATAAAAGCACCATTAGTGTTGTGTCCCGGTGCAGAAAACAGTCCGTGATACTAAAGCAGCTGCTAATGGCCCCCTTCTGCAGCTCTAAACTGTCGACTGTTGGCAGGCATACAAGTGACCACATATTATTTTTTTGCGTTTTTTTTCTTCTTTTTTTTCTTAGTGAGAGAAGCTTTGAAAAAACAAAAGGTAATAAAGGTACCATCAGTGGTAGACAGCCTCTCTTTAGAGCTGGATGTGTCAATCTCATCATTGATGTGAAGCACATTGGAGTTGTGGTTTCCTTTAAAGGGGAAATTTTGCCAACCGAATTAATATCACATAAAATTAAGAGATTGAAGTAATCTTGGGAGAAAAAGTCATAAAATTCTAAGAATAAAATCAAGTTGTTCGGGGTAAGTGGACTTTACCCTTTGGCGACGTAAGGTTGGTGTGAGAAGTCAGATAGTAAAGTACTTTTTTGTGTTTCTTTGATTCCTGTTGCTAAAACTTTGTATTGTAAACATAGGCTACACAGCTTTTAAATTATAAGATTTTCAACATTTTAAGTCTAAGTGATATGTTAATTTTTTCAACAAGCAGTGATGATGTGTTAAACAGCTTTGAGAGGAAGGTCCCAAATGGATTTATTGAACCAATGGTACAACTTGAAATAATTAGGGTCTCCCGAGGTTAAATCATAACACTTGTACTGCTGTTCCCTTGATCTCTCCTACAAGATCAATTTATTTCAAGAGTTTTGTTAAGCGTCCAATAATTCCTCCCTTTACTTACATGCTCTTCTTGCAATTTAGTCTCATGACTGGTGAATATATTGCAGTCAAATTAGGAACGTTTTCAACAGAAGCCTTTTCTTCTCAATTTCTTATTATTATTTTTTTCAAAATATAATATATAATAAATGACACAAAACATTTACATAAATATTTTGGATGGAAAAAAAAGAAACTTTAAGACAGCTGCAGCAGTCAAACTCGATCAGGCGAACTTTTCCCAACAGCTTGGTGAACAATAGTAAAAAGATCCCAAGTAGGATTGATGGATAGTCCCTCCTAACTTTTCTTACTATTTGTTTTCATCTGTTTAAAAAAACAAAAAAATGACCCTTCAAAAAGTAAGGAATTTGGTGTTTTGGAGCATGCTGGAGGAAGACAAGCTAGCTTGGGTAATCCTTCACCGTTGCTTTTTCTCCGACTTTTGTGAGCACCAAAGCAACCCTTCACACATCAATACAACGTTTCTATCCCCTTTGGGTAGGTTGACTTGATGACTTTCCATCTCACTATGAGGGCTAGCTGGCTGAGATGGAAGTGCCATGAGAATACCCTGACATTGATTTCTTCATTTCACTGTGCTCACTGATGTATTGACTGCAATGTTGATCAGGCCAAGTGAAGTTAAGAGACAACGGATAGAAATTCAACAACAGAAAAGTCACAGGCTATATCCCCAGTGGGATTAAATTGCTGATGTTGGCGTGTGGACAAAATAGTCTGATCTTTTAAGGCATAGGTGATGAATAACATGCATCGATTCTGTGTTTTTTTTACTGAAATAAAATTTCACTCAAATGAGATAATATTGTAAAGCATTGTTACCCATTTAACATAAATGTAAAACAAAAAATAAATTATTTTTTATGGTCCATGTTTGATTTGCATTTAAAAACAAACATAGGTAAAATAATGATAATAAAATAACCTTTATTTTTATTAATGAATAATGATGATTATTACAAGTATAGTAGTTATAATAAGTTAACAGTTTTTAAATAACTTGATATTAAATTTAAAAAGAGAATGAATACAGTTTTTTTCTAGTTTGTTTTCCCTTTAAAAAGAAGCTAATAAAACAATACTATTGCTAAATAAATAAGACGAAATTGCCTATTCAGGGGCTCAAAAAACAGGAATTGGAAAAACAGTTGAACTCATCCACTGCAATTTACAGTGATAAATATCAAATCAATTTCCACTGGGATGGCTGGCATTGAGATTATGCAGTCACTGCAAATTCTGCTAGCCCTCCCAGTCAAAATGGATTGGACGTCTAGCCTCATCAAAGGCAGCCATGGAGTGAATTGACTATGAAAATAGGTGAATTTCATAATCGATCACTTTTGAATTAGTCGATTAATTGTGCCGGCCATAAATGTATCGTTATCTGCCTGTTTCTCCAAAATTTGACTATGTGACAATTGCTCAGACACTTGCGTTTGTTCAGACAGTTAGCAAAATCAGCCTTGGGTTGGCAAAACTTCAGACCGTTACCTTCACACCTCTAAAACCGTTACAACTAAACCGTGGAATTTTGTAGTCATTAGCACATGCTAATGAGGAACCCCGCACGCAATCTCAATAACCAGCAGTTGTCTGATGTCTACTGAGGTGTATTTTTCTTGTCGCCATATCTTTCTGCTTGTTGTTATAGCGTGCCTCCAATAAAATAAACATGCTCCGTTCCTGACATCTGTCGAGGCAAATTATAAATCTCCGGAAGAGTTGCGGAAAGCACACTTAGTCTTTAGAGTAAAGCTTTTGTTGTAATAAGTCATGTGTTATGATTTACTTGGAGAACATTGGCTCGTATAAGAACAAGCTCGAGGAAGCAGAACGGAACACCTGCGAGCTCCATGACAACTTAAAGAGGAAAACGAAACCCCCCTTATTATGAGAATGAAAATGCACGATGCCGTTAAGAGTTTAAAGAGGAAATCTTAAGGGAAAATGTACTTTTTATTTACCCTTATAAAAATGCAAATATTTCTTTGAAAGATCCGTCAGAGATGACAAACGTTCAGCGGTGTAATTTGGTGCCGTTACCAGATTTTAATGACCGCGGAATGGTCACGGAAGGCATTCCATTCGTCTGTCAAAAGCCGTAGAATTGCAATAGATGTCCAAATGGAAAGCAGCCGCCATCTCAGGAGCTCAACACAAGGTCAAATTTAAGGCTCACAACTCTGAAATGGATTTGACAGAGATTCATTTAAACGGAGCAAAGCACACGTTACAAATCCAGGCCGGCTGATGTTCTTTAACATTTTAAAGGCAAATCAAAAATGCAGCCGTGACAGCATGAAAATAAACACATCCATCTCTTTTTCTTACCCGCGTCAAAACACACACAAACATTCAGCGGAATTTGAATCAGTAAACAACAACAGCAAAAAGTTGTCTATTAAATCTTAAACCTACTTATTGTTAACATACAAATGAAGTACCTTAAAGCTGCGACAGACTTTCTGCATTGCTAAAATCTCAATGCATACCACTAGTTGAAAAGCTTCTAATTTTATTTTTTTTTCATCTGTATTTACAATATAAAGTCATTCTCAAGTTTTATCAGTTTTTGACCACCTCAATTAATCTACCGCTTCCATATATCAAGTATCTTCAATGACAGCCTTTGTTGTGTTGTATTGTGAAATTAGGGATAGAGAAAAGCATATGTTTAAAGCATTTGTTCATATATCACATTTAGGAACTACAATTCCATTTTTTATTCAGATTTAGGGCCATTGGTGGCCATCTTTCCCACTTCAAATGCATTGGATTTCTATCGCTATCAATAGTAGCCAATAAGATAAGAAATGTGGTCATTCATACAAATTTGAGCTTAGAGAAAGACGACCATGGGAGATTTTCAATTTTGTTTAGATCTCTGTGTCTTCTTTAAATATATACATGTTTTTGATGCATGTGCAGTTGGTGTCATTAGGCCAAATAGGTTCCATTTAACCTTCGACCAAACAGCCATGGAATTTGGCGACGCCCAGCTCTGTTTAATGCTCTGTGAGGGATAGGCTTAGGCTCTAAACAGGCTTTTAAGCATCCATTCGCCGAGAATGAAAAAAACAAAGCTGCTCAAGTCCCTGTCCTCATGAATCTTCGATGCGTTCCAGAAAAAAATGTTATTTCTGAAAAGGAAACATCGAGATAAGTAAGGTTATCAGCAGTTACAGCATGTGTGTGCACTTATTGCACCATCTTGTGAATGAAGCAAGTGTTGCAAGTTGATGGACAACTTGGGACGAATAAATGTTCACCATGTACCGGAGTAGGCTTTTTGAAATGAATCACTTATCATTTAAAGCAGGAAAGCTTTAACCAGGTTTTGTCCGTTTTTTTTCTCCACTGCCCGCTTTCAGAAAAATCTAAACATGTCAAGGCCAACCAAAAAAGAGCAACTTTTTAAAATTGATTTTTAAATATTACTCATTGGTTGCCATTGATTTCAATAGTCCATTAACCAAAATCAAACAAAATATGATGATTCAATGCCAGGCCTTGTCCAGTGATGGCAAAGATGTAAAGTAAATCACGACCACGATAGTTCTTTATGTATTTTTTTAATTAATTAAAATAATTGGAAATAATGGAGAGGCACTGTAACCACCAGAAAGCCCTTTTGAATGATGTCATCATTGTGGGAACCAGTAAGAATCTGAAGTTTATTATAAGCAACCGTTAGGTGATACCTCAAACCACCTCCTCCGTTTGGAGACAGCTTTTCTAGTTTGACATAGACATATGGAGAAAGAGATGACAAATGAATGATTGATTGGTATGTGGGATGGCCACACCTGGCAACAACATCCCTGCTCTTTGTTCAGGACCCTCTGAGGCGTAAATAGAAGCACTCATCGCCTAATAATTAAAGGGAAAAGGCGACAGCCAGTAGAAAAGACATTGACAGCTTGACTGTCTAGGTACATTGCTTGCTGACGCGCTATATTCATATAGTGAAAAGGCGGACGTGTGAAACGGGAACACGCCTGCGCATATCATGCTTTTAAACCATGACAATATTAACAGTCGACAATAACGTTTTCATCTGCTACCAGTGACCGAGATCCAGTTTAGAGCCGAAATGTGTAAAACGAGATCGGTTTTACAAAAATCGTACAATCCTGTGCTAAAGTTGTTATACGGCGTACACAATTTGGAAAGATAAAAAAGTATCAAATACAGGGAAAAACGTATAGGTTGACAGGTTATGGTCACACTCCATGTTAGCCGATGTACTGTGGAAAAAAAAAAAAACATTTCCCATAATGCCTCTGATTACGGAAACTTTATTTTAGGTTTGGTCGGACCAAAGAGGGCAGGTGTGATTATGCCTACAGATTCGACTCATCAGTGAATTGAACATATATGTTTCTAGAATGTCGAAGTATTGAGTTAATACTCAAACTCAGAACACATACTAATCAAATGTCCAGCATGTTGATGTTGAATCCGAAGATCGGTTATAGGGCGCTGCTCAACTCAAGTCCACATTCAATATTATTTATGCACGCCTGTGTATCTCTCATACCCCTAAGGCTCGCCACATGTTGTACTGATAAATGCGAAGCACAGATAGCATATCAACCACTCCACTCCAGACATTTCATCCCCATTTAGACATTATGTGGCCACGTTCCAACAGAGCTGTTTCGGCCCCGAAAAGTCATGAAAAAACAACCGATTAGATGTCTTGGTTCCGAAGAAAAATAAATAAAAAGGATGCTGTGGGAACCGTGTAATGTTTTTTAAAATATTGTCAGTGAGTGCCACAGTAGATGCGGTGAGTTATTGCAACCTTAGAAAATGAAATCCTGCGTAAATGACAGAGGTTCCTTGATTAAACGCGAATATGAGACTGACCGCGGACAAAGAAAGTCAAACAGTAGACAAGTGCATAAAGAAGGATGATTCAGCTGCAGGTTTCTCCTCGTTGCCCATCCCCTGACAGACTCATCAAACAGCGAAGGGCAAGTTAAGGTGAAGCTTAAAAAGGCAAACAGCCATTTCTCAGGTATGGTAATGTGTTCTTTGCTTTCTTTAGAGACATTTGTTGAAACACTCCGTGTCAATGTACTTCACCCATACCTCTTCAGTGCCATCGCCTGAAGCTGTGGTGAGGAATAAACAGTCATACTCCACCTGAAATAGCACAGGACGATAAATAATGACAGTTTACACGAAGCTGCAGTTTGAGTCTGGATATAGTGAGCTATAAACATTGACAAAACTATCGGGAAAGGAAATTGACTTTTTTTTTGTTGAGATCATGCTCACTGAGAAAAGTAATCCCATAATTGTTGGACTTAAAGTATTATTTCCCCTTTAATTAAAATTTGAATAATGACAAAGGTGAATAATTTTGATTTAATTATTTTATGCCTTCATTTTTTTTAGTTGTCTTTTGCCCAAAGTCAGCAGGTGTTGAAAATAGATGGATTCATTATTTTTCTTCTGAAATTTAACAGTCAGAATGATATTTGTATCGTAGTTTGTTGTTAATTTTCTGTTTTTAAAAGTACAATATAACCTAGAAATTCTAATTAGTTTGCCACTTGTATACATCCAATCCATTTGAACTTGGATAGCAAATGAGCAGTGCTGCCATCCCTCCGAGTTCAAATGGATTGGACATCTACCTCTGCCAATGGCAGCTATTTTCTTATGAAATTATTAATTATTATGCACTGGCAGATTGTTTCATGGACTATTTACACATGAAAAGACATGAAGCTCATTAGCATGTAAAGATTAATACATTATAAACCACCGAGAAAACATTTTTATTCCGAAAATTACAGTTAACTAGTATTTTGGGACACCATTGTGAGTAACAATCTAATTCCCATGTGAAGTCGGGAAAGTAATTCATACGTGCATTAGTGATAACCACATAACTCAATCAATATGAATATATGGCATCTACTTAAAATTCTGAATGTAACAATTTTTTGGAATGATAAATTAGGCATCCAAATGTCAGTGGAGAGCCAAATAAATCATCTCTAATCCCGTTATGAGCTCCAAATCACATTTAGAACGCCGGTGGGGTTGCGGCCTTGAATTTAGTACTCACCAAAAGCTCTCCCCTTCTCTGAGAGTTGTATATATGGAAGTTCTATTTGTGAGTCTGAGTATTGTGCTGGAGAGGCTGGTCCATTTCTAACTTGTTCTTCTAAAGCATCTATCACGGATCCATTAGATGAGTAATGCCTGGTTGAGTGGCAGTAAAATGGTAACGCTAGCCTTTGAAGAGAGAGGGAGACTTTGACTTTGACTTGAATCCTCAACTTATTTTTGATGGAGGAGACCCGAAAAAGGGGCGAGGGATGAGTCACAGCTCCCACAAAGTTGAGTGAAACAAGCCCCTCAGGATGCCAACAGAGTCCATTTTAATCTATGCCATGCTGGATCTAAATGTATGCGCAAACAACTTCAAACGGTCAAGTTGGTACTCTACCGTTTTATGAAAACCTCCCTCATAGTGAACGCTGAAGCGCGCCAAATTCATCATGCTGAATGATCATCCTATTAATCAGCGAGTCTCGGTGGAATTCTGCTAATGTTGTCTCATTCATTTGCATTTGTCATGACTATTTGGGGAAATGATCACATTTATCAAGCGTGTTATTCCGCCCAGCGGTGGAATGATGACAAATCGCTAATTGCAAATGATAAAGCCCGCTCGGATGGTTCTGTGAGAAACTAGTGGTGAGATTGAAACGCTCAGCTGTGCAATGATCTATGGTATGTGAGTCCACAATCACGAGTGAGCGGCAACGTTGAAATTGTAGTTAACGTCCAGTCTGCTCGGCTCAAATTTGTCAATTAGGCAAAGTTGGCGCTGTCTTGAGGCCAACTGCTTGATCCCTCCGGAGAGACAACTGTCTGCTAATGGAGGTCACAATAGATTTGTGTTTACTAGCCACGTCATGTGGTTACGGTGCATGGAGCCACGATAGAAATAATCGTCTTGACTTTTGACAAAGGATTATTTGAATCCAGTTTAATCACGGTGGGGGGTGAGATTTAAAAGCGCTGTATCAAAGGGAACAACCGCTTTCTAAGAGGCTGGAAGACAGGGGAGATTTCCTTCCAACAAATTGCATCTTTAACTCATTCACTGCCACTGCCAGCTATCTAATCCATTTGGACTAGAAGAGGTTGGCAGCAAATAATTGCTACCAGCCTTCCCAGTCAATATGGATTGAACATATATACCATGTTTTTCGCACTATAAGGCGTACCTTCAATTAATGGCCGATCTTAAAATGTGTTTCATATGTAAGACGCACTTAATTATAAAGGGCAGTTGGAGTAGTAGTTTTAGTGGTGGTGGCAATAGTAGTAGTGGTGGTAGTTGTTGCAGTAGTAGTAGTAGTAGTAGTAGTAGAAGCAGCAGTAGTAGTAGTAGTAGTAGTAGTAGTAGTAGTAGTAGTAGTAGTAGTAGTAGTAGTAGTAGTAGTAGTAGTAGTAGTAGTAGTAGCAGCAGCAGCAGTAGTAGTAGTAGCAATAGTAGCAGTACTAGTAGTAGTAGCAGCAGTAGTAGCAATAGTAGCAGTACTAGTATTAGTAGTATTAGTAATAGTAGTAGTGGTAATTGCAGTAGTAGGGAATTGTGTTATGAATCAAGTAGATGGAGCTGTGCTAAAGGGAATTTCATACAATGATTAACCAATATTGATCCAACGGATTATAAAGTGCACTGAGGGGATTAGAGTCTTTTTGTTGTGCCTTATAGTTTGGAAAATACATTACCCATAAATGGCATTCTTTTTTGTTTTTTAACTGAGACAATTCTTTTTGACTCAGTCAAAATAAAATGGACGTCTGTCGAGTCAATGGGTCTTTTAAATACAATTATTTTTAAATATGCTGCATTTTACCATCTGTATTATTCAGCTGAATGTCGTGCATGTAAACCAAGATCTACTCTCCTGATGTTGAGTAGACACATTAAAAAATCACATGTATAAATTATGAATTTCTGGTAGAACAAACGAACGTTTGATTTTTTTAGTACTCATTGTAAGACAACAGCATCCTCCTTATGCTTTACTGAATTGTATTATTTTCCTCCAAGCCTAATGACTTGTTTGCTGTTCCAGTAAGATCTAGTCATCTTTTAGGAACAATATGTGAAAGTGAACTGTTGTTTGGTTGGTTGTTTTTCCCATTTTTTATTTCAATTGTACAAGTCAGTCACTAGTTCTCCTTGAAAGATCAGGGAAAAAACAGTCCATTTATTTTTAAGATGGATTTAAAAGCTGAAGGGAAAAGCACTGTAAGCGTTTGAGAAAAATCTCAAATGGGCAAGAAAATAGGAAATCATTACCATTGTCTCGGGGGGGAGTGTTGTGAATACCCCAATGTCCTCCAGTGCTGAGCACAGACTGCAGGTTGTGTGTCTATGGTGCTTTTTAGCATTTCCAAAGCGAAATCCTCCTTCACCTCTTGTTGCCCGTTCCATCAGAGGAAGTCCCCCTGCCGGGTTTAAGTGTGTCAATGAACGGTTGAGAGGATCAGTGATAAGTGAAGCTTAGCTCCTCGGCTGTTCTGCAACAGCCAAATGGAGATTAAACCATTTCAAGCTCGCAGCACATGTCAGTCAGGCACTTATTTCAACTCAGGGGGTTCCCAACCTTACTTCTAAATTGTGCTTCCTGAACGTGAACAGAAACAAAACAAAAATAACATTAGAATGAAAAATTGCAGCTTTTGAATCACATTTTATTTGAAAATTATTCATCTCGATTTGGTAAAAGTTACGGAGAAATATGACTCATTATTCCATATGAAGCAAATGAAATATGACAATTCCATAAATTCAATTTTAATTTTTGCTTGCGACTCAATTACGTTTTACATTGCTTTGTAGCATTACGATAGATTTTCATAGAGATGATAAATCGTAAAATTATGAATATTAAATAGTTTATATTTGAAATATTTTGTGCTTTATATGCGTGCAGGCAAAATAATAACTTAATTGTATCATGTGTGGGATACCCTGCATTAATTAGATTGTGGAGGCATGCAAGAGAGGAAAGCAGTCAATCTGTCAAAGCGATTGTTCCTTCTGTTCAGAACAGAAGTTCAAGGCGACTGCTTGACACAGAGGCATCTGATTGGTTTGGTCAGTAAAATTAGCCAATAAGCTTTCAGTGTGGGTGGGCTTCGATTTACTGTCTCCGACCCTCAGGGAAGTTAACACTAGTCCCAGTCAGGCAGTTTCCGAGATGAGGTGGTGTTATAAGGTCGATAAACATCTCCCTGAAATTAGTTGTTGGAACTTGGCATGTCAACTGACTTATTGTCGACACTGCATTTCTTGTGATTGTGTAATTGTTTGAAGTAAGAAGTACGAATGTGCGATACTCTAGTTTTATGCACCAAATGAGATATTTGCATAATTTCAATACTAGTTTCAGTTAGCCTGTCTATGGCTTTTTACAATCTGTATTAGCATTAAGCTTGTTCAGAAACAAACATAAATCAGATGATGTCTTCTTGAAAGATTTGAGATTTTACTTCATTTTGACATGCGTTTAGTTTTTTTTGGTCGGAAGTGAACTACAATCTAGCTCTCTTGCGCAAATGCCAAAGAAATACATACTGAAGGAAATGGCATGCTCTAGGAATTCTAGAAGTACATAAAAAATATATATACTATATATTAAAACTAGCTGTGCAAATGTATCTTAAGTCTATTATTGTGCCAAATGGCTATTTGAGTCACATTCGAAGGATTCGTTTCCTCTGAATGCAAACATTTGCTCTCATCCTTTCAACAAACTGTGCAGTCTGCACAAAGTAATTATGGCATGAAATACATTTCTTTCTTCTAAAGCCCTGTTACACATCTCATATTTTCTTCTCTAATCACAGTTGTGAATGCACCCAGGCAAGGAGTGAACCCTGCAACCCTTCCAGATTTGTTGTTCAAAGTAAATGCGCTGATGTATATTGTAAGAAAGAGTTTTTGATGGTTTGCAAACAGCCTCCATTTATACTTTGCACGCTCATTTGGTTGGACTGTTTGATCTTAAAGTCAGAATGTTGCCGCCCATGTTCAAGAATCATCAGCTTAGCTCTTTAATATGTCAGTTGGATTCCCTATTTGTGTCTCTGGGGTCTTGTTTGTTGACTTCCACAGCCAATCTATTTCCTCTACTCGAACATTTTCATTTGCGGCCACCCAACGTTTCGCTCAGTAAATGAATCCAATGGATTTAGTTGACTGTGGTAAGTAAGAACAAGGGTACATATTGAGACTTCCTTGTTTAACTACCACTGGAAATTGCAATGAAGTGTGAAGAATGCTTTCATTTTAACTAGAACAATACATCTATACTCTCTGCGGCACTGTTGCCTCCCAAAAATTGCAGCCAGGGGATTTACAAATATAATGTTCTGAAGATATTTTCAAGAGTAGTAGTTTGGTTTTAAAATCAGCGTCAAAGGAAAACTAGAGGGCTTGTAAATTGACGCAAACACTTGGTTCTCAGGTGATCCATCCACATGTGATTACTTTCAAGGTTTTATTGTACATTTAATTTTAGTTTTATACATGATGAATTTGAGCAAATAGAGTTTTGAAATTCAATCAGTCCCACATTCCATATTTCATCGTGCCAGCATTGTGATTAAACAGAAATGAACTTCTGGAAGTGGATCACGATTTCTTCCTTTTAAGACGAGGTGTACCAATGAGAAGTGACACCTTAGTTCTTTATGATCTACAGTTACACCCTCATTTCTGTCCGGAAACACAAGTGCAAGCTTCTGGCAAGCTTTCAAACATAGATGGAGTGAGAAATGCACTCCAAGCGAGCAAGGTGACATCAGTTTTATTTTATTGTTATTTGCTGACATTATAGTTTGAAGGGGACATGAGTTTACCTGATTGCTTTTGCTCCAATTTACTGCCATGTTTTTCCCATCTCCTTGGAATCAAAAGTCCTACATGTTCCCTATCATAATGTAACATAACACAGCTTTCTGAAATCAAAAGCCATCGTGTACAACAATAACAGCTGCCATTCCAATTAAAACAAAGCAAAATTAAACTGTAGTAGAGAAACATACTGATTGCCTTCCAATGTTTATGAGTTTAGTCACTCAGAAGCACAACTTATTTTTGTTCCGCACTAATTTCAATGTGACTCAAGTCCAAATCTGTCACAGGAAGTGCCTTGAATTTGTCAAGCATGTGATGGATTATGTTTTCCTCCAGGTTTACACCAGATATGGCAAATGTTACACCTTTAATGGAAACAAGACCACATCCAGAAAAACCAAACAAGGCGGAATGGGAAACGGGCTTGAGATCATGCTGGATATTCAACAGGATGAATATTTGCCAATATGGAGAGAAACAAGTAAGCCAACAAACATTTTGAATCCAATGCAATCCCTTATGTTACTCAGCTCCTGCATGAATTTACATAAAATAATCATATGCATCATTTTTGGCAGTTGTACTGCCATCCTTTGTAACTAGAAGTTGTCATCTCACGAGAAAACGATGCCAAACTAGTAAATGTCAACCCTTGGAATACAAAACAAAATTGTGTCATGTATTGTATGTCATGCAGAAGTCACCGCACGTAGTTTTTGTACTTTTGGAGCTATTTTAAACAACTCAAAAAGACAAAAGTTCTTAGAATATATGTCGGCGGGGAACTGAAGTCCCCTAACAAGAAGTAGTTTAACAGAGAAAGAGTAATTCTTTTAACTTAAGGCTTCACTCGATGTTTACTGTCAAAATGAACATAAAAAAGATCCTCACGATACATGTTGATAGCTCAATGATCTCACTGTGCAGATGGATTTGGCAAAAAAATGTACTACTTTGGGTGTGATGGCTTGACATGTCTTTTGTCATCTGAGTTTCCGTTGTGACTGTGTTGCGTTTTGAAGATGAGACATCCCTGGAGGCCGGAATCCGAGTTCAAATCCACAGTCAGGATGAGCCTCCCTACATCCACCAGCTCGGTTTCGGTGTCTCTCCCGGCTTCCAGACCTTTGTTTCATGTCAAGAGCAAAGGGTACGTCTTTATCTTCATCATCACAACGCAGCTTCCTCGAGTCTCGCCGTGACTAACTTACTGCTTCAATCCTTATTTGTTCAACTTTGCTGTCTACCTGGCTAATAAATGTTTAGCTGACCTACCTGCCCCATCCCTGGGGTAACTGCCGCTCCAGCAGCAAGGAGAAGTTCCCCGGATACGACACGTACAGCATCAGCGCCTGTCGCCTGCTCTGTGAGACCAATGAGGTCGTGCGGGTTTGCAACTGCAGGATGGTGCACATGCCAGGTATGCTTTGTTTCTGTGCAAATTTGACATAGTATACAGTACTTTCATGGTATTTTTGTTCAAAGAATGAAAAACTCTTTGTTTAGAAACATATCGCTGATTGATTAGGCAGTGTAATCGTGCCCAGATGGTCATTCCGAAAAAAATCTCTAAACAATTTTGCAATTTCTGCTGCTTATCACGATTTACTGCTATGGACCTTTACTGTGGAGTTGGCAACTATTTCAATGCCATATATCTGCATTACATAGTCAAGTGCGTTTTCTGTCCCACCCAGCTTGTCTTTGAATTTGGTTATTTAAACCGATGTAAAAACTAGCCGATCCTTTTAAATGGTAGCCCCGCATACTTTCTGAAATGGGATCAGCAGCTTTTCAGTAGATCAACATTAAGGTGACTTTGCAATAGGGTGGCCTTCTATGACCATGAACAGAGGTGGTGGATAACGCTGAATGACAGCCAGGATGAATTAGGGATTCAATTAGTCTTCAAAGCTTCACATTTGAGCATTCACAGGCAACAGTTTTAATAATCAGTTGGTCCACAGCAGTTTCAAATTTACATGATATTATGAGGCATGTGCAAAATAAATCCATTTGCATTTTGGCTCTCTTGAACTCTTGCACCACAGATGTAATTTGGCTACCCCGACCTTGTGCTGTGTTATATGGAATGGAATATCTGTGATAGCACTTCTCAGTCAGGTGTCATTCTTGATTTAAATCTCGGTAAATTTCGGAAGCTGTTTCTTGGCTAGGCCATTGTAAATTTGTACCATTTATTACCATGGCTTCCAGTGCAAAGCACGTGGCAGTCGGTTAAGCTGTCAGCTGATTTTCATTTGGGTTTTTTTGGGAGGGGGATGTTGTGAAGAACTCACAAAGATTCGTTTTCATGGTGGACTGAGCAAGAAATCAATTCAATACTGGCATGAATTATCGAGCTGTTATTTTATTTCTTTACCATTGAAGTGATGCATTCCACAGTTTTGTTTTGCCTTCAAGTAGCATAATTTGGAGATGCGTCCCCAGAATTTTAGCTCAACAAAAGTGTGGGCATTTGAATTAGGATTTTCCACGGTCATACTACATTTTTGATGGAATTATGACGCAAAATAAGTAAACGCCTTATTTGACAGGCAACAAGAACAAGATGATTTGAATGCGAAAACAGCGTTTGTCATTATTGATTCCCGATTTGTCATTTTCCTTAATCATTCAGGAAATATAAGTGATCCGCCAGTGCTGGAAACACTAAATCAGATGTCTAGACTCGCGCAGCGTGGGTGTCATCAGCACTAGTGCGAAGAGTCATGTCACCGAATGTAAACTGTGTTGTTTATATTGACAGAGCGGCTGGTTCAATTAAAAGCTCACCAAAGAGCTGTTTTGAATCCAAGCAAGCTAGTAAAGAACATGACAACAACATTAAAATTATTATGCATAACTAGTCTTATTACCCTTTTGTGTGGGTTTCAGGCCACTTTCTATTACTTTTATGAATATATTTTAAAATTAAAATCAATATTAAAGTGATTTTTAAATGAGGTTTGACTTATATCAACTACATTTTAAAATATTCTACTATTAATAGAGCTTCATTTAGTTGGTTTTATGTCAAGGGTTACAAATTGGCATATTTTCATACAATGCCTCGCATAAAGATGAGAGGACAAATCGAGAGTTGACAGAGAATAATTGCTCTATTATCTAAAATAACTCAGGCTCATAGCTATTACATTATGTTATGAGAACTGTACTATTAGAAGTGCTGCGTCATTGTTTTTAACAGCGGAAAATCAATTTGGGGCCCAAATTATAAATGGCCACTGTTTGTCATTCCAGGGGAGAAATTGCAAGCTCAACTTGAGTTTAAAAAAATATATATATTTCTTTTTAGTTGAAAATAAACCCCTGCTGCAAAGAACACGACGGCAAAAATAAAGATTCCGTAGTGGGGGGAAAAATTGAATGGACAGCTTGTGACTCACTGGAGAATTTGGAGGAAGCAGCAGCACCACCACTTTGCTTCCCACGGTGATGTATAATCAGGAATTCTATTTATTGAAGATATCAGATGTAATAAATGCGGAAGCTTTGGTAGAGGCTCCGTCGAGTAGCACATATGAGCCAACTGTACTTAAAACGAGTGTGTGTAATTTACTGTTGAATATTTAGATGACTGAATTGTTATGATAGGACTCTGGAGAGCAGTTGGGTCTAAAGCTTGTCGAGGGAATGTGAGGCTAACTTGTGAATAGAAAATCTTTTTCAGTCTCGACCACACAAACACACGCAGCTGCTCAATTTTACAGTGCTGACTTCTAGTGTTTTACACTGTAAACAGGATGTGGAAGATAATACGCTCGGGTGTACAGTGGTCATAGCAAAATCAAAAAAACGAAGAAAAAAATAACTCCCCGACACCATCTGCTCACCAAAGCATACATTTTAGTAACTGCCGTAAACACTCGCAGATTTTTAATAGCACTTAAAATTCTGTTATGTGTCCACCCGTCATTTATTTAAGGTTCTACATAAATCGTAGTTATATTTCTCATTAAAGTTGCTAGTTAGATGGTGTTTAGCTCATTTTCGTCATAGGCTATTATTTCGGAGTCCTTCTTACTGAATGTTACCTAGTTTTGGAATCAGAAGCAAGTAAAAATGTTTGGTTCTTTTCATCTATTTTAAATGGGGAATTGAAAACAACTTTTTGTGGGCCATGCAAAAATGAAGTGATTGGCCCGATCTGGCCCTTGGGCCCAACGTTTGAAACCACAAATATGTCCATTACATCATTGGTTGGTTGGGTGCCCAGACATTTTGTCGACGGACAGTTCGTCAACCGGACATTTCATCGACGAACAATTCGTCGCCGGACAGTTCGTCGAACAGACATATCGTCGCCGGACGATATGTCGAATGGATATTTAGTCGTAGACTCACTCAGTTAATGATTATAATTTTGAGAGAGTGAATACCTGGTTGATCGCTTGCAACAAATTATTTATACAACAAAACAATCGTTCGCGAGGTTGAGGTTAGGTTAACCCCTAACCTTAACCATTATCCCCTAACCACTAACCCTAATTCTAACCACTAACCTTAACCACTATCCCCTAGCCCGCGACAAATTTTCCGTCGACGAAATGTCCGTCGACGAAATGTCCGTCGACGAAATGTCCGTCGACGAAATGTCCGTCGACGAAATGTCCGTCGACGAAATGTCCGTCGACGAAATGTCCGTCGACGAAATGTCCGTCGACGAAATGTCCGTCGACGAAATGTCCGTCGGCGAAATGTCCGTCGGCGAAATGTCCGTCGGCGAAATGTCCGTCGACGACATGTCCGTCGGCGAAATGTCCGTCGACGACATGTCCGTCGGCTAAATGTCCGTCGACGAAATGTCCGGTCGACGAATTGTCCGTCGACGAAATGTCCGGTCAAGGGTTGGTTGGTATCTAGAGTGTGTATGAATACAAAGAAAACCCACACATAACTGTGATTTGATATGTATCTTTTTTTTCAACATTTCCAACTTGAAATCTTAGCCATAGAAGCAAAAAACGTGTTTTCCAAGATCTGCTTTCTTCAAAGTTAATATTTTAGTCTCCAGTTCTATTTCTGTCTTCGGGCGACCACCCAAAAAAGCTATTAGCCTGTCGTTCTTGTCCGGTGACACACGGACAGCTCACGGAAACACGGCATAGCTTTTGTCTCTTGACACAGAATAAAGTCTGGCCATCTTTTTTTTTATTAGTATTCAGGACTCCCATTTTTACTCTTGCTGATAATTGCTTAACATTGTCCAAACGAGAAGGAGCAAGACACAAGTGTGAGCGCGGAAAAGGTCAGCATGTCATTTCACAGTACATTAATCTGCATACTTCATAAAGAAGCAAAAAAGCAGAACCCCGCTAATGACTTGTTCTGCTAATGAATTCCCGCATTTGATGGACTGGCCAATATGTTTTTTTTTCTCGTTTTTTTTTTTTCCGAGGACGCTTATTCTCCATATGCGAGTCGCACGCTTCATTTCTCAGGGAAGACCGCGCTCGGCCCCATCCTCGCTGTCTGCTTTCATTCGGAGATGAATGATAAGCGACGGCGTGTTGTTCGCAGCCGTTCTTCCTCATTGCGGTAGACATGGGTCGCTGATCATTTTGTTAGTGATTGATCAGACTCATTATGTGCTCTCCTCTCCAGGAACCGCTGATATCTGTCCTCCTAACAAAATCAACTGTGTTGACAAAGCACTTGGTAAGAGACAATCTGCCTTCATTTCTTTTCTCATTGCAGTGGTGTGCAAAACAATTGGCATGCAGTATGAATGTTGAAGGGTTTTTTTTCCCCATGTAGGCCCAAATTCATCTGAACCATCTGACTTTCGTATTGTGATTTTGTGCCTTTAGAGGAGATGAGCTCTGTTGATGAACTGCTATTATTAAATAATTATTCTTTTGCCCCATTTTTCTCCATCTTCAATCTGATTCTACTTAGCATTACATTATATTACCTTTTTAGTCCCCAATTTAATTATGTCTCTCATTACTTCATTTAGAATGCATTCACTGTATTAGAAATAGATTATTTCTATCTTGGTCACACTCATGAATAAGATTTGAATAATGTTAAATGATGGGTGGTAACTTTTCTTTTATGAAAATTAGAGTTTAAAGTTCCCACATGAGGAATATGTGCCAGTGTTCACTTACATAAAATGGATGGTACAGAGTGTAAATTATTTATAAATTGCTTTGACGTCATTATTTATAAATTGTTTTGATGTGAAGTTAAGGAGCACAACACAGACAAACTAAATAAATAATAGTAATTTTAAAAAAAACATGAGCATGTTGCATGATAGTGCAGCGATATGTAATTATAGTGCATATGGTTTCCATGGGAACCATATGTACTGGTAATTGGTTACAGAAGCAAAAAAAATATCCTTGTTGTAAACTATGGCCCTTTTTGTATTTAAATTTGGTTGGTGGATGCAACCCAAAAAACAGACAATTTTATTGGTTATTTTTTGGGGGGGAAACAATAGATTAGGCTGGATATAATTTTAAAAA
This sequence comes from Stigmatopora argus, assembly GCF_051989625.1. Taxonomy (NCBI): domain Eukaryota; kingdom Metazoa; phylum Chordata; class Actinopteri; order Syngnathiformes; family Syngnathidae; genus Stigmatopora; species Stigmatopora argus. Next base: position 13,126,850 of record NC_135399.1, read on the forward strand.
TCCCAGCCAATATTTTAAAAAAACTCTATTAGATTAATCTGCATGTGTGCAAAATTTAAGAATAAACCCTGAAGTCATCTGGGATATGCTCCAGCACTACCTGCAACCCTTGTGAGGATAAGTGGTACAGAAAATGAATACATCTGAACCTATCCATTCGAATAGAGCAATCAAGGATGCTTTCTTGCTATGACCCAAACTTTGGGATTTCTGTATATTTCTCCAAAATCTATGTATTATCTTTGTGAGCCTGCTGGTCTAAGATTAGGATTTGTTTTTGTCGGATTCCAGCCCAGCTCCAGAAGATCAGCGGGGACACCTGTCCATGCGAGACGCCCTGTAATCTCACCCGTTACGGCAAGGAGCTCTCCATGGTCAAAATCCCCAGCAAGGGCTCGGCACGCTATCTCTCCAGGAAATACGACAAGTCCGAAGACTACATCAGGTATGAGAAACCTAACTCAGGAAGGAGCAAGTGAAAGCGGTGATGCGCTTCTGGTAAAATTGATCATTAACTCTGACCTCCAGCCTGCGGTCACATCCTAACAACATATAAAAGACAACAATACTATGATAGTGTTTCCTTTTGTTTAAGTCATTTATTGTAAGTAAGTAAGTATTAAGGAAACATTCTAACTTTTGCTATTGACGACACGAGATGTCTAATCCAATTGGACCGGCTAGTAGCCAGTGGTTGCTGCAAGCCCTCCCAGACAAAATCGATTAGCCATCAAACAGAATCAATGGCGGTCAACAGGTTAATATGACTGTTTTCCTTAGAGACAATTTCCTGGTTTTGGACATCTTCTTTGAAGCTCTCAACTTTGAAACAATAGAGCAAAAGAAAGCCTATGACGTCGCAGGTTTATTAGGTAGGATTCCGCCTCATTATTTCTATCTATTTCAATTGAATATCTAAACATTTATGAAGACAAAGTTGCCAATAACTTGAATTTTTGTCTTAATGCTCTGTTTTAGGGGACATCGGTGGACAAATGGGTTTATTCATTGGAGCCAGCATCCTGACTATCTTAGAAATACTAGATTACATCTATGAGGTACACATTGAACTGCCGTATTTTCCGCACTATAAGGCGCAACTAAAAGAAATCAATTTCCTCAAAAACTAGCAGTGCGCCTTATAATCCGATGCACTTTATATGTGGATCAATCTAGTGGATCTATAACACAACCCAATACTACTACACCTGCATCTATTAGATGTATAACACAATACCCTACAACTATTACTACTACCACCAGAATTACTAATGCATTTTACAACAAACACATTTTAATATTGCCCTTTCATTGTACGTGCGTTGTGTAGTACGGAAAATACAGTAGTATTCTAACTCTTTCCAGGACAAGTATTAGCAAGCTGAGAAAAAGAAATAAGATCACTGGCATTGGCTAGAAGGAGGCTGATTTTGACCTCAATCCAGCATGCCAAGACAAAATGTCGCCCCAAATTCCCCTTAGACTGATTGTCATTTATGTAGCAGTCCGCCTAATGTCATGCTGTCTGATTAAATGACCATATCAGGCGCCAGACGATGGTGTTGCATTTCTGGCAAGTCAGAATCAGATATTTACCTTCTCATGAGCAGTATAAGAGTCATTCCAGAGATTGTCAGAAAAACAACAAGTCTTACTGCTATTTGAGAAGGACTGCATGGCATCCTGGTTCAATATCAGCATAATACGTATGGTCGACATTTACTTTATCCATTTATTGAGCCAAACAGATGATTACATCACTGGTGGTGTTGGAAAAATATGGACAAAAAGTATCATTATATAAATCATATTTTATGATAATAATATGATGTGGGTCAAAATATGATTTGGAGAAAAAGTTAATTAAAACTGAAAAGACATGATTGATTTTCTTTGTTAGTGGACGATAATTTGCCAACGTGGCAGGAGTGGCTGTATGTGTTCGTTTTCATTAACTATTTGATTTATTATTGCGCCACATGTTTATGTCGTGTTTGATTTATCTCACAGCAAGTGTGCGGTATAGATTTGGTTGAGTACCGTTTATGTTTATTTTTTATTTAATTTTTTAATTGAAAAAAAAGGGTGGGACAGCAAATATTCTGGTTAAGATTTACCTGTTTGTATTTTTCCCAATTAAAAACAAGTAAAAAAAATACTTTATTTTTTCATTTGAAATATAGTCATTCATTCATTTTCTGTACCATTCATGCTCACATTATGCTACAATGTAAAGAAGAAATTCACCATTTGTTTTGACCTATTTGAAAATATGACAATGTATATAACTCTACTTATGAGTGTCATCATCTGAGGTTTAGCTCAATTTCTTTCAGGCTGTCCCCAGAGTCATTTCTGTTCCTTTGTGTCTTGACCTTTTCATCCAGGTCTTCAAGCAACGACTACAACGCGTACTGAGGCCGCAAAAAGAGGACAAGAAGAGCAAGCCCCAACCGCAACCCACTACTGTTGCAACAGTGGGTCTGGAAGAGATGAAAACAGAGGTCCGGCACATTCTGTACAGACTCAAACTGCGCTTCTTTTCATGTCTACTTTCCCCAAGGCACTATAATTCATCTAAAAAAACTACAGGAGGAAAACCTAGGAGAATTTTTTCAGGTTCTAATATAATGACATGAGAAGTTCCTGTAATTCATTACAGCCATTTGCTCAGAGGACAGAGTCGTTTGTTGTGCAACTTCTTTTGGATGCTTGCAAATTAGGTCTCAACGCTGTTCCCATTTAATTTTGCATTTCTGTGTGTCTGGCACCAATGTGTTGTCCACAGAAAGAGTTTAATTTGTTCTTTTATTGTTTCCCATGTTCACTTCACTTCTTGTTTGCATTAACATTGGTGAAGAAATGACTTCCCAGTCCCGCTTTCATTCTGCAGTCATCATCATTAAGTGAATCGATTCCTAAATTTGTGCAAGACTGCATCCTTTTTGGGATATAATTACTTTGCATAGGGAAAAAAAACAAGCCTTATTGATGTTCTATGTAAATTTGGGGATGTGCTAATGAATACAGACAGAAGTTCATCATTTAAATCATGCATATAACAAATAACCAAGTATGAAAAAATGAAACAAAAACTGGTGGATCTAGGAAAACTAGCAAATCCCCCTCTAAAAATACTTAAAACTAGCGTATTTTCACGACTATAAGGCACACTTAAAAGTCTTAAATTTTCTCCAAAATTGACAGGGTGCCTTATAATCCAGTGTGCTTTATATATGGACAAAAAATCAAAATGTGTCATTCATTGAGGGTGCGCCTTCTAATGCGGTGCGCCTTATAGTCGTGAAAATATGGTAACTAAATAGGAGGGGAGTGAATTATATTGTTTTACTATAGTGATGTTTTCAAGACATTTGAATTGCAGTAACAACAATAACTGCAGTAACTAATGCAAATTTTCAATCTGAAACCTTATACTTTTCAAATTGTTTTCTTTTAACAGGACCCCAACGCCACGACGCGGAGTCACCCAGAGGGCGCCTACGCCAACACGATGCTTCCCAATCACCACCACCACCCGCATCATCATCACCCCGGTCATCAAGGGGTGTTTGAGGACTTCACATGCTAAATCTGACCATAGTTTCCATTCTTTAATTTGCATTGACAACAGGAGGGAGAGAAGACAGTGTCGGTGTTTGTCAACTTTCCAGGAGGGAACTTTCGCATTCAACGCTAGGTCTTTGCTGCCATCGGTGAAAAGCTCCAGCCAAAGTCCAACACCAAACATGTGATGCTAAGGTAGCACTTGTATGTACAGTGTGTAGGCACAAATTGGACACTAGCTTAAGTTTTGTTTCATTTGGTAAGGATGGGACCCCTTCAACTATGTCTTGCCTCAAGTGAGAAGTCAATCAAGCACTTTGTGAGGACCAATTGTCCATGCGTTTTCTTTCCCAAAAGGAAACAAAAGGAAGACTGCATGAGCCCTTGGCGCAAAATATTGCCTAAGAAGAAATGTGATTTATTGGTCGATTTCTTTCTCTTTGAGCCATTTTTCTTAAAGCTATTGCCTCCGGAGTACACACTCTACTGCGGTCATTTCAACATTATGAATTATTTAATCATTTAAATAGAGACAAATTGTATACGAGATGAACTCTGAACTAAGCTAAGCTCTTCTTTGTGCATAATCATTTCAATATTAATAAGTATAAGTATTTTTTTTTCCTCCCCAGAAAATCCAAGCAGCCACTTTCCGTTGTCTGATTTGTGGTAAGGTGTTAGAAAGCCGAATTACATATTGTGACATGAACATTGTAAAAACAAAAAAACACAAGGAAGTAAGAGAGATTGTGTTTTAATGGTTGTTGTTTATAATGCATTAATATATAACTTAAGTAATCATTTTGTTATTTATACATTTTAGAGAAATAATTTTATATGCAATCACGATTGTAGCAATTGATGTACACTGAAAATCTGCAGAATAAGAATATCAATACATTTGTACAGATAAGAACAATGACTATGGATTGTGGACGTTATTTCCCGATATAATATTTTCTGCTTTTGAATAATTATATGATAAGTTCTAAGACCCTTTGCGGTGGTATAGTTGGGAATGTAACTTTGTTGTTTTTTTGTTTTTATTTCTTTTTTACAGAACGAGCAAGATAGTGTATTCATATGTGTGCAGGTATTTTACAAATTCAGGGTTTACCCCCAGTGCTTTATAAGCCTGGCGGACCGCTAACCCTGGATTTTAATGAGCACATACTTTGGTGAGAAAAAGATGTCTGTGGACTATTTTTGGAGCAGCAGAAAAAGGTACAAACATTTTAAGGATCAAACAATGTACGTATAGGTGTGGAGGACCAGAGACAATCATTGTTAGCTTCCGTACGAAAGATTTCCTGTGCAACGGAACTTGTAAGAATTGAGTATACTGAAATCTTGTAATAAATTTTGCTGCAGTCAAACTTAATTAAGATTTGGTTACTGCACAGCCTAGATAGGGATTTTTTTTCAGGCATTAGAATTGGATTTTCCCTAGTAAGAGGTATATTATTTTAATGTATGATTATTTAGCAAAGCCAATTTTCACTCGGATTGTAAGGTAATCTTCCCAAAACCAATCTCTTTTTCAGATTTAATGAAACTCAGAATATTCCATATCTACAGTTGATGTGCAGTACGAGATGCAGAAAAGTCAATCAATTGTGTCAAATTTTTGAACAAAATATTTTCAATTTCTGTATGTGTGTGTGTGTGTGTGTTAAAAACAATCATGGGTATATAAAAGTATGACAATCATGTGTAAGCTAAGTATAAGGGGTGAAATCTTCCATAGCATTCTTTTTTTTTTTCATTGTTTTACATTGAGACTCCAAAAACCGCTGCTTGTTGTGAAGTGAGCTCAGCAGACTTAATTAATACCACCATACGCTGCTGGTAAATAACATTTTTGCTGATTTTTCAAATGAAATAATTCATTCAAACAGCATATTTTGGTTGGCAGTAAATCACAAGGCGGGATAGATCACATTTCCATACTAACATTGTAACAAGTGTTGACAAAACAGCGTTCGCGACTACATTACTGAATGAGTAAATTTAATAATGATTTTTTTTCCATGTTTACAAATGACAAAACATTATTTCCAATAGATTTCTGCACCCATTCGACAGTTGTAACCTCCATATTCACAATGAGATACCACACACTGCCATCTGTCAACTCTCATATTCCTGTCAAGTAATCTTTGGCTTGATATGACTGTTTAATATTCATAATCATGTGTCACTTTGACATTTTCAAAAGGTTCCCAATCGCACTCTCTGATGGCATCCCACACAGGCCATGCATAACAATCCTTTCCTCTGTCATCAATAATAGTGGCTGCTTGCAGACAAGTCGCATGGGGGGCTCGGGTGTGGACAAGAATACAGGACACATTGCAAGAATTTGCCTGAATGTGAGTCAATGGGCATTTGTTGCCTTTTTTCCACCATTTTTGTTTTTGTCTACCATTCGGTAGACTTTTCTTGGACGGCTTACGTGGTAAGGGACATCTTAAGATGAGAGATGGTAAAATGTTAGGCAGGGACTTGTAAGCACAGCAGACAGGACAGCATCCGGCCTGCATTCTTGGGATTCCAAGACCCTTTTGGAGTTTTTTCTCTGGGTAAAACTTTCCACAACACTTTGTCACATGATGGCATTTAGAAAGTACAGTAGTGATTACATTTCAGTCACAAAAAAGTCACTCATGTAAATTAGCATCACAAAAGTGGACTAATTGAATTTTCTTTACTTGAGAAGTTGCAGTGGTACCTTAAGGTTTGAGTAACCTGTCCTAGTATTTGTTTATACAACAAAAAAAGTAGTGAAAATGAATACAGGTAGCAAAAGAAATCTACAATTCAAAAAATGAAGGGATTGTGACTGTAAAATTTGTATTCATCCTGCAGGACATAAACACAGATGCATGATATACTAGGGGACAACAGCTGAAATGAAAAAAATGGCACTTTGAAGTGAATGTTGAAGAGAAATTTCCTTGAAATTCAGAGGTAAGAACAAAAACGAATGCACATAAATCATACGAAACTGCACGCAGGGCTCTCATCTATAACAACAACCAAATGTGACCATGCTCACCAAGAGCGTTGTGAAATATGGGTAAGCAATTAGAAGCCATTCTTGGATGTACTATTAAAAGTTTGCGGTGTCAAAACTGTGAGCGTAAAATTTAGCCCTAAATCACTCGTCCCAAATTAGCTAGGTTGTAATTTGCGCAAATGTGATTCCCTAAAAGGGAGGCTTATATTTGCAGAATTTTTAAAATGCATAGTTCTGATAGTCATAAAAAAATATTATGTTTCAATATCTTAGAAACAGTAGGAATGCTAAGTTTATCTTTAATGGACCCCCTCTTAAAAGAAATATAGTATATAAAATTAACAAAAATATGTAGTACATAAAATTAAAAAATATATGTAGTACACAAAATTTTAAAAAATATATAGTATATAAAATAAAAAAATAAAAAATTGTACATAAAATTTTAAAAAATATATAGTACATAAAATTTTAAAAAATATAGTACACAAAATACAAAAAATATATAGTACATAAAATTAAAAATATATATATTACTGAAGTTATCAACAACGTTTGAATGGAAGCAAACATAAAATTACCAAAACATCTTCTCACATGAAGCCTGAGCAAACCAGGACTGAAATGTTGTGGCTCTCTAAGTTTTGAATAAACACAAATGATTTAATGCACATTTTACAACGTGGGAAAGACGGACGGAAAGCCCACACAGGCTCAGGTAAAACATGCAATCGGGCCCTTCACAGCCAGGATTTTAAACCCACTTTTTGAAGTAGACTAAACAATTAAAACCGCCATGCTGCTAGTGACTGCACTGTCATTAGGATGGCTATCAATATTTTACATTTCAATTGGAAAGCATAATTAGCCCTCGGCTTCAATCTTACATATTTACACATCTCATTAATATGTGCTGTTCCTTATTAAATAAATCAAACTCAATTGAGTATTGTTATGTCTGACATGAATTTCATCAAGAGAGAAGAAAACTTTGGAAAATTAGGTTAAAATAGGCTTTGTGTCAAAAAGCATTTGGTTTGTTTCCTGACAAGTTATAGATATTTTTTTTGTTAAATGTGAAAACATGTGACTTTTAAGCATAGACATACCCAAAGTGTCAGGAAGAACTATATATCAGATCTTAGATTATTTGAAGCTAGTATGCCCCTGTGTGGGAGGAGAAAGTGCATAAAACCAAGTACAAAATGATGGCTTACAATTAAGTCCCTGCTGCTCTGTAATCATGTGGTTTTACGACACGGCTCGGGGGAGTACATATGGACCCTTGACATAACTAAAACTGTAATTATGTTTGCTGAATTTTCCGCTGCTTTTACCAAAACCAGACAGAAAAGGTATGACAATGACAAGAATGCTAAAGGAAAGTATACAGGTTAAAACAAACTGATAAAATTGGGTGTATTCTGTATTGCTAAAAAAAATGGCACCTAATACCAGCGTGCTCATCTGCTGACACCTATAGGACAAACAAAAATGTACAATTTCAAGAAAAAATGCTTTTTTTAATCTTTAGGAATGACCACAAGCTTTTAATGGAATATTTTTTATTCAGTTAAAAAATTGCATTTCACATTTGATCGGTAATTACAGCACATCATGAAAAGTGATGCAGATCAATGAAAGCACGGCGTCACTGGCTTTCTTTGATTAGTACCAATATCCATCAAACAAAAGAAAAACATTTGGTTCCAAAATCAAGGATGCAACAAAAAAAATACTTACATAGTATTTGAAACATATTGACTTGAAAATGAAACATTATTTCAGAGCTACAATAAACAAAGGCATACTGCAGCACGTAACAGTGAGGGATGTCATCATCACATCATACAAAATGTGTGGAATTTTAAAAAGCCTGTAAAAGTGTCTAAAATTAGTGCGTTATAATAAAATAGTCTACAGCATAGTTCAATTTTGTCCTCCGTTGTAGGCTTTGGTGAACACACACACAGTTCCCAACTTATTTTGTTCTAGCCAAAATTCACAGTGGTTTTTGGAAGGTTAACAACTATTGCTTAATTGTCTTCAACAATGTCTTCATGGGAAAACATTCAGCAGATCATTGTCTCCGTAAGACTGTGTGCTTGTCAAAACAAATCAAATCACCCCAGAAAAACTAGCAGTACAAAGACTGCAAGGAAAGCAAAACCCCGCTGTGATTTATAAGTTATAACAAAGATACACAGAAAAAAAAGGTTCTGCTTTAAACATACAAGAAAACAACTTTAATCATCCATTGGAGAAAAGATAACGAAGGACCAACATGTAGACTTATTGGTAGAATGGAATGACAATAATTATGGTTTCACAAAAAAAAATGTAAACTATAGTTACTACAATCAATGTAGATTGAATGTTACTGAAGCCTACATGTTGGCCCATTACGTGTTTCATCATAGTTTCCATTTCGGGGCTGCTAATATTTTTTCAGTCATTGAATGAATCACAGTAAAGAAAAGAAAATATCTTCACTCTGATTCCTCTTGACCTCCTTGGAGCAGTTCCTCACTAAAAGCTGTCTTTAATTCTCATTGGACAATCTCCAGAAGCTTGCCCAGAGGCAACATCCACGCACTTCTTTACTCAAGTAGACAAAATCATTGCATTTAGCTCAATTTTGGAGACTTGCCACATGGGGATTACTTGTAACCCCTTGTACCTAACAGTTTGATTTGATGCATATGTGCAAAATAAACGCACAGCTCACGCCCATTTACTCCATTTGGTAGCTCAACAGTGGCTTTAGCAGGAATATTGCACTTTTTAAGTAAGTTCAATTGAAAACGGCCGTACACTATTGCTACCATTCCAAAAAGTTGCCGTAAAACTGTCCTATTAAAGCTTTGCACTTGTTTGAAATGCAAATGGCGAACAAAAGGGAGGGAGGATAATTATAGACAATGAGTTCGACAAGAAATAATGTTTCAAGTCATTCAACGTTAAGGAGTTCAAACATTGGCTCTCACCTCTCAACCTCTCAACCCCAAAAACTAATATGTAACAAGTTGAGGCTTTTTGTGTGTAGATCTTAAGATAAAGAGTCAAGAACTTGAAATGTACACACACGCACGAAAGCTCAGTCTACACGACATTAGGAACACAACGCCTCCATATACTAAAGCCCGACAGGAAATACTCCAGTCAGTGGTTTGAGGCACGTCCCCAATTTGAGGAAGGGCGCCTATTCCCAAAATGAGCACTGAAACCAGCATGCAACATACCAACTGGGCTTTTTCACACATCCTATAAGCGTGGCATAACAAAATCAAAGACAGATGAAAAATACAACAAGGTAAACAGCTAATTTGTAAAACTATTATGTAACATAAATATGACCATCTGGTGAAAAATCAGTTCCAAGGCACAATTACAGCGATTTCCTCTGAATACACTCACATCTATGACTGTTTAACCATTTTGATGCCAAGCTCGAAATAATCCACATCAATTCAGTCATTTCAGTGAGTGTATATCATTTATCAATACAAGGAAGGACCACGTTTATTAACTTGTGTTTTTTTTTTGGTCTGTGAAGATGTTGCAACACCACGAGAAAACCAGAGCAGGCATATGAATAACTCGCAAACTCCCAAAACAAAACGCTTAAACTGAGGAGCCTCTTGTGTAACAGTGCAAAACACTTTTAAATATCTTATTTGGTTGACTTGGACTGACCACCGTGAACACTGACCATAGTAGCCAAACTCTGTCCATCCCAAACAATTGCAGACTGCCCCCTAGTGCAAATGAGAGGACTTAATAGCACGAAACCAAAGACCTTGGTTGATATTGAAAGATACGGACATACAAAGAAAGAGGTCTTTTTTTTGTTCATATGTATCTGACCGGGCATGTGTCAACATTATCTAATGGTTATTAAATAATTAGATTGACAACTTGTAAAACCTCACCCTGCTTCGGTAACATAGTGGTCAAATATTGCTTATTGCAACTGAGAATGGTCGGAGAATCAGTCCATTGGTTCCATCGACTCTACCAATCGGTGCTGAACGGTCACACAGTTTGCAGGATTCAGTCACTAGTTTCACGGGTGGCCGGCCATCAGGCAACTAGTTTTGCTGCAAAATTTAATTTAGTTCAGCCAAGGAAAATCTTCCTTGACAATCGCCCCGAGTTTTTGTGGTTCTGTTCAGTCGTGTTCAGCCCCGTTGCTTTAGTGTACGACGGACCAAAAAGGCTAAGTTTGTAAACAAGACTTTTCTGCGCGGAGGGCACTCGTCGCGCATTCATTCATAACGAGTTTGTCTCAAAAAATGGTGGACACTGCGCGTGAAGTTCAGTGTTGTAGATCAGTATTCAGAGCTTTCCACGTTTGTTTTATCCCAACAACCATTTTAAGAAGCGTCGAGGTGTGTCTCTCAAGTGCTATTTCCTTGTTCTTGTTCAAACAGCAGCATTGCGAGTTGGGAACGAGAACCGATCCCTTCCAATGTGCTCTCCACACACCTATGGTAAATTTCCTCACTGAGCCGTGGGTTGCAGACTTGGTAGCGATACTTCTGGTGTAATGCTGGCTCGACGGCTCTGAATACGTGCAGCCCAGAGTAGTTTATGAACATTTCATAAATGTCGAGGGTTTCTAGGAGCTCCTCGTTCTCTTGGACATCCGGAACCATTTTTGTGCGTGTTGCCATGTAATCGGCGTTGTAAAAACAGGCTTCATCAAATGACCAGCGATCAAAATGCCCTGAATCCTTGTGGAGATCGATTGTGAATGGACGTGGTTGGTTGTGATAGGCCACGTCGGGGTTGTAATCCTGGAAATGGATGGGGAAGAAGACTTGCCAGTTGTTAATGGAATTCATGCGGCAGCGGTTTAGAAACTCCGCATTGACCTTCGTGTTGACACTAGCTAGGAGGAACAGCGTGTCCACTGGGTGTTTCTTGGAAATGATGTCCATGAATTTGATCTGCGATGGTGTTTCTGTCTTGACGCTTATCCAAGGGATTTTCACTGTAGGGTATTTGTGCTCGTAGAGGTTTATCTGAGACTTAACGCTGGCAAATATGTCATTCTGGTTCACTTGCTGTGCTTCCAATGGGTCATAAATGAAGAGGAAGGTCAGAATGATGTTTTCATTTGTTTCAAAGGCATTGGTGGCAAAGACTTTAAAGAATTCTTCGGCATAGTCACGCTCCAGCGCGGTCATCGGTATAATGGCGTGAACCCTCGTACCTTCTGTGACATAGGGCATGGGAATTATCTCTACCTGGCTCAAAGGTCGAACCAGATGAACACGCTTGGTGATAGAAAGACTGTGACCTTTTTGGGTGACCGCCTCTAGCTGTAAATCCAATGTGTACTCCATACCCCTGGTAGGGTCGAAGCGCCTGTAGCCGTTAATCAGTTTCTGCTTTTTCAGGTGCAAGGTAGGTCTGTACTTCTTGTTCAGCTCTTCCATCGCTATGTCAATGATATCTGCCACATCTAGTCGATCGATGCCAGGTAGCTCGCACTTGGGTGCTCCGTCGATGCATGAATAAATCTCCCCTTCTGTAAAGTAGTCCCATTTTAAAACTTCAAAACGCGATTTTGGTTCAAAAGCTGGGTTAATTCCAACCGGCCACTGAGCGATTCGGGCGCCGTCAAACGCGTCTGCGCTGGTGTTTTTTATTTCTTCCTGCAGAGCCACAAATGGAATTGTTACTAGAGCATTTTGACAATGCTAGTGCTACTTCTTAAGCACGCGTTTCTGAATGTAGCTCAGAAGTAACAGATCATTTGTGACAGTTGAAAATGAGCTTACCTGGAGCTTAGCAATCTCATCGTAAGTCTTCTGCAGTTCAATCTCGGTGAAGTGTCTGTGGAGCCGGTACATCTGTTCTGGGTCAGACACTGGATGGACTGTCAGGGCTCTTCTAAACTGCTCATTTTGCTCTTTGCTTGGATCTGAGTTTTTCCCCAACTTATAATAATGGTAGTGGAGTCCCTGGGGCAGATAGGAAGGTAGGGAAGGCTTAAATCAAGGAAGGAATAGATTTTTTTTTCAAAAACAATGGCTTGTGTTCTATACTTGAAACAAAAACAATGGCTTGTGTTCTATACTTGAAACAAAAACAATGGCTTGTGTTCTATAGTTGAAAGCATTCAAACACAGAGCAGAGCTTGGATGATCTGTTTGTAATTTAATGAATCAGGATTGAGAATAAATAAATACCAAGCAAGATGAATGCCTTTAAGATGAAGACAAAGTAACAACCAAAATGAAGCCCATCTAAGACGATTGATTGAGTGATTACAAAAGTAAAATCCATTGATAAAGCTATTTTTTTTAAAAGCTAAGAAATGAGACCTACTTTTAATGTCTGCCCCAGTTGAGCCATGAGTAATTTTTGTCTGAGAGCTTAAATTGATGTTTTCTTTCCACATCCCCCTTTTTCCCCATTGTGAAGCCCTGCTGAAGCTCCAATTGTTTATATTTCCATAGAATTTGCTTCATTTTGGTTCAGTAAAGAGTAAAAAAAAAATATAGGGCAATGTATATTTATATTCCATTAGTCATAGTTGCCACCAAGCTATGGAATACTCTTGTGTTAAGCGTTGGGGTACCACGCCTGACAGTACTTCATAATCAGGCAAGACTTTTCCAAACGTTCCAGGATGATTGATGAAGAAAATCCCAAACTAGCTGAGGTCAAAATGGAAAAGTTCTGATGACACGTCGCTTCTCCACCACTGACAACATTTAACTCATCCGACTTCAAGTATGTCTAAAACTAAATATATTACTTTGACATAGTAAGAACAAAGTGAGATTTACAGTCCCCACTGCTTGTTTCATTTTTCCAACTACTACAGCAGACATTAAAAAAAATGCGTATTAGCAACCAGCTCTGTAATATAAATACCACACACCTCAATGCAAGCATGGTAATTATAGTTTTATATAGCTGTCTTTCACTTTTAAGTACAGACCTATAGGTCAAGGCCACTACAGTTTGGAACTCTCGCAATGACCTTGACACAGCTGTTTTTGAATGACTCTCTCCCATCATTTTTTTTTCCTTTAGGACATCTCATTCATTTTAACTATCAACTGCGGAATTATTTTGCACTGTAACACTCCATATTGTGAAGCATAGTGAAAGAAACCTCAGCATGATATTAACATTTTTTAGACAGCACCCCAATAAGTACTTTATAAATCTTTTAAGATATAATTGAAGTGAGGAATTTTGGTGCCTTCCCCAAAGTATGTTATTTAACTTTTAGGAATTGCAAACTTCAGCTAAAAATACAAGAATAGCCTCGAATACCGCAGACAACAGATAAAATGCATGATTCCAAAATCTAAAGTTCTCCCAAGGTAAGATAACACCACAAGAAAAAAAACTAATATAGCTATTTCTGGATAATAAAATAATCACAATTTCTTTTTTCATATCATCTGAACTTGACTCTTTTTTTAAATTTTGGTTTATATACAATGGCTTCCACCATTTTTTCCATTGGTATTAAGATATCGAATGAAATGGTTTTTATTGCATTTTAGTGCACAATGTGTATTCTTTTTATGTGTTCAGCTTTACAATATCTCACCTGAAGTGTAATAAAAACGATTAAGTACTTTTTTATGTGTCGAGCTTTACAGTTTCTTACCTGCAGTATGATAACCCAACTGAAAACCATGAAAACTGGACTTTTTTAGGTGCTGTTCAAAGTCTGCCAAAATTGATCACATTTGCATATGGGCAATTAAATATATGATTAATCACTAAGCTATATCTAAAAAAAAATCTGACCTTAGGTCTCCATCTTAAAATTGCCCAACTCTAGCTGAATCAGTCTCAACCTGACTCTAGACAAGCCAACCTTGACAAACCACTATTATAAACATTTATAGAGACGTGTCTTAACATACCTCAAATTTGTTGACGCAATTGGTCCCCGTATAGTCGATGATGCATCTCCCGAGCCACTCATCAGGCCTGGCGCTCAGGATATCATTCCTACAATTTTCCAGGGAGGGTTGAAGTCGAAGCAGCAAAGTTCGAGACAAGAGGTACCCGAACCCTCCATTACAGTAGCTCCCTTCCATCACCCCACCTATGAACTCTTCTGGGCAGCCCATGTAAACTTCTCGATTCATACTCAAGTGATCTACTATATTTTTGATTCTATCGGCTTCTGTGTAAACGTCATCTTGGACAAAGTAGAACCAGTCGTACTCATTGATGTAATGGTCATAAATGTACTTCATGGTCTGAAACATGTTCCACATTTGTCTTTTGTCTTCATGCGAGACGACAAACATGCCATGTGGGACTTTCCGGTTGCGTGTGCCAGTGAAGAAGACCACAGTGTCCAGATGATGGCTAATGGTGCGATTGACAGCTACGCCTAGGGTGTTGATGGTGGATTTTGAGGTGAGGACTCCAACGAACAGACGTTCTCGTATCCCCAGTTCTGTACTTATATATTTTGCCCTGAAATTTGAAAAAATAACACATTAGTTTAAAGCCTTAAATTGTTATGTCCGATCAAAGGTTCAATACGACCCATGATGCAAGCTGGTTATATTTGTTTGAAATGAGTAAGATGACATTTCCTAGGGAAGAGCAATTACAAGATTTACTAGAGGAGTATTTGTGTTCATTTTAAACCTGTGATTACAGATGATTAAGCTAAATATAGTGATGACTCATTGACATATTCATAATTTCCTTGAAAAGAAAAATGCTATGTTAAATGTTAATATGTCGTACACTGAATAGGAAAAGCCAAAAGTCAAAATAGCAAGCTAAAACTACAAACCAAAAACTCTTTTAGAAACGCAAACATCATTGCAACACAACTCAACAAAAAACTACCTGTGTTAGAGCATTTCCTTTTTGAATGAAACTTTTGGGGTTCAATATTTAGGACTCTTGGGATGTGAAGACTAATATTTAAAGAGGGAGCGATTCCAGGAAAACATGAACATATTTGAACATCTCAGCACAGAAAAAATACTGTATGTATAGTTTAAGCGCTTGCTCGCTGGGATGGGTGGGTGTAACCTATACGGTATGGGTGTTGAGATTTGGACGTGGGTGTGGCACAATAACTCAATTAAAATGGGCAATAAATCATCCTTTTTTTTTCTTTAATTGTCTATTTATGTTCATTAGGGCAGAAAAACAGAGTACCACAAAAACCACACAGACAGGCGTGGAGCAGAAGCAAACTCCACATGGGACAACCCAAGCCAATATTGTAACCCACAAGCAGATGACTGTGAGGCAGACATGGTAACCACGATCCACCATGTCTTCCTCTAGACAGACGTTCATGCATCAATTTTCTATACCACTACACCTCATTAGTTTTGCACGTGATCTTAAACTTCTTCCAGCTGACTTTAGACCAGAACCTGTATTTATCGTAAACTGGTTGCAGCTAATAGAACAAGACGTGATTCAAACCTTAGACTTCAGCAGCAATAATTATGTAAAAATAACACTTTTATCCATCTAAGCAAGGGCGAGTTGCCATCTTGACATAATAACTGTGTTTAATTTACAGCAGAAGTTGGCAGAACATTCATGTACTACTGTATCTATTTGGCCTACTATGTTCTGCACTGGGGCTGACCGACCATTTAAATGATCAATAAACCCTAATTAGGTATTGATTTTTAGGATTAGTTCATTAAGATGTTATTACTATATTATATTAGGTTTTTGGAGGGAAACAACTAGTTATTTGTCCTTTATTAAATTACATCTAATGTATATTTAAAAAATATATATCAAGCAATTGGTAGAGTGGTTAGTCAATGGTGACCAAACTCAATTGTACTTCATGGTAGTGAAATATGATCGCTTGATCCCAGTCATCCCAGTTTAATCCCAGTGAATGAGGCAATATTTAATTAAATTATTTTTAAGTGAGGTTTTTTTTTTACCATACACATGAATGAATTTATCTGACAATTGTATTATTATTTCACTGTCACGTTTTGGATGCGTTTATTCACTGTTATACACCTGAAGTAACCACAAAATAGAATACAGTATATAGTTAAAAAGTGTTGATCAGAGTCATTTATCCTAAGAATTATAAACATGCGCAAAGACAAAGAAGAAGTGCTATTGGGTGAAAAGTTAGTCAGCATTTTTTTCTTTTTTTTTTTACCTGAAAACTTTCTTAACTGTAGTCTGCGCGACTTGCTTATAGGGGACTATTCTTGGTTCGAAATCCGCTTCGGACTCCCCTTGGTTGACCATCGAAATGGAATTGGGTTTCCGGGCTCCTTTGAGTTGTTCCTCCTGACCCAGAGGAGCATCCTCGTCCGGGTAACACGCATCTTCAGTCCAGTTTACACTGAGTAAACTCAAGGTGAATCCTAAAGAAATGCCGATTACCACCGGGCCCATTGACCGCAGAGCCGAGAGAAGGGCTGAAAATCTCATGTTGGTACGTCGGCTCGTCTCTCCCGGAGCGTCCCGGTCCGCTTTTTAAGGAACCTCCAGCGGGGTTGTAGAGGCCTTACTGGTCAACGGCATCGAGTCCGAGATCTTTCCTCATCTAACTTGTGAGAAAGAAACTTCTTCCTTTAAAAAATTGCGTGAGTCTCTTACGTGTCAGGACCGCTTCTTACATGGCTCCGCCCCCTCAGACGTAGGCGTGACAAACCCGGATGCTGCTAGGAAGGCGGGACTACTTTCTATCGGTGACCGTGCGCGCAAAAGTCGCGGAAGGATATATTTTTGTTTTGTTTTGGGGGTTTTATAGTTCACCTGCCTTGCCTAGTGACCGGAGGGTTGTCAGAAATTGTAATAATAATCTTATTTAGATGTAACATTGCCGTTTATACTTGCTTCTAAACGCTACAAATTAGGATTTTTTTGTAAAGTTGGGGTGAATTTTGAATGATCAATGAGCACATTTGGTGTTGAAAAGAGTGAGGAAAGGTGAAAAGTGATAAAAATAGTCAAATCTTGTTGTCAAGGCTATTCCAATCTAGTGTTACACTGGTGCCATTTTTTGGCTGATTACCATATCCTGTTTTGTTGTATCAGATGATGTCGATACTGTATAATAACCCATTCCCTGCCATTGATTGCAAAGGACATTTGAGTCATTTTGACC
The DNA here is from genome assembly GCF_051989625.1 of Stigmatopora argus. NCBI lineage: Eukaryota > Metazoa > Chordata > Actinopteri > Syngnathiformes > Syngnathidae > Stigmatopora > Stigmatopora argus. The sequence goes on from NC_135399.1 coordinate 13,144,552, forward strand.
AGGATGGGCTTCATTTAATTGAATTCCTGAACACAAGGTTGTTTGCATGAATGTCCTATGGCTAACTTGATTATTTCCAGTTCAGGGAAGCTGGAGAAAGAGGGTCAGATTTGTGTAGGCCAAAAGGCATAATTGATTAAGTTAGAAATTCTGAAAACACTTCATTGGAATGCGCATCATGACAGTATCATTAAACTCATAATCATAACATCCTACATGACATGAACATGAACGACATTACTAGGTGTACTAACCTCAATCCAGAGACATATGAAATAATGTCAACTTTGCATTCATTGCATATTGCAATTGCATATTAATGAGAGGTTTCATGTCATGATTATTACATTATTTTCATACTGTCATAAGACCTAATCAAATCATGTGTAACTGACATTCTTCTTCTGTTCTGCATTTATGAAACACTTTGCATTTGATGCACTTCATGATGCTGGATTTTCATTTGTGAGTATGAAAATTGCATTTTTAATCACTACAAGCTATATAAAAAAACGGAAGAATGTTAAATGCAATCTGCTTGTTCAATAGTTTTCTCAATTTGAAAAGTTTGTTCAAGGCTTGAGCTGCCATCTGGTGGAAATATGCATAAAACAGTCTCAGTCAGTTTGTTGAAACACTTAAAAGATGGCAAATGTTATTGTTAGGTTCTAAATCTAAATGTTATTATTGAGAGTCAATGAATGAGTACTGCAGAACATAACAATATTAAAATTTGTAAATGTAGTCTTCAAGAGGTTGTAAATTGCTCCTGTAGTATAGCAATATATTTGAATGTAATCATTTACTATTTCCCCAAACTGTGATGTTTTTATTAATTCATTATGCTCTTAATAATGTGTTATTATTTAATTACACATTAATTGAAGCAGACAGGAAGTTTGGGCATAAGTTATATGGGAAAAATGGCAAATGGCTACTAGGCTTACTAAGGCTAGTTTTGAAAAAGGTGTTTTTAATTTTGGGGGGTATGATTCAAAACTCTACATTCGTGTAAATGTAGTAGACAAGTTGGACCCGAGGAGGGCAGTAATGAGGCAATTGTAGCGTTTATCCTGCCTCAAATACAAGCAAATAAGAAGATGTTGAACCAACCCACGAGAGGGCAATTTTAGGCACAGCCTATGAGCTAAAATAACCAGAGTTCGCTGGGGGTGGTGGGCGTTTCAATAGTCGTGCTTCCTAACGAACTTTATACTTGGGTAGGCTACATATTAGTAACTTTCTGCACGTCCGGGGATGTGCAAAGCGTCCATGGTGCTCTTGGACCGTTCGTCTCTGTTCACTCGGTTCCGTGTTTTTAAACCCAGTTTGGCCCATAGAAGCGATGGAATGTCGCGTGTTGTCCATTCAGAGTCATGTTGTCCGAGGATACGTTGGAAATAAGTCGGCGACCTTCCCTCTGCAGGTGATATTGCTTCTTCATTCAATGTTTGTAGCTTCTTAGCTAATGTGACTGATCTCAGTATCATGCGAAATTATTAATACGTCGCGTGTTGTTAGGAGTGCCAGTCAGTTATTTTTTTAAATATATTCCAGGACATGTTCACCCATTTCACGTTAAATTTAAACGGGGGAGTACACTAACAGTAGTGCATGCAAATGAGAGATAATTTCAAATGTTGCTGTACCGTGAACGCAACATAAGGGTCAATGGAACAGACGCGTTCAACGTGATTGCAAACGCTTTAGTATTTTTTTAAAGTTGCTAATAGGTGAATAGTTAAACCTTTTTGTCTCTAGAGTTCCACCAAAAGTTGTTTGTAAATATGCTTTATGATTTTTCATCCATTAATCAAGAATATATTCAACAATATTGATTTCCAAAATTATTTACATTTATGTTACTATTATATATTATTTTCATTTAGATTATTTACAAAAAAAAATCTACTCACTGCGTACTATTATGCACTCAAAAAGGTTAACTTATTCAATGTTATCGTTACACAATGTATGCTTATACATTAACGACATTCCTCATGGTGGTGTAGTTTGTCACTTATTTTACAGTGATTATTTTCCAGTCATTTTTTGCTTTTTTAACTGCTCCTCTTATGTTTTTTGTATTTTTTCCAGGTTCTGGGCTTTGAAGTAGACTCCATCAACTCTGTGCAATTCTCCAATCACACAGGTTGTTATATTATTGATTACTCTATTATTTTTTTACTGTACAGGGTGACACAATTTTTTTTTTAAATAATCCAATACAACCAAGAGTGATGGAAGAAACATTTTTCTCATAGTAAATGAAACCTTTAAAAAATCATGTTGACATTTGTATACATTTAAATTCATGCCCTTCATATTGTGTACAAGTGCATTTTTAAAAGCTACTGATGATATTTCTCATTGACCAATGCAAGATCTCACCTTGGATCCTGTGAATTTCATCCTGAATTCACCATGATTACTAAAATGGCTTGGGAACAGTTTACTTGATAAAGGTCGCTGTTTTGCAGTGTTGTTACTTGCTCATGCCTGCCACTACGCAAATGTATGCTCCTTTTAAGCCAACATGAATGTGTAGATGAAGATGTTATATAGCGTAGTTAATAACCGTCCTTTTGTACTTTGCCTCCCTTGTGAAAAAAATGCCAATGAACTCTAGTCTCGGGTTAAGTAGATGTTCAACATAGATGATAGTTGTCTAGCAGAACCCATTTTCAAAATCTGCTTTAAATTCATTGGCTGCCATTGACAGCGACAGACATTCACTGAAACATGAGCATTCAAAGGCAGTCCTGAATTATGCGTCTAATAGAGTCAATGCCAGCCAATGAGCTAATTGCTTTACCTAGAAATATAATAACAGTTGACTTCTGTTAATTCTTAACAGGTACATGTTATGACATAATTTGTGTCTGTAATATTTTTGGCCATAGTCAGCTTGTGTAGATTTCAATTTGCATACCATCCTAGTTAGAAGTGGTAGAATAGACTGATGCATGGGTGAAACTTTGGGTCAAAACTTGGTTTCAGAGAGAATTATAATTGCATTAGGATTTTATACACCAAAGAATGTGAAGAATGTCAATGCTCAAATAATGGAAGTTTTTTTTTTTTACAAAGCAGTCTTAAGATTGTTTTTTCACTGCTGCGCTTCTGAAAGGGAAAGAAAATGTTTCCTAGAGGTAAAATAAACTGCGGTAATTTGATTCTAGAAGTGAAAATCTCTTTTTAAAATGTTCCATTATAGGTCTGAGTGTGTTTTCTCCTCTCAAAGCTTTCTCACCACAGGAGATGCTCCAGGTCAGCAAAGGGCCCGTATGGAACTCGGTGTTCCGTTTGCGTGTTTGTGTGTCCATTCATTTGCAGTCCGAACAGCTGTGGGTTCATGGTGAAGGGGCACCAAAAAGGGGGAAACTGGCAGCCTGATAAAGACATCTTTGTAGTCAGTGTGGAGCCGTAAGATTACATTACATTGAATCAGTGACCAAAGGTCGTTAAGGGAATAGTTTTATTCTCAGTTTGTTTGAGCCAATCATAGATTTCTGTTGGAAATCGGGAGTGTAATCTAAAAAATAATAATGATAATGATTACTTTTGTTTCATGTTCTAGGCTATGCTAATTGGAAGGGTCAAGTACTGAAAGCTGATGAGCTCAATGTGCTGTATGAGGGCATCAAGCTCAATAAGGTCGACCACTATGATTACATCCTCACAGGTTTGTGAAACTCGTGGACAGTTCACATTTGCATATCACTTAAGGCAAACGTGTAGTTTTTATGTTTTTCCTTAAGGGTACAGCAGGGACAAGTCCTTCTTGATGGCCGTTGTTGACATTATTCAAGAGCTGAAGAAGGCCAATCCCAGTTTGGTATATGGTGAGGACAATGCTATCAAATTTTGAACAACCTCAAATATAAAACTACTAGTAGTTGTGTTTTTATATTTTTTTTTGTTTTGTTTTCAACAGTTTGTGACCCTGTATTGGGAGACCAAGGTGCAATGGTGAGCATAATTGTCATTCTTATCAATCCCTTTTGATGACATTATTCTCTCAGGTTCATTATCATTATAAAGAAAAGAACATCTTTATATAGGGCCTTGAAACAGATTTTAAATAATTAATTTAGTTACCGCTTCCAAGGTACAGTGAGGTTTAAAGAAGTCTTTTTTTTACATAGTTTCAGCATTGGTGGTTTTTTTTTGCGGTGTTCACAGTTGTACACTAACAATACTAAAGAAAATAACAATTTGGATTTCTATATCAAAAGCGAGTACTTCAACGACTGAAATTAAATAAAAATTGAATTTGTTTCATTTTCTAGTACGTCCCAGAGGAACTCCTGCCAGTGTATCGGGACAAAGTAGTGCCTTTGGCCGACATCCTTACCCCCAATCAGTTTGAAGCAGAGTGAGTTGATTTTTAATAAATACAGAAATTGATTGGAAAAAATAAATAAATACAGGAAAACTGTATATAAATGATGCAGATGAGGTGGATACATCTGCCTTTCTTCCACAGGCTATTAACTGGACGGAAAATCCACACAATAGAAGATGCTCTTGAGGTGATTGTGATTTATAATTAGATTTAATTCTCATTTTAATAGCAAGGCAGTCCAATAATTGTGATCTAATTATGTTGCGTACCTCCAAGGCAATGGAGCTCCTTCACAAAATGGGTCCAAAAACTGTTGTACTCACCAGTACTGACTTGCCTTCCAATCAAGGAGACCAGCACTTGGTGGCCCTCGGAAGCCAAAAATTAGGTAGAGAACCACAGCAGATTTCGCCAACTGATATTATCATACAATTTCTAAGAAAGGTCATGCACTAATATTGCCGTCCATTCTGACATGTAGTCAAACCAGATGGCACCGTTCGCGTTCAGAAGATCTGTATGAACATCCCTAAAGTTGATGCTGTGTTCGTGGGGACAGGAGATCTCTTTGCTGCCCTTTTGCTTGCCTGGACTCACCATCACCCCAAAGACTTGAAGGTTTAGCCACGCACATCTGCATTGTGTTAATTACCAGTAATCATTTCACAAGAGTTACTAATGACCGATTGGTGTTATCATTCCTAATGTTCTTTCATTTTTCCCCTTAGGCTGCCTGTGAAAAAACTGTTTCAGTCATGCACCACGTAATTAAGCGGACCATTACTTACGCTAATGGTATTTCATTTTTATTTCTGGCTATTTCATATAATGACTTTCCAGCCTTGTTTGAACAGATTTGCTGCAATCGCTACAATAAACTGTGGGGACACTGCAGTATTCTGGAAGTTAACTTTATGCTGTGTCATTTTTTGGCAGAAAAAGCCGGACCAGGGAAAAGACCCAGCCCCGCACAGCTGGAGTTAAGAATGGTTCAGAGCAAAGGCGATATTGAAAATCCTACCATTGTTGTGGAAGCCAATATTTTACAATATTCTTAATGTCTAGCATTGCGACATTCCTGCAAGAATTATGAATATCTGGATGGGGATTAGCAGGATTTTACAATTCATGTCATGTGTTCGCTAACCCCCCCCAAAATGAAGTGTCACTGCCATGCATCTAACTTCTATGACTTTTGTAGATATCACGTTCCTTCGCGTCATTTTAAAGAATGCTATTGTTGCTAGTGTTAACCAATAGGTTTTAAATTTAGACTACTAATTGTCCTGCAACACTCCGAGTAAACTCTTAGCAACTGATGATGCATGCTTGTTCATGCTTCTACTGTAATAACTCATGTCGTTGCTAAGACTTTTCTGTGAATTTATCTGTAAACACTTGACAGAATAGGCTTGAAGAAATGTTATAACTTAAGGGTGGGGTATTCTATAAATTAATAATCATGTCACCATTTGATAGTCATCTGGAGTGATTGTATCACAACATTGAATAGACTACAATGCAGGTGTATAATGTGGTTAGAACAAATATGGATGTTGCATCACAGGCATTGGCATTTAATGCATTAAGATGTGTCTAGCTAAATTTAGTATTCAAATTGTTCATGGTCATTTTACTATTTTATTCAGTTTTAGAATTGTAGTTTTGGTTTCAATCCTGATTATATTAGTGTCATAAAATCCATCCCATTTATAAATGATCCCTATCAAAGTAGTATATATAATTTATTAGGTACTTGTCTTAAACATCTCAAATTGAGGTATTTGCACAGATAATCTTTAATAGAGAATAGTAACTATTTATGATCATTATTTTCTTGTCATATCTTCACACTGGGCAATAGCCTTAATGCAGTTGGGAAGGTAAACAGCTAATTAATGTTTTGTGTACAACTGTATAAGTTGCTCATGATTTATGGTCAAAACATCAAGCCCAAAATCAGAAAAAAATATGCACAATAATAAATTCAATTTAATAACTACCATGTGTGTGATATTTATGTTTTGGCACGCATCCTGGTAATCTCAAAGTTGTTTCTCAAGTGCATGTGTGGAAACGTGCCAAATAAATGCTAGCTATTTTAATCAAAAAATAATTTAAGGAGTGCATGGCAATTTCTAATACAACCTGCCAGTTTCAACAAACATGATCACAATTTGCTTTTATGTTGATGGTTAATATTCATCTTTAAATGACTATCATTCCACAGTAATCAATATTCTTGTCAGATCAAGTGCTTAATATGATGTGATTAAGGACAGGTATGGTTATACTAGCACTAATCCACTGTATTACTACCTGGCATGTACTCAATTATCCCTACTAGTCAACACAGTATATGTGTGAGCCTTGGCTAAATATGCTTGAGTACATTTTATGTTGATGCATTATTGATTTAATTGTCATCATGATGATATTTTAAAGATGGATACCAATTTGACCAATAAGTTTGAAGCAGTGACTCCCACCCAATTTCCCACAAACACATTCTTTTATTGTGAAGTATCAAGTGAGCCTTGGCAGATGGTTTATTTTCTAAAATGAATTTCAATTCTAATGAAAAGCAGGATAAGTAAATCTTTTTTTCCACTAGGTGGCAGAAATTGCCCATGAGTGGACGACATAATCCCCTGAGCACTATAGTTTGCCCTAAAGCAGAATGATGGCTGCCAGTTGAAATGAATTGGACGTCTATTGTCGTCAATGGCAAATGATGATTGAATTATGAAATAATATTAAAGCAGTTGGAAGAGTAGAACGTTTGTCTATGGTTTTCCTTATTTTGAGTGTTGTCAGTGGTAATATGGCAAAGTCAAAGTGGCAGCACTGTTTCGACAATGGCAGTTAATGAGTTAACTAACTTTACCCCCCTTGAGGTCAAACTATACGTCAAACAGAAACATTTAAAGTATGAGAAAGTTTTATTTCAACCTTTGAAATTGTATTCAAAAATGCAAATATCTCAATACGGTGATGAAAATAATGAATGGGGTTGGTCTTTATTAGTTTAGCAATAACTACATGTTTGTCATTTGTAACGTTGTCAGTTGTAGTAGTTATCGGAGGCAAGGTTGTTGCAGGTTATTTCTCGTATTTCTTATCATTTTTATTTTTTTAAATGTGAGCGAGGGTTGTTCGCAATCATCTTCAATGGGGGTCTCTGAGGAAATCTGTCGCTTTTAACAAACAATAGTGCCCCTGAAAATCGTATGACCTCAAGTCATCTGTGTGCGGTCTCTCTTAAGCCAGGACAGCGAGACCGAGGGGCTCCGTGAAAGGGGGCTGTTTTTCCCAATTACAAGGCCCCGAACTGGTAACTAAAGTACTACCGAACCTACGGAGCGTGCTTCACTCCTAAACGATCCATTTGCAGGTAAGCCCACTAAGAATGTGTCTTACAACTAGCTAGCTATGGCTAACTGATTAGCATAGCATTCAACATTAGCAGGAAATCGACACGCTTCTGCCGGCGATCTAGCCTCAAACATTCCTTCTATGTGTGTTTTATTTATTTTGTGTTCTTAAAATATAAACTTCGAACGTGCTAACTCGTGGAGTAACATCTACGGCTTTTTAGTTGGAAGGAAATAGCTGCACTTTAATTTACTGGGCTCGCACCCGCAATTCGTTTGGGAGATGCAATGGAGTTGGGTTAATATTTGAATTGTTATATTAAAAAATAGCGATCTAAAGTGTTGTTTGCGAGTTCGCAGGGTTTTACACGTGACGTCCCCGGCGCTTAGGTCACAGTTAACGGTCACCATATGAACGATATGCTAGTAGCTATCAGCTATTGGTGTACGGATGGTTCCGTTAAGCAATGCCAGTTCACACACAGAATAGTACTTATTTTAATAAAGTGTATTAAGCAAACGATGTGGTAAAACGGCGCCTCTGTTGGTGTTAAAAAGCATCATCGTTTCTCAATCGAATTCCAAAACAATTACAAGTGACGCGTGGTCAAGGTGCGCCACTAAATAAAATGCAATGAATTGACATTTCTCATTCGTCATTTGATTGTTTTGAGGGCTTGGTGCGAGTATTGTGAAATAGATATTCTGCAGTGATGTTATTTACAATGTTGGGGACGTCACACGTTACTGAATTTGATATTGTTTGGAGGCAATGTCAAATGAATCAACTCAAATTAGAAATATGACCCTGTATGTTTTTACTATTGTAGTTTCTATTCTACAAAGTCGAAAGTCAACCAGCGTCCACAGATTTAGTATTTTATTAGATTTTTTTAAAAATGTATGTAATCCTGTAATTGGTTACTTATATAAAGTATTTGTCCTAATGCAAAAAAACAAAGTTGTCAACAATTCTTGCCTAAAGGTGTCGCCATGTTCACTTTAGAATTCGCTTGAACCTTTTTAAAAATTCCTACTTAATAAAGTATTTCACAATGAAAGTGTCATCATAACACCAACAGCAAATTTTATAGTGTTTATCAAATAAGAGACAGATCTTTAATTGTTAAAACCTATAGATACTAAGCTGTGATCCAGTCTCAATGTTTTTTGTTTTGTTTTTGTTGACATTTTGAGGTGTCTTGCACCATTGCCTGAATAGCAAACAACTTTTATGAGGGGATCAGTTGCCAAATCCTAAACAAATATAAGGTAAACCCTCAACAACACATCAGCAATCTTTGAAATTCTACTTCATTACCAATTTTATACCCACTTTTTTCTGATATGAACTGCCAAGTCAGTGTTCCTGACAACATGATACTATGCCTTTTTTGTTTCAAAGTCCAAAAAGATTAGTTAGTTATATGGTGGTAAAGTTAAGCAGGTTACAACATATATGGAAATATCTTTCCGGATTTGAATACACTAAAATTTAATGTGCTGATAAAATATCATAAAGTTTGTTTGATGCATGATTTTTACATTAAGATAATTTTGGAGGCAATTGACAGTTAAACTAGTTGCTGGCTAATGGTTTATTTTGTTAAAGCATTCAAAATTTGCTATATTACGGAAAATGCATTATTTTTTACAGAGCTGATTCAGGCGTCCTTTTGTTTTGGGGAAAATAAATGGTAAAATATTGACAAAACTGGACTCATTGGTGATAATTTGATGACAGATCACATATCATGATGACAACTGAAATGTTCTGAAATATTTTAACTCAAATTTATGTACACGAGGACCACTTTCATCTGTAGGTGCTCCCGCAAAACATGAAAAGAGGGTCTATAACAAGATGGAAAGACAAACTCTGCCAGGCAACTGGTCGTCTGAACACTGTTGGTTAATGGTAATGAAATGCGACATATCCAGGATGCCTGTCGCTTGCTAATCGTCACTAATCTAATCCGCTGGATTAGAGAATGAGAATACAGTCAGACGGTCCTAACAGGACGGCCTCCTACCTTTCATCCATTAGTTCAATCTCCTCACAGTCTACAGTGGCTTTTCTATTTTTGTTTGGATTTTCTGCTTGCTTTTATCGGGAATTCCGTGTTTTCTTGTTTTTAAATTGGCGAGGCTTCTTTGGTCTCAAGTAAAAACTTGCTGATTAGGCGGTTACTCCAACAGAAGGTCTTCTTGCTGTCATCATAATCTCTTTTCTTCGGTGGGATTATAAAGAATATGGCGCAGGATAACCTTTGAAGGGCGGCTGGTGGTATTTTTAATTTTTTTTTTTTTAATTTTGGCGCTTATTTGGTGAACCACCATCCGCCAAAATGCTGAACCAGAGTGCTGTGATGGTCTTCACTGGGATTTGTGGGGCGCTGGTGCTCATGGCAATGGCCTACTATGTCTACTGGTGAGTAAGAGAGGCAGTAAAGCTATTGTTAAATACAATGGTTATTTTAAAAATTATTAGAATTTATAATCAATTAAGGGAAATGTTAAGTTAAATTCATGGACTGGAACGAATCAGTGTTTGACTTAATTAAAATTCATTAATAGATTGAATGAAGTGTTTCCTAATTTAAAGAGGATGGAAGTAGACAAAGTATTGTTCACATCAACAAGTACCTTCAACAAATAGTGTTTAATTGTTTGCTATTGGGCAAACAGCTGTCTAGCCTTAAGCAGCTTTGACCCAGTTGGTTTACTAATCGTTCTTTCAAGTTTTAGTTGGGACAAAATGACGTGGCAATAAAACCGTAACACAATTCCAGTTTTTTAAAAAGAAAAGGATTTAAGATCTCTTGGAGTAGTAGTTGTTTTTGTTATTCTATCCCGTATGCAAACATTTAATCAAAACACAATCTGCACATAATGAACATGTGCAAAAGGACACAAACTATGTCATACATTGTCAGTTCCACGAAACATAGCAGAACCGTGAATTTGTTAAGCTATGTCACGGATGACCTTTTATATCTCATCACATAATGGTGGTACTGTAAACTGGAGGAAAATGTTGTAACTTGATCGTACTGTGAAATTCCTAGGATCCAATGTCACTCTTTTTAGAACACTTTAGTGTCCGCATAGGTCATCATAAGCAGCACTTTTCTCAATTTGGCCATTGTAAACCTTTGCCCTTTAGTGTAAATTTGTAGTGTGTGTGCAAAGTACAAAAATGTGAGCTAAGTAGAGAAGTGTGTCAAGAGGAAATGGGTGCAAAGGTCTTAGCATGTGTGGAAATCTCAAAACTAAACGCTAGTTACAAAATTGATCATGTGAATATTATTGTGAAATGTCTAGCAGTGTAATTAATATCAGCTAAAATCAATGTAGCTACCAATAGTTGTTATGCAACAAAAACTCCAGCATTTATCATTATTTGGTGGTGTCCATGAGGTATTGAAGTTGTGCAATACGTTAGCCGATACGCTGTTTAAAATTGAAACCCGCTGCACTTACAAACCTACTTTAAAAAAATAAATAAAGGCACACTAGGCTCATATTTCCAAACCTTAACATTTACTTTACAGGCATCACCAGTGACTTAGTGATAGAGTGACTTGCCTACTCCCATTCTGCACAAAGGTCATTATGCTTATGCAAGATAGGAGCCCACTATGGATGTTTTTAACTGATTTATGACACAGACAGTCAAATAGGAGTATTTTATCATTCTGACACTTGGATGTGTTCCTTGTCCTTTGGTCACAGAGACTGAGCTGAGGTATTGTCATGCTTTATTTTCTTAAACTGTTTAGCATATTTTTATTTTAGTGTAAAATGGGGATTTTTCTTATTGATTTGAGTATTCCGTCTAAGAAATAATGTTAAGGGGGACATATTTCATTCAGATCTTTATGTTGTCTACTGTTCTTTTGGTCATTGTGAATAGATATGTATTGATATGAATTGTGAATAGATATGTAGCTAAGTCTGTTCTGTTAGTTTCACTTTTGATGAGGGGATAGAAGCTCATGAAGGCACACTTGGCCTTTGGCCAGATTTGGGTAATGGATATCTGTTTGATTAAGGCAGTCTACCCAAGCCAATTAGCCATCTACCTAAACATATCTAATTACAAGAAAAAATATGTTCAGTATGTACAATGCATGTTTGATGTTGTAAAATGATGAGGGATCGGTGATTGAATTCCAGCTGATGTGTCCCAATCTTTTTGTCAGAGCTATTCTGCGGCAAGTGTGGCCCAATGCACTCGGATATCCAGATTTGATCAAATCACAATGTGCACGGGTAAAAGGAGACCTTCTGAAATTCAGACGGCCATCAGGCAGATGGATTTGTTATGGCGACACTTAAAACTGAATCAGCAATTCTTTGTGACTATTTTCATGCCCTCTGCAGTCAGAATTTGGAGATGAGATGCCACGTTATTTCTGGGAAACCAAGTAAAATGGCTCTAGGAAAACATTTGATGTGTTTCTACTGTTGAAATAAAATATTTCAAATAGAGACCTAATATATAGCAAAGAATGGAAAGGTTGAATTTCTGGGGTTGCTTGTGCATGTTTTTTTAAGGAATGAAATATTTTCATTTAATGTCTATTTAATCATCATTTGCCTTTTAACAATGGGTGCTATATGGCATTTATTTTCATTTTTTTCCCTCAAATTTGAAGACAAAGCACCTTGACTATTGCTTTAACAAAGATAAAAATGGTCACTTCATTTACTGTACACCAGTGTTCGACGAGCAATGCAGTAGTATGCCCTTTTAGTTTGTATTTGCCTTCATTTAAGAGGACAGACAACACCCTTGTATATACATGTCTGATAATGATTTTTTTTTGCAGCGACATCACGCTTGATGTGCATCACAGGTTGCCAGGGCGCCTTTATTGTCCAATGATACATTGACTTGAACATTTTTTTCCAATTTATTTAATAGGATGGGTTCTACTGGGATGTGCATGACATTTTGAAGGTTTTAGACTGTTTTTTGACTCCCAAAGTTCTCAGTCATGTTTTGAGCACAAAGCCTATAGATTAATCCATATCCATTTACTTATTGGGGGATGTTATTATTGTCTTTCTGTTGTATAAGGCATTTTAGTACCACTACCCTCTGCTTTTGGTGTTAGAAGGGCTGTCCAACCAACAACTGCAGGGTAACATTTGTCACTGTCAACCTAAAACTACTGTAGGATGTCTTGAGGTCCTTGGCATGTCTCATTTAAGCAGTTCTGAATGTAGTAGGTAATCTTGGCCATTGTCAGCAAGATTTATGTCAAAATTAGTGTCTGGGAAGAATGGAGAGCAGGGCATAAGCTTGACTGGAGGGAGGAGGAAATATCCTTGGCCGGCCATTAGAAACTATTTTTGTTTTGTCAGCATCATTGATAGCATAGTCTTTTAAATGATGGATGAGTGAGACTTTAGAGGTGTTCAATTTCAGGGGTCATTTGCATTTTTAAATTTGAAACCCTATTTATCGTGAATTGAATTTTTCGTTTCAGGACTGTAGTATTGTCTGAAGGACCGTGCAAACGAGGCTTGTAGGAGGATACCACATTGGTGAGAAAGCCACACTGATGCTAATTATAGTGCTTGTTTTCTTACTGTGGTTTTTAATTCATGTGTGTTTTGTCCATCAGGTTGGTCATCGTGTGTAAAGAGGAGCTTATTTTAGCTCCCTGGGCTGCTCAAGCATGGCTCTGCTGGCCTACCTCAAGAGTCTGTTCATCCTTCAATTGTTGATGGGCTTTGTATTTGTGGTCAGCGGCCTCATCATAAACTTCATCCAACTGTGCACGTGCATCATTTGGCCATTCAACAAGCAGCTCTATCGCAGGATCAACTGCCGACTCGCGTATTCACTATGGAGTCGTAAGTGGAATATATTTTTGTTGTCTGTGGTAAACCGATGCAGTCTAGAACATTGGGTTCAATTTAGATGGCAAATTATACATACTCAAAAATCAAAGGAGTTAGGGAACGGGTTGACTAAAATAATGACTGCTAATTGTTTATTATTATGTTATTTTGGCAAACCCTTTATAGGGCCTCAATTAACTCAGTGACTGCCCTTGACATCAGTAAATGTTCAAAGTCCGAGAGAGGATGACAGCCAATGACTGCTTGTGGCCCGTCAGGCTTAGAAATCGCTGGTGATACCCTGACAATCGTATGTGCACATCATAATTTGGGTCATGGAGGTGATATTTGTATACCAAATGTTAATATTGTGTCCTGCACAATCCAAAATGTGATGGCCACATATGGCAACGCCAAGTTGTAGAGGTTAAGTTCAGGTTTTTATTTTTATTTTATTTTATTAATTGTTTTATTACACCACAAATAGTTGCTTGCAACACTAACACACTGGATCTGACATTGTAAACAATAGTACATTGTTATTTCTAAACAGAGCTAGTGATGCTCCTGGAGTGGTGGTCCGGCACAGAGTGCACCTTGTATACAGACCAGGCTACGGTGGACAAATTTGGCAAAGAACACGTCATCGTCATTCTCAACCACAACTATGAAATCGACTTTCTGTGTGGCTGGACCATGTGTGAAAGATACGGCATTCTCGGGGTCAGCTGAATCAAAATTATGACTTCATTTCTTTCCCCCCAAAATTCTTACATCTACTGTTGACTGACATGTGCCCCTTTTCAGAGTTCAAAAGTTCTCGCCAAACATGAGCTGTTGAAAGTTCCTCTAATTGGCTGGACCTGGTACTTCTTGGAAATAGTTTTTTGTAAGAGAAAATGGGAGGAGGATCGCAAAACTGTTTTCAGTGGACTTAACAGGCTTAAGGACTATCCTGAACATATGTGGGTGAGTAAAATTCCAATTACTCCAGAGAGTTATTCATACTTAAATTTGAGTCTACTTAATTTATCATTTATTATCTATATTTTGTTACTCTTGATTAAAATAAAATGTCAAATACATTGGTTTTCAAAGTGAATGTCCTCAATCACAAAATTATTCCCTTTTGGCCCAATTTTGTTCTCAATTTTTCCCCCCTTGGCTCTGTTGTACAAAAAACACTGACTCCTCCAGCTGTATTTACCAAGTCACCACAGGATGCCAAACTCTCTATCCACTCTAATTTGATCTTTTGCATCCCTGTAAATTGCAACTCTGGGACTAACATGGCAAATGTGCACTCTTCTCTTTTCCCAGTTCCTACTCTACTGTGAAGGCACGCGTTTTACAGAAAAGAAGCATCAGATAAGCATGCAAGTCGCAGAGAGTAAAGGCCTGCCCAAGCTCAAATATCACCTCCTTCCACGCACAAAGGGATTCACCACCACGTTAAAGTGTCTCCAGGGCACAGGTAGATCATAGTAATAAACACATGCGATATGTTAAATATAATATTTGAAGGCCCCCCTCCTTTCCCCTTCAGTAACCGCCGTTTATGACGTGACACTCAACTTCAAAGACAAGCAGACACCGACTCTCCTGGGAATCGTCAATGGAAAGAAGTATAAAGCTGACATGAGCGTAAGGTGAGAACATGACACTGATATGGGTGATGAACTTAACTGAACCCGAATCTCTTGGCTATTGTTTCTCATGTGATATTGGCTATCAAACATAAACACCGACAAGTTTATAGGTCTTCTTGTTTAGTTAAGGGAGTCCTCTAGTGGTAGAAAATTATACCGCCTCACACATTGGCATTACTTCAAGAGTACTGTCACAGATCTATATTTTTTATTTTTCAACTGATCAGCTAGAATACAATCTCATTTTTTGCTGTTACATTACTCTAATATTTACATTATATTTCCAATCATAAATACATAAAGATACAAAGAATATTGACATTTTTGTCATTTTGTTTTTTCTCTCCCAAAAAATAGACCAGTAGCTGTTTTTATTTCTTTATTTTTATCTTAAATATTCAAATAAATACATTTTTAAAACTCTTGAGCTTGTTAAAATTATTATAATCATACTTAAATAATGAAATTTAAAAACTAAACAAAAATAAAATAATATTTATTATTAAGAGGTTCAAAAAAGATGATATATGCTTTCTAAGGTCAGGCTTCTAACTGATGTATTCGTTTCATGATTAACTTGCAGACGCTTTCCAGTGGAGGAAATTCCAGCCGATGAGGCCGAGTGTGCGAACTGGCTTCACAAACTCTACCAAGAGAAGGTCCAATTTCCTTTTCTACACATGTAGCGAGCAAAGTCATTGCTGTTTCAATACTTCCTCATTCACTTCCATGTAATTGAGCAAAGCTTTCTCTTTATAGGATGCTTTACAAGAGCAATACAGCAGGGAAGGCAAGTTCCCGGGACCCACAATAACCCCTCCTCGTCGTCCGTGGACACTGCTCAACTTTCTGTTTTGGGCCACGCTGTTACTTTCGCCTCTTATCAACTTTGCGTGTGGAGTGGCAGTTAGCGGCTCTCCGCTTCTTATCATCGGCTTTATCATCTTCCTCATCATAGGTATGGTCATGCTATAAACCGAACTTGTTTGTGTCGTTTTACATTGTGTTCTGTGTATTTCAAATTTTTGAAATCCTTTTTTTAACTGTAATTAAATATCAAAAGTTTAAATAAATTAATAGAAATATTAGAATAATTAAAAGGTGATAAAATTATATATTCAAAAAAGTATAAACAAACATTGTCTTTGTGTTAGAAACCCCCTGTGTTTTTGTTCCCCTTGACCTTTTCCATTTGTTCTTTTACTCCAGCCTCAATTGCGATCCGCCGCCTTATCGGCGTCACTGAAGTCAAGAAGACGGGCTCCAGTTACGGCGACCAGGAGACCAAGAAACAAAACTAATAGCGGACCGACTCCACGCTCCTCCTTCCGTCCAACCGGTCGCCAGGTCGGAGAGGAGACCCGGCCGGCTTCGAAATCACAACAGAGAGCAGACATGTAGAAAGAAATACCCCTGAGTAAAGAGCACTGGAGATCCACAAGACATGATGGGCGGGGAGGGGGTTGCTCTACTGTATCTTAAGCCAACTAGTGACCCACTTTCCACAGCCAAGACCCATTAATCCCGGCGATCTAAAACCTCTCACCCCCTAACCTACCTGCGGTCACTTGGAAGACATCAGACTTAGCCCTCGTCCTGCTTTGCACTACGCCCCCGCCGATCCGATCCCTCTTCCTGCCTGTCGTCACACAATTAGGGAGCGACAGCGTAGTACCGGTCAGAACAGGGCCCTCCATGCACACCTTTCACACACCAGCCCCTCCAAATCCACACTTCTATAAACCATGGAAACAGGAGCATTCACCTTCAGCCATAAGAACCAAGCATATACGTAAAGAAAAATGGAAGCTGAAAAGATGTTTGAACTACTTTAACAAGGAGGTGAGCACTTAGTTTACTACAATAAACTAGATTGAGGAATACTGGGCACATGATGGCACACTTGGTTTCTTACCACCACTCATTTTGTTAGCTCTAATTTCAAAGGTCGACAAGTCATTTTTTCTTAGCCAAATATTCACTGTATGCAGGATTTTCCCTAGAAAACTCAAGCCTGCAGGTAGAGAATCCCAATGGCAGTTTTTCTCGTTAAAAACAACACCATAAAACACATAAGTTAGGAGAAATTCTGAAATTAAAAGCCATTTATTGTCATGCTAAAAGATTGTCTTGAAATACAGTTATAACAAACTAAAGTTTAATACTATTTAATACAATGGGGCAGATTTCTTCACATATCGACCATAAGATATTGTCATTGTTGTTTCAACCGTTTCACTAGGCGTGGTTAAAATGCAGTTGAAATCTACTTTTTTTATATATATACTTATATACTTTTGGAGCATCAATTTAGGGTGGCGGACCGACAGGCTTATAAATCACTGGGGGAACCCTGTTATGATAGTTTAGTACTGTGGCATTGGCAGTTAGTTTTGGACTTTTCTGACACTCATTCCCATTTTATTGACTCCTGTAATCATGTTAACGCCCCATTAGGGTCCTATTAGGTGGGGTGCATTTAATAAGGGCTGTGCATGTGTGAGCTACCATAAAACGAAACCTTTTTTATTTGTGGGAAACAGTTTTGATTTCCTGCAAATGAGCGACAAAATTCTTTCACTGACATTGGCAGATATAGACGTCCAATGCATTTAGACTAGGAGGGGTGGCAGTGAATGAAAATCAAAACGGGTGTGACGTCTATCGTAATCAATGGCAGCTAATTTATGAAATTACATTAAAGCCGCTCGAGCAGAAGAAATTTTGTCCCATTAATTTTCATCGATCCTCGTCAATGTAACCAATGAGTTGATAGCAAATTTATATTTTGGAATTTGTTCATGTAATATAACAGCAAGAGTTTTTAAGATCTTTATTGACACTCAGTTTCAATTAAAGCTCAAACAAAGAGGATATACACGTTTATAAAACGACCACATTACTTTGCCTTAACAATAGCGTGCCAGCTTGTTTAAAACAAAAACAACAACACAACTAGCATCTGTGATACATTTTTTTCTCCCATTAACGAGCTAAAAATGTTGACATTTTCATTAATTTGGGGGGAAATACAATTTTAAAGTATTTTGAGTCCAAAACAAATTTATTTGCATAGCACTTTTACAGCGGTCCTGCCATTTTTTTGTACCCAAAACTTCCATTTCCTAGCCTCTCCATTATCCACAAATATGAGTTTGAATTTACCCCTCAAAAACTACAATTTGTCTTATATGGCAGCCAAGACCGGGTGAAGTAGGGGGATGTCGTGCTACTAGATTCCACTCTAAAGGTCACCAGCTGCCACTGTGCAGCTGTCGACATATTGGGTTGGCCACTTATAGACTGTAATGGTAATAAATGAACCTTTGCCTTAAATCATGTTTGCTCAGGCAAGGGGGCTGCGTCCTCCCTCACCTCAACTGCTCGCGACCATGTCGAAAATGACGTCACTGAACAAATTCACGTTCTGCTAACATTGTCATGTGCAACAGAAAATACTGCAGAATCCCAACCAAACCAGGAAAATAAATTAAGTATAGTAACCACACTTAACTCATTTTCCTCCATCCCTCCCGTGCCGCCTTTTATAGTAGCGGTCATGCTCATCATTATTAACTTTTCTTTCTTTTTTGACAGAGTTATCTCCACCCAGACAGATTTCATACAAGCCTTAAACTAGATATTGCTGCTTTTAGTTTATTTTTGTTGTATAACAAGCTGACCGAGCCCCTTTGTTACAAGAAAAAGGAAAATAATGAGTATAGAAGATGACTGCTTGTCCTTTCTTAAAAGCTTTATTACAAGAGGAATAACACAGGTTGACATCAGATACTGGTTCTTTTTATTCAGCTAGGGAAAAAAAAAACGTGAATTGTTTTCTTTAAAATCTAACATGACAAAGTTTTTATTTTTGGAGAAATCCCGATGATCACGTCCATCCTCATGCGTCACCTGAGTTTTTTTTTCTTGTTTCACAGGCTGTTTTTATGTTTTGGTATTTGGGTCTCTCAACACCTCCCCACCTGTTATTAAAAGGCATAAATCACAAGGCAAAGCTTTGTACTTTTTTTTTAGACCTGTGAAAATACTTTTTTATTTTAAATTAATTTATATGAATTTTTTATAGTTTTAAATTTTCATGTGGGGTTATTTTTCATGTGCAGAATGGAGGAAAAGGTTCAAACTGATTATTTTTTTGATATTTTTTACTTTGATTTGAATATAAATATTGGTTCTGGGGTTAAAATATGAAAACAAAGGGACTAGTTAGTATAAAAGACTAATCTATTTAGCGTTGTAAACCTAATTAGTTTCAGATTTTTTTGCTATAGCTTTTATTTCCATTCACAAAAATGTTTTTTCATGTCTAGTTTGTGTAATTTAGCCTGGCTTACCCTGCTGTTTATTAAAATAGCGTAAAAAGTAGTTTAACAATACTTAACAATATGTAAATAATATTTGAAAATCTTTGATAAGGCAATGCAATAAATTTTGCATGTCTCCAGAGTGTTCTAGCATTGTTAGGTGTGTGAGTACATTTTTACTTTGACTTTCAAACAGAAATTCAAAGTAAAATATGATAGGAAACTCAACTCATTTCTCAGCAATCAGCAGGTTGCTAGTAAACTACTATCAAAAACAGGTTTAGATTAGTCTTAATATTTAATTTCACTCTTTAAAACTGCCACAGTAACTCCTTGGCAAACATTGACTGTGCCTTAAATCCAATCAATTTCAAATCAGAGCATCTTAAAGATGTTTCTGCGTATATCCGATAGCTTCAAACCATACAAGAGGGGGTTGAGAAGTGGTGGAATCACGACAAACTCCAGAGATAGGATAATAGCCACAAACGGGTTCTCCTCCACGTTGTACCTGCTCAGGGAGATATCACCAAAAATGGCGATAGAATAAATGATAAATGACACAATGTGAGGCAGACAGCTCTGAAATACCCTGCCTTTGAATTTAGCCGAGCGTCCCCAGGTGATGCTTATGATGCGGTTGTACGTGTAAAGGACGAAAAACAACGGAAGAAAAATGTTGGCGATGGTCAGGAACATGCCCACGATATTGTTGACCACCGTGGGCACACATGACAGTTTAACCACGTTCCAATTGGCGCAGAAAACCTTCTGGATCTCGTTGCCGCACAAGGGCAACGTGGCGGAAAGGTAGATGGCGATGGTGAGAACAAAGACGGGTATAACCCACGCCAGGGCGACAAGGGTCAAGGCCTTTTTCACCGTCATCCGTGTTTGGTAGTGAAGCGGGTGGCACACGGCTAGGTAGCGGTCGTAGGCCATGACGCCCAGCGTGGTCATCTCGTTGCCCGCGTACGTGTAGACCAAGTAAATCTGCGCGAAACAGGCGGCACGTGAAATGAGGTGATCGTCAGACGCCAGGTCCAATAGGAAGCGCGGGAAGAAGCCCGCAGAGCCGTACAGGGCGTTCAAGGACAAGCTAGCCACAAATATGTACATGGGTTTTTGAAGGGTCTTTTCACGGCAGATGGTCAGCACAACAGCGCAGTTGGCGGACACGATGAAGAAGTAGATGAGGAGGCACGTGGCCAGTGCAGGGTAGCGGTACGGGCCGATGTTGATGAACATGGTGAGGTTAAAGTAGGGGGTTGAGTTGGACATTCTTGGGGACGTGTTCATGGGCCATAGCAAGGTGTTGTGGCATCTATGAAAAGAGAAAATGGAATAAATTATTTGTGGCCTTTAATGCCTTCAGACAGCACCCCATTAAAAAAATGCATTGTTGTGTAAAGTACCTTATTCCTGGTTTTAAAAATGCTTTGGAAAACTATTATAAATCCCCCCCCCCAAAAAAATAAATAAATAAATAAACAAAAAAATAAACCTACTATGTTTAGAGGTTGTAAGTGAAAGAGTGAAGTTGACATATGGAACCCTAAAAAATAATCCTTCAATTAATTCAACCTAATTCCAATATTAATATTTTTTATTAATATTATTATTATTCATATTGTCCAATTATAATTATTTGTATTACCCATTACACAATGCGTGCAGGTGACACAATTGCAGGTCACATGGGGAGCGCAAACTATTATTTCCCACAGATTTGAGACCGATGTCTGATATCAATATACGTATCAGAAAAAAAGAAAGAAAACAAATAAAATTAAATATTGCTTGAAAACTTTACATCACATATAGTTCATAGGTTAAAAATTAATGTGCTTGTCATTTGCTCCTGTTTAGGATACCCCAGTTTGAAAAGAACAGTTTAACATGCACTATATCAACGAATAGCGTCTGAACACCAAAATAAAAGATAACCAATTTATACATGGACAAGTTTTTCATACATTTTAACGTCTCAGGTTTAGCCATTGCACAGAGTAAGTTTGAAATCTATTTGAAAAAACCTCTAAGACAAGTTCTCACACATAAAACAGGGCATTCATGTTCAATAATTTATTTGTAATTTTTGTTTTGAAGTTCTCCCACAGCGCGTTTCCTGTAGTATTGCAATGGTATTGTGACACGGACCAAACTTCACACCTGAAAAGAGATTAACAACATAACGCCAATTCTCAAAACATAAAACGTGGATGTTAATGTAATACATGTAGATTAGTGATACTAATTCATCATTAGTTTAATTCTCTTCTTACCTCCGAAAGAACATATATTCCACAAATCACACCTGTTGCATTAAAAATTGCATTATTCACCTGCCCTGAATCTGGAAAGCCAAAAGTAAGTTGACAAGTTTATTTTTCTGCAAATCCGAGAATATTTCTGTTATTATGATGATGCTTATGATAGATGATGATGATGATGATGATGATGATGATGATGATGATGATTATTATTTGTTTCTAAAATATATTTTTGTCAGTTTGATATGCTGAGCGTCAATATCGGCATTAATGCCATGTGGCTGGCTATATTCCGTGTTTGCTATGTCAATATTAATCAATATTAAAAAGTCATCTCATCCCTTCCCTTATTTTTTCTGGAGTCTGGAGTTTACATATATGCACATTTTATGATAACGCTTTAACTACCATTGACGCTGATAGACGTCTAATCATGTAGCCTAGATTGTCATTCGCGGAAATCCAATCCATTAGAATTGGGAGTTAATATTCATTAATTATTATTATTGGAAGCAGATAGTTAAGGCCTTCTGTTCCACCTGAAACAAAGAGGATTACGTAAGTATTCATTCATTTGCTGTTAACCCTCTCATTTCAAATGTATGGGACGTCTGCAGGCAGAAATTGTTCTTCATTTACAATTTTCCATTGTTCATCATCACTTTCTCAAACTGTTCAAACCTGAAACCAGTGTAATCATCCATCCACTTCTCCTGTTCAGGGTCTTATGTGAACAGGAGCCTAACCAAGGTTATTTGGGGCAAAAGATTAAACAATTGACTGGTCGCATGTCATCAGTGCCCATAAAGGTACCATCACGGAACATTTTCTTCTCACATCAAAATCAGGTGAGTCTTGCACAAAACCTTCTTTGACCCCAAGGTAAGACCACTTTTATGCATAGTACTTCTGGAATACTGTACATTTTGCATCTTTTATTTCAATCTGATCAAAAATCTATCTAGCTGTTAAATGCTTTTAACATGTTGTCTTTTCCATGCACTTGACAATAAAACACATCTCAAGAAGAGGTGTTATTAAAAAGTAAAAGAACAAAATGAAATTCATGCATGCAATCCCAACACACTAAATGTCAAATATGCATACTTACAAAGTTGTGTCATCATGCTGTTTGTCTGCACACATTCGGCCACTCATCATGAGTGCACGCATCTTTTAATGCCACCCCGTTTGCACTCTAGGGGCTTCAGTGGGGTAGCAGGAAGTGATAAAGCATGAATACTTGACTTCTGTACACCTCTGTAGATTTTTGGGGGGTTGTTTTTTCGAAGTACCTATACTATTTGCAACAATACATATATATTTTGGGGTCGATTCCGACATTGGGCTGTGAGATATTCATTTAAAATCCACATATCCAAAATAAATAAAAAAATAATATTGCCAAAAATATTTTACTTAAATATTTTCACAAAAATAAATAAATAAATAATATTCCCAAATATTTTACTTCAATATTTTCCCAAAATACGTTTCCCTCTCTTTTTTCAGTGGTATAAAAGTTGACACATTTTGACTTTGGCTTGAGATATTTTATAGCAGAAATCCATTATTTTATGTAGTCTTCATTTGAGAAATGTACAATATTGTTGTAAATGCAGCTGTGAGTGAGGCACAG
This sequence comes from Stigmatopora argus, assembly GCF_051989625.1. Classification (NCBI taxonomy): domain Eukaryota; kingdom Metazoa; phylum Chordata; class Actinopteri; order Syngnathiformes; family Syngnathidae; genus Stigmatopora; species Stigmatopora argus. The sequence continues at coordinate 13,168,016 of NC_135399.1, forward strand.
GCAGTTTTCGGGGGCGCTAGAGCAGATAAGGATTTGAATGTAAAATCCACTCACTCATTGTTAATTGTCGACTTTTAAGAAAACAAGCTTTCAATTGTTCCATTCTCTACTCCTTGAAATGTTCTTTTAACTGCATGATATTTCAATATTTTAAAGTGAGTATAATGTGTAAACGTGAGTAAAGTAAACTGCAGCTATCTTTAGAAGCCCATTGATAGACTGTATATTATTTATGTCGCATCCCACACAGGCTTGGGATAATATATGTAGTAAACTCTACACAGGAAGGCCTGAGGCCGTGATTGAACTCTTGATCTCACAACTGTGACGCGGATGTGCTAACCACGCTGTCGCCGTGCCAACCATCTAGAGACAGTGAACACCAAAAGCAATTAATTCTTGACATTTTTATTTTCCAAATGAGAAAGGAACAGCAAATTAATGGGTTATCTCCTTTTGATATATGATACATTTGTACATGCAAATGAAAAAGGGTCAAAAGAGACTTAAAAGCAAACAAAAGGTTTGTCTTTTTTCTGTCTAATTTGAAGAAGAAAACAGCATTTAAAAAGTGCGCCACACAAATAGACATCCTTATCGTTTAAAGGATTTTTTCCTTTTAAAATATCTTATTATATTGTTGCGGACCCTGGAGAGTTTATAGCCATAGATAATGGGGTTAAGTAACGGCGGAATGGCGAGAATCTGGACGGCCATGAAATTCCTCAGAGGCCTGGGCATGACGCTGGTGCCGTAGCGAGCGTACATGAGGTCGAAGAGCAAAGCCACCGTGATGTTGAGCAAACACAGCAGATGCGGCACGCACGTCTGCGTGAACTTCCTTTTCCCCTCTTTGGACCTAAACGCTATTTTAACCAGGTACACGTAGGAGTACATGATGAAAAGGTCGTGTCCAAAGTAAAATAAAGTAACACTGAATCCCACGATGCTGTTAATTGTAATTTGATTGCAGGACAGTTGAAGTAGAGACCAGTTATCACAGTAGAGCTTTTCGATAAAGAAGTCGCACAGTTGTAGTTTGGAGCTCATGATGACCACGATTCCCATGCAGAGCATAGGCAAGAATCTGGAGAAGGCCATCAACAACATTACCCGACATTTGGTCATGACGCTGTGATACTCCAGCGGTCGGCATATGGCCACGTAGCGATCGTAAGCCATCACCGCTAAAATGGCGATTTCCGACGAGGCGTAAGAATAGATGACAAACACCTGCAACAGACAGCCAAAATAAGAAATAACGTGACTCCTGGACATCAGATCGTAAAGGAATTTGGGGAAAAACGCCACCGTTCCGTACAGGCCATTAAAGCACAGGCTACACAAAAACAAGTGCATGGGTTCGTGGAGTTTTTTATCCCATATGATGGTAACGATAAGAACACCGTTGACCAGTAAGATGGCCCCGTAACACAACAAGGTGACGGCGAACAGGAACGCTCGGAGCTTCTGGGTCATGTCACTCAATCCTGTTAAGTTAAAGAAGGTTAATGCAGTTGCGTTAGTCATAGTTTGTTCTTTTCTCACTTCAACCCCGGCTTGGTTTCTCCATCTTCTCCGCCTCCTTACTTGGTTGACGGGATGTGGAGGATGAAGATGTCCCCACTTGTCAAACTGGGCCCTTCCTTTTATCCTTTGCTGAGCACCGCAACGAGCCAATCGGCAGACAGCGCTTGATCACTAGGGGATTAGATCTATTCTTATTTTATAAGAAAAAAGAAAAATAACAAGTTATTTGCGGCTTGCTGAGCCAAAAATGTGCTTCCTTTTAAGTTGATTCTGTCACTTATCACTATTTTTGGTCCGTAATGTCTTGTCATGTGAGGCTCATCTCATGTTTATCAGGACTAAACAAAGACGTTGTTGACCAGTGTCAGTAATAAAATTTGCATGAGTTCAAATTCTCCCAAGATTTTTCTGCTTATCAATGCTTTCAAACAAGCTCAATTTTGGACATAATTTTATCAAACAAGTTATTTAATAAAACATCCTTAAAATTGCTGTCCACTAAAAGACATTACAACCAGCATTTTGCCTTTCCTAAATGGAGTTTAGAATAGTTGATAGATGGAGGAGAAAACAATCATATTTTAACATGTGCACTCACACTGTTGCTTTTAACCCTTTTTAGGGCAAGTGACTATATTTGGGATTTTGGGGGGGACACCTTATCATACGTGGACCTCCTATTTTGGCTCATGTAGGCCACCATATCAATTGTGGACCACATGAGCTAAAATGTGACGTCAACATTCGGACGCAGGTCTCAATGATATATTTTTTAATATTATTTTTAGATCTATTTTTCTTATTTACAAATATAATTTGAAAATTAATGAAAGTTCTAAACCAACTCAAATTAAAATGAATAAATTAACACTATATACATGATTTTTATTTAATTTAATTTTTTATACAATTATTTTATAATGTTTAACTCTTTGGGTGCCATTGACGGAACTAGGTTTACAAATCCATTTTGAATGTTGTATGCTGTATAAATGGCAGTCAATAAGCTAAATGAGTGCCTCATAAAGGGTTATGTGCAATTCACCAAGTTTTTTTCATCATTATACATCAGTTTATTTCGGGTCCATTTGGAAGATTCAAGAACTTTCTCTATCAGACCGTCCTTTTTTTCCTGGCCTTCTTTGTCATCCCAGTGATGTATGGAGTAACTGTGGACACCTGTTTGTCTGACGGATCCACTTGGGGACGTGTGGTCCCAGAGCTACCACTGACAGTAGATTGATGTCATGGGGATAGTGGACGCATGACCCTGTGGTTTAATCATCATGTTTACTTTGTGTATGTTGCTGCTGAATGCGTCAAAACATCATAACAAATGGGAATTACATCAGCTAATCATCTTGCTTATCAATACTGGGGAAAACATGTTTGTTTCAAATGGTCATGTTTTGGTCTGTCTTTCATTCATTTCATTTGTATTAGTTAAATGTGTTTTTTCCAATAATATCGTATCTTCCCGCTGTTGTCTTTCATTTTATTATTTAGTTGCACAGCTTTCGGGGGATTTTGATCCCGTTGCCTCAGGTTTCGAATGTGGATTCTCCACACTGCATTTTTCAATAGTCAAAATGTCCAGGCTTGAATTTGATTGAAATGTGGCATGCTGGGAAAAACATCCAGTCTTGCCAATGAGAAGCAATTCATCAAGGAAGAGTGACTGAAAATAACTATCACGCTTGATTTAAGTTGTTGCTGAGGACCAACAAGTTATTAGATTTAGTGGAATTTAACTACTTTATTAAAAGAAGGAAGGATAGCTTTGAATAGTTTTTTTTTCTTCGTTGTTAAAGAAAATGATTGTTTTGAAAACTGTATTTCATACTCAATTTGGTTACTTTGGGTGATATTTACATTTGTTTGATGATTTTAAACATTGTTATTCTGTCCTCTTTCACGGCCCACGCTAAATGAAGTGGTGTGCCAGATCTGGCCTCCGTCCTTGCGTTTGACACCTGTGATGTAGTAGGACAAGTGTTTGATTCCTTTTCAAACAGCCAAATTTCTGTCTCACTTTATGCAACCTTGCGACGCACACATTAGTCAAGTCTCTTTAAGCAAGCACTCATGATCTCAAGGGGTCGTGCTTAAATCATCCATTCAAAACATTATTGACGCAACAGTAAAGATTCCATGGTTGTCCGTGTACCGGACTGTAAATCTTCATTTCAGTGCCTTGCCAAATGCCTGGAAAGCCATGGCGGCATAAGCTTCCTCTCTGGGCCAAAACATACAATCAAAGGCAAGGCTTTGCCAAAACGAGTCCAAAAACAAAACACATGAACTGAGTGCCCTAGCCAGACTGTCCTAGGCTTGTGGAAAAACATCTGTTGACGCAGTTGAACTTTGGAATAGCCAAGCGAAAACGTTCAAACCTGATGGATTTGGAGCAACATCACTTCTCGGATGAGTGCATACACTCTGACGTAAAACCAGAACAAATGTCTCGAGCATTTTGGCAAGTCTGTTTACAGAGCTTCCTCTTTGAGAACCCTATTCAATTTCAGTTAGCACTTTCTGGGTGGGGAGTTGAGCTCAACTCCCTCACCAGCCTGACCTCCTCCGGGTCAATTATTTCCACAAAGACGAGCCAATCGCAATCCCCGCCTTATGTTGTGCCCGGCCAGTGTAGCTCGTTTGAAGCATGTAACTCATTTGCAGTCTTGGAAGTATTTCAAAACTATGGCTTTGATGTTGGCAGTGATGAAGAAGTCGAGCAAAAAAAGGGAAAGGGGGGTCTCCATGAAGGTAGTCTAAACCCTAAATCAAGACATATGATGCATGTGTTTATTCTTCATCCAGGTAGTTTGGATCCACTGAGGCATGCCCAACACTGCCTGGGAAATCTGAGATTGCACTTTTCTGGCACCTGGTGTTGATAAAAGAGCTATCCATCTGGTCAATCTTTATCCATCACACAATGGATCATCTAGGCATCTTTGTTTAGTCAAGCTTTGCGTCTAATTAGCTGATGGTTATGCGATCTGCTGTTTTAAGTTAAACTGCTCTTTCAGGTTTTGTCTTTGTACTGCTGTTTCTTAACTGGGATAGTATTTTGCTAATGCCTTGTTTTAGGGAAATACATGTTCAGAGTGTTGTGTAGTAGCTCAGCGATTGCATGGAATTTTACCGTTTGGCCGTCATCTTTCGAATCTGCTTCAAGGGTGTCAGACTCGGGTCGGTTCGCGGGCCGCTTTAATGTCAACTTGATTTCACGTGGGCCGGACCATTTTAGATATAAAATTTAGATTTTTTTTTTTATAAATGGATTAAAAGAACTGGATTAAAAGACCTGTATATTCAGTTTTTTTATAGATCTAAAACAATGTTTATTTGAGCTTTTTTATACATTTTTAGATTTTACACAATGATTTTTGAACTAAAAACACAGAAAAAATGATTAAAAATTAAAATTATTGATTTAAAAAGGGGAAAATCAGGAAATTTAATATATATCTATACTCTTCATTTTAATTTGATCCTAAAACAGAAAGTCGGCACTCATGATATACTTTCCGGGGCCACACAAAATGATTCGGTGGGCCAGTTTTGGCCCACTGGCCGCCACTTTGACACGTGTGCAGCTACCTGATAATGTTGCTGCAAATATTCATTTAATCTCTAAACTACAAGCAAAATCAAAACAGCATCTATTTATGGCATTGCATTGCAAATATAGTGAAAGAGTGTGAATTTATGTGTGGAAAAATGATTTGGACATATAGCACTAGATGAGAATGTCTTACTTCAAATGGATTGGATGCCGTGAATAAGATGACTTCATGTTTGCTATGTTGGTTGAAATTTACAGTTGTGTGCTAATAGCAATCCTCTATATATTATTTTGTCTGTTCACGACTAAAATAATCCGTGCATTTTGCAACAAAAGTTGTTATATTGGTGTCTAGAATTGACAGCGCTAGGCCATGGCATGCCAGCCAATGAGGTAAATGAGTGCCCAATAAGTGCCATTGAAATAAATGTGACTATATTAGATTGGCTCATATTAGACTAGTCCTACTTTGGTGAGTCCCGCCCTCCTGAACCTCACATATAAATTGAGCTTTGACTCTTATCGGGTTGATGGAAGGGAGGGGTGCTGAAGCGACCACCAACAGCTGGGCGCATGCCACGACTCCATTTTTTTGATTGATGTTGTCGTCCATGGACGTATTTGAAGCGAGCTTTTAGAACCATGGAATGCATTCTACCCTTTACAGCAGTTTGGTGTTTCTTATGGTTGAATGTTTCTTAATTTGTATGTCTTGACTTCATATTGAAACAATGGAGAATTCAAGTTACATTGCATCCATCGTTTTGAGCGCGTACAGTAACATGGGGCAATTAAATTATTTGTACTTCTCCTTATTGCTGCTGTGGTACACGACTATATGTGTGACTAACTCGTTCATCATTGCGATCATCTTCGTAAACAGGAAACTGCACCAGCCAATGTACATGTTACTTTGTAACTTGATGGTGAACGAGATCAACGGCAGCACGTCTCTGTATCCCCTCATGCTCTCCCAAATGTTTTCCCACTCGCACGACGTGCCCGTTTCTTGGTGTTTTCTCCAAATGTTTTGGATCTACTCTTCTGCCTCCGTGGAGTTTTGCAGTCTGGCAGCCATGGCTTACGATCGCTACGTGGCCATCTGCAAGCCTTTACATTACAACCTCATCATGAACACGGCGAGAGTGGCTGTCATCGTGCTCTTTATTTGGCTGTACTCGTATACTGTTTTTCTGTTGGCTTTTGTCTTTGTTGTCAATTTGAAACTGTGTGGCAACGTTGTGCACCATCTCTTTTGTGACTATCACTTAGTGGCTAAACTTGTGTGTTCCATGTCTTTAAGTAACGCCAGAGCTGATTTTTATGCCGTTCTGACCACCGCCGTCCCTTTCGGACTCATTTTGGTGTCCTACATACAAATCCTGATTGTTTGTTTTAAGACATCGAAAGAGAATAAGAAGAAGGCCGTCACGACCTGCACGCCGCAGATTATTTCCGTGTCCAACTTGTTTGTGGGATGCTTTTTTAAGATTTTGGAAACCCGCGTCGATGCGGGTGATCTTCCCGACAATGTCCGTTTCTTTTTTTCCATCTATCTGCTCGTTCTTCAGCCGGCGATCACACCGTTTATGTACGGTTTCAACCTTCCGCAGATACGACAGGCGTGCAAAAGATTTCTGTGGCATAAAAGGGGGATTTCATTCTAGTACAGGACTTTCTTCTTTCTCTTTCAATTGCTTGTACTGAAGTAGATTCCTGGAATAGGAAGGAGAAAACCAGTGAGAGGATTTTGTGTAGGTTTTACCTGAGGTTTCACAGAATTTCACCATCTTGCCTTTCAACTTCTTGCTCATGAAAATGCAGGAGCATGTTTCTGCAAGTGTCAAATATATCCAGATACTTCGAACAAAGACAGAACAGTATCTTTTAATGGCATTAGGTCAAAACCTTTGCAGCAAAATGGTGATATTTATCATATACTAGATGTACATGCGTGTCAGTGTGGATGCCCAGAAAGACATGCGTTTCCTTTCCATTGTCTGAAAAAATGTGTGTAATTTTCTCTCTAAATCTCTCAATGTATGGTGAAAATTAAAATAGTTGTAAGCCAATAGCCATGCAAAAACCTGCAATTACAAGAGATGGAAGTAAAGTCAGCCAGAATTAAAATAAGAAACTAGAATATTTGTGTTTTTGTTATTTAAGATGAGCTCTGTAAGACAACATGACATGTAACATGTTTTTTTCTCTACTTTATAGCTCGGTACTTAAACAATGAACACATAAGAGAAACCAGTTTGTTGTGCAGATGCTTTTTTTACATTGTGCATCTTTCAGAGCATCTATAACTTCATAGATGAATGCATATTCTATGTATCATTCTTCATTTTATTTATATACATTTGTAGTCCGAAATGATCTAATATCCTTAAATCCGCTACATAAAACGACCATCAAGTCTTCACATAAATGATGCACACAACAGTATAATAAATAATAGCTTTTATATGTAATGTTGGGCTTCAACTATTTAGTTCTTTGATTGACTTGGGAATATTTACTGTATTGTTCTCATTAGTTTGCTTATCATTTGCTCGTTTTTGCTTTTTTTTTTCAAATTTAATTTTAGGGCGTTATGCCATTAAGTGTTCTTCTTTAATTAGCCTTAAGAGGACGCTATCGTAAAGCAATCTGAGGTGACATGCAAGATAAGGTAGCAGTCCCACAGAACCACACACAAAATTATATACATACAGTCAAGATAGATAAATGTCCTTTTAAATCAACTCTTTTATGGAAAGGTTCCTTATGGCATTGCATATTTTTAATACTTAACATTCAGTTTATCGTCACCCTGAGGACAAATTTCCAGGAATAGTTGTTACTCATAATTACACTTGCAATCCTTTGAAAACTCACTATTTATATACTCACCACAGAGAAATATACTTTTTTTTCAGTCTATACATTATGTTCAGGGTGCGGGGAAGTATTTAATTGCAAATATCCTCTTATATTTCTCATGAAGAGAAAAATAAATTCAAGAAAACAATAAACACACCCTTTGTAATAAAAAAAAGAAATCTAAATTATATGTATTTTTAAAAACAGCCTAGATATTTATTAGATCAAAACAAAAAACAGAAATATATACATATATTTTTTTAAACTTTGCCTAGCATCATTTTGAAACTGGCAACTGCCATTAGAACAAAGTGTATACTTTTTATATGATTTTTATGTATTTGAGTTAGAAAAGTTATGCTACAGATGAACAAAGATGCTAGTGTCACTTTGAAAGGATGAATTGATTGTCAATTTTATAAACGAGTATCAAATTAAAGCATTTTCGTAAACCATCATTTAAAAGAATATTTGACGGTGGTAGCATTGAAAGATAGACATTGTCCACCATTTTGTACCATTCTCTGTTAAAATAGTTCACAATGTGGCTTCTGTGTGACTGCTGATGTCTAATAGGTCATGTGGTCGTTCAGACAGGACTATTTTCCCCGAGATGCCGGGAGAGTAAAAAAAAATGCACAATTGCCAAAAAACTTTGACGCAACCCGATACGGAGAGAGTCAAGTATCAAATCGCTGCACAAAAGCAAAAAGGCCAGACAAAACATTACAAATCTTATCACTTTAATTCAGACTGTACAGAAACAACAGGCTTTAAAAACATGTAGGAAAAAAAAGAGACAGATGAGCATCCCCATAAATATAAGAAGTTGGGTGTGTAAATTGCTAATTTGCATAATGTTCTAATGTGCGCGCACACATACCGGACATGCATAAATCTGAAATGATACAAAAAAAGGGCAAGTTTGCGTCATTCACACTGCTTACTCCAATACACATTCAAATGGGGATGTCTTTAACATGAACCGCTATGAGCCTATAAAAAATATGTACAGTAATGTATTCTAGGATGGTTTGCAGTCTAGTGTATTGAGAATATAGTTTTTGCAATGTGGGGGGGAGATATGATTCCTCCTCCTTCCATCTTAAACTCTATCTTTGCGTTATTTACACGTAGAAAAATGTGCAACATGGCAAAAAAATGATGCACTGATAAGATTGTTGCTCTTGAACAGACCTCTTATTGGAAGTTGTGCTCCAAAAGGCTGGTATCAGGTCGATCAAGTCGATTGAATCATTTTAATGCAATGTGCAAGAATGTCCTTTCACTTGAAAGTGTAGTTTTCATATACAATTTTTCAAAAACTACTCCCGATTACATGACTGTAAAACGCATATGGGTGGAGTTATTTCTTAAGACACTTGGTTCATGTCCGTTAGTACAACATTATGAACTGGTAAACATTTCGAGGTCATGCAAATAGAAGCACACGTCCACGCACGTACTCGGGACAACTGCCCCGGCTGCTAAACACAGCGAGGTATGTCTCCACACTCGAACCTTAGTGACCTTTTTGTGTGATTTTTTTTTTTCCGTTAAGCTCAGCTGTGCTTTTTCTGACATTTCGGATCAGGCACGCAAGGACAGAAACATGGCTTCTGTATGGCACACACTAGCGGAACATAAAGCACATGCACCTTCAGTCTGGATGTAGAACAACTTCAACAACTAAAAAACCCGCCTCTTCAACCCTACATGGATTCATTTAAACACATCTAAATGTAATTAAAAGAAAAAAAAGAATTGCAGGCTTAAGTGAACAATTGTCAATATCAAAGCGAGAATAAACATTCAAAAATCCTCGAGCACCTTTTCCACTCCGAAGAAGAAACGGATTACAGTCTTTCGAATGGGGTCCACCAATGTGGGGACCACACACATAGATGTTTGTACGTGTGTGTGTGTGTGTGTGTGGTCTCTGCCTTTAAACAGGAAACTCAACCCATTTTGTGGTACCGATGAGATCGTCATGAAATGGGAGAGAAAAAAAACTTCAAGGTTTAGAATGTAGATAGTACAATAGCTCAACAGTGGTGAAAAACACGCCAACGTACAATGGCAGTAACAGACCAACGTAGGACAATTTAGTCGGACGGGCCTTTTGTAGTGTAACAGTCATGTTTTAACACAAAAAAATAAACATTTGTGCAAATTGACACAAACAGTAACTTCATTCACCTTCGGAGTGAACATTCAATGCGGGAAAAAGTTGTAGAAAAAAAAACATATCCATAGTTTCTCTGAGAATTGTGCGTTGAGCTGCTTTTTTTTCTCCTTTCTTGTTTAAACAAACGCACAATTTAAAGCATTTCGGTATATGAGTAGAGTAACTTAAAATGTCCCGAGTGAGCCTTAAAAAAATGGATTCACAGTCCGCGGACACTTGGTCAGTCATATTCGGTTCATGACGTACATTCAACTCAATGAAGATGTAATGAATAACCAAACGGGGATAACTTCAAGTCCGGTGTTAACTCATTAACTGCCATTGACGGCAGCAGATGTGCGATCCATTGGATCGGACGTCTAATCGCGTCAATGGTAGCTAAAGAGTTCGTGATAGGGAGATGACGTGTCTAAAATACACACCAAAAAAGGGGATGATTTCAAAGAAAAAGGCAGACTCTTTCATTTAATATTGAATATAGGTTGGATGAAATTTCTGCCCCTGTCCAAAAATGTATCAAAAATGAAAGCTATCCGACCTCATTTCTCCACCATTGTAGTTTTGTACCCGTGCCGCTTCACACGGTGGTCTCCCCGTGGTTGCCGTTGCTAAGGCGCTTGTAGAACCTCCTCCATGACTGCAGGGTTTTGCCCGACCAGACCCAGAAGCCCGAAGTGATCCCCACGATCATGGTCATCAGGTACTTGATCATGAAGACGGTGAAATCGGGCGTCATGGGGGCAAAGTTGTGATGCGGGCAGGGCACGGCGAAGCGCTTGCACGTCTGCATGTGCCAGGTGCGTTCCCAGTGCTCGCGGAAGGCCTGTTCGTAGAAGTAGCAAGCGATGACGATGGTGGCGGGGACCGTGTAGAGCACGCTGAAGACGCCAATGCGCACCATCAGCTTCTCCAGTTTCTCCGTCTTGGTGCCGTCGTGCTTCATGATGGTGCGGATCCGGAAAAGCGAGACGAAGCCGGCCAGCAGGAAGGAAGTACCGATGAACAAGTAGACGAAGAGCGGCGCCAGCACGAAGCCCCTCAAGGCGTCCACGTTGAAGATGCCCACGAAGCACACGCCGGTCAGGACGTCGCCGTCCACCTGGCCCATGGCCAGGATGGTGATGGTTTTAATGGCCGGAACGGCCCAGGCGGCCAAGTGGAAGTACTGCGAGTTGGCCTCGATGGCTTCGTGGCCCCATTTCATGCCGGCCGACAGGAACCACGTGAGGGACAGGATGACCCACCAGATGGAGCTGGCCATGCCGAAGAAGTACAGCACCATGAAGAGGATAGTGCAGCCCTCCTTCTTGGTCCCCTGGGCCACCGTCCTGTAGCCGTCCTCCTTGAATTTATCCACACAGACCACCTTGTCCTCCAGGAAGAACCCGGCCGCGTAAGCTACCGCCACCATGAAGTAACAGCCCGACAAGAAGATGATCGGCCGTTCGGGGTAGCGGAAGCGCCGCATGTCCACCAAGTAGGTGAGCACCGTGAACAGGGTGCTCACGCAGCACAGGATGGACCAGATGCCCACCCAGAGTCGCCCGAATTTCACCTCGTCCTCCCGGAAGTACATGATCCCGGTGGGCTTGGTGGGTTCGCAGGGCGCCCCGCAGTCTTTGACGCCCATGAATTTGTAGCCCAGGTAGGATGGAACGTCCAGCTGGAGCGGGCAGGAGAACTCTGGGTACTGGTGGTGCGGGGGTGGCCTGGGGCGGTCCAGGCTTGGCGGGAGGGTCACCAGCTCGGGCGCGTAGGGGGAAGACGAGGAGCCCGGGCCGCTAGGTTCCGACGTGTTCTGACCTACGCAGATCTCGCCGGCCCCGTGGACCGGGAAGGCCTCACAGCGAAGCCTCTCGGGCCACTGGAAGCCAAATTTGTTCATGAGGGCCTCGCAGCCCTGGCGAGCCCGCTCGCACAGGGACCGGCAAGGGGGGATGGCCTGCTCCAGAACCGTGCACACGGGAGCGTACATGGAACACAGGAAGAATTTCAGGTCAGCCGAGCACTGGACCTTCACCAGGGGGTAGAACTGGTGCACCTCCAGCCCTGCGTCTTCTTGGTTGGTGTGGCCCAGGAGGTTCGGCATGATGGTCTGGTTGTAGGCGATGTCGGTGCACAGGGGAATGGAGATCGCCTGGCAAAAGCCGTGCTCCGGGATGGAAATTCCGCTCTCGCTGTTGTAGTGTTGAGAAGACGCGGGTGAGAAGGACAACCCGCACAACAGCCACATGATCCGCACGAGCGCGGAGCCAGTGGTGGACCTGGCCGCCGCCATAGTTGAGGAGGAGGAAAGCAAAGGAAAGGAAAGGAGAGGGGGGAGGGAAGGAAGGGAAAAACTTTGATCCAAGTAGGGCGACTCGAAAAGGGTCCGAAAAAAAAGCGTCGCTGATCTACATTTAACGTCCCCGCGCGTCGCTGGTAGTCCGTGCGGCTCGATCGCGTCCACCCACGGTCGATTTCAAACGATTTTGTCCAAACAAATCCGACGTCGTGTCATGACTTCTTGATGGTCTTTGTAAGTGACTCCAAGGAAGCCCAGTCTCACTTCTCCGGTGCGAGGGGGGCTGGGGGCAAAAACACGTTCCGATCTTTCCCTATAAAGCAACGCGACGCAGGCTAAAGCTCTCCGGGTGCCCTTCGACGCTCGGCCGTGGGTTCGCCGGAAAATAAAATAAAAAAAACAGCCGAGAAAAACGATCTAAATGAGCATCTTTTGTGGCTCGACTCGTCCGAGTGTCGGCTTCTCCAGGCAGTTGGGAGTCCGCAGGCTCGCTCGCTCGCTCTCGTCACTGCGCTCGGTTTCAAGGCGCCCCTCCATTCACTACACCCCCCTCCCCCTCTTCGGCGGGCCGCCGGGTACCTAGAAACCGACTGCGGCGTCTCAGCCAATCGCGACTGTTGTTTTCCTACCGGACTCGTCGCTGATTGGCCGTTTACTCCCCGTTGGAAGCAAATATGCTACAGTAATTAAATTACACTAGAGATTTCACCGAAATAATCACAATCAAGTCTCCTGCCAATTTCACAACAAAGTGACAGACATTAGAGGATAAAGTTAATTTTGAACTCCAACCAACTTGCTATCTAGTTAGATAAGTTAGATAGGTCTATCTCTCTAGCAATCTATCCAAGTGTGTCTATCTATCTGCCTGTCTACACAGTATAGGGTATGTCTCCAATCAAATTTTGAGGCCTCAGGCAAATGTGGTGGAGTGTTTCAAATGTCTAAACTTCTAAGCAAGCAGCCATTATCCCAACAGGCCACTGCAACACCTCCAGCAATAACCAATGTGGGAACAAGCACCAACACTAGGTCGAATTTACAACACAATCGATTGGCGCGCACAGGCCACAAAGTGAGGGGTAGTGGTGGAGGCGGTTCTCGGTGGCCTCGCCGCATTTGGTTTCTTGCTTGGGTGGATGAAAGGATGTGGGGGTAGGTCGGCGTAGTGGGGAGGGGGCAGGAAAGGAAGAAGAGAGGAGGTCGGAGAGCAGGGGGGGAGGAAAGAGAGGGAGATCCAGTTAGGGTGGCGCTGAAACCCCAAAAAGAAAAAGTCACTGGAGTTCCCCCGCTGTCAATGTGCCTCCAAACAACAAGTCAACTTGTATAGAAATGGGCCAAAAGGTCGATTTGGAAAGAAGACCCACAAATGCAATCGCTAGTCAAAATCAACGCGTAATGGAGAATTCTTTTGAGGCTAAACGAGAAAGCGTCATTGTTCAATTGTATTCTCAAACTTCTCAATTCACGAAACTTCCACGAAGAGGAATAGATATTATGCGCACAAATAGTCGTAAAGAAAAAAAATATTGCTTTTGTTAATAGTTTATCCTAAGGAATCTTTAGAAAACGTTTTCCCGGGGACACCCTTATAATCTTATCAACACTTAATCAGACTACCATAAATGAATTAGGTTTTGTATCAGTCAGAAAGTACAAAAAAGCCTGTAATTTGTCGCACCCAAATGGAAGTCAACAAATAACTTTAAGAGAATTTCCTCACACCCCTGACGACTATACATTTTAACCAAGCCCCACAAGGCAACCATAACTATGATATAATCTACACTTAAAACAAAAGGAACACCCTAAATTTAAAACCTAATTACACCCTAAATGATGATCCTAAAACACTTTCACATCATCTCCAACTCATTTTACGACATTGCTTCTAGCTAACCACATACAATGTGTTGTAATTCTCACACATTGTATACACAAATGCAAAAGGAGTAACATTTGGAAATGTTTTGTTTTTGTTACATTCTACAAAAAAGTAATTCCTGAAGAGCAAGGCGGTTTTAATTCGTGTTTACATGCTTCAATCAGGTCACATACATCCCTGCTACTATAGCAAAAGAATTATTATAGAGATCATGTTGAAGTGATCATTGCACCTCTTGTGGCACAAGATAACAATGAGTAAATTTAGTATCTCTAATAATAGAACCTTCACATCACCAAAAGCAAAGAATATCTGAGAGACACACCAAAGTAAATCCGAAGTTTTTTTTAAAGAAAGATAAGATCAAAATAGTTGATTTGTCCTTCATTTACACAATGAGAACTGCATTTTGGAGCATAATAAGGCCACTTTCCCATTTTTGCAGTTGTCAAAAAGAAATATTTTTGCACATACAGCTCTTTAAACAATTGATATGTTTTTGAGCCTTGGATATTTCTACAAAAAGATGAGATTTTGTTAGCAGATTTTAATTTTTTTGAGCAGTTTAAATGTTCATCACATGTAAACATGTCAAAATACAATACAGTGTTCTATAATCCTGCTGTATTTAAATGTATTGATACCAATGCTGTATTACTTCTTTTTTTTTGATGATGAGGTTGATAAATCAAATCAAAAGCCTTTATTGTCATCATACACAGCTGCGTATAACGAAATTGGTAAGCGGAATAAAGCAAAATCTTCAACAATGTAGCAGTCCTTAATGTATTAGACATTCTTAACGCACAATCCGGCCACCGGGAAGTTCTCGCAACGGATCCTCTCCGGCCACTGGAAGCCTCCCGCGGTTATATTGGCTTCGCACCCGGAGTATGCACTCTCGCACAGGGGCCGGCAAGGGGGGATGATTTCCTCAAGAACCGTGCACACGGGAGCGTAGACACAGCACAGGAAGAACTTAAGATCCGCCGAGCACCGGGCCTCCAACAGGGGTTCAAAGAGGCGAATTGCCGTCGTCGCGTTTTCTTGGGTGCCGTGGCCCAGCAAGTTCGGCATTAGGGTCATGTTGTACTGGATGTCGGCACACAGTGGGATGGAGATGGGCTGGCAAAATGGGAACTTGAGGTCTCCCTCCCTTTCGCGGTTGGGTTGTGAGAAAGAAAGGCCAAACAGCAACAGCAAAAGCGCGCAGCAGCCTGCGGTCGATTTTCCTGTCTCCATAGTTGTTGACGAGGAGGGAAAAAAAGGGTTAGAAAAAGGAGTCTGTCTGTCCGAGATACGCACAACCAAAGTAAAAAAAGTCCACCCTGACTTTTTTAGGTCTTTCCACTGAAATGTCCTTACGCAACCCACTCTCTGTTCTACAGTGGACGGAAAACGCCCACTCTTTCACAAAAAGAATGTAGGCAAATGTTTTCTACAGATACCAGTAATGGTAACGTTAATAATAATAATATTAATAAAAACCTGGTTGATAAAAACTAACATAGTTAGTTTTAGAACTTTTCAAAATGTGCCTTTCTAATTCTTCCAAATCATGTTGACCCAGGGACATCATATTAAAAGCAAAACAGATTGCATTGATAATGAGAGAGAAGCTTGTCCGTGTGAAAAAAATGAAATATCCTAACGGTAGCAGACGCAAGCTGTTTGCCTGATTCGCTGATGAACTACAACAATGCGTGTGAGGGATTATGTTGACATGCAGATCATTTGTTGTCATAACTCGAATTAAATGTCTTTAAACAGGGCTGAGTAATAATTAAAGACATCGGCCACTTAAGCTATTGATTAGAATTGTTAGAGCACGGCGATTTCCCTTGAGAGTCTTCCGGAGTGCTTCAACTCAATGAACCAATGAATGGAATGACATCAATAATGGCAGGATGTTGGACTTGCTTTCATTTTCCTGATAAGCTAGTCTATTTAATGTAATTTATTGAGCCCTTTAGAAACCATTTGCACTCACGTTTAAATCCATGACATGTCAACATGCTTGTTCATGAAACTCATAAGCGGAAGCCACTCTTGCTACCAGGACTCGGCACTGAAAAAAAGGGTAGTTATAATAGGGGTGACCCTACTTTGCAATTTTTTTGATTATCGTGGCCATGTCTGGGCTACATTAACCGTGCTATTCGAGGGATAACTGTACAACCCAAGTCTACTAGAATACATGCCATTGAATTTAAAAGTCAAAGTCAGTCCAGTTAGTCTCTGAGAATCAGTGTAAGTGCATAGTTGAAAGGTATTCGATTGTTTGGTTATTAGTCACAGAACAATAAATAACTTAAGCACATGCTAATTAAAAACAGGTTGTCATGGCTGTGAAAAAACTCCTGGAGTGCTTTAGAAAAAAAAGAAGAAAATACATTTTGGAGACTCTTTTGATTAGAGACAACATTATGACCCTAACCATTATATATACAAAACTAGTGCTTAATAATATAACAGTATAACTCACCAAAATCATTGTAGAAAGACATTATGCCAATACATAATGACTATCTGGACTATTGTCAATTTTAATTTTGATTAATTAAAAAAAAAAATCATGTAGTGTAAATTGTTGTGGCGAATTTTCCTGAATGAATGAAGTAGAACAAGCACTATCTATATAGTATTAACAAACCAGGAGTGTAGCCACGTCAGCTCAACTAAATACACTCCAACTTGTGTGACTACTACTGCTGTTTGTCTGTGGTGCCTGCAGTTGCCGGGCAGATGGTGGTAGGCCAACAGGTTTCCAGACAACCTGCTGGTGTTTGGACGCATGCCGGTTGCATCTGGAGATCAGGGTGGAATAAAATAAAGATGAATTCAATTCAGCCAATGTTAGCACATTTATATATTGGATAACCCGCCACATTAAAGTCTTGTATTTGAATTTCCAGGTGTAAAGCAGTGATCTAGTTTTGTAGCATTCATGGCCCGACGTGAACAAACATAAGGTTTCTAATTTTGCTAAGGAGGTTATCCAATTTGCGGACAGCTCTCGGGGCATGTGTGCTGGCTGTATTACTTTAACCAACATGCTTGAGAGGATTTACCTTGACCGTCTAATCTGTCTCTTTCACCCATGGCGATACGTGTGTATCATGTGATTAGAAGGCAAATAAATCCTGTGTGCAGAAGTCAGGATCCGGCTTAGTCAAATTTATGCTTTATTTGAACAACTACGGGGAAGCCTGGTGGTTAGTGGTTATTAGGTCTGCCGCACAGTTTTTGGATTGGGATTTTTCCTACGTAGTCTTTCTATCCTTCCCTCGTATTGCACAAACCCAATACTGTGTTTAACTCTTTCACTGCCAGTGACAGCGTTAAAAGTCAAAACCATTTGAACTGTGATGGCCCGCGTCAAATGATTATGTTTCAGCGCCATTGACGGCCAATCGACGTCCAATCCGTTTTGACTGGGAGAAGCTGGCAATCCTCCCAATCAAAATAGATTGGATCTCTATCGGAGTCAGTGGTAGGCAATGAGTCACTTTGTCAATTAACATTAAAGTAGTTAAACATAAGGAAAATTGTTTGTGTTTTTTTTTTATTTGGGTCTTATTAGTGGTAATATTGCAGTTACTTTGAGGTCAATGTACTAAATATTCGTTTTTAAAGCAGATCTGGTTCGGGCAAGTGATTAATTTTTGGTATTTTAAAAATACTTAAGATGATTTAAAATAAAGTTATTTTATTATATACTTTCTTAAAAATAAATAAATACATGTTTAAATTATTAAAATGTCAATAAAAATGTGTAAAAACTTGATGGTTATGAATTATATAACAAGGAAGGATGGGTAATTTGGGTTACTTACATCTGATTGACTAGAATTCTATCCACATTGATAACATGGCTTCTCTATGTCAGGCGTCCTTTTCCTGAAAAACTGACATTTAATGAGGGTTTTACATGTCAGAGAAATACAACTGTGTATTTTTGCAATTTATAAACACAATTATTTTCGATAAGATACATGGCGGCATTGTTTTTACTTTAAGCAAGTATGTAATGAGCTTTCATGGTGTGTTCATGGAAATATTTCAAGTAATGCGCATCCTTATGCTGTACACGCGGCTTATCAGCATTCAGGAAAACTGGTCTGCTTACCTTCTCACTTTGACATGATAGCAGGTTGTGGGGGATGTGTGCTATTTCAGGCATGATAGTCTTGCAGGTCGTGTCATCTGGAAGCTAGTGAAATGCAAACGATAGATGACCTGGGCTTGTTTATGCTTGTAAAATATTTTGTGAGGGATCAATAAAGTGTTATTTCATCTTTTCGGAAGTGGCGGCGGGTCATTATGAAACATGTTGAGATATGACAGGGGAGGGGGCAGACTTAAGAGATCAAGGGCCACTTATGATTTATAAAATGGACTAAAGGGCCAAGGAAAACGGAAATCATAAAATGTGGGTGTGGGAAAAAAAACATTAGCTCAAAGAGTTATTACCCCTTAATCAATTGGCCAATTATTTAATAAAATAAAAATGTTGAGGAACATTTTTTATTTATAATTGATTAAAAAACTAATTTTCAGGTAAAATAAATATTAGAAACTCTTGTTAGACCACACTTATTAAACTATTATCTATTTAATTCTGACTTTATATTTTTTTTAAATAAATACATGGTAATTTAATTAAATGTAAATGTGAAAAAAGCAGTTTCTGGCCCCCAAAAACACTCTAAAGTTGATTTTATACTTTGATTTCATAGTACTAAACTGATCGATTCAAGTTGTCTCTCGCCTGCTGCCAATAGTTGGCTCCGATAGGCTCCAGCACCCCCCACGACCCTTCTGACCATACGTAGTACAAAAAATGAATAAATGAATCCCATTAAACTCATTAGCTGCAATTGATGGTGCTAGACGACCAACCCATTCTGACTGCAAAAGCCTGGCAGCCAATGACGGCTTTCAAGCCTCCCAGCCAAAATGAATTAGACGTCTGGCCTCATCAATGGCAGCCAATGAGATAAATGCGTTAACAGGATTTTTACCTTGGCATAAAACCACGACCCTTTTTGGCCAATGCTAGACTCTTACAATCTCTTGAACAAGGGCAGGGCTAACGGAACAAGGAAGAAATCAGGAGAGAGAATGCGAGTGAGGAATGCAGGCAGCTGGTTAATGTCTGTCAGTGCAACACAGAGAGCCCACAGTACTGGACTCCTCAACCCCCCCTTTTTCTCTCACACGCACAAACACATGCAGAGTCCTGAAAGAAGTATTTATTTGGGCCAGGAGAGTGTGTGTTCGGCAGCGAGAAGCTCATTAGCCTGCAAAAAAAGAATAACTAATACTGTACTAGTACCCTTCTCTTTCTGATCTGTCTATCATCCGCTTCTATCCATTATTTCTCAGCGCTTATTAAGAACTGGGTCATGGTTGCAATAAACCCATCGGAAAAAACTAAAAGTGCTCTCTCTGCAGAATCACCTCAACTCGTAATTCTACCAGCATTTTTTTTTTGGGGAGTCCACAACAGTAGATTTTAAAGTGGAAGCATTCAGGGGATGTAATCAGATGCGTGAACTGCCTCAGCTGATCCCCCTGTGAATTGCAATCCTCATTCTGCGCAGGATCTGAATAACCCAGTGAGGAGTGACGTGCGGAATGATGGTAATTGGGAGGGCCTCGCAAGGAAAAGATGGTCTTGAGCGGGGGTCTGCTTGAGAGAGACTCATGTAGCATAAGGATTGGTCATTTGGGACCGAAGGAGTCTTGCATGCCTGAGAGTAAATCTTATACGAGAGGGTTAGGGTTGATCCATGTGTTGGTTCGCTGGGCCGTTAGGTTGAGTTTGCAGTATGCAGTTGGCTGTTGACATGACAATGTTTTGCTGCATTTTTCGTGTCTAAAAACTATTATTTTGGATGTCATGTAAAAGACAAGCGTCTCAATCCGTTAAGATTAGACACAAATTTAATTTCTTATTATTATTTAATCCAAGTCACAAATTCACACATCAGCAAATTAAATAATTCAAGGATCACAGTGGTTGCATCCTGTTTTGGCTACCCAAATTTGACAAAAACATCCCCATTCATTTCCAATGGCCCCATTAATTTATGGTAAATTCACTCATTGATTTTCTTTTTTTTTAACTGCATTAGTGCACCTACAATTTTTTTTTCCATCTGAGTCCAATATTTTTAACAAAAAATAAGGAATAAGGGATGAGGAAAAGCCCTAAAATGAAAAGAAAGTGACCCCAAAAAAATCCCAAATACTAAAGGGAAGCGAGATTAACAGGGAATGACCAGGAATTTCACAAAAATACAAAAGCGCTCTAGTCGTGCCTCAAAATCAACAAGACGTGATCCGGGATTGCACAAAGCCAACAACAAAAAGGGAAAATGAGGTTGTTTTCCACTAAACTCTTAATGCAGTAAACATTTTGGTGTGAACTGTGGAGTGTTAGAGATCATTAGTCCCCA
Organism: Stigmatopora argus; assembly: GCF_051989625.1. Classification (NCBI taxonomy): domain Eukaryota; kingdom Metazoa; phylum Chordata; class Actinopteri; order Syngnathiformes; family Syngnathidae; genus Stigmatopora; species Stigmatopora argus. Next base: position 13,188,803 of record NC_135399.1, read on the forward strand.
GCAAGGAATCTAAAACTTTTGACACTCGTCACATGTTTGTGCGTGCACTTTTGTGTGTGTGTGTGTGTGTGTGTGTGTTTATGCAATGGGGGTTGGTAGTCTGACTGATGCTTCCACAGTAAGGTTGTCAGACACCAACTGTTTAGCACTTCCTGTCCATAAGGGTTGTTTTGTCCCTACATTTGTTTTGACTTTGTAGTCTCAAGTGGGGTAAAAGAGATTTACAAACCATGCAGGCAAATGCAATTCAGTCAAAATAACAGATCTCAGACCAGTTGACTAACTTACCTTGGATGTGATCTTACATGTCTTTCAAATATGCCTTAATATCTAAGTTTGTCTCTGTGCAGATCGTGTTCATTTGTTCTGATTTGGATTTTTAGAAGCTAACATATCTAACACTAATGTCAGTTTTTATCGATATTTGTTTGCTATGTTTCGAGACCTAAAAAATGTCCAAATAGCTTTTGATACACAATTTAAGTGAAACTAAATATTCTATAGAATGTTTAAGAATTTAAGAATAATATAAATTTGGGATTCACACTATTTGCTACTATAACTGAATGACATATTCATTGCGAGTTGTGTTTGTATATGGTAGAAAACAAGGAAGTAAAACCTGAGGACAAATGTCTTCTCTTTTCCAACATTTGCTAACAAGTATAATAGCTACCTAATGGAAAAAAATCAATCCCATTTCGCAGTCTGGACATGTCTGATCTCCCGTGTTTTAAGCAAATTGTACTTCAGAGTTTTCTTGACCTTTTGCATGCTGACCTAGCCAACAGATATGCGAAAAATGCAACCCAAAAAAAGCCCATCCATTTTAAAAGATTGCACTGCCTTGACTCAATGATGACTCCACTCAAAAGATAGCAGCATGATAATTCTTTGTTATTTATTTACCCTCCCCCTGCGCACACACACACTCACACACACACACACACACACACACACACACACACACACAATCTTGGAGGTCATGTGCTAATAGATGCAAAGTAAAGGGGGAGGGGATCTTCCAATACCGTAGTTATCCGTATGATGGACTTGCGTTCAAGATGAGTTGATTTGTGTATGTTTACTATTAATTATTGTGTATTTGCTGAAGGATTTTGACAAAGAAAAGCTTGGGGGAGGGAAACGTCAAAGAATAGGAGCAGAGGGCCGAAGAGAGGGGAACGTGGAGAAGGAAGAGGATTAAGCGGGGGTGTGTCGGGGGAGGCCTCCCGCGGTTTGGAGGTCACACACACAGCTGTGGTCATCACCTTTCACTGCGAGGGACTCGCACACACACACAAAGTACTATGATCATCACCCTCGGTGGGAGGTTGACCTCAGCCAGATGGCCGTCGCTCTCTTTTTATGACACTGCTTTTTTTCCAAGTTTTTTTTTTTTGCTGTGTCCACGCCTAGCTTTTCAAGAATGCGCACCACATTTGAATACAGGAGCGTTACGTTGCGGTGTGAATGAGTCAATCAATTAAAAAAATCCAAATAGGTGGTGTATTAGTAAAATAAACTTATAAAGATGTCACATTTGTGCGAAGTCTATAACTACACCCTCTTAAGTACACCATTTCGTTACGCCGTTCTTTGTGTTTACTCATTCACTGCAATTGACAGCGATAGATGGGAAATCCTTTGTAACTGATCATGGTTTTGTGCCACGGACAGCGATAGACGTCCAATCCGTTTAGACTGGGAGTGGTGGCAGATTTAGTTTAGAGTCCCTTAACATGTTTTCATGATCCCTATTTTCTATCGACTTTCCTCATTTGCGTCACACAGGAACTGGACTCTGTCGAAAGGTCATGCCGTGATTCATTTTAAGCAATCTTATCTCCAGTTTTTTAGCCTCGCCGGTTCAGATGAGTGCATTTTCCACTGAAACCGCTTATGCTATTTGCACAGCTATTTTAACATGGACATTTCTTCCGGATTTTTGCACCTAAAATACAATAGCCCTTCAGTTTTTAATGTGCTTTACTGGCAACCTTCAAGGGATCTCATCTTATACTTATGATTTACTGGACTTGGTTTACTTTAGGGTCCAAAAGAAAATTGCAAAGCGGGAAAGTGCCTGTTAAATTAAAAATAGTTTTTACTGCAACTTAGTTCATTCATGCCTTTCTTTTCTACTTTCCTCACCTCACAATCTCCAACTTCCTCTATGAGTGTCAGTAGGTAGGATTGTTTCTATCACCGGTGTATAAATTATACGCAATTACACCAATGCCCATAAGAATTTTTCCAAAGCTCCTGACATGTGTTTTTAATGTTCTTAAAAGGCATGCCTGCACACATGTGCTCAACCTCCATTGCCAGATTGAAACCCTACTCCACCCATATTGTCTCAAAAACAGTCTCAATTTCTATTTTTGCGCCTCAAGCAATAGATAAGAAATATGAAAGAAATGGTCTTATTCTTAACTCTTGCATGCAAAAATAATACCCTCGCAGGCTACTCATTGGCTGCCATTGACGTGGATAAATAAATTATTAGGAGTGTTTAATAATTTTATATACATCCGCATCCCCAAAACATGTGGTATGATGATTACCCACTCCAAATTGAGTGTGTGCGCAAATTGTTGTTCGCTTCCTTGTGCCCTGCGATTGGCTGCAAACCAATTCAGAGTGTCCCCCTCCTTACTGCCAGTTGGCTCCAGGCTCCAGCACCCCCCGCACCCCTGTGAGGCTCAGCAGATGAGGAAATGAATGAATGCTATGTTTTCTTTTTTTAATTACCAAATTAATTTAATTATCTCTTTCCCTGGAAGGATTACATTCTTGAGTATCAACGTTGGAATAGTTGTCCATTGTATGACGACTGTCCCTGAAAGGGTTAAATAATTCAAAATTGTGGTAAAGTATGCATCATATTTCATTTTAACGTCATAAAAAACACTATTTTACCTTACACATACAAAATATTGCCGCCTGATGTTGTAGTGGTTCACACGCCTGACTTCCGTGTGGTCAGGCGCGGACTCGATTCCCCCTGGTGGCAGTATGATTGAGAATCTGACAGTGAAATATTTCGTAATATTACACCTAAATATTTAGTATTTAATCATCCATCCGGTTTTCTGGTGAAATGCTGACTTCCTAGCAACTGGGATTGGAGGCCCATTGGTCATCAATGACATGAGCACCCATGAGTAGTACACCATGTTGTGGGTTTATTTATAAAATATTACAACATGACTATAGTAGTCTAAACTAGATTTGTAAACCCAAATAAGGGGGTGCAGTTCTAGATGAGGCCATCATCCATAAATGTAAAAAGCTCACATCTGGATTCTGTTTTTATTCGCCCTCTTCTCACGCTATTATAGTTGATCAAACCACAGACTTAGATCCGCTGTGTTCTGTGGCATGGCTTCATGTCAGGAAGTTTTCCTCATTACACACACGCACAAACACACTGGACGCTTATTCTGAACTGCAAGCTACAAACACAACAATCAACAAATTGTGAAATTAATTTTCCGTGAATCAACATGTAGCATTTTTGCCTCTGTTGTGACAGAATTTCCGGAGTGAAATGATTAGGAATGCCATGAATCTGTTTTGTGCAAGTGGTCAAGATGCCGTGGTTTGTAATGGAATTCAGAAAAGAACTTAAGAAGGGACTTTTTTTAAAAGTCTATTTCTTCTACCGGTAATGTTATGCTATTTGGTGGTGTTCAAAGCTGAAGCTTGTTTTGCAGATCAATTTCCAACCGCATACTACAGCTCAGAGTGCAGTATTGACTCTTACGTGTTCTCATTTGATTTCAAGTATCCTGTGGGTTTTGGCTTTGTCTTCAATTGTCTGCTTTTAAATAATAAAAAAAGGAAGAGAGAGTCCAGTGTAATTTAAATTCTTGGAATTGAACAAAAATGGTGGTGATTCATGGTTTTCTGCTCACTTTTGTGGTTGGGTTGAAGCTTTTTTTTGAAGCCAGCCAAAATTTTAGCTCCTGACGTTTGAGGGTGTTTATTTTTTGTTTATAGTTACTGGAAAGACACCTCATTATGCACAAAGCTGTTTCATAATATTTTTTGGCTAACTCAATCACAGGATGTAAATATGAGCTATATCAATTTCAGCATTGCTTTTATTAGGGATGTCTGATCACATCATCAGAAAAAACGGCCTGATCATGTCATTTTTAGAGGATCTGAAACAGATAAATTATATTAGGTTTTTGTATTTATTTTTCTTGTAAAGTTTTAACTCATTAGCTGGCATTGACGGCAATAGATATCCAATTCATTCAACAATTCATCGTTTGATAATCATACATTGGTATACCGTTTTGGAGCAATTTCTTACGCATGTATTAACCAATTTTCCAATAGAATGACTGGATTTTTCCTTAGAAAACTCTGGTTGCCACAACAGTGAGACTAAGCGAATCTGGGTGCAGCGTGTGAAAAGCCTACCTTCAATGGGATTAAACCTGTGTTTTGCAATTTTTGTTTTACATAGAAAAGGACTGCGGGTTTTGGCTCAGTGAAGTCCAATCCCATATATCAAATTCAGTAAATTAATCCCTTAGTTGATGGTGGAGTTTAAGATTGACCAAGCTAATTATATCTCACAATAATAGAGAATGTGCTGAGCAATTGTGTTTTAAAAGGCCACATAGCAGATGAAGACAGTAGATAATGAAGCAAGAACCCTATATAGTGCCGGTGTCTTCAGGTTAAACGCAAAAATGAACGAACGGGTGACGGGAATGAGCCAACACCTTGGATATGGGAGTGGATTAAAAAAAAACCTGCTCTCCCAGACTGTCAGCTCCGAGTGACCTTCTAATTCCTCGTCACGTCAACAGCTCTTTAGTTGACAGCACATTTCAGCTCACTGCTAATGTAGTTCTCATGCAAACATTATTATGCTTTTAATTCTCACCTCCTAGTCATGTTTTTGGAGTCAAAGTAAAGCTCACAATTGAATGCAGGTGCCAAAACAAATGGTTATAAGTTTTTATTGAGCAATGTAAAATAAAAAAAACAATCATCAACAAAAAACATAAATCATATCAAGCAGGAGGCTTGGTTTAGGCCAAGGGTGATGTAAAGAAAAGTTATGTACCAATGTTATGCTCATAAATTTATGACTTTTTAATTGAGAGATTACTTCAATCTCTTAATATTATGCAAAAAATAAAAACATCCGGTTTGCGTTACATTGATAATAAGATACACAACTTATCTTTAGCTTGTCATATGGACTCATTCTTTTTCTGATCTGCGTATTCTCACGAAGGTCGCAGGGGGTGCTGGAGCCTATCCCAGCCAACTATGGGGGCCAGGCAGGGGACACTGAATTGGTGAGCAGCCAATCACAGGGCACACAACCATTCACGCTCACACTTATAGGGTAGGGGCAATTTAGAGTGTTCAGCCATTCTACCCTGGCTGTTTTGGCATTGTGGAAGGAAACCGGAGTACCCGTAGAAAACCCACGCAAGCCCGGGAGAACATGCAAACTCCACACAATGAGGACCCACCTGGGATAGAACTTTCAACCCCAAAACTATGAGGCTCTAACTATTCGTCCACAAGCCCACCCTCATGTAAAATTAGAATTAGAATTTTTAAATCTACAATACGGATTGATTCTTTGTCATATTTTAATTATAATCCCGCTTTCAGAAAATTAAACAATGCAAGGGACAACTAAAAATGCTGCCACTTATAGTACTTGTTGAACAGACCATCAAAATAAGGAGTTGGGAAACCACTCGGTCAAATTTGATCCTCACGTGCCGCCGTAGTAGCCTGTTGCTTCCGACAACAACACTGCTCAACTGAACTGTCAAAACTTCGACTTCGACTGCGCTGCACTGATTGACATTTACAAAATTCACTTTACCCACCGACCTTTTTCAAACAAAACCGTCACGCGATCTAATTCGTTTTCTTCACATTCAAAACTGCTGCTACGCTCTATCAAATTGGCGTTGATGGTAAGTTTTCTCCGAAGATTTAGCTTCGAATACGTAGCGATCTACTACTAGCCAAGTGTTTTATTATTATTATCATTGTGTAACACAAAGCATTTGGCTTGATTTGTCTTACAAAAGAATTTATGCAATTAGACCAGTTAGCCTCGTTTGGTGGATTCTCATGTAACAAATTGTTTTGATAGTAATTTGATTCTTTATATCCTGCATGTGAAAAGTAAAAAAATGTACAGTATTTGCAGAAACATGCATCAACTTGATACATGTTGGCGATTAGTCCTAACATGCCAATTGTATTAACTGTACTTTTTTTTAATCACACATGAAGATTGTAGTAAATTTGAATAATCTGCCTCTTTGATTGAGTGCACTTTGTATTTGTTCACGCAGACAGAATGTTGCACCATAATGCTGACAAGACATGACATCAGATTTCCACAGAGAACCCACAACACTGCAGTGAAGATGTCTTCCCTGTACTTTGGAATGATTTGAGGCTGAAGTGATGGAAAACAAAGAGCAAAGGTACAAACCTATCCAAAGCTGTCGAGGAGTTTGTTTTTTGGCGTGTGGGTCTTATTATTTTTTTAAATACTTTTAATAAATGAGAAAAATGCAGGCTATCCCCCTCTCAGTGGTTTGAAACTAGATATTTTCAATGGGATAAGCTCCAGCACCCCCACAACCCTGTTAGGATTAAGCGTGATGGAAAATGAATGAATATTTTTGGGTTAAGGATATTAATTAAACTTTTCCATTTCATTGTGTGGCCTATGTAAAATATGAATTTTATGAATAAACAAAATAAATATCTCGGAAAATGTCTGTTATTTTCATTTAGTTTTAGGGCAATACTAAATGGCAATGTAAGATGTTATTATTTTATCCATCTCTTACACTTGTACTACTTGCTGTGCGTTTGGGTTGAGAAGTTGAATTATGAGGGTGATGCATTGGTGATAGTGAATGTACACACAGCTGCACACATTTTATCAAACACATGCCCACGAATGTACAAAGCTACTGTGTTGTTTCAGTATTTACATGGGAAGGAAAAGTTTTGTGGTTTACTAATCCTATCTACTTTTGTAGCCTTGCAGAAGAACGGGCTGCCACACCTCCCAATCAAGGACTACTCTACCTTTGGCAGTCAGGTTCACCAAATGAGCCACTAAGCCCAGAAAGAGTGCTTCTGTCTCAGTGTGTCCTGCAGGTGGCTCTGGGAGAACATCATGGGCTCCTGCTGGCACAAGGTAAGAGGTCAAAGGTCATATAGGTCAGATTGAACTCAAATTTAAATAGGTGGTGATATGACGAGAAGACTAATTCTTTTGGGTTACAGAGGTGAGAAATATGGTGCTGCTTTGTAATTGGCTGTTTAGGAGTCTGTTCACTGAGTAGTACTCTAGTTTTGGTCCTAAATGTTTTCTCAGTTAAACATATTGTCAAAAAGAGTTACCCTCAAATTGTAACATGTAATTTACATAACTAAGCGCCTGTGGTTTAAAAAAAACCCTAAATGTGGTAAATCAACTTTTGCTGACTATTTTGCCTTTTGCCCAGGTGGTCTTGTGTATTCTTTTGGAGAGTTACTTTGGAGGGGGCTCAGTATACCGTCTGCAGCGCCATTTTTGGAGGTTTCCCTTCGCGGGACAACTGTGGTCCATGTGGCTTGTGGTGGTTTTCATTGTGGAGCTGTGAGCGAGCAGGGCATCGTGTACATGTGGGGGGAGAACACTGCTGGACAGTGTGGGCCAAATGAAGCCGACGAGGACTCAAACTTGACCGGTAATTCTTCGTTATTTTTTTCGCCATTGTGAAAACATGACACATTAAATTGCATTTTTGAGGTTTTGCGTTTGAATAACAGTTTATGTTAGTTGCAGAACCCAACCCACTTCCTGTGGTGGACGGCGAGGTGGTTCCTCCTGTCAATGTTCGAATTGTTGATCTTGCCTGTGGACGGGAGCACAGTCTGGCGTTGTCATCTCAGAATGAGCTCTGGGCTTGGGGAAGTGGATGCCAGCTCGGCCTTGTCACTAGCAACTTTCCTGTTTGGAAACCTCAAAAGGTGACATGATGGAATACTAAATTAAAGTATTTTTCTTTAATTGATAACATCGCTGTCATATCTATTCGATCATTTGCCATCGACGCTACCAGTTCAAATGGATTAGACATCTACTCTTAATGAAACCAGGATAAAGAATAGTAATCTTTATATTTTCTATCTACATCTGTTGCTGCACCTTTATACATTTAATTATTATTAGATTTAATTTGACAGTAAAAAGTGGCAAACTGAAGCAGCTTAATATTTCCTAAGTATATGCACTTTGTTTTTTGGTTCAGGTGGAACACTTAGCAGGGAGGCATGTGATTCAGGTACACCATTTTTTTTGACAATACCTCCATTAAAATATTCCCCAAAAATATAATAGATGAACAGTGTAATGGTTATCATTCTCAACAGATTGCTTGTGGGGCCTACCACAGCCTCGCTCTAGTCCATTGTTTACATCCACAAGACAACGGTACTCCTAAACCGCTAGCGAGTCGGCCATCGCCGAGAATCGAGCCTTTTGCTGTTGATGACGCACACTACTGTCCACTTGGAGTGGAACTTACAGAAAGCATGAACGCAAAGGTTAAAACTGATGAAGTACTTTCACTCTAAACAAAATATGCTTGGGGAGAGTATTTAACTCTTCATTGTTTCAATTCTTATAGACTTCAGCCAAGAGACGCTCCAGACAAAGAATGAGGCCAGCTGGCAGCAGTAACGGATCCGACGCGGATCTGTGCCCATACTCCTACAGCATATCTGGCAATAAAGGGTAACACATTTCAAAATCAAGCGTTTCATATCTTTCTCCCGCTGATTTTCACGGATTCTTCTTCTTTTTTTTGTACCCAAGGAATGTTCTTTTGGCTGGCATTGAGCCTGATGAACACGCTGACCCTCTAACCCAGACGGACAACTGCACTCCATCGTACCCACTGCCAGCCTTGACAGATAAAAAGAAACCTGATTTGCCTAATGAGCTAGAGCTTCACAACCTCCTCCAGAAACTCTCTGGTCACTCATTAGCGATGCAACATAGCAGCAGGCTCGGAGATGCAGACTCTCTTAGCAGTCACACCTCAGGTTGGTGGTTAATTTACAAAAGAATGAAATGTTTTATGAGTGATCTTTTTGTTGTAGGATCTTATTTCTCAAAATATTTTTTTAAATCTAGATGACAGCTTTGTCTCTTCAACTACTTCTAATGAACCACTTGATCCCAGTTGTGAAAATGACTTGTCATTTAGGTAAGATGTGACACTTTGTACACTGTATTAATGTAGCTCTTTGACTCTATGTACATCTGTGGTAAGATCAGTTATATTTTTTGTGATGTGTGTATATATATATATATATATATATATATATATATATATATATATATATATATATATATATATATATATATATATATATCACATATTCATGTTTCAAATGATATTGGCTGTTTTAATACACCATACGTACATTGCACCTCATACTTGACTTATTTTTTTTATTTTTTCCCAATTTAACAGTGACGTAGTCCAGTCCTCTTCCCTAATGGCCTCGGAAGAGGTTTCACCATGGAAGAAAAAAATACTGCAAGTGCACAAGAGTATTAGTCTTACAGACATAAACCTGAGGGGGAAAACTGAAAGCAGGAGACACTCCCTACCCGATTCCCCCATTCGTGGTAGGTACTTAAGAGAACAACCAATACACACCTATACCAACAAATTTCTTTTTTAAAAACTTTTATTTGGATAGAGCGTCGTCTAAACTTATCTCGCTAACCATTGGCTCTGCTCATTTTCAAGTGTTTGTACATGAATTAGCGCTTTAACTTATTAGATGTTTATGTAAGTAGTATTTCTTCAGAGACACAGTTAAAAGAGTGGGTGTTAGTCCTCGACCAATTGTGAGTGGGGGAAGTATTACAGTACAGTACAGTACAGTATGATGGATGCCGTAACATTAGCAGATATGGGAAAATGATGACACTGAAACTTTTGAGATTTTGCTTTGAATTTTGCTTAAAAAAAATAAAAAAATAAATCACATTAGCCATTCTATTCCATCAACCGTTTTAGCCATAACAGATTCCATTCTCCTCTAACTCGTGATGTTTTTTTCTCTCTCTAGCAAACCCAAGGCGACAACAACTTTGTGGACTCATGCAAGCCTCTTTTGCAGAAGAGGGCTTTCCATCCTTGGAGACAGAGGTGTGGAGTTGGGGCAGAGGGTCTGAGGGGCAACTGGGACACGGAGATCAGCTGGCCAGGTCTGATTAGTTGCACAGAAAGACATTTCACAGCTGAATAAGAGCTCTCCTTTTTAAAATTAATGAGTCTGTCAGAGATGTGTTCATTTAACCTTGTGTGTGTTGCCAGACTTCAGCCTCTTTGTATTAAGTCTTTGACAGGCGAGGAAGTGATCAAAGTCTCTGCAGGATCACACCATTCGCTAGCTCTCACCGCTCAGTGCCAGGTAACCGTCACACTTGGAAGCTTAACTAATGCTTTCCCGTAACCCCAAACCTTAACCTTAGCTGTCACAGTGGCTTCTTCTGTTTTGCTTTACCTCACAAAAATGTTAAATTCTTGAACATGCTGTAGAAAATTAGAGACATAGCACTCCTGTATTACAGGTCTACTCATGGGGAAGCAACATGTGTGGACAACTTGGTCATGTCAATAGCCCTGTTACTGTCCCACAACAAACTAAGGTATATATTGCATTTTATTTATTGCTTAGCTTGGATTCATATGTAAAATATTTTTATTAGTAGTTAAAATATGTATCTATACTCGTATTCACCAGCCTGTCAAAATGGATAGGACGTCTATCGCCATCAGTGGCAACCGATTGTAAATATTGTCTGTCTTCATTTGTCTTCCATAGTTGTCCGAGGGTCTTCGGGCTTGGGATCTATCAGCAGGCCAGAGCCACTCCCTCCTATTGGCAGATGGAGACAGCGACCATCCTGTTTTGCTATACTGCGGGAAGCAGCCTGAGCCCAATTTGAAGCCAAGCGAGACATCCAATCGGAACGCCAGATCGTGTCAGCGATCACCAAACAGGGCTGAAAGTTACACAGTCAGACCCCAACTGATACCTTTCAGCATGGAGGTGTGTGGTCCTATAAACATGTGTAAGTGTTGTCTGGAATGTAGTGTTTCCTGGCAGTAATTGGTTCTTGTGGGAAGAGCATAAAGATGATTTGTGCATTATGTTTACCAAAAAAAGCTTATTTAAAGCACAGAAGACTTGCAATAATGCAAGTGTACCACATAATTTCTCCATGTTTTGGGTAATTTTACATATCATATTCATATATATTTTTTTAGTCGCATCCATTTTATTTATATTATTTAATTGGAAGTGCTGAAAAAGGGAAAAAATATTTTTTTTATGTTTTTTTTTTATGTTTACCAATTTCCTTCCAGTTTGATAACTGTGCTAATGATGTGATTGTTTCTATGTGCATAGATGGGTTACATCAATAGCGTGTGCAGTGGCGGTCAAAGGTGTGCACTGCTGACCAACCACAACATTAGTGGTCACATTTTGGCCCTCCACAATTTGGCTTCACTTGAGAGGAGGTTTTTCTACTGGTTGAACAGCTTAAGAAAGTTGCTTCTAATGCCCCTTTTTATCAAAGGTATTTATAACCAACATCCCAATGTAAACTTATATAAGGCACCTTATTCAAATTGTTCTTTATTTACAAATTTAAAGACAATAGTGTAGTGTAATGTGCTCACCTGTGCGCATGTTTTCCGACAGAGAATGCACGTCCTTCCCTTGGCGACCCCTGCACGCATCTCTTCTTTTCTGTGTACAAGTATTTTATACGCCTGTGCAACCTCGTTGGTCAACACTCGACGTCGCTCACACATTTCCTGCACACTGGGCTACGTCGGAATGTCACTTCACTTCACCTGATCACACACATTCAGCAATTTCTGGACATCTTTACTGAGTAAGGCCTGATCATAGCTAACATTAATGCTTAAGTGTTTTAATGTCTTGTATTCTCTCTTTCCGTGTAGATATTGCACCACTTTAGGAGATTTTCAGGTCATGGGTGGGTTTCATTTGCTTCATAAACTTTCACGGTAAGGTTCTTTTTTTTATTACATTGGATGTTTTTAACTCACAAGCCATTTAGTGGTTAAGCTTCATTTTTGTCTTCTGTTTACACCACATTGAATTTGAAAGCAGATATGCAAAATAGTAGCAAGCACGTGTTTAGTTTGTCTTGTATTAAACTTAACTATTGTTATGATGTTTGAATGTGAGTTAACTTGACCTGTGATTATATACTATATAAATTTAGTGATATATACTGTTATAACAAACTAGTGGGATTTTCTACCAAAACCAAAAGAACACATCGTTTTAGCAAGGAAGCACACTTTATTTTTTTAGTGAGCCCTTTTAAATAATTTGATATTCCGGATCTGCTCCAGGGCATTAAATATCAGATACCTCTTGATTTATTTGAACCACAATATTGACATACTTTTCTTTTATTCATTCATAAAAGATGCAAATGTATTATTATTCATGTCTCTGTCAATGTTGTTCAGTGAGCGTTTAGGTTCGAAACAAAGCAAACTTGCTAAACTTCCTCAACTGGATCCATCAGTCAGCGGTGATGTTGATCTGGGTTTCTTGTTGTACTGGCCTATGCAGCAGTTGCAGCAGTACAGTGGAGCACTGCTTAAACTGGAAGCCTGCTATGACGTGGTGAGGCCGTAGACCCCTATTCAGTTGTCATTAAAAACACTACAGAGATGAATTAATCATCAAGTGTGGTTCTCTTTGTAAATATGATTTCTAGTCTGCTAAAAAGATGACGTAGTTAAGATCTCAATTTCTCCGGTACCCATTCTGACATGTAAGCTGCTAGAAAATGATGATGAACGAATGTTTCTTGAATTCCCATTAGCTTACAACAGAGTATCAGTCCCTTCATCAGAGCTGTATGCAGTATGAACAGCTTTCTGCAACACTGTTGAGGAGAAAAAAGGAGGCTGAAGCCACTCTCCTCTTCTGGAAGACTCACACCGGGAAGAACACTGTGAGTATAACCTAATCCTTATTGTCTCCTAGATGTCATTGTTTGTTTTTATTGTTCTGTCAAAACTGAAGGTTAATGATAGTTTTAATTAAAAACCACAGGCTTGTTTATGTAGTTGTTACATCTCATTTAAATTCTTTTTTATGCTGTCAAACAGGTGTTCGTTAGTCTTTGCAAATTGAAAGTGACAGCCTCATTTAAAATAGCACAGTTAGTACTTAAAAGGGTGTGACTGTTAACTAACTTTAGTTCAATGGTGAAACATGCCTGAAGTGAAATGAACATTATTGACTTTTTGAAGTCTTTTGCATTTGCAAATTAAATCAACACACACGGAGGGAGTCAATGACGCGAGACCGTGAGAATGAGCTGTAGTAAAACAACAGTATAACATGTCGCCTGACTGTGTCTTTTAGGAGGGTCTGCGTCTCCCACAGCGGCGAGTGTTATGTGAAAGCAGCAACAGAACCCTCACTTTACAGGGCGCTGGCCGCTTCTCCAACCACTGGTTCATCCTGTTCAATGATGCGCTGGTTCACGTACAGGTATATACATAAACAGTTATTGTTCATGGCATAACACATCAATGACAAACAAAGCCTGAGAAACCTGAACACCGGAGCCTAATTAGCACGAGAAGGCAGCCATTTGTTTCCCTATATTTGAACAAGGGAATGTATTCACAGTACTGGAGAAGAATAACTCAATGTTTAACTCCAATTAAGGCTCAGTCACACGTGTTTATGCAATCCAATGTATCCATGACATTGTCTTTTCACCCACTCAGCGCGCCGCTCCTCCTAAGAGCCTCGTAAGTATTATGTGATGCAGTTAATCAAGCTCTGTGCAAAGCGGCATGGGTGGGCTGGTCTGTGTGCAGTGCTTATACTATTTATTAACATTTATTCTTAAAACAGGACGTTATGAAATGGTAAATGAATAATATACTGTAAAGCATATGATATTGAACCAAATTAAATCAATATTTATTTTGTATTCATGTGAAATGGATTATTCAGCTTCAATTCTTAATACATAATTTGGTTTTATAATAATAAAAAAAAGTCTGTCTAAACAGGAACTCATATTTAACTCAGTGGCTGCCATTGACAGTTGCTCTAAAAATGTGCTGTTTTTACATTGAACACAGTGACAAATTTCCACTTGAACATTAAAACTACACATCAACAACCGCCCTTCTTTTGAAACGGCTTTAATGTTCTTCATGAATTTACATTTTATAAGTCCTGCATTGAGATTGCACATGTCACCTCGATAAGAGGCCTAAAGTGTTTTTGTATTAGAGGTGACTGTATGTATGTATTCCTTTTAGGATTTGTAGTACTTAAACTTACCACTGCATTGTGGCTGGAAAACGTCACCATTTAAATTGTCTGATTCCCGGAGTGGGCTTTCCCTGGTCTTGTGTATTTCTCCCTTTTTTTTCTTTTGACTTTAATTTTCGGGTATATTGTATGCTTTATTTTGTGTATCCACATAACATTTTAAATGATAAAACAATCATAATATTACAAGGAGGAAAGAGAATGTTTGTATAAACCCTGAAAAAGAAGCCATCTGTTTCTTTCCAGTTCTCCACTCATCGCCTCTACCCTGTGAACCTTTTGTGGGTAAAGCCACTTCCCGATAATGACACTGGAAGGTAAGTTTGTATTTATAGGCTTCTGTATTTGGTTTTGTATACTGTATTTTTACTCAAATTAAACATACATTGGCAGTTTAATGGTGACCAATGTTTAGCATGGCTAATTTTAAGTTTATTCTCTCTGTTGAAGTTTATCAAGATTGAGAGCAATAATTTGTTATTCATTTTTCTCCAGCTATGCCATCAAAATGTCATGTCCAGAAGAGACATTCATACTTGTGGCTTCAACACCACAAGAGAAGGTATCTTATCCACAATTAAAGTGATCACGTTGGGATTGTTCAACAAATTAGACGCTGTTATCCAACTCCATAGTGTGTCTCTTGTAACCTCAATACGTGGCGAGTACTTTTGTTTATGAATACGGGCCGATTCCGTTTTTCAAGGCACGGCTTTCAACCTTAGGTCCTCCCTGAATTGGTTGCCAGCGAGTCGCATACATTGTATACTGCTATGTTTACATATCAAGTTGTGATAATTTAAATGTGATATTCTGTTCATGCCAAAAAAGGCTCATTCACTCTCAAAAAAACAAAAAAACACAAAACAAACATTTGTCTCATATGACTTCATGTCACTCAACAAATATGTTTTTTTCTTACTTTTGCACTCACTGTCTAGAACAAGTGGCTGCATTTTCTCAATCAAGAGGTGGACCGGGTGCTGAGTGGTGGAGGTCAGGGGTCATCGCCAGGAATAACAGCTATGTCCCGCACGGCGTCTTATACTTTCACGGCAGAGGGTCGATTCAAAGATGCGCAGTATACTGGGAGCTGGCTGGCTGGACGAGTTCATGGCAGGTCAGACAATCGAGTGCCTCATTGCCACCAACTTCAAAGATGTCCTTGAACAAGGGCTTTGTCCTCAAACTGCCTCAAATCATTGCCTATCATTGACAACGATAAGCGTCCAATTTATTTGAACTGGCAGGACTTTCTACTTGAGACCCTAAATTGTCAGGTTAGCAACTACAGTCCTCTCAGTACAAAAAAATGCTAGTCTGGAGCCCTAGGTATCAAATTTGATGTGTACTGTATACGTAATAACACAAGGTCGTTCTACACTTATATCGTGGGTTGCCAGATAAAGTGGCTCTCCGAATAAAACCATAACTATAATCTGGTCTGTGACAAATATGAGTTATCTTGAGTGTGATTACCAAATCTTCTCAGGGTTTGTTGACTGATTGAATTGCAAACCCAAATATACTATGTGCAATTACAGTGGAACACTGAGATGGCCGGATGGACGTACCTACACTGGGAATTTTAAAAATGGACTGGAGGATGGGTAAGTTTGCTTAGGGACTAATATTGATTGGATTGCTTTGGATGTTTCTCCGTTTGACATTTTGTCCCTCCAGCTATGGTGAATCTATGCTACCTGACAAACTGCTGAATAAAGCAGGTTGCTACCAGGGACACTGGAGACATGGCAAGATACATGGCTTTGGCATCTATAGGTCAGTTTGTTATCAAAAAGGCATGAATGTTAAAAAAAATATGTTAAGTATCTTTCTTTTTTTTCAATGTGTGACTTTATCAGGTATGCTACTGGTGAGGTATATGAGGGCTGTTTCAATGAAGGCCAGCGCCACGGCTATGGCATGCTGCGCTCTGGGAAAAAGGACAAGAATTCTTCAAATGTCTTCATTGGCCAGTGGTTCTGTGATAAGAGGGCTGGATATGGCGTCTGTGATGACATCACCAGGTCTGATGTGCAGATAACTATCTGTCTAGACAGTATTACAGAATCACAGGGTGGATGTGTTTCTGATTAATTTATATGATCCCTCCGCTAGGATAGATTAATAAAAAATTAAACAACAAAAATATTTTCAAGACGAATTTCAAGTTCAAAATGTTTAAAAACGGTGTTATAGCAAATATCTTAACAGTATTTTGAATGATAATAGCACAATTTGGTGTATATGCTCATGCCAAATAGTGAAAATATTGTCGTTCACAAAGCCTTAAATCAAGGCTAGTACTTCCATTGCAAAAGTATGTTTTGTGCCATGTAATTAAGTGCAAAAATAGCGTATTTTTCTCATTTTACCAAAGCTTAGGATGTACAATACTATTTTTTGTTTGTTTAAGGTAAAAGTGCTATACAAGTATGATTTTTAGCTTGGGGAAAAAAATTACGTTATTAAATTTAAAATCAAGCGACAAACACTACAATTTGGTATTTATTGTGGGCCACAAAAAAATGGAACTTTTTACCAATGCAATAAAACCAAGAGTGATGTAGGCAACGTGTTTTGTTCTCAGTAAATGACACTTTTATTGTTGTATTGAGGCTCACTCACTGTTTTTCAATCTCCCAGGGGTGAGAAGTACATGGGAATGTGGCTGGATGATGAGAGGCACGGGAATGCTGTGGTCGTCACTCAGTACGGCGTGTACTACGAAGGCAATTTCCGGGAAAACAAGATGAGCGTAAGTGTCAGATTGGATTACTTTAATGAATGTTGCATTTTGATAATGCACTGCGGTGCGGGTATTCTCACAGGGTCCTGGTTTGTTGGTATCAGATGATGACACAGCCTTCCATGGGGAGCTTTCTGAAGACTGGACTATCAACGGGAAGGTACAAGATACATCTCTTTTGTCAAAAATTCCCAACACGTGGGTGTGATTTTTGATAGGTTCTTGTCATTATATTGGCAGAGGTGTGACTGAAATCATTATAATTATACTTGTCTGTCTCTCAGGGTATTTTGTCCCTGGCGAACGGGGACACTGTAGATGGCCACTTCAGTGGGGAGTGGGGCGGATCCCTGAAATTGGATGGAATTTACACCAGACTGGCTGGTGATGAGATTGATGACAAGGAGAGAAAGAACTTTTTGTGAGTGGTTTGTTAGGCTATCATTTTTAACTCATTGGCTGTCATTGACGGAGCTGGAAGTCCAATCCCTTTTGACCGGGCAATCATTCACCACCAACCCACTGAGTCATAAAGAATTGGATGTCTAGCGCTGTTCAATGGCTCTGAAACTTAAACATTTCACCCAGTCATAGCAGTTTAAATGAATTGGATGTTTATTGTTGTCGTCATTACCGGCCAATGACTTAATTAACTTTTTGTGTTTATTTTCTTATAAGGAAATAGCACCTCTATTATTGTATTTAACAAAAGTATAGATTATTGTATAGACTGAAAGAGTTTCAGTCCTTCACTTAAATTGGAAATTTGCTTCTACTTCTGCTGTGCACGGTATTAGTAGTCATTCTCCACAGAGGATAAAGAATATATGTCTCAGTATTGTTTTATCACTAGACTACATGTGTTGCATTACCAGTTATGTTCAGATATTACTTGAAGCATTAATGTCATATTCATTAGTCCAACTTTGGCATTTTGCCTTGTTGGTGAATCATGTGGTGTTTTATGTTTTTTTTCTCTTCATTTTTTCATTTTTTAATACCCAGCATGTAGTAGTTTTATTTGATCCCTGTTTAGTTCAACAGTAAACTGCAACTTTGTGTGACTTTTAACAGCTCAAAGTTCCTTTTTGTGGAATTGTTTACTATCTGCTAAACAGCTACATTGTTTTCGTTTAATGTTTTCACAAGCAGCAGGTTGGGTCAGTACGTGGTGGCCGCAGAAGACAGGTGGAATTGTGTTTTTGACGAATGCTGGCGGCGACTGGGCTGCGACGTCGCCGGCAGAGGAGAGCAGACTACAGCCTGGGAGAACATTGCAATTTCCATTGCAAGCGCACGTCGACACAGGTTGATACAAAACACATTTACAAACACAACCTTATATGTGGCTTGGGTGTTTATTTATTCATTTTTACTGTGTGAATAGCCCAGACCTCAGCCGGTCTCAGACCAAAGTTCTTGAGTGCTTGGAGTGTATTCCTCATCACGCGGATTCAGTCACGAGCACAAGTTATGACAACATACGAAAATATCTCACCAAGGTATTTGAATAATGTCAACACACAAGAATTTATGTGTAAGTACTTTGGTTTAGAGCTGTTTTTTTTACTTTATAGGCATGCGAGACCCCAATCCACCCGCTTGGTTGGCTAGTGGAAACTCTGGTGACTGTCTATAGGATGACCTACTTGGGTGTGGAGTCAAATCATAGACTGCTTAGGGAGGCTGTGAAGGAGGTCCACGCTTACATCCAACACCTCTACTCCATTGTCAGGTAGCTCTGCTTTATATTAAATTAACTAAAGGCACACCGATCGATTGGTGATCTGATAAGGTGGGGACAAATTCATAAACTTTGGGGGGTTGGATCTGTGGATCTAGTGTAATTTGTTTGCAAAAGAAATTAGAATTTGATAGTTTGGAAAGTTTTTTTTTTTTACTGAACTACTAAGTCTTTTTCAATGTAATATTCAGTTCAGCATCCCAAAATTATAGAAAGAACAAATGTACGCATCAACGCAACACATTTGTTGACCAAGGTTGTCATACTTTTGTTCTTCAGGTTCCTTTTTCCTGGTTTGCCAGGTGATGGCAGCATTTTACCAGATACGCCTGTTTCTCCATGTAGAATCAGATATAGCTCCTATTCAGATGAGCCTAGGTAGGTGATCACAATGCCCGCAAAAAGTCCCACTTATTGTTGGTGGGATGCTCCAACATATTGACTTCTGTCACTCCTCCCTCAGCTTTGTCTCAGTCGTAAGCAGCTCTGCTCTGCTTCTCCCACTGCTGCTCCCTCAACTCTATCAACCTCTGTTCATGTTGTACTGCCTCCATGACGAACAGCAGGAGGCGCAGTACTGGGACCGCATCTTAAGGCTCAACAAGCAGCCCGACCAGTCCCTGCTCAGCTTCCTGGGCGTTCGGGAGTGAGTCCTCAAAACATCATCACATAGGGCATAACTACAAACTCACGTATACTATAAATTTGTTGCTTCCTTTATAATTTTCAGAAAGTTCTGGCCGATGTGGATGTCTGTTCTGGGGGAGAAAAAACAGGTGTGCTATATAAACAAAAAGCTTTTCCCATATTAGTGATATTTCATTATCTTATTGGAGAACCTTTTAAGTTGATGTCCTGTTGTATTATTACTGCTTTCGACAGATTGTATCCACCAGTAAAGACGTCACCTTTGGAGGCGCCGTAGAAACACTCCAACAAATCAGGTCAGTTGCATTTCCCTCGTAAATGTTACAAATATGTTGCCGCTTCAGTCTCCTCTTTTTAAACCGAACTTGACGCTCACTGCCACCTTTATGTCCCCGATTACTCTCACAGCACCACTTTCACTCCGTCAGACAAACTTCTGGTCCTCCAGAATACCTTTGAGGAATTGACCCAGGAAATAAAACCCACGCAAGATGGCGACTTCCTTTGGTGCATGGACGACCTGCTTCCTCTTTTCCTCTACGTCGTGTTGAGGGCGAGGTGCACACACACACAGACTATTAAATAATAGCCAATCATCACATTTCAGTGCAATTGACAGCAATAAAAGTGCAACCTATTTTGACTTGGAAATCAAATTAACTGTACTCTGTCATTTAGAATCAGGAACCTAGGAGCTGAAGTGAGTCTCATAGAAGACTTAATGGATCCCAACGTTCAGCACGGAGAGTTGGGACTGATGTTCACCACATTAAAGGTGAGGAGTCTCACTTTATCCTTTTCCCCTCCCCACAATGCTCAGTGCTTTATAGTGTTTGGGCGCCATCTTGTGTATTGTGCTGGCGAGGAAAATACTATATTTTATAATGTAGAAAACAGTATGTTATAAAATACAAAATGGATTAGCGGAATTTTCAGCACAGTAGCAACACTGCCATTTTAGTACACAGTGAATTGTGGCAGAGTAGTGTAATTACGCATTAATGAGCCGGTAGGCAAATCTTTATAAGTTTTCCATAGTCGTATGAAAATTTATTGTATGTTACCCCTGGTTTTTTAGGCCTGTTACATGCAGATCCAGCTGGAGTCAATGACATAGCACTGAGAAGGAGGGATCGAACCAGCGACAAGCTACTGGGCATAACTGCCATCTTGCATACAGAACCACTAACAAGTATGTTTCTACTATTCTCATTGGGTGTTTGTTCTCAACTCACAGTCACTTTTAGAACTAATAATCATCTGGACACAAGCGTCTCAGGGGAGAGTAAGTCTGTTTATTAGTGATGTTACATTCCTCATGGTGCGTTTTAACGAAAGGGAATACACAAAAACTATTACTACTGATGGTTTCCTTTTTGAAGAGAAAAAAGACAATGGAATGGTGCATCTTTTAGTAGTCAGTATTTTATTTCAGCATTTCACAGGTTGCAAACTAGGTTAGACAGTTCGATTCCAAGCCACAATATATTGACAAAATTCAATCTTGTTAGGGCTGGATGATTTTTTTTGCATTTCCAAAGTCCCTACTTTTCAGGAAATGTAAAAGAAATGCAGGGGTGTTTCACTAATTTATAATATTGTATCAAAGTTCACTTATTTCAGTAGCTTGATTGAAAAAGCAAAATTCATAAAGATTCATGATTTACATGTTTGTAGGCAATCTATATAATGAATGGTACTTTTTGAATTTGACTTGTTAAATGATTATCTCCAATCTTTACGTGTTGGTGAGTGAGCACAATATAAAACAATGAGTTTAAAAAGGGATGACACTTAAAACTCTTTAGTCATCTTTTAGAATTTAATTTATGCTGATTTTGCTGACTACTGGTTAAAAGCATTTCATGAGTTTTCTTTTTTTTTGGGCAGGGGATTGTATATTCACTGTCACTGGGCAAATGAACAAAATAAGCACTTTTTGATTCTCACTGTTATTATGCAAATGCATGTTTGTCTTTTGTTAGCAAGCTGTCAGGTGTATCAAGTATTTACGTGTCACAGTTGAATGTATGAGCATTGTACATGAAAATATAATCCTGTATTGAATGCTTATTTTTTTTAAGTTTTAACTTTAGGCACTTGGGTGTATTTAATCAATTTTAGAACACTGAACAAAACATTCCAGGCATCAGCACGGGTAATCTCAAGGACTTGAATGCACAATAATAAATGCACTGTAATGTATCAAACCTTTCACACTCACATATAAGATTTAGACAGTTTATCACACATTTCAAATGTGTTAAAATGACTGCGTCAGTCGGATAATTTTTACAATTTTTTTTCACTGGGTGTAACAAATAAGAAGAGAACAATCATTTGTCATGAGAAAAATTACAATCAAAAGTAATTATTTTTGAAAGAGCATACATATATAAAAAACAATGTACAATTTTTGTAATGTTGCTAAAATGCACTACCACTTTTAACATGTAAAATGTGTGGCTTTGTGCATGACACCTCAATTAAAGGAATCATGTGAGGTTATGTGTTTTAGTTTTGTGGGGGTTTTCCCCAATAAAACAAGAATTGAGGGTGTAATGCTGCATAAAATAGATTTCTTAACAGTAGTTTACATTTTGCTGAACAAGTAGTATGTATTAACAATTATTTGGAGATTAGATTAAATTAGAGAAGGAATTTTAAGACAACACAATAAATGAGTCAGTGGCGTCGAAATACTTTATTGTGATGGACCCTGAGGCTAGAATAAAAAGGCATCATTTGTGCCTCAACTAATTCCTCAGTCAGACCGACAACAAAAAGACATGCCCATTAAAACAAAATACACACAAAAAAAACATTTAGAACATAGCACAGTCAAAAAAAACGGGACTGGTTTCAGAGACATGAAAAGCCTCATTTGTCCATTTATTTTCATGTTTTAAAATATGCAATAGCAAAAAAAAGTGCTTGGTTTAGCTCACATAACATTCAGGGTTTAACAAAACTTGATTGATCCACTTTCGGCGTTCTGCATTTTGTTCTGGCCAAGCATTCATGAACAGCAGATTTTTTTTGTACCAGCTATAAACCAAAACTCGGGCTTTAGAAAAATAAAAGAAAAAATGGAACACCCAGTTGTTACTGTGCTTTAAGAAAGTTATCAGCACTTTGCCCTCTTTTATTTTGCAACAGTTCGAAAATGGATTAACTTTAACACAATTCAAAGAGAATTACATTTAGTATCTTTAAAATGAGTAAATCCAATGTAGTGTGCTTGTATGAGGCAGTACATTGATATGATAAAATTAGCATCCATAGTTGTGATTTTTTTTTAGCCTTCAAGAAACCAATGAAAACATTGTCACAAGACATGACTCAGTTTTTAAATATTGTCCAAAGATTTCTTTTTTAAAAAAAGAAGAAAATATAGAGAAAGCGTTTGTCATTATGAAGCATTTTGAGGACAAAAGTGAATTTAACATATCAAAATGAAAAAAAAGCACTGGGACTAGCTTCCCTTTAGTTTTCATCTTCTCAAAAGACTAACTATCATAGACTAGCATTACACAATTAAACAGCTGTAGATAGTTGATAAACTTATATTAGTACAAAGTTTTCAAGTGTATTGCATTTTTTTATTTTTTTTATTTTTTTATTTAGCTCATTGACAGCAATATGTGCACAATCCATTTGCATTCAAATACCTTAAATCTATTTAATCACTATTTGGCCAGAACTTGAGCAACTTAATTTAGGCTTCACAAATTCCACTTTAGCTGCGCATAGAGGCAATTAATGGTTATTTAGCACATACGATTAAAAATCAATAAAAAAGTTTCTTAGAAACACTGGTGTTTTTAATCATGGACGAATGTTGAGGTTAAAAAAAATGGGCCCCTTTAAAATAGTATCAAAGCAAGAAGCAGTTGTTCAGCATAACATTAGGGGGTAGCATTCATGCTGAAAACAAAACAGCAGTTGCTTAGCACAGCAAAAAAAATAATAATAAAAAAATGCTGAGCTAGAAATCGAGCTTAGCGTGACAGACATGCGTACAAAAATATCATAGCATTATGGTCTTGTTCCAAATTGCATTGACTCATAGATTTGATCTGCCAATGAAAATAGATTTGCAAAATCCTTTCACATGGCTACTAAGCCAAGGTCGGTCGGGTGATGTTATCTTCTTGATGCTGCCTTTTGTTGTTGCTTTTGTCCAGGTTTGGAACAGGCTGAGGTAACGTACATTGATAAATTATTGTATTTAAAAACAAACAAAGAAAAAACATACATTTCCATATCAATAATACAACATGGTATGAAACGATGCAACATTGTCATGAACACATTCAATTCTTTTTCGACTGACTTGTTTCCTTTTTTCTGCCTTTTCGGTCCCTTTAATGTCCAATGTTGATCCAGATCCTTCATTTATTTCGAGGTGACTATGAGTCCTTCATTTCCCCCCCCCCGCTAAGTCCACATTTGGTCGCACTCCCAGTCCTTGTGAATACAACAGGCCAGACAATACAGCTACAACACTAATACTTGTTTTTCTTCTTCTTCTGGTTATTGACATTCCAAACAATTTGGATCACTTCATCTGCCTTTTAGGAAAGTCCGACATCACGTTAAAAGTGCAAAAATGTTTTCCCTTGACAGGCAGAATTCATAGAGACAACAGGTTTCCTGATTTTTTTTTTAACAGTATAAGCCATTTCATAGATTATTAAATTGTACATTCCTATTGGGCCGTTCCATGAATGTCTCGCTTCAAAAACTCTAGTCGTATTTTGACGTTATATTGCCTCATGGATGTGTAGGCTTTTAAAAATCCCTTGTACTAACTAGTCGTCTCAGGGTTCTAATTTTTATGTGTGCTGTCCCTTCGCTGAGCGTGATTGGTCTTACAACATAAACCTGAATTCATTGGTTTGCAAAGCTCCCACAAAATAACAACTGACAAATTACATCACATTAGTTTGGCTTTTCAAACATCCACCATTAATTTTGACATCATTGCTTAAGTTCACCTTCAACATGGAAAAAAAAAAACACCTAAAAGGTAGATTGTGAAGTTTCTATTCTCAATAAAAACCACTGCGCAAGGAAGTTTTACTGTAAAAAGAGAACGGAAAAATGCTACCAAAATGAATAGTCACTCTTTTTTGGGTAATAAACTGGTTAATTAAATAATAAAAAATGGCACTAATTTTAAAAAAATGGATGATGATAAAGAAAGGAAACGTCAATTTTACAAAACAAAAGGTAGTAAACTAATCTGCTCTAATAGAAAAAATGATAAAGAAATAATATCCAAACATACATAAAAAAAAATAGTTACCACAATCATGTTGGCATTAAAAGCATCTTTTATGGACCATTTTATCTTGTTCTTCTTACAACCTCAAATTACTACTTAATTCTCATACCAAAATGTTTTCCCATCATTTCACATTTTACTTTCCCTTTTCTGAAAATATTCCCAATTGAGACGCTGGCATGAACACACACTTTACCAAAATTCTATTTACAATGATGACATTTAGGTTATCGGACACTAAATAGATGACTTTTTCCTGCCCTTCCGTCATTCCAAACAACATCCCAAAACAATCATTAGTTAACGTTTCACCTAATTCAGTCAATTCCCAGTGTGACGTCCATTCGGTGGATTTGCTTAGTAGAAGTAGTCTGTAAAACACAAACACACCTTTCCCTCTTTTTTTGTCCATGTCATTGTGGGTCATTTTCATTTTTCCCCCCCATTGTCTGCTGCGCTGTGCCGCTCTGGAGAATTTTTTTAAGATTCATTCATGAGAAAATGGAAGCAAAAAACCTTCCAGTTTTTTCCCTTTTTCTGTCCCGTTATTGGGGAGCTCCCTGACAACCAAGTGTATTTGGGAATGATATGGGAGGATTAAGAAGGTCACAATATGACACAGCGGAATCTGTGAGAAGCCGTGGAACGTTCCGCCCTCCATTTCATCTTCTTCTTCTTCTGGTTTCGTTCGGGGACTTGTTGCCTGAAAGGGAACCCGACACTGACTTAATGAGGTAAGAAAGTCCAAGTCAAAATTGCTTGTGTGTCAAGTTAGTTGTGGATTTATTAGCAGGTTCAGTATAATTTTACATTGATATAGGTGCATTAGAAAATGCATGGCTAAGTATTTAGTACCCTGATTCAAATGTTAGGATTTTGCACAATGGAAAAAAAATATGAAAATTGATGCATTAAGAATTTCAAGTCAACCAATTTCATTTGAATTTCAAAATTTGACGCAAACTCCCAAAAAAGTTAATGTCTTAAACCCAGACTTTTAAGTAAACTGCACTCCAGTTCAATATTTTGAACTCAACATTTTACATAAACTGGACTTCCGTTATGTAGGTTGAATAATTTGAGTTATGTCTACATAAATCTTATGTTAGCATGAAAAATAGTAAATATTATTATTGTTTTTTTTTTTTTACAGAGCAGATCAACTTCACACATCTGAGCAGGGGCACATGATTTACTGAATCCTTATTTGGATCAAAGCCTTTTGTGACAAACTTCTGACAAAATTCTTTGAAATCAGGTAAGACAAGTTTTGGCCTTCTATTGCAAACACAGAAAATGGGAAACAATACGTGAGTTGTGCTTTGGTGAATTAACGACAAAAAACTAACCTTATAACACGGACCAGCTCGTGGAAGGCCTTGTCTACATTCATTGGAGGATCCTTGGCGCTGGTTTCGATGTACGTTATCTAAACAAAACAGGCACATTTATTCAATTCATTCATTTTATTCAAATATTGTATGTGTTGCATATGTGTATTTTTTGTAGGCCTTGCTTACATTATGTTTTGCAGCCATTTCTTGGCCCTGGTCGGTAGTGATCTTTCTCAAATGAACTAAGTCCACTTTGTTTGCCACCAGCACCATAGGAAACGACTCCCTATGGGGTTGAAACACAAATGCAGTAAATACAGGCGATCAGCCAATTTTATATTAGAAAGATCTCTGGCTTTAATTCAACAGCCATTACTTGGTAGTAGAAAGGATGTGAACTTGAGTGTAACCTAGTATGAACAAACAGGGAACTTTTGGGTTTCACTTCCTCTTTCCTTCCATGTCAAAGTCTGTTTTAGAGGTGACTGTTGGTCCGTTACTAATGGATTTTGAAAGAAATAACTTTTTGTTCCAACGGGCGTTGCCCTTTAAATTTAAAGCTGAACTTCTCCCATGCATGTTATAGAGAACAACTTCAACCACAAGCAAATGTTGTCTCGGTCTTGCCGAGTTCCACCCACGGCCAAGTCTTAGTCTCTGGTAAGAATATCTGACTAAAAGATGAAACGGAACTCCAAGCTTTGAGTTTTGGCATCTTGTCTAACCTGTCTTTGACCCGTAGTATCAACTGATGAAAGCGGTCGACATGTTCAAAGCTGGCCTTGTCCGTCACCGAGAAGACGATGAGGAACCCGTCCCCCGTCCTCATGTACTGCTCCCTCATGGCGCTGAACTCCTCCTGACCGGCAGTGTCCAGCACTGGGTGGGCGCACACACAAAGTACACACAGTCACACACCGTCACACACGTGATTAATCATAGTCGAGGAACATTTTTACCCAAGAAATCCATTGGCTTCTTATTACCACAGTCTTACAATTTTTCCAATGATACCCACTTCCCCACTCACCGTCCAGTATGGCCCATTGTCCGTCAATCTCGGTGTGTTTGAGGTACGAGTCCTCAATGGTAGGATCGTAGTCGGGCACAAAAATCTTCTGGAAAAACTGAATGGTGAGCGCGCTCTTGCCGACGCCGCCGTCTCCCACCACCACCAGCTTGTATGTTGGCAGGTTGTCGCTTGGCACCGCGCTGGTCGCCATGGCTACCGGGTGGAACAGAAAAGACTTGACTGTAAAGGCCTGCCGTGTCGAGACTGACTCTTTTGTCGACGGCAATAGGCGTCTAATCTGTTTTGTCTTGGTGAGACTGACTGGCAGGGAATACATCGGACGATTTACTGCTTTCAATGATACTGAAGGGGTTAATGCCATTACTACTACTAATAGGGCTACTTTACTTCACCTTAGAAAGCAAGGGGGAGGCACTACACTGCAACATTGCATTAGCTAGCACTGAGTATTTTCTGTGGCTGCAGCAGAGCTTTCAATGGCAACCCTCAAAGAGCCATTACTGTAAATGCAGACCTTGTTTTTTTGCTAGGTTGCATAGCGGCGATTTCATTGTGATGAAAGCTAGCCTTAAAAAAAGATATTTTCCTCATTGTTAGAAAGCCAAAGCCTAAATTTCAGAAAACAAAACAAAACAGGCTAACCCCAGATTGTATTTGTTTTGCATGCTATAGTCATGCACTAACACTTGTAGCAATGGTGGCATATGTGCCGTCCGATAGACCCATATGGCCACTATCAATCTGCCAAAATGACAGAGGAGCTTCGTTTTGCGTCATTCCACTGGGCTATTACAGTAGATCTCACACTCTTCCAGTAAGCATGAGAAGTGGGAGGCGAGCCTAGAGATGAAATGCGGGAGTAAAAGAATGTGATGTAATGGCACACAAAGACATGATATGGCAGAGCTCATAAGTTTTGTGCTTTTTCAAGTAACAGATTTCAGATTTGGGGAGTAGTGGGAAGTGCTCCAAATTGGCTGATTTTACAGAAGACTATCAAATAGACCTGTCACAATGTGTAAAAATTCATAGCTGTGAACAAAAATATTGAGCGGAACAATCTCGTAAATACATCCTAATTTGGCATTTCAATGCTGTGTGCCCACAAAGCGTCGTATGCTGCCTCTTAGAAAGCTTACGGGTAACCGGGAAGCAGCAGCTGTCAGCTGGCGACCGGCCATCTTATCCAAGCCTGCACAATGGAGGGAAAGGAAGATGCTTCCTTCCTTTCCAAAGCCTACCAGTCACTGTGAGCTGTAGATGGAGAATTTAAGGGCCAAAGCCCTCTATGAGTCAGTTATGGATTTTTTTTTATGGATGCTTGTATAAAGTACACAACAATGGGTTTACAAAATAATGCTTGGGATCGTTTCGTACAATTGGGAAAATGAACAAAAAACAAAACTTGTCCTTGATGACGCCAGTGTATTCAAAACTAGTGATTATAGTCGACCTTTCACCCAATTTTAGCAAATTTTCAAGTGAAACTGGATGACAAATATAATTGTTTAACCCGTTTTACAGTTTTTAAGTATATTACTTGCCCTGTGATTGATTGGCCACTGATCCAGGGTGTCCGCTGCCTGTGGCCTGGAATCAGCTGGGATAGGCTCCAGCACCCCCCACGAGCCTAATGAGGATAAAGCGGTTCGGAAAAAAAGAGATGAGAGATGAGAAGTCTATTACTACAAAATAAGCTTGTTACAAATGCTATTTAATTCAACAGTAACTGTGTTTGTGATGCTATTTTATTTTAAAACTATGTTAATTCCAATTTTAGTGTAGTACCACCAAATGGAAGCTGGAATTCTAATTAGGTGGTTGATGGAAAAACATGATGTCCAATTTATTCGTGAACCGGATTGCAAGTAAAGCGTTTCCTTGAACCGGTCACCAATCAGACACATTATTACCATCTCAGTTCCGAAAACAATATCAGTGGACACTGAAACCAAAATTCCATTGAATGCCTCAGTTAGAAAAATACAAAACTACAGTCTCTGGTATGCCCGGCATGTGATGTGAATGTTTGCAAAATATTTTTGCCTAACACTAGAAAGAAAATGCCCATTGCATTGAAGACTGTTGTTCTATGCAGGGAATTAGTAATAACAAAATATATTTCTCAGACTAGAGAAATATGTCCCAATTCTTGAATTCTAATGCAACGTTAACTAGTTAGTTTACAAAAATTCCCCACAGCATGCCTTATACAGAGTGAACGAACCCCCATTCATTCACACACATTTGATTCCTCAAATAACCTTATGTACCTAGAAATTCCAACTCAAAATCTTAAACTGTGAAACAGATGTGACAAACACTGGGCAAACTAGAGATCCAGACTGGAAAATATTGCCATTTTTTCAGCTACAGCATCTCAATCTTGACCTTCATCATCGTAAGCAGAGTAGTGTGTGCAGACTGTTGCTTCTGAATGATCTCATCCTATGATTAAACACAACAAGAATCTGTGTCCTCTGCACAGAGGTTTGCAGTCTATTCAAAGGCTTGATGATGTGCATGTGGAGGGGGTGTGTGAGGATT
Organism: Stigmatopora argus; assembly: GCF_051989625.1. Classification (NCBI taxonomy): domain Eukaryota; kingdom Metazoa; phylum Chordata; class Actinopteri; order Syngnathiformes; family Syngnathidae; genus Stigmatopora; species Stigmatopora argus. The sequence goes on from NC_135399.1 coordinate 13,218,596, forward strand.
CCTTAACTCATTGCCTGCCATTAACAAGGATAGACACCCCATTTCATTTCAACTGGAAACACCGGCCGTGAATGCTCTTCTCTAGTCCAAATGGATTAGACGTCTAGCGCCGTCAATGGCAGCCAATGAGTTAAAAGACGGGGTAAAATGAGCAGCGGTTTTCCCACTGATGGCCGTGACAGATTCAAGGCCCCGTACTGTGTCGTTTTTTTTCTTCTTCTTTTTTTTACCGTATGGAAAAACCAAACAGCAGCCGCCCAAGAACACATTTGTTCTCAATAAGTTTTTCAGCAAAAATCGCGATTTCCGCCAAAGGTGCAAATTTGAAAGGGGGATGGAAACGTGCCGCAACCATCACTACACAGTCATTAATCGAATACTAGTTACGAACACATCACGTTAGTAGCGGTTTATACCACAAGTAGTACGGGAATTGAACTCAGCATACTAGTCAGAATGTGGTACCATTCCAAGACAATTGGCGAAAAGTGACATATCCCAGCCTTTTTACGTCTTTGGCAGCACGGACACTTACCGATCGATGCTCCCCCAATATTAAGGCGAATAATTAAAAAAAAGAAAACAAGCTTAAGGCGCCATAATTGTCATTTTTCAGTCCGTTCTGGCTCTACGCCGTAGTCGGGCTTCCCACATCTGCGGAACAATACGTCGAGTAGCTCATCTTTGTATTGCAACAGCTGACGCTATTAATAGAGTAGCCCAAAAGGGGTGGATGTCTCTTTTTCTGCACTTAAGATAATGTCCACCACTATTTTTCTAACTCTCTATAGTATACCCACGCACAATGACCATGAAAACATGAAGTCGACTTCATTCCAACATCGGTTTTTCAAGTTAAATGTGTAAAAATCCCACCCAGCTGTGGACAAAACCCCTATGCTGAAATGGACTGCTCCCCAAGTCTTTAAAGGGCTATAGTACGGTCAAAAGAAAACCGGAGACGAAAGAATGTGGTGGTTTAGAGAGGATTTTTTAATGTTATTTTTTTCCTCAAGACACTTATTCAACTCTTTATATTCACTAAGCTACTTAAGCTCTCTTTTTGCAACTCAATTTAAAAAAATCCTCAATTAGGTGAAATAGTATGGGGTCTTTTTTATATTGTAGTTTATGATACATGTATGCTGGTAATTGTTTCATAGACCTAAACTATGGGTTCAGGATGGTTGTACAGAAAATGTCCTCTAGTCCTATTGCAAAACTACTCGTTTATTTTCAGTGCACGCAGCTATAAAACTACTTCAAAGTACAGACATGTCCAGAAAATAGTTTAATTAACCTATCTATTAGCCTTTCCATGCTGTGGGCTATTTGTAACACATTCAAGTATGAATTGCATGAACATTGCACCAGCATCAAAATATTAAATGAAAGAATGTCATTATGAAGTTCTATCTAAATATCTCGAATTGGCTTAATCTCATCAAAGTACACATTTCTTCTTATTTTTTTTAATTTATTCATCATTCGAAAGGTATTATAGATGATAATTACCTCTATTGGGTATGCTAATACATAATACCACATGACTGTTTTATCTCTCAGGCCCACTCGTTCTCTACACATCATCTTGCCTGTTTCCATGGAGACAGCATGAAAGGAGGTTTTTTTTCCCACGAAGATCACAATATCTTATCTCAATATATGTGCAAACACACACGTATACATGCAACTGCTAATCCCAAATGTGACGATATTTGAAAATCCACAAAATGGTCCTTTACTCATTGGATGCTTTTGATGGTACAAGATGTCCAATTCATTTGAACTGGTAACTAGCTGTCGATGATCATGTTTCAAATCTACGGAGAGATCAATTCATATTGGCTGGGAAATCTGGCAACGATCATTCGCTGTCAGTCCAGTAAATAAAATAATATAAAATAAAATAAAGATGTCTATTGCTGTTAACAGTTTAAATGCTGATTTGGGGCGCAATATATATTTTTGCATTATTATTTTTATTTTTGTTTGTCACGTAATAACAAAACTTAAAATCTATGAAATATATTAACCACAAAAAAGGCGAGAACGCTTGAACGACACAATACTATATTGCTTGCTGTCGTAAAACTGTCGCGGCACGGAATACGGCAGCGATGTCGATTTACGACCAGGTCTCTCCTCTTCGTGGTTGTCATGTAACATCCATGCTCAGCTGTCCTTCAAAGAAATGATACAAGGAACATGATAGTTTTAAGGTGCCTCTAAACTATAAATGCAATCTTTTTTTTTAAAGCCTGGTGTTTAATTTCCACGCAGCCGAAACCACGTAAGTATGATAGCAGCTTGGCTTTGTTTTAACTTATTTCGTATTTGTAGATATGCCAAAACAATAGTCATGAAGTGTATTTTAACTCAGGGTGAAGACGCGCTTGGGCAGAATTAGCTTTGTTTAAATGTTGACATCCTTTAAATGACTAAACAGGGATGTTTGACTACTGCTAAGACGTGTCTTTTGTCTTCACAGAATCTGACGTGAACCGACATCGACATGGCGTCCAGGTTTCTCAAGTATTCAGTGCTTCTTCAGAAGTACAGAACTCCTCTGCTCTTAGCAAGTTGTGGTGGCGTCTTTGCAGCCAACATGTTCTACCACGTCTTCCCTGATATGTCATACCGCCATCTCTACCAAGCTTGGCACAAAGGAGAACCAGTGACGCTATCTGACAAGCTAGAAGGACTTTTTCAGCAGGTATACTTCTTATTGTTATTATTATTTTTAAATATATTGATCTTTTTGTATTAGCAATGGTTAGAACATTTAATTGGAAGCTCTTCCACTGGATGGCAGAAGCTACAATTAACATATCTATTTGGTAAATAGGCAACATTTTTTTTGCATGTGTTCTAATATATAATAACTAATAATTTGGCTCCATAAATTGAACTTGTGATACCGTGAAACAGAGTTTGATTCAACTCTTAGTACTACTAAGCGAATCAACTCCCCCCCCCCCCCATTTTACCCTGTCTTTTTGCATTATGCAGTTTATTGAACACTTTTTGTCTTTCTTTATTAGCATAGACATGGTTAAAATAATTAAAAGGTAACAAGTTAACATAAGGAGCCCTTAAGTATTACTGTAACTGTCCACTTTTCTGGATTGTAATGAAAAATTCCATTTCTTATCTTTGCTACAATTTACTTGACATTTTAGGTTTATCTGTATATGACCATAACAGATAACATTAATGGTTAAAGGTTTTATCTAGGTCTCAATTTTTTTAATTAAAAAAAATGTAATCTTACTTGCTGGTTGTAGACTTTTTGCAGCCACAGTAACTCTTTCCTTATAGGATGCTCCAAACGTTCTCAATAGGGTTAAGGTCAGTATATGATAGTGCCCAATGGCACTATGCTTAGCAGCAGCTGCAACTTCAATGGTATCGTTGTAGCACGGGATTGTGAAAGAATTATTATACTGTGGAAGGCGTGGTTCTTCTTTTTATAGAGTGACAGGAAATAGCCAGCTAGAAACTGTACACATTTTCAAGAGGTCACTTTGACATCGTCAATCACTCTAACTGGTGAGATGGTAGGACTGTATAGCGGTTGTCCACATATTTAATGTTGAATGAAATATTTTACAAATGATACCTTTTAAAATTTACAAATGTATCTTCATTTTAATACAGATAAGTTCCCGGCCACGAAAATTTGACAATATATATCAAACGTTGCCGCCCACTTTTCCGTCAGTACATTAACCTTCTAATATTATGCTTTGAGCATCATGGGAATTCTTTAAAAAATATATATAAATCGTTTCTTGCAACATGAGATCATAATCCAACGCAAGAAATGTAAATAATTGCATTACAAAAGAGCCTCCGGTACAATAAACGTCATTGACATTCCATTTAAACAGTTGCGTTGTTTCATTTGTAGGTGCTGAAAGACTACAGTGTGGTCTCGTCCAATAGCTTCTCTGCCTTCGCCTCCTTTGGGTTCCACCCAGTCAGTGCTGGCGTCCCTTGGCTCCCCGCGGGGGCTCAAATAGGCATCCCGGCGAACTTTAACAGCACGGCTGACGACCACGGCGGTATCACCAACAGGAATGTTTTCATCAATGGTAAAACGGTGGAATGGGACAGCGAAACAGGGGCGGCGCTCAAGGACTCATTGGTGTTTCCCATCCGAGCCCAGAAATTCGCCATAGCGCGAGAGGTGGCCCGTTTACAGTCAGGGGCGCCCATCCTAAGTGCTGCAGTTGCTCCATTTTGCCTGGGAGGGGTTTGGGTGTACAGCGTGGTTCTGAAGCAGGTGTTCAACCTTCACGGCGGACCCGCTTTACTCCGCGGCGTCGTGAACTTGGCGGCGCTTGGACTCGGCGCCGTGTCTTACTTGCTGGCCTCTGACGCCGCCGTCCAGTGGTCCGATTACAGGTCGGACCGGCGGGCTGCCCAGGTGTCCCGCGACTACGCTGAGGGCGGGGTGGAGTTTTACGACAAGATTCTGTCCAGGAACAAGACACTTCGCACGCTCATGGGACAGAAAGGAGAGGAGATGTACGCACCCAGTGGGAACTTGTTTCCCGCTAACATCCTTCAGCTGAAGCACACGCCGTACACCTCCAGGAGGAATGGAATAATCACTCTCATGAAAAAGGATAAGATTTAAGTTTAACATCAAACATTGCTTTGAATGTTTTTTACTCATTGGTGGCGGTAAATGTCAAGACTGTTTTGTCTGACAGAGGCTACCCCTCATGTTTTTGCGATGTGGGAGGAAGCTAGAGTACCCAGACAATACCCCCACAAGCCCGGAGAGAACATGTCAATTTGCAAGGGAAGTCGGGACCTGGGATCGAACCCTCAAGCTCACCATGCGGATTAGAAAACAATGTAAATGAATATAATAGAATTAATTAAGATCACATTTGCCATCGAGGATGCACAAAGATTGCAGGGATTTTTTTTAAGTTAATATTGCTAAATGATTAATTGAGATCAAATCAAAATAGTAATTTCATTTAATAAGTTTGTGTTTCATCTATTAATCATGGACCAAAAAATACCCAAAGACAATGTAACCCGTGACAAAGATGACTTAAGCCAATGTTATATTTATTCCCAGTGCAAATTTGTCATTTCTCATGTGACATTTCCGAGTATTTGATGCCCCACACCCCTCAGAGAAATACAACCTTGACTTGGAAAAAAAGACACATTTGCATGTCTGGCTAATTTGTTGAGCGATAATAATCTTAATATCCAGCTCTGTGGGACCTTGCTACTCATCAAGCCACACTCCCCGAGGTCACGTCTGCATATTAACGAGGTTCCGATATGCGTTTTAATTACATTTCTACTCAGATACCCCAAGGATTGAGCTAAAATAGTAGCTTGGAAGGAATAATATTTCAAAATACAGTAGACTATGCAGTGGAAATTCAGTGTTTTAAGTGTAGAATTACAATTTTTATTACCTTTGGAAGTTATGTATTTGGCTCTGATTCGTTTGAAGATAACTACAGAACAAACAAGGAGTGTTTGTAAACACTTTTTTTATAACATCAGAAAGAAGAGGTGATTACATTTTGGGGTCACAGATGGCAGAAACGTAATTTTGTGATAACTGATTTGATTTCATTCAAATGTGTAGACTGTAGATGACTGGATAAGAGTTGAAGGTCGTAGAGGTCAGACCTATGGTGAGGCTTTGAATTTGGCTGCTTAGGTTGAAATATGCTCACTGGGGGCTCCTGTAGTAAACAAGTCTGTCTGTCACTTCATAACTGGAGTTCAGTCAATCATGTGTGAGTTACTTTGGGATGTTTCTATGAGCAACAGTCCACACACTGTCTCATCTCTTCCACTACTTCACTGTGTCTTTGAAAGGAGCAACACAAAGGCCCATTGTCTTCCTCTAGCGCACTGACTGCCATTACATTGTTCTCCACACGAGGCCGCTAGAGTCCACATTAGAACGCAACGTACCTTGTACAAAAAACATGAATTACACGGCTGCTCCGTCTCAAAAGGTTGAATGAACACGCTTTGCATTTTCATTTATTGACAAATACAATGTTAACAGTCCTAATGAAACTAAAACAAGAAGAGGACTTAATTCTTTTGCTAACTACCACAGCACATACCCAAAGTAAATAGAAAAAAAATGTGCGTTGACCATGTAATAGCTTGGCCTATTGAGCAACATCCGGGTCCCGGGAGGAGTTCCACGCGTGCCTTGATTTACCTGGGTGCGCTCCATAAGTAGCAGCGTGCCTCCCGCTTTTGTTGCCCCGCCTCCGCGCGCCCCATTTGCGCCATTACGTCGTCGCCACCGCCGCTGCTGTGTCGCTCCGACGAGCAGCAGCTGTGACAACCACGAGCAAGCGCACAAAGTCCGTCACGCAAAATTCAGGCGTTTACTTGAATTATCATCAAATCGTTTTAAAAAAAAATAGTTTTCTTTCATTTTTTTCTCATGCGATCGTTTTCTCAGCCTGGAATGACCGAAAGCAACTGCGTTTAGCCAATGCTTACTGCGGGGGTTCCCGTTTGGTGGATTATCATCCGTGGCTGCCCAGGCAGTGGTGGCATGGTCGCGGCCGGTGGAGGGCCCTCTTTGCCGGATGGATGTGCGTGACTGCGAGCAGCCGTGAAGACCCCGACCCGATCCGACTGTCTGTAGTAATCATGCCCAAGTCACGTCGGCAGCCGCGGGCGAACTCCTCTTGAATGTTCGGGCTTCGTCGCCCCACCGAGAAAGAGCATTTCCTCACACGGCGAACGATTTATTCCTTGAAAACTGGACGCCACCGGAGCAGTTGATGACGGTAAGATTGATGAAAAAGATTATTCAACTTTATAAACAATCAACATTTTCCCCCTTCTACAGCCATCTGACGTTAGCAATTTTAGCCGACTAGCTTGACGCTGTCACTTTGCTCCAAGTTGCTTCACGCCGCTAGATCAATCCTAACAAACGCAGATCCAGTTCGGCCAAAAACATCCAGCCATCATTTTGCTCATTATTATAATATATCCAATATATAAGTGCGTGCTTATAGTCAAGACCAATAATGTTTAGCTCGCTTGTTTGCTAACGCTGCTCTCCCCATTCAATACTACATTGCAGTTAGTTGTTAGAGAAATCCAAAACCTCCAAATGATCACTAATTCGCACTGTTGCATCATATTGATTGCCTTTTATTAATAAATCCATGCATCGGCCTTCCGTATGTCAACATAAATGCCCCCCTTCGTTAATGGCTCATTCATTGTAACGTTACAAGTGTACAATAAGCCCCTTCAATGACAGCCCGGTCGCTGTTGAATGGAGTCGGTTGTATGCCTTTAAATATGGCGCACATGGATTTGCTGAAAAGGGGCAAAAGATGCAATTAATAAGACCTAAATATGGATTTATCCTCATTCCCCAAACTACAATATGGCGATGGCGAAGCGTGGCAATTAAACGTTGCATTTCCCACCCCCCATTTGGGCGAATCCTGGCGTTTCTTCTCGCTCGTCGCCTTCTTGACGACATTAATCGCGCTTAACCGTTGTTAATCGAACAGTGGTGCGATGTTTCTGTAATGCCAGTCAGTCAAGCCTGCATGCAATTGAGGCGTCCTCCTTTTTCTCGATGACGTAATCCTCCACCATCCGTGCCACATCTTTTGGGTCGCAGTCGCCCCTCTGCTGCCTGCTGCAGCTGATATCATAATCGTATCATATCAGCTTCTGTGCGCTTGTGCATACTTAGCCTATTTCCCTTTTTTTGCTTTAAGAAAACCTCTTGATTTTGGCCAGGATGATCCTTCTCTAGATGGAGGATGGATTATTGATGATTCCTACCTGGGATGTGTCTTTCAAGTATTCATTAACACCAAACACAATGTGATTTGGGGACCATTTGAGATCAGTGAGAGGCATCGCTTATTAATTTACAATAAATCCACGATCCACTGAATAAACCTTATGTTGGTGTTAGACGTCCAATTCATTTTGATTGCTGGAAGGACCTTAGCATCATCAAAATGGATCGGGCATCTAGTGCTGTCAACAGCACTGAAAGAGGCAGCCAGTCTTGTCAGTTTAAATGGATTGGACAACCATTGTAGGCAGGCCTAATAAGATATCACACTCCTGGAATGGGAAAAAAAGTCTGGAAAAAACAATATTGTTAATACTAATTAGCAATTAATAGAAAAATGACAATTTAAGGCTGTACGGTTAACAGAATGTTCGTAGTATATAAAGCAATAAATTATTCATTCATTCATTCATTCATTTTTCCCTACCGCTTATTCCCAAACGGGTCGTGAGGGGCGCAGGAGCCTATTCCATCCAACTATAGGCACCAGACATGGGACACCCTGAACTCCACATAGGTAGGTCGGGATCTGGGATCGAACCCTCGATCTCAGAACTGTGAGGCTGGCGGGCTAACCACTCAAAACCACACAAAGGTGTGGTTTTTGTGAAGTGGCTGATACCACACAGCCCTCCATCGAAATATGTATCGGCTCCAAAAAAATGGTTTCAAAACAATACGACATCAAAACTAGTGAAAATGTGCGTGACAATATGCAATCTGAGTAAAACGTCTGCTCTGATTCTGCCTGAATACATTAAATATCAGAAATCTGAGTGGCACGTGGAACCAAGTGCTCATGTAAAGACAGGCACCAATCAAAAATGCACCTTATGTTGTTTAATATTTACATAATATCTTAATAAAAAGCTGCTCTAGTCTCTTAATTATTCAGTAGAGATTCTTCATCGTATCTGTTAAAATACAATGAAAAAAATCTATTAAAAAATATTGGCATGACAGTCGTGATCACACATTGATAAACAACTGTTATGATAATTGAGTCATCATTTAGTAACATCTGTTTGTTTGTGGTTTTGCCAAAATTTGTGTTTGTACATCATTATTACAACAACTCTTGTCCCCACGGAGTTACAAAAGACGTCTTCACGCATGCCCTCCATTTAGACTGGGACCCCCGCAGTGTCGCAATGGTTGGTTAACCCCATTTTAGAGCAACGAGCCACCCTCATACTGCCAAACGAGTGACGATTTGCACACACTGTAATGTGAGATTACATACCTGCTTTCTCACAGATTCTGCTGCCTCGCATGCTTAGCGTGACCCAGATGCTTCAGATTAGATTTCCTGCCGTGATGCCCCAGTCTTGCTGTCACAGCAAACATGACCTTGTCATGAGAAATGTCCATGGAGACATCGATGATGATTGCGCCTTAATTCTTTCGCTGGCATTGACGGTGATAAATTTAAAATCTGTCCAAACTGCAAGGCCTGACAGTAAATGATCATTGTGTATTTCATTCGTGTGTGGAACTTGCTTAGTTTTAAATTTAGACAATGCTTTCTTTCAATTAAACTCTTGATAATGAATAATCAGGTTTTGAATGATTCACCTCTGTTGACACAGTTTCACCATCACTGTTCGGATCACAAATTGCTACCTTTTTAGGAAAAAAATGGAATTTAAGGTTGTCTACGGAATGTGCCGTTTTAGATGAAGTGGTGTTTACCTTTAAGAGCCAATCATTTATTTAAATGGAAGCAGGCTGCCTTTGATCGACGCTGTCCACTGGTGAAAGCCTTGTCAAAGAACAGGCTGTTCATGTTTAACCAAGTGGACCAGCTGTCTGTCCATCCAACTGGAACCCATTGGAAAGATTGCGCTGCAGACTGGAGTTTGGAGATTTTGGTTTGCAAAGTTTACCGAGAGTCCGTCTTTAAATGGAAGACATCAATGGTACTGAAACATAAGTTACTACCAAGAGAGTCAGTTGGTCTGCGGACAATCTTCCTGTTGGTCTTTTAAAGAGGCCACACTATTCAAATTGTATTTGAACTGACACAACAAAATTGGCCTGTCGCTTAAATGTCCCATTGATTTACTTCATTTTTCCCCCCTTCCTGTAAATGGATATAATGTCTGCTTGAATAAAAAAGACGTCATAAGGCTGCATAGATTGCGTCATTTCAGTGAGGTTTACCATCTTCTGTTGGATAGATTAAAAAGCCAGTAAATCTTGGGCGTTTATATTTGGCTTGGATCTTTTTTCAGAGAACTTGATATAAATGCATTTTTTCCCCCTCGGAGATTATATTAAGGCTGTAAACTCTTAGGTAGCAGAATCTCTGTAAAATTCCACCTAGAGTATATAATCCTGAGGAAAGGTTCTTAAACTGCACGTTAAAATCGGAACTGATTATGTATGGAGAACTCTCGCTGGTGACCGCATTGTGACCACATAAAACAATAATAAAATAAATAATTATTGGAGCTTTGCTTAAAATCCTGTAAAATAAACATTTGAGCTCCATATGTTTCTTGGCTATGTTCAAGTTTTGACCTCAAAAGGTCCGCTACAATGTAGTAAACTCCTTTAACGTGTCAGAAATTCAGGTATTTTTGCATTTTCATTAGCCTCTTTTTCAAACTTATACATTTAGACGGACTTTATTCTCATCCAGCTGTAAACAAGTGTATGTGAAATGACATTTTGAAGCATTTGGCTGAGTACAAGTTGACTGTCATGTTTGCACTAGTGGCCATATGCTAAGTTCCTTGCTGTCAGAAATCTGACACTTTCAGTAGAAGGTCCCAATAAACATCCTGTTGCAATGTTTTCATCCACAATCGTCTCACATGCTCACTTTTGAATCACAATGTATTACCATATAACACTTCTCAAATTATTTGACATTTTATCTAAAAAAATCCATTGAGGACAATAGACGGAAATGAGTTAAATGTCTGTAGAGAAGCATTCCATAGGGTTTTCCATAAGATTGCTTTTACTGGAATGTAAGATAGCTTTCGATTCTCAAGATCAACCCCCACATGAAAACACCAAGTATGTAAGTACATTTGGCTTCCAATTTTTTTCAAGAGTTATGCTCCAGGACTAGTTTTGACTTGTCCTCTGCCATTTTTGTCCTACATCAACATTTAGGAACACAGAATTTCATCTCCATCGAGGCATAACAAATGTAAAGTTATTGTCTCAAAAGAAATCTTACTCTGATGACCTTTAACTTGTTTCGTGTGCAAGCCGAGCTTAGTGTGTTAGTTTTTTTTGCCTTTTTGAAACAGCTGTTAAACTAGTGGTCGGAATACCGTAAGGTCAAAGCTCACAGTTGCTTCTGTACTCTGACACTTTGCTTTGTCCGTCTTTTGGTGTTCACTTGATTCAGTCACGTTAAAGATAGATGGGGAGAGTTTTCGCTATCTAGCTTACTACCTACATTTGGTTGGGATAGGCTCCAGCACCCCTGCAACCCTTGAGTTTCAGCTGCACAGAAAATGAATGAATGTTAAGCAATTCTTGTACTTTTTAATAGGATTTCCCCTCACTGCATGGTATTAACAGGTTGGTCACTGCTGAATATTCGTGATCATGTCAGTTTTCGTTATTCTTGTTTCCAGTGTTCCCTGTCTAATTTTGAAAACAGAGAGACTGCAAAGTGTGTGCTTGACAAATCATAAAGGAGCAGAACCAATCTCATTTCTATTAAATGTGTACCCAGTTCTGTACTTTCAATTTGCAATTGCGTCTTGGCCCTAACCATACCCTTGACACGAGTATTTCTGGAACATCTAACACTGTAAATGCATTCTTACTTGGCACTGTGTGGAAGGAAGCGTAAACAATTATGTTTCTAACTTTAACACGGAAACAAAGAGTTTGTTGTTAGTGTTTGTGTCAGATTTTTAAATTTCGATTGCACAAGGTTTTTTGGCACCGGTGTACAGATATTCAGTTACAAAGTGGCACTTTGATCACAGAGCAATAATAATTCACATCTTGTAGATGCCAAGGACACCATACCATATTATTTCAATTCAAACACAGAACTAGAGGGCAGGAGGTAATGTTTGATTGTTTTTTGCTTAGATCAATCGGAAAAATCAGCCGTGACGTATTTAATCCAAACTTGGTTGAGATCCAAATTGACTATAGATGACCAAGTACCTAACAGTATGATACTGAAGGAAGCACTGGCCTTGTAGCTGCTGAAGTTAGATGTACAATTAGCAAAATACTTCATTAATGCCCCATTTGAATAATTTACTTTTGCCCTTAATCAAGAAAATCCACTCCTCTCAGAATTTTGGACCCATTTCGTCATTCTTGTAACAACAGCAAATACAAAAATGTAATCTGCGATTGCGTCCACGTGCACATTAAAATTTGGACAGTGCCTGGAGCTTATAGCTAAGAATTTTTCTGGCTCATATTCCTTCACATTTCATCTGTTTGTTGGACTGAGTGTAGGTCAGCCTTGTGTTTGGAGCTGTTCACAGTGGGAAATAAAATGTTTGTGTCATTCAGGATGTAGTTGTAATGTGTGTGTGTGTGTTGGATGAGTGTGTGTGCATGTAAAGGAAAGATGGGAAAGAGGGAATAACGACCTGAAGGGGAATCGGGCAGCCTCACTGTGGGGATGGCTGGCTATCAGGCCGTGAGGCAGCAAGGAGGGATAATAACAGAAGCTGTTACATTCTTGTGGTTTCTCTGATTTCAGCGTGAGGTGGGGGGTGGAGGGTTCGTCTTTGGCTGACTCACAGCGCCTGTCCGCCACAGTAGCAGGCAGAAAGCCGCTAAGAAAGAGGACAATGCGTTACAGCTCTTGGACTCTTTTTATACAGGACACATCATCAGGCCAGGCCAGGTCTTTGCATATTTTTGCGCCACTTCAGAGTTGGCCTAGCAGCTGATTAACAGTGGTTAACTGACTTATAATTCTTCTTTATAGTTTTGTAGGTCATGTTTGTTCCTCAGGGTGATTAAGGGACATATTCAGATGTTGCTGTTGGAGAATGTTCTTTATTGGAATGTTGGAGTACAGTTGGAGTAGTTTTTTTTGGGGGGGGGGGACGGTGAACAGGAGAATCATTTCTTGTATGTTTCATCGATATTAAACAGAAATGTAATTCCCTTAAACAGTAAAAGTATACCTTTTTTAAATGAATTGGACATGTCATTTTCAATGATATGGAATGAGTTGGATATTATGACATTTAAATAGTGTATCAGTTTTTATTGATTATCACTTGTACTCATTTTGTTTTGCTAACATTTTTTTATTCATAAATATGTATGGACATCACATACTTAATCCTGTATGATTTTGAATTAACCAACATTAAAAATATTTCATTTAGGGTCAATGTTTTGTCTTTGCTGCTTTTCTGGAGTATTTATTTTGTTGCCATGGTATCATGTCCATATCTGTGTTTCTGTACAGTTTATTTTATATACGTGTAGTACAAAATTCATTACATTGGTATTATGAAATCACTCGGAAGGTTGCACAATTCATTTCTTTCAGTGGCTGATTTTTAATGGTGTACTGGCGTCTGATCCCTGCAGGTGCAGTTGTTGTCTTTTTTTCATCATTGCATTATGTTATCTTTCATTGGGCCTGGGTGTTTCTTTGTTGGATTAAGGTCATATTTCCTTGCACAATAATAACTTTAATCTGGAGCTGAATCAGTTTCATTGGTTCGGCGACGTTCAGAGCCGACGTTGCACTAATCTTCTGCAAAATCAGATTAATATAAAACAGGAACATATAACCGCCTGGGAATGTTTAACCCATTTTATTTAGATGTGCTCAAGTCCGGAACTTGTTATTGTAAATTACTGAATTGTGCATTTCCACGAATATGAGGTGTATTTATCTTAAATGTGTCAATTTAGGGACTTGCATTTAAACTGTTCAAATAATGGAATAAATGCCAAGATCAATGCAAAATTTCACCTGAAAATGACCAAATTTTACACTTCTCCCTCATTACTTTGGCTAAAGTCCTACTATTTTGAGTCAAAGTTGGGTAAGCTCCTTAAATGCCATGCAGTATTTCGTGTCAACGCTGTGCCAGCACTGATAAAATAAAAGGCTGCACCTCTGAGTCAGGATTTTGGCCCACTTGAATGATGCCAGCAGAAATAAAGCTTTGCTAAGAAAGGCCGGTGCTGGGAGATTTGTATCAGCTGTTTGAGTTTAACACATTAAGCTGTACATGCACCTTGTAATTTGCATGCTCCAAACCCTGGCCAAGAAGGGAGATTACCCCAGACATACATTTCTTCTCTTTAAGCACAAAAAGGACCCAAAAGGCTTTCTCTTGATGCTTTGAACCAATGGCTAGGTCTGAACTAGAATGCCTGGTGGTTTTCAGGTGAGCCCACGCTTTCCTGTTTTGGGCCTGTTTATCCATCAATGTATTCCACCCACATTCGTCTCTTCATCTTTTTTTTTGATACAAAGACATGCCCTCAAACCCGTCCCACACGACCGTTATTTTACAAGGACAAATGGATTCATAGCTTTTTGTTGTTGTTGTCATTTTCCAACATTCGGAACGGCAATATAGTCTGGCTCTTATTTTGAAGAAGCACTATTGCCAAAAGCACCTTTTGTTAATTTGTCTGCATTGGCGCTGTAGCACGTTGTAGACTAAACATTAATGATATTCCCCAAACTGACTCATGCCTCTGTTATGTAGATGTGTTTTACTAAAAATATGATAGATACCACTTTGAAGCTATTCCAAACTTTATTCCAAATCTCCCCGTATAAAAGTATGCCCACTAATGCTATATGACAAGCAGCCTTAAATCCTCATGTCACAAATTCACCCAATGTTATCCTGAAAAGTGAAAAGACAGAATGTCGTCTGTGCATCGACTATGAAATATAGAAAAGAAGTGGTTGATCAATAATTTAAATAGCATAGCATTTCTATTAACACAGAATTACATTTAAAAAAATGGTCGTAATCTTTTTCAACACCTAATTTTCATACTCGATCACAAATCAGACAGTTGGCTCTTTTAAACAATTGAAAGTATGGATGTCATGAAAATTTGGTGATCGGAAATTTGATTAGAATTTGTCTTTTTAGTTGCAGTCCAAAACACTAAATGACTAGATGGATGGGCTTGAGTGCCTTGGAAAAACTAACAAACAAAACACACGCACAGAAGGCATTGTATCGCTTGTTTGACCTCTGAGGATTAGGCTGTTGAGGAAAGCTGTTACCCTCTATTCTTTTTTTATTGACCTTTTAATTTTATGAACCGACCTAATTCTATTTCTCGGAGGAAAAAATTCAAGATTAAGACTTTTCCGAGTTTCCGAGAATGAAGTCTTTATTATAACGCTGGTGGTTGAAATAGGAAACATTTTGGCAAGATTATTGTTAATTTAATTTTTACTGTTGGGTCATTGTCACAGTAAAAGTTGATTTTGGAGCAATTTAATGGCAAAATGTTTGTGTTTTTAATCATTCATTTTCTGTTAAGCTTGACTATCAGAAAAGATGTGCTTGAATCTGTGAGAGAGAAAAGCTATTGACATTTTTTTGTGTTTTGTGTGTGATAGTGTTTTTTTCTAAAGTGATGTGCTAAAAGATGATTTTACTGATCGACATTGGCTCCATTTTTGTCACTCAAGAGTGACCAGAGTTATGTATCTGAAGAAACATGGCAATGGCATGTGGTATCTCCAGGGACAACTTTACAAATGGCAAATGGCACTCATAGATACATGAATATGCTTGTTGAAAGCTGCAGCAGTATACGTGTGTTCTAGTCGCTGAATCCAGGTAGGCTGACGCATGCTTTTCATTCATGCATTTACAGAGGGTCATTCCAAATGGGCGCCAGTTCAAGCTTGATGTTTGTGTAGCTGTGTAATGCATTTGAAACACAAAGTGGAGGCCCTAACATGACTCGTCTGCCTGCTGCATGGCTTATTTTATCCTCAATTTGTGCCCCCATTGCCTTGTGTGATCTCGTACAAAACTATTTTACACAGTTTTTTAAGACCTTAACCAAAGTAGATAGCCTAGCTATTCGATTACTCAGTAACTGGATTGAGGTGGTAGTTGTATAGCCTTAAGAAACCTACCATTGACAATACTGAGAAAAGGCCTGAGGTAATCAAGATTGGTGGCTTCAGTCACGCAGTCAGCATTTTTATGTTCATAACACTAAATGTTTGTCTTCTAGTGTATAGTATTTCTGGCCTTCAAATTTTCCGGAAGCGCTATTGAATAAAGTTTTTTTTTTAATGTTGACAACATGGTCATCTTTTTCTGACCAGATATCCCAGTCTGACATGGGAAGGAAATACCATGTGTTAAAAGAAATAAATAGATAAGATACCAAGAGAATTATAGTAATGTGTATGTTTTATGTATAGTGTTATAGTATGTTTTTGACATATACATCACATTTCACAATTCTGCTGCCATGCGCAAGTCTTGTTTTAATCCTATGTGGCAAATCGATTAGCTAAATCACCAACAAATGGTAATTAAATAATCCTTAAATCCATTTTCATCTTGCAACATTCACCTTCGCGCCATTATGAAGATTATTTTCGGTCAATACCGGGTGCAGTATTCGACCAATTTGGGGTAATTCATAAGAATTTCTATGCAAAAATAGTGTTAAGACTTTGGACTCTCAGCTACATTGAATTTCACCTCAACTTTGACTGAGTTTTAGGGCAAGCCATCCTGTTTTTTATGTTTTTATTTGTTTTATAAAGCACTAACAACGATTGCAGTGGAGTAGGAAACTCTGGTTCCACTTCCTGAGGAAATTATAAAACATATTATTGTTGGCGTCCATGCTTCTCACTGGAGTTATAGTCTTGCCACTAAGCGGTCTATATTCGGCTGCTTGGCAGTTTCTTTTGGTTTGCACGCTGGCGGCTGGAGTCATTGTCTATGTGGAAGTTTACAAGTTAAATGTGACTTTCTGGCGGATACAGCCAAACCCACAGCACTATGCCCAGACTGGCTGGAAAATCTGGAGATGTTTCAGTCTCAATACGGACAACCCTATTTCTGTTATTGTGCAGACATAGATTGTTTGAGAGTTGCAAGGACAGCTTTTTTAAAATTCATTTTGTACTATATCTGCTTTGTAGCATGAATAAATTAGGATTTAAAAAAACACATGGGGCATTTAAAGTTCAGCAATTGAGCCGATTCCTTTTGTACTGTAATTTACTTTGAGTTGAACTCACTTTGATTCTCCAGAATAAGCAGGAAACCTGGGGAGAATAGTTGGCCGGGTTTTGAATGTTCTTGTCTCGACTATGTATTTTGCAGTGCTTGTGATCTTCAAATTTTGGGATCAGGCCATGGTTGGTGTTTGTGTGACAGTACTAGTGTTTAATTCATGTATTTATAGGAGTGTGATCCAGCAGACAGGAAAGGTTGCAGGGCTGTCTGTGTTTACGATAAGACGAGAGAGCGCTGGAGGAGCCCACCAGTGAACAGGACTGTTGGGTTTTGACACACATGCCCTCATACACGATCTTGCCAGTTTGTTAGAACTGCTGCCTGCAGGAAGCAATAATGTTAGCCTCTTTCCGGAGTACCAGAGCCTACTCTCTAGAGAGTGTAGCTGTCCTGACCAGCTTAGAAAAATTATGAAATGCTTTCAAACGACATGAGGCTGGTTAAAAAAAAACATTTTAACAAAATCCCAAGAGGGCCTTCTACTGTGATTGTATGGCCAGAAGTGAATATAATCCAAATGAACTGATCAAAGAACAGTAAAATCTCTGAAGATGACCATAATCTTTACAAAGGCACCATTTTATATATATAGTTTTATTAATTTCAGATGTGGAAACAGTTTTCCCCATAACACTAGGAAAACGAATAACAATTTTGGAGTCAAACTGTCGCCATCATGCATCCTTCATTAACTGTGTATGGTTGGTTTTACTCCAAAGCTTTGCACAATACATGTTTTTCTTGTCATTAAAATGTACCAGTTCATGTTAGACAGAATACAAATTGGCAATTAGATACGCACACTCTTAAGTAAATATCCCTCACTGTGGTGTTTGCGATTTATCTTTACTCTTTATAGGGACTATTTTTGTTGATAAAAAAATACTCCTATATAGCCAACAGATCTAAATTATAATTACATTATTTTTATCGTAAACATTTAAATACACTTCTCAATTAATGAATAGTTAATAAAAAATGATAAAATCGGAAATATACACAGGCCTTGGCCTTTTAAGTTTTTTAAATAAATACATTTAATATTATTTATAAGCCATTGGTTGCCAATGACAATGTTAGACAAAAAAATCACTTAAACTGGGAGGACAGGCTTTGAATGCTCATGTTTCATGCCCTTGACGGTTGTAGACATCCAATGAACCTTTCCTAGTCAAACTGAATTGGATGTCTAGCGCCATCAATGGTAGCCAATAAATTAAATGAATGCTTTATAAAGGGTGCAAAACTTTTCAGACGAAGAGAAAACTGGAAGGCAAGGATAGCAGGGCCTTTTTGGACTGTCTGTGTCTAGCCTCATTATCTTTGCATCCCCGGCGAGCCAGTCATAGCAAAGTGTTCACGTGTACCTTCCTTTAACATTCAGGAATGCTTCAATTGCTGCCTTTCTCTCATCGTATTTCTCGTTGCTCTCAAGTTGACAGGCAAAGTTTTCAGTGCACGGGTCTGGGTTTGCATGGCTATGATACAATTTAAAGTCATAAGTCAAGGTCTCGCAGGTAACACCACATTATTGCAATGTATTTTTTTTCTCCATATAAGAAACTCCTGCCATTGAATGTAGGTACATATAGATGTTTTTTTTGTTATTTTTTTCTGCAAGGACGTGCACAACAAGATGCTTACACATGCAGAGAACTGTTCAAACTGCAATGTGCTCTGAGTCTTTGGGACAAAGGCAAGTGGGGCCTGTTGACAGGACCATGACTCTTATGGGGATATAATAAAGTATGACTGCAGCCGCTATAGATCATCTAGGAAAGTGGCAAAACACAAAAAGCCTTTCGCTTTGTGTATTTTTACTGCCTCTGGAAACAGTGGTTGCTTTGAATTTGGTTAACAATTTTAAGTTCCTTTTTGTATAGTTAAAATGATAATTCATGCGAGAACTGTGGACAGCTAGCCTGTATTGTACACAGGGCACAGATTTGAGTTTTTACAGTGCCTTAAGGTTTTCCATTTGGTGGTTATATATTTCAGTTATTTATCCCCCAAAATATGGCAATTTTAGCTTTAGTACATTAACATAAACATTTTCTAAGTTTACTCAGAGTTTGAGTTATTTTATCACTATAGGAGCAGACGTCAACAATGATAATTTCCACTCCCACATTTGAGATAAATCTGTGAGAAAGGAGAGTGCAAGTGAAATTCACACAAGGACTGACCCTCGAAGAACAACAGCAAAAGGGGACAGTCTCTTACTTGTATGGGTCAAATAATCTATTTGGCTCACAGTACATGGACAAGAGAAGGGTAGTCAAAAATGTGACACTCAGTCAATAGTTTCAAAAGCTCCAGTGAGTGCAATTAAAATCTAGTCTCAACATTTCCCACCATAAGAATTTGACTCAAGACTATGAAAAGCGCATACTCTGTCAACTGTAATTGATGGTAACCAGAAGGGAATGTATCAAAAAATGTAGCATCTGTTCAACTAGTTTTGGACATGCTTACCCAAGATTTCTGACAGCATGATAGATGATAGACTAAAACGAATCACACCATATTAAAAGTTGCTTTCTGACATTAACAAATAATAAGATAAAAAAAACATTTCAAATCTGCCTGTCTAACTTTTTTGTGGTATTCTATTTCAAAGTAGCCCTCATGTAAGCTCTCTATTTATGGTCGAGATGTATTTTCCAAATTCCCTTGAAGGAATCTGCTGCTGCTTCGATGGTACTCGTTGACATTCTTTAGACATGAAGCACTCCGTGCGAGTCTTTGCTTGTAGAACCCTGCGAGTTGTGCTGCAGGAAATGTGCCATCATGTACGATGTTTCCTAACATCATAAGGCTTAAACTCTGCACTCCCTTTTGTATTTGTTTATTTTGCTATATTTTGGGCCGACATATAACCATCCTGCGGTGTTTTTTTTTTTTTTACTTCACAGACCCTGGCAGGAGCGTGATGAGCGCACGCTTCCGCTTGCCTGCAGGCAGATCCTACAATGTCCGGGCGACGGAGCTGGAGCGAGACAGGCACCACACACAGGTTGTGTGTAACGTACTGCTGTTGGACAACACCGTCCAGGCATTCAAAGTCAGCGTAAGTACTTTTGTGGAATTTGGCCTTTACCTTAGAGCTGCTTGAGTTTCCAAACTTGAAGTGGTCTTGCTTTAAATGTATTGAAAGCGATGCCAAGGGGGATGTGAAGTGATAACTGAGACCTTCTGACTTAAAAATACTAAATAATAAATAACATGCAACAGAAAATAATTGATATGCACTGCTTTAGTCATATCTTTGTTGGTTTCTGATAAAATTAAAAAAAATATATTTTTTCCCCTCTTCGTTGTGTGTTTTTTGGAGTATAGTCTGAAAAATACAATATTTTTAATTTGTTCTGTATGGATAATGTTCTACAATTAAATGGGTTCACGGCTATTACGCTCCTGCTAGACAAAACTGTGGCAGTCAGTTTGACACCGCTGTGTTAGCACATTCAATTCCCCCTTTGTGTCTTTTCTAATTTGCCTGTGGAGAAGACCACTTCATGACGACAATCCCTGCAGACTCGCGATACAGAAAAGCAAATTTTTCTAACATTTATACTGACAGATCACTTCCCACTGAAGACACTGTCTTGTCGGTGCTGTGTGCCGAAAGCATAGGCATTCTCACTGGATACCAAATATGTTCTAGTGAAGGGTGTAACTTTGAATTTGACCTAAAAAGAAGGAAGTCCTTGCATAAGTTGTTTATGCCTGTGTGTTGTCGAGACCTAGCCCCAAGCCTTTGGCGGGTTAGCCTTTTCTAGTCTTCAAGTAGGAGTAACTTGAAGGTAAGCAATGTAAATTTCAATTTCCAGGAACAGCGTGGATTCTCCCTCACTCCACAGTCCCCAAACAAACTAGTGGGTCCATTCAACCTCTCTGCTTCCCACTCACGATTCTCCACAGTCCGCTTTCCCTGTATGGAGCTGAATGAATGACTCGGTCTCTGTCAGTGTCATTGATCAGAACCCAGCAGATGCAGTAACTTCCTGGAAAGACCAGCCATCCTGAGAGCCACAATACGCCTATTGATCCTAGCCTTGACCGGCCTTCATTCTAATGGCCAGTGAAAATCCAGAGGCACTTGCTTATTGTCATGGAAACAGAAGTGTCAATGGTGAAGTGGGGGTGGATGGCTCTTGCATATTATCAAAACCGTATAGATTCAGTTATCTGTTGCCTGGCTATGGTATTACCTATAGAACTATGGCCCAAAAATGCCTTCATAAACAAAACATAAAAGTTAACCACCGTTAATTACGTAGAGTACTGTAATGTTATGTCTTGTTGCTAGTAGACACAGCGAGGAAAAAAGACCTACCTCAAGCGAGGGTGTCTAGTGGTTATGGCCAAAACAACCAATGATTATGAGGTACGTTGTGGGACGTGTCTTAACTAATTTACTGCCAGACTTGACAGTTCTGAATGCCAAATTCATTTTCAACTGGGATGGCTGATGTTGATGGATCATGTTTCAGTTTCATTCATGGTGTTAACTGTCCAAACCATTTGTTGATCAACACATTGAGTCTTTTGTAGAATTTTAGTGGTGTCATGGAAAATTTGCGAACAAACAACCTTAAAAGGTCACATTTCCCAGACAACTATCACCCCCGCATCATATGATCTCAATGGGAATTCCGGGACATCTAATAAACAGATAACTGATTTTGCTTAGCTTTTGATGCCAAGAATTGTCCGTGTCTTTGAAGTCACAGACATACTATAAGAATGTCACTTCCCAAATGCAGTTAGTTCCCTTCTTGTCGGGGCATGCTACATCGCACATTCTGAAGCCTCCATCTTCCTCTTAAATAAATAGTGTACTAAAAGCACAGCACTGTTGTGGTTTTGTTGCGCGTTAATACAAATTTGCTAGGCTTCGTTTGTCAATTAAATTTTCCACAACTTCTGCTATTCGGTCTCAACCTTTAAAATGCATCCTCACACTTTCGATGCCCTCCATCACCACGTCTGTTGTCTGCGTCTGGTCTTATCGCTTGCACGCATGGAGACACTATTTGTGCCAGTGATTGTGCTGGACTGATGAAGAGAACCACAAAGAGTGTTTGTGTCATTCAGCAGTGTCGTCAATCACTTCTTTTCTCTTTGCTGCTCACTTTTGTCTTTTTTCACTGTGACTCTCTGTCTTCATACTATTGTATGTTCCACAGACACCGCCTATATCTTGCTTGCTTTTGTTGTTTGTCTCGCGTTACCCTTCCACTAGTTTCCGTTTGATGCCATTCGTACTTCTCGCTAGCCGTCCCTCCAGAACATAGACTTGGCGCTCAAAGTTTGTTGTGAAAAAGAGCAGAAGGAATGTGTGGACATGCTCGCCCTTGTTCTTGCTTCCGGTTTAACTGCAGAGTGTCAAAGGTTTTTCTGTGAACAAAAAATAAGTAGGAGCTCGGAGTCTTTAGATTTATGTCTTCGGGAGCTACTTCATAGCTTTAAAAATGAGAGGAGGCCTTTTTTTAGGTACATCGACATCAGCTTAACAGCAGCAATTGTTTCTGGCATTTATGGTTCCTTCCCTGCGTAATGTCACATTTGGTAAAAAGGTGCATTTCAGATTTTTGTTTTCTTTTTTCTTTTTTAAATACCAGGCTTTTACAGTGACATGGAAGTAAAGGAGATTCAACTCAAGTCCTGGTTTTAAAAACCATGATGACATTTTCACTTATCAGCCATCAAACTAAGACACATTTGCTCTCGCATTTGGTGACTTCCTGCACTTTTGATCAGTTTACTGATATGCCATTGCCATTACCAGGCCTCCCACTTCAAATGGGTTGGTGTGCATTATTTTTGGTATTGTAAATTGTGACATAAGTGAGTAGTCAGAAAAAGGGGAGCAGAGCACAGCCTGCACGAGTCAGTGTCAGCTGACGCACACATACGCTTAATAGACGGACGGCTGGTGATAGTTGAGACCGCCATGTCAACGAGCCAACTGTCAACTCTCTGGCTGCGTGTGCCTTGAGCACACATTGACACTCTGGCGCGTGTTCACGGTCACACACGGGTGCTGTAAAAGTGTGTCACCAGGGAAAAAGACGGGGAGGTGTAAGAATGCAGTAGGTTAGTGATGCGTGTGTGTGTGTGTGTGTGTATGTTTTCCCGTGGGAGCGCTGATGGTTTGGTCACATGCTCGCTCTTGATTTTAGCAGGATCAGATGGGAATCTTTGTTACACGCATGGTTCCACAGTTCATCTTTTTACTCTTACTACTCCTACTTGGATATGCTAAAGATTACTGTATGTACAAAGTAACACATAATACAAAGTATATACATTTGCACTAGCGTAAATTTTCTGTCAAGGGTCAACATGTCGTTTTCTTTTTTTATAGATGTATTCCACTTATTTAATTGGATTTCTCTATTTCCATAGCCATCTGCCGAACTAATTTTCATGTCATTTTAATTGGTGTACCGTAAAAATATGCACTGACAGAGGAAATGTTATTGTAACCTGTGATTAAAATAACTTTTCTTTTAATAAAAACTTGTTAAAGCTTTTATAATTAACCAATCATAATTAACTTGTAAAGTCCTATCTTGAGTTTAAACACTATTTTCACTATTTTCTCTATTTTCAGCGGTCTAGGCACTTCTCCATTTGCATCATTAAATGCTTTAAGCAAACTGTCTTTCACATGGTCATTTTTACTAGGTGTTGTCTGTCCCTTAAAGCAATCTTAAAGCAGACCAGAGTTAAATGTATATTTTACTGTATTTATCACGATATTCTTCCAGTTTTTAAAGAACAGTACAGTATCCCTCAGGCTTAGCTTCCGTCTTTGTACATTGTCTCTTACTAATCGTTGATGAACAACTTTATCTGTGTGAATTTAAATATTCCAGACAAGGATGGAAGAAAAATGCTCTTTCCAGCTCTGTGCTTTGATACAACATGGCATTTGCAGTGAAGTTCCACTGACTTAGATATGATTTAATTAGTTCCTCCCTCATCTTCGTAACCTCCCTCGACTCTCTTGTGATGTTTTACTTTAGGAGTTTGGTAATGGCAACAGAAGAAGACATACTTACTTGATTGTGTCCCAGTTTTAGGTTTACAATGGAGTTTTTAGAATCATATTTATTTTTGTCTGTCTGCACAGAAGTCCGATCATGGGCAGGTCTTGCAGGACGTTGTGTTCAAGCATTTGGAGCTGACCGAAAGAGATTACTTCGGACTGCACTTGACAGATGACTCCTCGGATGTTCCGGTTAGTATTTTGTGTCTCTCTCTGTGTGATGTAGTCGTTTGTTGTCCTGAATTTCAGTACAATGTTTCATTGAAAAGTTTCTTTTAGTGAATCAAGATGTCTCAGAATTAATATTCAGGTGTTCATTCTGTTGTCTAGTTTTAGTCAGAGGTTGGAGAGATGATGAACAAACACTCTCAGTAAGACCTAGGGGCAATTTAGAGTGTTCAAACAGCCTACCAAGCATGTTTTTTTGGGATGTGGGAGAAAACCGGAGTACCCGGAGAAAACCCACGCAAGCCCGGGGGCAACATGCCAACTCCACACAGTAAGGACAAACCAGGGATCGAACCCTCGACCCCAGAACTGTGAGCCCGAGGCGTTGACCACTCGTTCCACCAAGCACTTCTAACTTACTCAGACCTGATTGAGTTCTGTTTGTTGGCGTTGAAAGAAATTGCAAAAAGTAGTGTAAAGTATAAAGTAGCGTAGGAAACAATAATAATTGGAGGGTGAACAAATATAATTGACAATGTTAAATCTAATGGCTTTTGTAATTATATTGATTATCTGTTCATGGTGAGCCTTATCCTTTTTAACTTGTAAACAGTTTATAGTTTTGAGACTATATTTGCCCCTGTTTTTCTTTGAATTTTATTTTAATTATGTCCCCAGAGCATGTTAATTATAATAATTGTTGCTTTCAATATGTTTAAGGGAAACAATACAAAAAATATATATATATATTTTTTTATCATAGATATCATTGGCTGTCAGCCTCTCCCCTATCAAAAATGGTTGGGCTGTCTAGCGCCGTCAATGGTGAACCAATGAGTGAACTTGAATGCAATATTCAAGTGTGCTTTTATTTTCACAAACAGTGTTTGCATATTTCCAATAGTTGTGCGTGTGTGCGGCCAGTGTTGAATAATTTAGGTGGTGTAGTCATGCTGTGGAAGCGTTATGGTGTCTCTAAGTGTCTCTCAATCAATATTTTACAGCGCTGGCTGGATCCCAACAAGCCCATCAGGAAGCAGTTAAAAAGTAGGTGAAATCCACAACATAGCACTTTAACCAAGCAGCACACACAGTTTTCCAGGAGTCACTCATGCCAAATTGCCTTGAATCACCACATTCACCAGCTGGTTGAACTTGGAACATCAGCGAGCGAACGCTGGATTTCTGCCCTCCACCTCCAGCAAAATTATCTCGTCCGCATGATGCGTGTTTTGAAATGTTAAATCAGCTCTAAGCAATGATTAAACTCTAATTCAACCCTTCTCTTATGTTTGCTCGTGAGTAATTTAGATTTTGTAACGTCAAGTTGGGAAACAATCAAACACTATCGCCTGTGATATAGAACTATTCAACATTTCTAGTCCCGCAGCACCGCTTGAACTTTATTTCAACTGTGGGTTTCTTATTGTCTTATTAAGGCGCATTTAATTTCAGACGCCACTTCTTCTGTCAGAAAGCTTGTTTTATACATTTATCGTGCGTGCTCATTCTTTTATAAGTGATGACGAATGCACTGTACGAAATGTTAGGATTGCCCACCTACTCATTTCCTTCTGTTAAATGAGTTACCACCTGTTGCTGTCATCTAGTGTGAAGGTTGTGGCAGTAGTACTATTTCACATTGGGGGAGAAAAAAGTGTGGCCATTACAGCTATGATCAATATTCTACCCACCGTCTTGTATTTATAGCTTTCAGGTTAAACCAGTCAAGCGTAATGCACCATTTTAAGCATCACTAAATTCCCCTTTCCCCTTCGAACTTTTCTTCGTGTTCTCCCCAGGAGGTTCCCCCCACAACTTGAGCTTCAGAGTTAAATTTTTTGTGACAGATCCCAGTAAACTTCAGGAAGAATATACACGGTAAGACTTTTTCTCCATTGTTTTGTTCATTTGTTGAACATGTTATTAAATATGATCCATTTGTTGTCCATAATCCATCCTATTTTTTTTTTACCTGAAATCGAGCCAATTAAATTTGCATTTGAGTCATAATGCTATATAATAAGGGTGTCAAACTAAATCTTTTCATGGGCAACATTGGAATACCATTATATTGGCCAACTATGTCTGCCGCAATTAATCCGTTTATCAAGTCAAGAGAATACTTTTACTAAAAAAACTATCTTTAATTAAAAGAGGAAAATATTAAATATTATCAGATATAGTTTGTCCTCCATCTTTCATCGAGGATGACAATAAATGGAGTTTGACTTCATTTTTATGAGTTGATGCAAAGCATTGCCTTTCACAGTCATAACAAAATGAGATGCCTGAACAATCATTTTGTTCCCCCCCCCCTCCTTTTCAGGTACCAATATTATCTTCAGATCAAACAGGACATTCTTACTGGAAGGTGAGCTTGATAGCTTATTTTTATTTTTTTTGTTTCATAGTGCACAATGCCCATTTGAATTTCCTCAAGCTAATTTTAGAACATCTCCGTTTTGTTGGCATTCTTTTAATGTTCCCACCAGCGACATTTTTCTCACATTTCCATATTGCACAGAGAGTACTCTACCATGTGTAAATAGAACTGTGAAGCTCTTATTTTTAAGGTGTAGCAAACACCAGTGAATGTGTTTGTGTCTTTGGATTTGTAGATTGCCCTGTCCTCACAACACAGCAGCACTCTTGGCTTCCTATGCTGTTCAATGTAAGTAGTACTCCCTGGGCACATTCTCTCTTCATTATGATTGAATTCCAATTCATTAGGCTTCCTTTATGTACACACACTTAAAAACATAATGGCTGTGGTTGGTCCAATGCCCCCTTATGGATGCTGCTCACAAGCTATTACTATTCAATTAAGCTGTGGTCTGTTATTAATGGCACTGCACATGAATATTTAGCATGTTGAAGACCACAGTTTGAAATCA
The DNA here is from genome assembly GCF_051989625.1 of Stigmatopora argus. Classification (NCBI taxonomy): domain Eukaryota; kingdom Metazoa; phylum Chordata; class Actinopteri; order Syngnathiformes; family Syngnathidae; genus Stigmatopora; species Stigmatopora argus. The sequence goes on from NC_135399.1 coordinate 13,245,788, forward strand.
TCACTAGTGCATATTTACCTCGGTGGCCAATCAAAATGAGAGGAAGGATAAATATTTACCATTTTACTTGTTCTGTTATGAAACGGTGCATTTTTTAAATCTGACTTGGATTCAAGAAAATTAGCTATCTTATTTTTTTTGGGAAAATCTGTAGCTATACAGTGTAAATTTGACAATATGAAAAAATATCAAGTAAAATACACAACTTGCTGACAAAAGAGACTTTTATGAACATAAGGAGAGCCTTCTTGTGTAACAGGATGATTCAGTTCGTAAAATGACTTTGTGCAGTTTTCTAAATCAATCGATATTTTGCTATGACAGGGTGAACATAAATCTTGGACTGCTGTCAGACAAAGTATTCAATATGATAATGAAAATATAATACACAAGAACAAAGACTCATCTCATACAACTTATTGTTAACGGTAAAACATTGAAAATTAAATTGATTTGCGTAATTGGTAATTTTGGAGTGGGTGCGACATGCCCAAATCATTTTAAAAAATGCTCAAATGAAGAAAAGACATTTTTCGAGACTTAATTATACTCGTGTGCGCACAGATGTTAGGCCACTTTTAATAAGACTTCAGATTTTCATTATTATTTCATATTTTCCTGATGACCGAGTAATTTAGCAAGGACACCTCAGGCACTTCGCAGTGTTAGTGACCCATTTACTAAAAAGCATTTTTCATAAAACAGCTTTAACAGTGTCTGATGTAGAACCTCACCTCATGTTTCCAAAAGTACATTATTATTTCATTCTAACTTCTCTAATCCGGCATATAAATGTGTTATTCTATTTCACAGAAATGCTTGTAATGTATTAACTCCAGCACTTGGAGTAATTCGATTGGCAGTAGACCAAGGTTGACTGAGTGATAATCCCAGTTAATCCTTACATTCAACTTTGTATGTAACTATGCAATATGCTTTGAAACTATATATACACATTCCCTTTTGATGAATATTTTTGAATCAGGGATGTGAAAACAATTCCACACTACTTATTGCACAACACCTACCACATGTGGGTTTGATTGTATTTTACTGCAGGTTGTTTTTTCTGTGCAGCTGTTTGTAATGTGTGGTAACACAGGAAACTATCAAGAGTCGGTTTGTGCTCATCCGCTTGCGGTTCATAGCCCCTCTCCCCCTCTCCCCCTCACCCCCACCCCACCCCACTCGCTCTGGTTTTGTGCACTTGCACACTATATAGGTCAGAAAGGAGATTTGGCCTACTGTGCTGACACGGTGACACTGGCACTTTTTACACAGAAAAACCCCAACACACTCTGTGGCTCAATTCTCACTTCACTCTGTGCCAGCCAGATTATGCAGATAAATGTTTGCTTTGGGAAGAAAAGCGCTTGAAGCAGCTGCATATGCTGCTAATTCAGCACACCCAGTCCATGTGCCAGCACTGATCAAACTAAATCCCACATTTAAAAGTCTCATTCAGAAACCCCACAAATTTGTTGTCTACAATTTAACCAATGGTGGAGGAAATCCTCTGTTTACAGTTAAGGGTGTACACACATTAGCATTGGCGTCTGCAGTTTGGGTTGATCCAGTTGCACCATCATACTTGAATACAGGTGGTTTTACTTATACATTATAAGATGTGATGTTTTAGTTTTAGCCTTGTGGACAAAAATACTTCTATTTCAGTCCTTTCTAAATGTCTTAGCCTAGTTTTAGTTGATTGGCACTCAAAACCCAGTTGTACATCCCAATTTTGCATTGTCAAACAAAATTGCAAAAATGTTACGCTGAGCCTTCATTAAAAAAGACATTAAAGATACAATCTAAATCACATGTGTCAAAGTGGCGGCCCGGGGGCCAGATCTGGCTCGCCGCATCATTTTGTGTGGCCCGGGAAAGTAAATCATGAGTGCCGACTTTCTGTTTTAGGATCAAATTAAAATGAAGAGTATAGATGTATATTAAATTTCCTGATTTTCCCCCTTTGAAATCAATAATTGTAAAAAGTTTCTGTTTTTAGGTCAAAAACCATTTTGTAAAATCTAAAAATATGTTTAAAAAAAAAGCTAAAATAAACATTGTTTTAGATCTATAAAAACTGAATATTCAGGGCTTTTAATCCAGTTCTTTTAATCAATTTATTTAAAAAAATCTAAATATTCTATCTAAAATGGTCTGGCCCACGTGAAATCAAGTTGACGTCAAAGCGGCCTGCGAACCAACCCGAGTCTGACACCCTTGATTTAAATAGTTATTCAGGTGTTTTTCTGATGAAATGAAATAATAAAGGTTATTTGAGTTATTTAGCTGCACAAAGCGCACAGTTTATTAGATTTTGTTTACCAAATGAAGCCTTGTTCTTGTCATTATTGACAACAGTGGAGGAGACAGATTTCAGGATTTGTGTCAAAGGTGTTCAAAGGGTGAAACGAGCAGTAAATTAGCATTGGTGTGCATAAATCCATAATCTAAAATGGAGAGTTTAACAGCTTGTTTACGCTTTGCTACTCATTATTGAAAGCCAGAGCCAATGCTTGCCGAATTGAACTGTGTTAAAGTAATAACTGCAACCGACACTGTTCCAAGACTTCAACTATTGAGTGTACATTGATTTTTCCCTGGAGTTATGCGAGCATCAATAAACGGGTGGGCTGGAATGGATTTATTTGTCAATATGCTTAAGCTGCAGACGTGTAGGTTAGTCCAGGGACTACTTGAGCGAATTGATGCTTTCGAACTTGAAGTGCAAGCTATCGAGCTAATGGCTCTGGGAATTTCATCCATGCCGCCTTATTCTGATGCTGTGAAAGAAAGAGATGAGGGAACAATTACCTTCTGAGATTTCCACTTCTGGATGAAATGAACACATGTCTTATTATATTCAGATTTTCATTTATATCAAGTTGTTAAAATTGATTTTGTTTTTGGAAAATGATTATTTAAAGATGTTATACCAGGCAGATGGTTTGTATTTCTGACGTTGTAATTCACAGGTGTCAAACTTGAGGCTCACGGGGGCCAGTGTTTTTTTACCCGAGATGAATAAAAAAGGCTTTTTGATTACACTACATCTATTCCATCTTCTGTGTTGTAGCTGAATTGGGGGACTACAATGAGACTGAGCATCCTCTGGGGTATCTATCCGAGTATTGCTTTATCCCCAATCCACCTCAAGATTTTCATAAAGAGGTCGCCAAACATCACCAGCAGCACAGGTAAATGCAGAGGAGAGGAGTAGAAATGGTATTTTAGACCTTGAAAATAGATTTTTTTCCAGATTCAATGAGACTCTGTGGCTGCTTGTTTTTGTTTTTGTTTTGTTTGCTGGCTCTTCCTCTCCTCCACCATATGTCTTATTTTAAACACACAAGCATGTACACTTATCCTTCCTCCAAAGTCACCATGCCCCCCCGTGCCCGCTCCACCACCACTGATCCTTGTCTGTCTTTTTACTCGACTCTTTGTCTCCCCCATCTCTCTCTCCCAGTGGTCTATCTCCTGCCCAGTCGGAGTTTAATTATCTGAACACAGCACGCACGCTAGAGCTGTACGGGGTAGAGCTCCACTATGCAAGAGTAAGTAAAGTTTGATCTGCTTCTGCTAATGCCTGCGTGTGTGCTTGTTTTTCTGTTTATCTCAGTTTTTTTGTTAGTTTTTTTTAAAATGAAGGACATATGGCCTGGTAGGCACTCACTGGAGAGTATGATGGTCTATACTTCAGTCTATTATTTCATACACAGTCAATGAATTCAAATGTTTGTGTAGTCGAACATACATTTCAGGTAAAAAAAGGAAATTATTTTATAAGGCACATTTTGAGCATTAACGCTGCAGTGTTTCGCTGTATTATTTTTTTTCCTATGCTACATACTTCGACTCAACACATACATTTTTGTTTCCTATTTTTCCAGGATCAGAGTAACACAGAGATACTCATCGGGGTGATGTCTGCCGGGGTTGTCATTTATAAGAACAGGGTACGAATCAACTATTTCCCATGGTAAGTGACACATGCTCAGTGTGGAGAAATTTACTTGCTTTGGCAGCAACATTCATTCTTCAGGTGACTGTGATTGTGGGGTCAATCCATTTTGAATGGGAAGGGACTGAATGCGATCAAAATGTATTGAACATCGAGGCATGTCGATGAAACCAGGGCTTCCATGATTAAACAACGGATAGACCTCAACGTGATTAGGAAATGAAACACCAACAGTTGTAGTCGAATAGTTTAGAGTTGGTTGACCTAAAAAAACCCAAAGAACGGCTTAAATTCGAGTAAATATTTATTTTAACGAGGAACAGGAAGTTGATGCATGTGTTTTGGGGTCCGTACAAAGTCACATGGCTTGCCGGATGTGCCCTCGGGCCTTGAGTTCTACGCCTGTGCTTTTGTTTTATGATTATCTCAGATGAACATTAGTCAAGGTATATACTTGCATAGAATAGTATATTAAAGTATACATAATGGTGGTCAACAAAGACCTAACCCTAACTGACCGGTTGCATCCATGGTAAAACTATTCCTAGAAGAGCCAATTATGTAAGCTCCACCAGTAATGTGCAGTTGTTGATTTTATGGTATCTTGAGTGATAATTGCCCACTTTCTCGCGTGATACACAGGAAGAGAACTGTAAACGGAGATCACATCTGAAAGAAATCCTTGTTCATTCAAGCACAAGCTGCGGGGCGACTCAATATAAAGCGTGAGAAGCAGGGCGACATATTCAATTTCAGTTTTTGGGTTCCCCCTAGCAAAAATAGTGCTTCGACTCTGTTTTACTTCTTGGCCAAGAGGAGAGAACTTGCCAACTCAGTGTGTGGTTAATGAAAAGGACATTGTCATAAAAATCAATTTTTGATTTATTACCAGAGGGTCCAAACTCTTTTTTTTTTTTTGGCGGCCACATCATATTTATGGTTCGCTATTGTTTAATGAATCAAAACGTTTCTATTTTAATATTTCATTTGAAAAAAATTAAAGGCAGAAAAAGAGCAAATATTCTTTGCCATTATTGTTAACTGTGATTTTTAATAAAAAATACTTTTCTGGTAAACTAGTAAAACAGAATTTGAAACATGTAGGAACCCTTCATATTTTTTTATCATTTTTTTAGGAGTAAAAAGCCAAACAAAAAAGGCACACTTAGCTGAGCATGACTCATGCTCAACCTCAGCATGTGTGTGTACTTGTGCATGTGTGTGCATATGAAATATATTTAGCAGGGGGCTATGAGTCACACTTGCAATAGAGCTCTAGGAAGGGATTATGTTACTCTGCTGCTTATCAGCACACCTCTTACTGTGTGCACTAGTCTGATTTCAACATAAGGTTACAACACGAGTGCCTCTGTAGCTCCAAGATGAGATGCTGGATTAATGTGAACGTCTGTGATGCAATTCATCTACACACACGGCACATACATTTTGTATTACGTCTCTCAACTTATAGAAACGATAACAAAATGGCAAGGGGAAGGCTATGCAACATCAATTTAGTTTCCAGATAAGTGAATACGCTTAGTTTCTTGTTCTGCTACAATACTATTATCCAGTAGTCTGGTGGTCCTGCAGCACCAGACTTCCTCTCACTGGTCAATTTTAGTACGGCAGCTGCTATCATTGTGTGGCGGTGTTCATCTCATGTACAAAACACCAAATTATTATTATTTTTAAATCGGACTTTATGAAGAAAAATAGATGAATGGTATACATTTAGTTAAAAATTTAACGTTTTTATTTAAAAGCTTTTTTAAAATCTTAACTCATTGTTGGAATCAAAAGGGATTGGGTGTCTGTTGCCGTCAATGGCAGGTAACGAGTCAAAAATGAGGTTTGCCATTTAACTAAGCAGTTAACTTTCTCCAGTAATGACCAAGTGCACCACCTGGAATATGTGCTTTTGGAATGTACTAATGTAAATCGGCACGAGAGGATGATTCAGTCAGACAGTAGGAAATAAGATCATTCTGCCATTGTGGTTTCAAGGGGAAGTTTTATTCCGCCTCAGGATCTGTGTCCACTATCATTCCTGGTGGGATTTGACTCACGTTTGGGTTTTTATTACTCTTTCCCCCCTCTGCATTTTGCTTAAAAAAAAAGAAAAATCTACTCGTGACTGATATATTTTGGAGCTTTTTCAAATCTGATGTTGCGTGCAGTGTTAGAAATATGCCTGCCTCACCCTTACGTGCTTCATTTTCCGTGGGGTAATTTTTATTTTTTAATTGAAAATGTGTGCTTTTTTCCAGGTTGAAAATAGTGAAAATATCCTTCAAGTGCAAGCAGTTTTTTATCCAGTTGAGAAGAGAGGCGGTAAGTGTTTATGGTAAAACTGAGCTTTATGTTGCATTCTTTTTTTAATTACAAAAATAAAATTAAAAAAATAAATTCACTTTTACAATACTCAAAATACGCATAGTCCCCCCCCACCCCTGAAAACTAGCCAGATGGCCGGTCAGGTTAATTACGCCCTGCGGGAATCCTTGAATTCTACAGGCTTTTTTCATTCATACTTGAATAGAAGTTTTTGCTTGTCTTGAGTGGTTTTTAATGCCTTCCTTGGAACTACTCTTCTCTTTTCCTTTGATTCAGACCGAGACCCGAGAGACGCTGCTCGGTTTCAACATGGTGAACTATCGGGCCTGTAAGAACCTGTGGAAAGCCTGTGTGGAACACCACACCTTCTTCCGGCTTGAACGACCCCTCCCGCCACAGAAGAACTTCTTCACCCATTATTTCACCTTAGGTTCAAAGTTCCGCTACTGGTACGAAGCATTAAGCACACAAACCATCCAAAGTGTTTTAGCCTTCGACAAATGGAAGTGTACATGCATTATTTCAGATCCACATAGTTGTTTCACTTTCGTTTTATGGGTTAAAACACTGGATGGCTTGTGGTACCTTGCATGCTACTTTTCTTGAGAATATGACAACTCAATTATTCATTGTTAACCTAAAAAGCACATTTCCACTTGCAAAATGTGTTTTTGGATGTTATGAGTAGGGTTTTTAAACTCATCTTTGTCGCAGGCCACTTTGCAGTAATGGTATCCCAAGTTCTTCCAGGATTAGTGACAAATTGATTATTTGATAATCTATTTTTTTTGTTTTTGACGTTGTTAAATTAACAACTAGGATAAACTACCGTCATGTAAAAAACAGTTGCTCAAAGTATTTTACTATGTAAATGGAAACCTTCTAGTATCAATATTAGAGAAAAATTTAAATCTTTTTTTTTGTTTGTTTTTCTCCATTATTACATGAAAAATGAAATTTGGCCTTTTTTTCATTTAATAAGTTCCATTGAAATCCACATGACAAAGGTCGTGTGTCTGTGTTTTTTTTCCATGACATTTTGGTAATTTTTGTTCCTTCTAGTGGGAGAACAGAGGTACAATCTGTCCAGTATGGAAAAGAAAAAGGCATCAAAGACCGAGTATTTGCCAGGTAATTACCATGTCTTGCCAATACAAATTCATAGTCAGTTATTTTTTGTTATAAGTTCAAGGATATTTGCAGATAAAACAATCGCTTGCTTTATGTGCAGATCTCCCAGCAAGCCTCTGGCTAGGAAGCTCATGGGGGAAACTGATTGGGAAACAGTGAGCAGGAATAGCCTATCAGATGAAAGACTGGAGACCCAAAGCCTGCCGACCCGCTCGCCTCCCGGGACACCCAATCAGTGAGTCCAAATTTTAGTCTTCATATAATTCACTTATACAATGAATTATTTTGGACGTTTTGGGCTTCAAGTTGGGAGTAAATCCCTTTCTATGCACTTGTTAGGAATTCACTGTTTACACAAGAAGGTACGCGGCTACGCCCATCGTCTGTTGGCCACCTGGTTGATCACGTGATACACACGTCGCCGAGTCTGCCGGTCTTCTCCAATCACAAATCGGCGTCCTCCACGCAAGCAAACAGTATCAGCCTAGACTCCACCCCGTAAGTGTCTTACTTATCTGAGGGAAATAAGGCCACTCTTTTGCCCTTTGAATTCATGTTTCACGTTTCTTGACTAATTTTGGATTGAGAAAGAGATTTCAGTACTTTCCCATATAAAAATAGTGCCCCCTATAATTCTGTGGTTAAATTCAACTTATCTTTTGTTAGTGTTGCACTGCTGAGTTGTTTTTAAATGTCTGTGTCAACTCCCGACACCCAGCCTCACACCCTCTCCTAAGTCAAACTTAGCGGAGCCCTTTGCAAAGACGAACCCTTTGTCAAAACACCCATAAAATACGCTTTTACAGTGAGCAGGGAGGACGGAGCAGAACTGTAAATCAGTGAGTTTTTTGGGGGCATTTTTAGTTCTAAAATATTGTTACATAGAGAAACACTAAGCTATAAGATAACTTATTGGCTTTCATTGATATGCAATCCATTCCAACCCTCTCGGCTCAAATGGATTGGCTGTTTATGGTCAGGATGCATTCAAAGCATGACACATACTTGCGTGCGCTTGACGGCACACAAAAGTCTTGGGTTGCCTACTCATTCGTTTGTTCCTGAGCCAAAAATAATGATACAATCACATGCCTTCTCATCTTCAGATAGCACACATTTATCTTTGGTAATTTTGCAGTCTTGGCTGTTCCAAGTTTGCACTTGTATCATGATGGTAGTTGTACATTTTGGTCCACCACATTTTTCTCCACAAATGTTAATGGAATCTTTTTGGAGAAGAAATTGGCTTTTAAACATTATTTTCTTTTTTTTAATGTCCAATTTTAATTTTGCTATTTTAAAATGAAAATCAAAGATTGAGGATTTTTTTTATTATCCAACCTGGTCATACTCAATCGACTATATGCAGATAAAAAATGATGGCATAGCCTTGATGTGCCCTCTTTTTTTCAAGCTTGCTGTGTACTCACCCTCCTGCTGACCTTTTTATTGTCATTGTTTTTTTGTTAAAGACACAAAGTGGCACCGGTAGCAGCAGTCAAAACAAAGACAATAATGTTTGACTGCTTTTTCCAACCCCAAGGAGAATCACACACACGTGCACAAGCACACGGACACAAACACACGCATACACGTGGCAGTGTGTCCCTCGCTGTTTTGCCTTTGCCATGTTGCTGTTGGAAGCGTTACCTGATGAACCTTTCACATTCATGTCTGTCACTGTCTCGGTAATAAGCTTCGGGTTATTTTCCTTCCTCTTGAAAGCACATTACATTTGAAATATATTCCTTGTGACAAAGTGAACCTTAGAAGGCCTCTCAGCCTCTTAGAACTTTTTTTTTTCATTCTGCTTTATCTCTTCTATCTCTTTCACTTTTTAAAATATGTTTTTAAAAGAATTTATGCTCTGCTTTGTACTGGAATCGTGGAATTTTTAGATGCATGAATATCTGTCTGCATATTTGTCATTCCTAGTTCTCCTGAAGGGCTGGACGGGCAACCTCCAGCTCTGCCTCCCAAGCAGCTGAGCAGGAAAACTTTGAGCCAGATTATTCAGGCTCATTCGCAGCAGAGCCTCTTGGACAACCACTTAAATGAGATGTATGATGTTCCTGCTAACACTGACAAGACCACGGTCAGTCACAGGACTAGAAAATGCAAAATGTATCTATCGATCTCCATTCCTCAAGAAAATGTAGTTTTGCAGAATAATGTAATTACGGTGACCAAACATTTGCTGATCTAGTGGTACAATAAGTGTCTTTAAAAGAATACATTTTTTTCTGTGCCATAATTGGAAATGTCATTTTCAGTCAAACCAAGTTTATTTAATGAAATGGGAAATGCAAATATATATATATTTTTGGCAGACTTCAACTCAAGGTAATTTAAAATGCTTTAGACTACACATTAAAAATACTTGGCGAGCACAATTTTTAAAAACAAAGTGTGTTAGAATAAACAATTTAAAACGCAATTGAAAAAAGAAAAGACAAATAGGAGCTAAAACGCCTGAGATACATTTGTAATAATTTGCAGTTAGCACTTTGGAATGATACTCGTCACAAATCTGAAGATAAATGTGGTTTACTGTGTGTTTGACTTGCTCTTTCAGCTAAATGGAGTTGTTCCTCATGATAATCTGGTTTTGATCAAGATGATTCCTGATGAACATGGACGTTTTGGTTTCAATGTTAAGGTAAAAACATAACTGGACCCTTTTTTTATTAACTGTTCTATCCTTTTGTTTTTATTTTCAGTTTGTTCAGTACATTTAGATTAAATTCCAAATGTGACTGTTCTTTGTGTTTTTGTCTTCAGGGTGGAGCTGACCAGAAAATGCCAATTATAGTGTCCAGAGTTGCTCCTGGAACATCAGTAAGTAAACACTTTTGGGGTCACATTTTAAAAATACATTTTTTATATTTTTCTCGCTCTTTTCTTCAGGCCGACTTGTGTGTGCCCCGCCTAAACGAAGGCGATCAGGTGGTCTTAATTAATGGGCGAGACATCTCGGACCACACCCATGACCAGGTTGTCATGTTCATTAAGGCGAGTTGTGAAAGCCACTCTGGAGAGCTCATCCTGTTGGTCAGGCCAAATGGTAAGGTGTAAGACAGGATCATTCATTCATTCCATAACAAATAAATGAACTGACAAAAGGCAACATATTTAAAAAGCAGACAAAACAATGATTTTTTTTAAACACTGCCATATCTACCTTGAAATTCTCCATGTTGTAGTTAATGAGTATGAGTACTTGCATTCACAGAAGTGACTCAGTGAGCCTCGAGGAGTGTTTGATATTTGCCCATCATGAATATGATTTAGGCTATGTTTACCTCTTCCAAGGAAATAAAATAAAAAACTGTGTCAAATGTCATGACACACCGCTAAGGATTCAAGTCTCCAAATACATTTGAGCTATTTATTAGATATGTGAGTCAGCATCCTGATTACTATAAAGGTCCTGTTGAGCAAAAATCTAACCTAATTTTCAAATTTACCCACACAGAGTATACATTATCTCTGATACAATATTTATTTGATCCTAAAGCGCTTTATGGGGCTATAGTTCACACATTTGCGCACCAGTGATAGGTGCTGCTGGCATAAGCTAATGACATTAACCACTTGAAAACCACTCTCTAGCTCTGAATGGTAAAATATCATTTTTCAAATTTGCTTCAAAATATACTTGAATTTTTGCTCCAAGTGTTTACCTTCCGCAGCTTCAGGGAGTGTTTGAAGATGATGAATCATTGGAATTCTTGGCGTAAAGTAGGTCAGGGGCGGATTTACATCCAGTCAAACATCAAAGCGGATACATAACTGTAACATTTAAATGTGTTGACGATCTGTCTGCTTTGATTTTGTTCTGCTGTCATTTTGAATATCACCATCACCTTGATCACAACATTATATTGCGATATGTGAACAGTGGGGTGTAGGCTGTTTATCCACTCATATTGGGCATGAATGTCATTAATTTGGGAGTGTGTTTGAAATTCTGTTCAAAACTGTTTGCATTAATGGGGAAAAATGTATGTAAACATTGATTTATTTATGTATTTTTTTTAACTCCACGCAGCCATATATGACGTGGTAGAAGAGAAGGTGGACTCGGAACCAGATTTCCAGTACATCCCAGAGAAGTCCCCTCAGGACCCCACCCAGCTAGACCAGCATGCTTTGAGGGACTCCATGGTCGCGTTAAAGGACGGTCTAAGCAGCGGGGGTATACTAGCCCAGTTTGATGTGAGTTTAATGAAATGCGCAAACGGGTATAAAGCTTTAATTTGTTTATAACTTGTTTGCTTTTTCTTACAGCAACTATACAGGAAGCGGCCAGGGATGACAATGTTGTGTGCCAAATTACCTCCGAACGTTTCCAAAAATCGCTATAGAGACATCTCTCCCTGTACGTGATGCTCTTTTAAAATTTTAAATTAAAGAGCAACCTTTATTTGATCTTCTTACTGAGTAAACCTGTTTGCCTTGCTCTTTTCGTTGTTTTTCAAGACGATGCCACGCGGGTTATTCTGAAAAGCACAGATGACTACATCAACGCAAACTACATCAATGTGAGTTCTGCTTTTCTGTTCTTTTTTTGTTACATCTAAAATAATGGTTAAGCCTTTATTGTTTTGGTAATTCAACAAACTTAACTTTAATATAATTAATGATTATGAATACATCAATATATTTGTATTAATCACAACCCGGGTGGCAGCAAGTCATTAGAAAATTTAATGATTAATATCCATCAATAAAACATATTAAAAAATGTCAATGAGATAAAATTAAAGCAGTTACAACAATAGGGATGTTATTGGTCTTTTTCTTAATTTCACAGTTTTTGTTAAGTTGTACCAAGCCATCGTTACTGTGTGGTCAATGTAAAAACACTTGATTTTTCAAAGCAAGTGTGTCGTCGCCTTGTGTATGCAGATGGAGATCCCCGCCTCCAGTCTCATAAACCGCTACATAGCTTGTCAAGGTCCTTTGCCCAACACCTGCCCTGACTTCTGGCAAATGACCTGGGAGCAAGGTTCTTCCATGGTGGTCATGCTCACAACCCAGGTTGAGAGGGGACGGGTAAGTCAAAGATTTTCTTTGTTTTCAACATATATTATATACAATATGCCTATAGTTTTTCTTTTTTTTTGTAATCACAAATTCTAATAGAAGTCATGGTTGCAAGTTTGAGTCTAGGGTATCAAATGAGGACAATCTGAATCCGGAGTTTAAAAACTGTTCCGCAACTGTTGAGTTTGTTAGTTTGACTAACACTCTTCTGCAACTATCACGATCATTTACATATTTATTAGTCTTTGAGTGTTTCAGCAACTGGTGAATTTATTGCTTATTTTTGTATTATTCTTTGTTTTATAGGTGAAGTGCCACCAGTACTGGCCTAATCCAGAGAACAGTGCTACATATGGAGACTTCACTGTTACGTGCCACAACGAGGAAGGCAATTCTGCCTTCCTGGTCAGGGAAATGACTCTCACGCACTCGCAGGTGAGCAGAATGTAGGAACACTTCAAAGTAATGGAAAAAAATAGCACATTATCAATATTAACTTGATGTTGTTAGCAGGAATCAAAAATAAATGCATGCACTTAAAGCAACAGTTTAATTTCTTACACATAAAAACAACAACTATAAACGCGTAGATGTAAATTCTCATTCATCCAAGTCAAGCTTTTACTTGATTGACCTCACTGAGTCATTGACTGTGATGAATGTCCAATCCATTTTGACCGCTAGGGCAAACAGCGATCGGCGTCATTGGCAGTGAAATATGATTAGAATGCCAGTGAGTTAATAAGATCTTAAAAAGCTACAAACTTGGCTTCTTGAAACCTATAGAAACATTGACACTAAAAAGGGAGACACAAAATACGAGCATCCAAATTCAAAATTTTGATGATGAAGTCTTGGAAATGTTATGATTTTTTTTTTTATCAAGAGAAGAACGTTACATATAAATATTGAGATACCCTCCCAAATGAAGGAAAAGTATAGGTAGACAATAAGAAACAGCGGGGGAGGTGAGACGGCACGAGAGCGGGCGGCGTTAAAGAAATTGCATTTAAGGATCCAGAGGAGGTGTGTTGCCATAGTGAGAGGTGTGGGCTGTTCTTTTTCTGGCTCCTGCATGTGGACCACGTATTGAGATTTGGTCACCATGACAACCCGACCGCCCCTAGTCAGTCAGATAACTGTAAATGAACAAAAGCAAATGCGAGGAGTGAAGTTGCAAGATGAAAAGCAGTAAGCGAGACAACATGTTGGCTTTATTTTGGTCTTTATTCTGGCGGTTGTTAAATGACAGACTACTGTTTTGTCTTTGTTGGAGTAGAAACAATAATAACAGAGTTCGTTTTTATGAGTTTGTTGTTATGTTTGGGTGTGTAATTATTTGTTTGAGTGCACATGCGTATGTGTGTGTGTGTACAGTTGAACTCCCTGACCATAATTTGTGTAGCACGCCATTTTAAAATGCATCAATGTCGGAAGCAGCAATACTAGAGGGTAGCCAAATGCAACATGGTTTTTAAACTGTAAGAGACATTTTTTAGCAGTTGAAAAAAATAATACTTTTTTTTTGAAGGAGTGAGTATGAAAGGAAAAACATTTTTGTCAGTCAAATTCATGACTTTGTATGATTTTTAAAGTGTGAGCAGCCAAGAGAGCTGACCCAGATCCAGTACTTGGCGTGGCCCGACCACGGCGTCCCAGATGATTCCACCGACTTCTTGGACTTTGTGGCTTTGGTCCGGAGCAAAAGGACTGGACAGGACCAGCCAATGGTGGTACACTGCAGGTATGACTATTATGGAGACTCGACTCAATGGGTGGCCTGTGCCGTGTTGGGAGCCAGCCAATGGGAGCGAACCTCTATCATGCCAATTTTAAAGTAAATTACACAATACAGGAAGTGTATTTACATTTTAGGGGATGTTTTATTTTATTTTTTTAAATTTTGCGTTTCGTAACTTGAATATCTTTCCGATCCTGAGACAATTTTTCCATTGAGGCGTTTTGTAACCTGAATATTGCTTAGCTGGAGATGTTCGTAAGTAGAGGTGCCACTATCTTGAAATCAGCAAGACACAATTAAATACAGTCTGTTACAAAGAAAATCAATTCAAAATGAAACCTTCTGCTTTCTCCTAGTGCTGGGATTGGCCGGACAGGTGTTCTGATCACCATGGAAACAGCCTTGTGTCTCATGGAGTGCGGCCAGCCCGTGTACCCTCTGGAAATCGTCCGGACCATGAGAGACCAGAGAGCCATGATGATCCAGACGCCGGTTCGTTGAAAAGCCTGCTTTAGTCAGTCTCGCTTCTACTGCCTGTTGTACCTCATCTCGTGTTGGTCTCCCATCAGAGTCAGTACCGCTTTGTGTGCGAGGCCATCTTGAAGGTCTACGAGGAGGGTCTGGTTCAACCATTGACGCCTACCGTCTACCAGCTCCGAGAGAAGGCGGACGGCGCTCTGGAGGAGGAGGAGGAGAACTTAGAAAGAGAGGACAAGGTGAAAGTAGGGGAGGAGGAGTCAAATGTGGCAGAGCTGCTGGAAGGCGGTCTGGATGACGACGAGGAGGAGGACGACGACGATGAAGAGGTAGAGGTGCTCGATGTTGGGGAGGTGACGGAAGACGAAGTGGAGGAGCCCAGCGTCGCCAGCGCCACCAGCGAGACCAGCGTGGACCCTGAGCCCGATCCTGACGAACCGTGACACTTTTTGAGGTAAAGCAGGAACAGGAAAAGAGAAAAAATGCACTGTTGCACTTTATGATAACAAAAAATGGAAAGAACAAATGGACAACAAACAGGAAACTCATGGACAAGCAATCCTGCCGTGTTGATAAGGTACCATTAGAAGCTATTGTGTGTTCCGGGTGCACACAAATTCTACAAAAATGTGGATGCCGAGTTGCTTTTGTGCCATAAGTACCAATGGGGTTGGGCTTATCCCATGGATGGAAAGCTTCCTGCCCCCCACCCTTCGGTCCCGTCGCCCTGACCCGTTCGTGTGCGCGTCTGCCAGACAGAACTCCGATTTTTTTTTTAGTGTCCTTTTAGCTGATACAGAGATACAACTTTATCTTTTGTCCCTCCCGAAAGAATATTTATTTTTATTTTTTTCCTCACTGAACAAAAATGAGTTATGTCGGTCCCGATCTAAAACATCATGCTTTTCCGGTTAGCTTTTTAGTAGAAGTTGGATACCTCTTAACCCATTACCTGCCATTGACCAATCCCACAGCAAATGAGCATTTGTTCTCAATGGCAACCAATGTGTTAACTGCTTGGTTATTCTTTTGCTTTGCGAGGATGGTAAACAGAAAGTGATTTAATTAATTGTTTTGACTTTTCGCAGATTTCTTATTTTGGACTGACAGATGGACATGGGGAGAAACATTTAGCATGGTGACTTTGGTTTATGGTTTTTTTCAGAGTAGGGAAGAACAAAACAGTTTTTTTTAGTTGTGTGCAGAAATCATTTGAAATCGATGTTAACCAAATCAAATTTCCCACCTGAAGTACTTAGCAATCATGATTGGCTAGCATCGCCACCCTCATTGGATGGCTCAGGAATTGTCACAAGTTCCAGCATTCATGCAAAATGACTGCTTTAAACAAAAATGGGTGACTTCCTGTTATATTTTGAGCATGGGTTGTTTAGACCTCTAAATATATTTTAAAAATACACTGATTTAATCCCTTTACTCCCAATGAGTGCAGCCGTTCGATTGGAAAAACAAACAGTTCACACTATTGAAATCACAGTCTTTCATTTTTAGTTTTTGTAACACGTAACATGCAGCACTTTTATAAAATATATAGGTATATCTTATTTGAATATTTCTAATTCCCATTTCAAGCTAAAGCTTGTTTTTGGCAGTTTAAGTGTTCACCAGCCCAAGTGATAAATTCCATTGTGGACTTTTTAACTTATTTAAGACATGTTCATTCATCATTGACTTTTTTTTCATGGAGTGGTTTACCATTACTGCTAGTTTTATGGTGTGTCATTTTTCCATCACCTTTTTTTCCTCCACGACTGGATGATTTTATTTTCAAGATACTATTTTCAGTTCTCTACAGTTGCATCTCAATAAATTAGAATTCACGGAAATTTCAGTTGTTTCAATTGAACATGCCTATCCGTCCGTCCACTATCTGTATTAAATATTTGATCCAAAATGTTTGAAATATTGCTTTTATTTTGCAGAAAACTGTAATGGGAGCACAGCTATTGTAAACCAGCCGGAAATAGCTCGTAATTTCCTATTAATCTCAGAACATGGCATCAAATTTGTGTCTCAGTGTGATACAAGTACCACAGATGGTAAGTTGGCTCCCTCTAGTAGTACGCAAAAGACTTATACAAATATTTTTTTTTTATTCCACTACACTGCATTACTCAAGTACATTTTGGTTGTATTTAACTTAAACTGATTACAAAATTCCGCATTTAATGTTTAAGAATTGTTTTCAAATATTTAACAAAATGTTCTTTTTAATTTCACTCCATCTTCAGGTCCATTTTATGTCTTTTATTTTTGAACCCAAAGTGCAGTGTTGCGCTCAAAACTGTAGCTTATCAAAATAACTGCAAACTCTGCATTTTTCCTCAACATTTTGGCATACTACACTAACATGTTTCCCGCCAATGACGACAATTGATGTCCAGTCATTGATTTAGCACTGTCAAAGGTAGCCAATGACTTTAATGAATGCACACATAAATTCATACATGGATTCTTCCCCTGTATTCCCAATTAATGGAAACATTTTGGCTCTGAAGGTGCTAGTCAAGTATTTTTGAGGCGGTACTTACTGTAAAATATTTGAGAACCAGTCAAAAATTACTTTAAAGATAGTTCTTAGCGCTTAGGTGCCTGAAGATGGTGCCATGTTCCTACTTTGGTCTTAATTAAGCAGTCTCAAGTCATTTAATATAACCAAGATGAAGCCAAAACAATACTTTTATATTTTTTGCATGACTAAAAGAGAGAATAGGTGACTAATCAGATACCCCACAAAATATCTATAATCAATTTGAACTACTGAAATAGATTTTTTTAACCATAGTATTTCATTGAGATGCATTTGTAACCCCTCCTTCCTTTTTGACTTTTGAATATTTGGAGCTGTCTGTTCTAAGCCTGCTTGTCTTTAACTGAATGAAAAAAAATGTGCCATTATAAAAAAAAAAAAAAAAAGCTTTTCCTTAATTTAAAAGATTTTTGTTTGCTTTTAATGCAGTCATAAGAGTAGTTTGTTTTTGTTCTCATTTGCCACTCACAGCACATTTTCTCCAGCCTTGACATGCTTTATGCTGCACTTCCCTTACTTTGCTCTCTTCCAGCTAACTTAACATTTAGAGCGGAGTTGGTATCTTTTTTTTGGTTTAACTCTATTAGTGACTTCAACAAGACACGAATACATTTTTTTGATATATTATCAAGAAATTAAAAAAAACTTGCCACTAAAGAGGGAGAGCGTATGACTACCAAACATTTAGCGAGAAGCTTTTACGATGGAAATGTTTTGTCAATGACTCACAATTGGTGCATTTTGGGTAGATTTTAGAGGGGTTCAGAAATGGGAAGGGCCGTCTTTAGCTGTACTTTTTTTGCAGAGATGAAACCTTTTGTAGATGGCTAGGAAAAGTGCCGCGCCTTGTACAATTGCGGACTACTGAAAAGAAAAGATACTTCTTTTTTTGTTTAGGATTTATTTTCATTTGTTAAAAAAATACGACACAAGTAGGGGGAAGAAGCAAACTTCTAACTACACAGTGCCACTTGTTAATTTTGTGTAAATAATGCTAGACCCTGTAAATACAATGTTGTATATTAAAAAAAATCTTTAAAATAAAAGGGAAAATCAATTGTGATTTTTTTGGGGGGGTTGTTTTCCTCTGGATGCTTCAAATGTTCCACTGCTGGTGTGTACTTTCAATCCTCTGGATTTAATACAATCTATAACGGCAGTATGCTACACACCCGATGTTTGATTTTATATTTTAAATGAAGCTTTTTATGTGTCGTACAATTGTATTGTTTCTTTTTGACTGGACCCCTGGTTTTACTGGTGCTTTGGACGTGTCTCGAAGCTTGATTGTGAACAATTAAAGCTTTTCTGTCAAAGCATGGAGATGTTGCTTGAGATCACCTCGCTTTTACTTACCGAATAATTAAAGTAAAAACGGGATTAAGAGCAAAATATTAAAATCAGATTAAATTGCAGTTTTTCTATTGGGGAAAAAAAACAAGAAATTAGAAAGGGCCAAGTTAATGACCAATTGCAGATACATAAATGCGTTAATTGAAATATATTTTAATCAGTAGTTAATGCTATACTGTGGAAACACATTTTGGTTATACATATGAAATAAATACAAAAAATACAATTAAACATTGTGTATATATATATATATTATATATAATATATATATTATATATTATATATATATAGCAAACATAAAATTATTTGGTCTTTTAAAATAAAATAGGTGTATGTCTCTTTAAACAAAAATGCGAGTCACGTTGTTGTGAGGTTTAGCCTGACGTCACTTCCTGGGAAAGCTTCGCCTCCTACTTTTTTTTTTTTAGGGGACCTGAGTGAGGAAAATCTCGCGCAGGGGGTCGCAGGACGCCTTAAAACAAAAAGTAACCTTCCAACTTAAAAAAATGCTCCATGTTGCACTTCGATCGTCCAAAATGCAAGCGGGCGTGCTTTTACGCTGGATTTAACGCTGGATCTTCGGTAAGTATCCCTCGCTTCTTGATCTGGACCCTGCTCCCAATCCACAAGTGTCCCCGTAGCCGGGCAAGTGTATCGTGGGGCTGGCCGGCCAAAAAGAACATCAGGCGGCGCTTTGTTTTGTTTCAAGCGAGTAGAAATCTATACACTTGCAGTACAGTTTCGTGTTTGTAACGGTGTCGCTCGTAATAAAAATCGAGCGCACACCTGTTGCGTCGCTCTCAACAGGTACTTTAAGGCCCCCTGATTGCGTACAAATGAAGCCAATAAAGTTTTATTTTTCTCCCCTGTATGTTTATTAAAAGTATCATTAGGATTTCTTGTAAAATGTGGTACATTTAATTTATTTTAACAGTTAGATCTACAGTTAGATCGTCCATAGCCGATTTTTATACGAACGTGCGAAGCATCTGAATTAGCTATGTTATAAAATGAAAGCGTCTTTAAAGTCTTTTTGAATGATAATTCCCAAGATTAGTCCAACACTTTATTGTCATAAACAGATTTATCTTGTCTTTCGCCAATGTTTTTAACGGCAGCCATCGATAATGTACACGTGCTGCCTTCACTTCTTTTGCCAATTACCTTGATTACTCACGATTATCTTACGATATAGCAACAGAGCAATCATATTCGCCAATAATCTTATTAAAGACAAAAACTAGTGGTTTGTCAATGGAAAAACATATTTTTTATTTCACTTTCGTGCACGATTTGTCATAAGTATTGTCTGTGTCATAGACTGGGAAAATTGCTGTGCAACATTTCTGCAAAATAATTACAGTAACTGGACATATTGCACCATTGCAATTCTTTGTAACATTTTAACACTTTTGTGGTGTAAAGCAATCTGTTGCTTCATTTATTAAAGATCATTACTCTTTTTTTTTAAAAAAATATGATCTATTTAGTCTTGGCTGTTGCATATTGATAACATTTTGGGATAAGTATCCCTGATTCAATATATTGCCACATTCTTACCTTCTATGTTGCATACCTACCTACCTGTACCACCTTACATTACTTTGTGTGTGTTTCCTCATCACAAATGCTTTTGTTGACATAGGTGGTGTAGTGTGACCATCCTTCAATGCCAGCATGCTGAGTTTCCTGCGAAGGACCCTGGGGCGACGCTCCATTCGCAAACATGCAGAAAAAACGCGGCTACGGGAGGCCCAGCGTGCTACGACGCACATCCCGGCTGCCGGTGATGCCAAGTCCATCATTACCTGCCGTGTGTCCTTGTTGGATGGGACAGATGTCAGCGTCGAACTACCAGTAAGAAAGGGGGGCTATTTTTTTCATCGTGTTTTGGGGGACTTGGAGAAAAAAAATCAGAACTGTTGCTTTTAAAAAAACATACTTTTTTGCCATCACTTTACAAGCATCTAATGTTATGGTCGTGAGTACAGTAGCTAGATGGTTACAACATGCAGCCATTTGGGGGTCCCTGTAGCCCTCCCACTTGAATAATATTGAACGCCGGTTGCAGTCAATGGCAGTGAAAGAGCTCAGTGTAGAATATTGATGTTTGGGCTGGCCAATATGACCTGAAAATATAATCTCAGATGGTTTACCATACATTTTAATTCCTTCTAAAAAATAATAATAATAATTTAACACCTACATTCCACTTTTGTTTAAAACAAACTGAAAGTGAGTAACTAAATTAAAAAAAGATGAATAAAAGTAAAAAATAATAGTGCTAAATAAAAATATAATCTGATTTGTGCTGTCAGTAGACAAGGAAACAAATATTTTTTTGTGGAGCAGTCTTCTAAGTAATTGGTTGCTCGATTTCCTTTTCTGAGGAAAAAAATAAACTTAAATTATTTTTTGGAATTAAATCTAAAAAACGTTTGCAATCAAAAACTCAAATTCAACCAAGTAAATTGATAAACTAACCTTATGTTACACAGTTAACCACCATGTTGTATTAGAAGCACAGCACCTCGGAGCTTATTCACATGTGGGCGTGTGGGCTTCAGTGGCTGATCACCTGTAATCCATGATCCTCTCTGGACAACACGCTTAATCACATGATTGTGTCACATGACGAGTGGAGTTCGCTAAAATTACAACTATTGAAAATCCTAATATTAGCCACATGCCATTGTTTTATTTCTAACGTGCTTTCTAACAATCACTCCAATATTCGTAGATTAAAGCAGTTAAGCATTCTTGAAAGTCTTGCTGATTCACCTGACCTTACATACGTATGGTATTTGCAGGTCACTAAATAGGAATTAGCGCTATTGGTTTATATTAGCAGTCAGTCCAATTGGCTTTTTTTTGCGTGATGCTGACTCAAATGAGTCGGCAGTCCTACTGCCAGAAGTCATGACGTCGACAAGCCACGGCCTGAGCTGCACTGAGGTTGTTGAGGGCATTTTCTCGATCCCAAGGCCGTTACACCTGCCGCTCCTGACTCAATATCTTTCGGAATGTTCCACGCTATTTAAGTTATCATTGAGTCGTTTACTTTTGGAAACATCAGCAGACAGGAATTCATTTTGCCTGAGCAGAGTAGTGAAAGCTGTTACTATTCCCTATTTCTTTTCCTCCACAGTTGTTTCACTGAGTAAACATTTTGATAGATCTTTATCAAATGTCTAAATTGCACCCCTCTGACTCAATATTTGAGACACATTAATGTTACCACACGCCGAGAGGGAGAAAAAGAAGTGAACAAAACAACTTGAAGCACTGAAACAAAGCATGGCACACATGCTCACACACAAACACGCGTGCACAATGAATCCTTTGTACGCTCTCTTTCCCTCCCGAGGGTACTGTAGGGGTGCAGTATGCCTCCTTGGTTTTGCCAATGCATCCCCCCAGAGCTGCACTTTTAATGGTGCCTTTATGAGAACAAATGACACCGATGACAGGTCATGTTCTTACATTTGTTGTGCAGTGAAATTGAATTAGTAGAATTTACATGTAAAACAATACTCCCAAAATGCTGTATTTTTTTCTGTGGTTTTATTTGTTTTTTATACATTTTTTTTGTTCCTTTCAAATCAGATAAATATTGTGTGAAAAGACTAGAATAGCCACATGAATTCAAGTGGTCACATGGAGGGTCCAGCTTCCCCTTTTCCCTCAGCTCCAGGCTGTCTGGGGCACTTGCCCACCCCCCCTCCGTCGTCACGGCAACACTGTCGCCATGTCTCTAGTTGAGGTTCAGAAGACAAATGTGTTTGACTGTGTGTATGTGAGGGAGAGATCTTCCAGTCCCCGGACTGAGCACAGGCAGTAACTGGTACAGCCTTGTTGGAAAAGGCAACTCCTATTCTGGCTACTTGGATGATTTACTCATACCTGTGTTCAATCAAATAATTCAACACCAAATGAATCAGCATAACCACAAAAGGAATGTTAGTGAAACGAACAAAGAAACCACATTTCTGTGCGTATGTTGCTTATATTTTGTTCTGACTTATATTAAGAAGTGATGTACTGTTTGTTTCTTTTCATGGGTGGACTCATTAGAAAAAAGCCAAAGGTGAGGAACTGTTTGACCAGATCATGTACCACCTGGACATCGTCGAAAAAGACTACTTCGGACTGCGGTTCATGGACTCCGCACAAGTACCAGTAAGACACTTTTTTTTCTTCTACAAACCAGAATCGTTCTTCCATATTTCTCACATTATAGTATACACTAACAGGAATTACACTCAGACCTTGGATAACAACTGTGATAAGGAAAACTCGCAACACGCATAAACATAATACTCAGTCAGTCAGGCATATTGCCTTACTACTGTGTGATACAAATATTTGGAATTATGTTATCAAAAATATGATAGTCGTACAGTTAATATGAAAAACATACCGGACATCATTTTTGGGGAAGTTAGGCTACATTTTCCTACCTCAATATCTAATCTTATTGCACTCTTGCCAGCGGTTCATAACTTTATTAAGAAGCACAAAATGAGTATAATGTTGAGTTGTATATTAACCATCAGATTTCAATGTGTTTCTATGCCAACTCTGTGAAAACTGGTCGTGGTTAGGCAAAAAAGTGATCATCAAGTCATTATTTTGACTGGACTCATCACATTTTCAAAAAATGACCACATTGACTGCCACTGACAGAAGCTACCAAGCCTAATTCTGGCAAAAGAATTTGTTGCACTCGGGCTTGTTTTAAGTGGCCAGTATGTCAGTCAAAGCGGCGCTTCACACTGTTGAAAAAAAAGTGGGAAAGAAAAAAAAGGGGGGGCACATCTTTGAGGCCTGAAGGTTGTTTCAGGCTGAGAGGAGGAATGCGGGGGAGAGGACGCTACAGTGCTCCCAGTTCCTTGCCATTGCACTCACTTTACACGTGCTCCATCAGCGTCACCAGCTTTTCCTCTCTTGACTTCCTCCATCCGTGTCTGCTATGAAACAAAGTAAAGTGGGTGGAGGCTGGCTCAAGTTTAAGAAGTGTGCCATTTGGTTTGTTAACTGTATAGATGTTTTGGAATATAATGTAATGAATTGTGTTTTTCTTTCAGCATTGGCTTGATATCACAAAAAGTATCAAAAAGCAAGTGAAAAGTAAGTGGAGCCTTCCTGGTAATGTTTTTTACGATTCTTTTAAAACATTTTTTTCTGCAAATGACTTGTCTGGCTTTGCTTTTTTATTTCATATTTGCTCTATTATAATGTCTGGTTTTTTTTTTTAGTTGGCCCCCCATACTGCCTTCACCTGCGAGTCAAGTTCTACTCTTCGGAGCCAAACAACCTGCATGAGGAGCTCACCAGGTAAGGAAACACAAGGGATGCAACTAATGCTTATTTTATTATCATTTATGTATTTTAATGGATTAATCAGTCACTTCTTTTTGTATACGTAGACACAATAAAAGCCACCATGTTTTTATAAAATCTGATTTTGGTATAAGTTTTGTTGAAATAAATTTATTTGATCAGAAGTGAATTTTATGAAACTTTAAGTGTTTTATAGGCCTGGCGGGTCGCCAGACTTTTCTTAACACCCCCTCATTTTCTTCTACCCAAGACATGGTGGGATTTTCTACCACTAGGCATCGAGGGCAAACACGAGTTGTGATCCCTTGAAATACTTGGCAATATATTTTCCAGTGTCTGTATTATCAAAAAAAAAACATAAAACCCAGTGTCGTTCCCACATAAAAAAAAATGTCATGTTTTACAACAAAGTATTTTCTTCTTTCAGATACCTTTTCGTGTTGCAATTAAAACAAGACGTCCTGAGTGGAAAGTAAGCCATTGGAACACTGATACATTTTGGCACGAGATGTTACTTGATAAAGCTCTTAGCCCATTTTTCTGCATCTTACAAAGACACTCTTAAATTTCAGGCTGGAATGCCCATTTGAAACAGCAGTGGAGTTGGCTGCATTCTCACTACAGGGTGAGTAGGAATGACCAAAAAAAATCCCTGGGGTTTGTCACTCAGCATTTTATGTGGTTTTAGGCTTTTAGCCATCAAACCTTTTGTTTGCCTCCAGTCGGTGACTATTGGGCCACATTCCATTTTGTTTGTTCACGGAGGTTAAATCTTTTCAGCCACTCCGCATGTCCCTTAAAGATTGTTACTATTCCTGCTGGTATTTTCTAACCGGAGAGATTATAAAAAAGTAGCTCACGTCATCTGAATTTGGGTTTCTCACGCCAAATGGATTACCATGTGAATCGCAATAAAACACATTCTTCTTGTAACATGGTGAAAAATGACGTAGAGGTCCAATCCATTTGAAAATGTCAAAATGGATTGGACGCTTAATGCTGTTAAAGGTGGAGCAGGTTTGGAGGAAAAAGCTGACATTTTCTCGTATTTGCGGTTTCGTGTACGATAGTTGAGGGACCTTTGTAACCAACTTGCACACACATTTTCAGAGTCACTCAAGGGTAAATGCCAGCTCATTAGTGCTTGGTTCTCTTCAGAGGCCTGCTAATCCAGTTCCCTCGCTGTCTTTGCATTTTTCCCCCTCTGTTGAGCTTTCTCCCTTTTTGCATTCTCTTTTAAAAGAAAAAAAGAGAACATATTTTGTCTTTTTCTTCCTCCCTTTATTCCAAACGCTCAGGCTTTTCACCCTGGTGGAATAGTTTCCAAGATTTGAAAGTTACATCAACAACATCTTTCCTTTCCTTCCTTCCGCCAAAGATAAGGAGCTTTGAATTGGGCTTGATCTTATTTTCAAGTTCAATATATGTCATAGTTATTGCTTGTTTTCTTCTGAATTAGGGAGCAGCTTCCTGCCTCTGCACTTGTGCCATGCTTTTATTTTGTGAAGGAAAATGCATTGCTTGATAGCATTTTTAAGTTTTTGTGTTTTGGCTTGGTTTCACCAAGACCCCAATTTCCCATGCTGTGGTATAATCCACAAAATGGTTAAAACACTTTGTTTTCGGACTAAACCATGACCAAAAATCTGTGTGGATGTTTTTCCAAACTTTGTAAAAACCTATTTATTGCAATGTTTCCCCTTCCAGCGGAACTTGGAGATTGTGACCCACTAGAACACAATTTGGACCTGGTATCGGAATTTCGATTTATACCTGAACAGACTGAGGATGTGGAGCTGGCTATATACAACGGATGGAAGGAGTGCAGGTTGCCTTGGTTTACATTATAAAACCATTTGTCTATTTCTAATTCTGTACAACCACAGACTTGCCTGGAGTCGGAAGTTTTTTTTCTAAATTATTACTGTCTTACTATAAAACCTTAGTTGCAAATTTGCTACTTGTTCTGAAATACATTTCTTTTATAACACATTTAGAGGTCAAACACCTGCACAGGCTGAGATCAACTACTTGAATAAAGCAAAATGGCTGGAAATGTATGGTGTGGACATGCATATGGTTCAGGTAAGTGGCCCAGTTATCACTGGAGATACAATGTACTAGTCTACAACTATGATTTTTTTTTTTTTTTATTATCAAGGGGTCTGTAATACTGCCTTTTTGTTTTCTCTTTTTTTCCCCTTCTATTCTCTTTTTAAAATCCAGGCACGAGATGGTAATGAGTACAGTCTGGGCTTGACGCCAACTGGCGTTTTAGTGTTTGAAGGACAAACCAAGATTGGCCTCTTTTTTTGGTATGCATTACTATGACCCAATTGGTTAAATGGATGTGAGGTACTGTTTTTTTAGTTTATCTCAGATGTTTAATGTTCTGTTTGTGTCTTGCTGTTTGTAGGCCGAAGATCACGCGCCTGGATTTCAAAAAAAGCAAGCTGACCTTAGTGGTTGTGGAGGATGATGATCAGGTGAATATTTCACATATACGACGAGTAAAGCGGCTAAAATAGTGTATAGTAAAATGGCAATGTGATGTATGAGTTATAAGCATACAGTGAAAGGAGAGTCCCTTTATCGTTTCCTCTCCAGATTTGAAGTTTCCCCTGAAGCTTTCATTTACTCTTGAATAATGTAGTACTTTCACGCATATCGCACCTAATCGTTACCATTGTATTTTTAAATTCTGAACCGTCTACAAAAGTAGTTTTTCCCCCCTTCTCAGTATCATCTTGTCCTCATATCAGTGCCCCTTAAACCCCCATAAGTCTATTGGTTAAAAAAAGGCAGAGCTTTGTTTCCTAATAAAAGAAGAAGAATATAATGCTCTGAAGGCCCCCTGTTCGAAAATAAAAAAAATGAAAGCGGCCTTGTTGTCGAGTTGCCCAGAGGCAAGTGTATGCGAGGAAGCAGTGGAGCTTGTTTATGTCCATCCTGGAGGTCCGTGTGGGAGGTTAATAAAGAAGCCTCCTCTCTGGTATTTCTGGTATGCATTATCCATGCTCCCGACTACACGCACGCACACACTGTACACGGAACGGAGCATTGGCCTTTTTGCTCGAGCCCCCCTCCAGCCCCCCTGACAGTTGTATAATATATTGGTTCCTGCTTACTGCTTGTATTTACTCATTCGTGGGTGCTTTATCAACACAACTGTGATGCCCAATGTTAGTGTAGAGGGTGTTGTCTACGTGTCTGTGTATCTTTATCCTCATGGGCTGCAATTAATGGCGATAGATGTCCAATTCGTTTAGACTGCTTGCAATTTAAAGATCGCTGCCAGGCCTCCCAGTCAAAATGTACGGGACTTTCTGTGTCTGTAAGTCGCAGTGAATTGTTAACAAAGCCTCCTACGTGGCTGAGCTGAGAGAAGTAAATGGATTCTTCCTAAAGTGAAGTGCAGATTTGACCTCAAAGTCACTAAACTGCTGATAAGATGAAGTGTGTGTGTGTAACATGGCCTCCTTATTTAATCAGTTTTGCAGTGAGTTGAGGCAGACTGCACGATTGCTCAGGGGAGTTATAGCTAGAGAGCTATTTCCTGAAAAGTTTTGTCTATTGTTAATCCCCCCCCCCCTTTTTTTCTAATTGCTGTAGCAAATCAAATGAAAATCACTTTACCGAGGGAGAGTTGAGATGAGTCTGTTTTTTGCTTTAACCAAAAATAAAAGGAATTGCTCACGGGCACTGCTATTAGTTAAATGTGTGAATGTTAATTTTTAAAAGTAACTCAGGACTCATTTTAATTGTTGTTGCAAGGAACTGATGTTTTCTATGCTCACAATCCTATTTAGGGCAAAGAGCAGGAGCACACCTTTGTCTTCAGAATGGACCACCCGAAGGCCTGTAAGCACCTCTGGAAGTGTGCTGTGGAACATCACGCCTTTTTTCGGCTGAGGGGTCCGGTACAAAAGAACTCTGCTCGCTCGGGTTTCATCCGCATGGGATCGCGCTTCCGTTACAGGTAACCCAAAATCGACTTCAAATTTAGTTGCTGTAAAAAGTCCTTCTGTATTTCCTGTGTGTGCAAGTGTATGTTCAGTCATTACCCATTCCGATGAACATCAGCGGTCATGTTTGTTTAAGCAGAGGGTTACCGAGTTTGTTGGGCCGAGAGAGTTGTCGCTTGGATGCTTTCAGAGTTCATTCGGGGTCGTTGTGTGAAAATGAAATCGTGAAATGACCATTGGGAGAAAGTGGATGTTATATGTCAGTCTCTGCTTTGTGTTAAGTTGAAATGCTGTATCTTTTGTGTGACCAGTGGAAACACGGAGTACCAGACGACAAAGTCCAATAAAGCCCGACGGTCGGCCTCCTTTGAGAGGAGGCCGAGTCGACGTTATTCAAGAAGAACAATGCATAACAGAGGTGAGTGTCACCGTCAAGAACTGGATTGTGGTTAGAAGTTAACGTCGGTCCCCATCATAGACTGAAATGTCAATACAGAGCTGTTAATGATTGACATCATTTGAACTTTTCTTCCATCTAAGAAAGATTGGGAATAAATACGTACAACTTCAATGCGATTTTCCAGGCAGTTTTGGGTGGAGATTTTCATTTTTATCCAATGGATAGTGTCTGTCTTTGTATTTTCAACTTTGATATTCAACTGTAATTTTTGATGACAAATCTTCTTTTTGTGTTTTCTACAGGACCCTTCCATCCACAAGAGTGAGTTCTGTTTTTTTCCCCATTTAAAAAAAATACTTTAATTGCTTACTACCACCGAAAAAGGTATGCTAGTAGAAATATTTGATGTGTAAATGTGTCTTGCTTTTTGCGCAGAGTTCTTTCGTCGGGCAATGGAGTCAATTCCAGCAAAGACAAGCATGTGAGCACTGCCGCTTCTATTGGTTGTCAATACGAAATCAAAACATCAACTCATTTTGAACTGCTGATTTTCACTACTTGACCAGGTTCCTCCCAGTCGAGGTCCATGGGCGAGTGTGTCGGTAGTGAATGTTGCGCCTGCTTCCGCTTGTGGCCCGTTGGAAATTGAGCCTCTGCCTCGGAGTCCAGGAGGTGAAAAGAGAAGGTGTGTATTTTGTTATTAAAGTGTTAAAGTTTTTCAAATTTAGAAAGATTTAACAAGATTTACACGAGCATACAAGTGTCCTCGGCTCCCGATCGTTATACTTGAGCGTTGACCCCGCCTAGTATGTGAGGGGTTGTATTTTGCAGATCGGTATCAAGTGGCTCTGAGGACAGGTGCATTGTACGCAGTACTGATGCCCATTAGGGTTGTTTTGGAATAATGAAAGATAGATATGTACAGTATTCCCCAAAATGAAATTGGGCACTGCAAGGTTTTATCTCCGTTTTTGTCTAATGTCTGATCTTGCTAGTACTTCCGAACAAAAGCAAATGTTTGCGTTGCCCTCTGTGTTACAGTATTAACATGTACTGAGGAAATGTCTAAACTAATGGAGGTCAGGTAGGTACGATTGCATATTGAGCTTTTTTTTGTTGCTGTTGCAACAGCTATCATTATAACCAATCAATAGCTGCGATGTGTGGGGGTGTCTTTTAATTCTCTCTTTTTTTATTTTACCTTTGAAAAACATCTCTGAATATCTCTTAAAAAGGGGATTTTTCCCTTATGATTTGCTGCTTATATTTGTTTGATGAGCATGTATAACGCCCAGCCATTAACTGCAGGTGACTCTTGGTGCTTCATGGGAGGCTTTTCTTTGGCATCATTTGTTTCAATACTTTAAAAATGACTGGTAAAAGTATAATCCTATGTAGACATGGCTGACAATAGCGCACACATGATCAATCTATATGCGGCAATGCTTCCGAGACTACTTTCCATTCAGGCAATGGAACCCACTGCTTCATATTAACCTGCCGCTGCTCCCATTGGATGAGTTGTTTGTAACACTGACACCCGTGGCATAGGATCTTTTGATCCCATTTTCTTTGTGTTCTGTCGCTTCCTCTTCCCCGTTCAATCCATCGACACTCCATTACCCGGGCTCTCATCATTCCCCTCCTGTGTGCCCCCCCTCCCATTTATCCTTGTCACCCACCTCCATCTCCTCAGGTGCCCTCTCCCCTGCATCCTACTCGCTTGTATCTCATCAAAGCTCCTCACAAGGAGCTTGCCAGGGGCGAGCAACAGACTGTCATCTCATCTTGGCTTGATTCGAGCAGCGTGTTTTCAACTCTGACGTGATTCATGGCCTTGAATGCCTACATGCCTTTTATTTCTTACTCTTTGGCTGCCACTGACAGTGCTGGATGTCCAATCTGTTTGAACTGAGAGGGGCTGGTTAAAATTGAAACACGTTTAGACCTCATTTTACCAGCTGCCTTATTACTGACTGAACTTTTGTTTTTGTATTGATTTTTATAATTGAGAAAAATTACGTTGGCCTCCTCTCACTTTCTAGGTCTGGTTATAGGCTCGTATGTCTTTTGAAAATACTGTTATGCTATCTTAAAAGCTACTGTGATAATTGGAAAATTTTGATTTCTTTTTTTTTTTAAATTTCAATCTTGAAGCACTGCAATTAGGCATCAGTGGAAATCAATTCTTTTCATTATAATTGTGAGCAAAAGTATTGCGGTATTCCACTAAAGTTGCAACACTTTCAATTGAATATTACAATGCATTTTTGAACATTTTATGGAATACTTGGTACAGTAAAAAATATTATCCATCCCGGGTTCAAATACATTTTAAAATTCTTCAAGCACAATTTGGCATTAAGGGTGAGCTATTTTTTTTCCGCTCCTGGCAGTCACCATATAAGTTATCTTCGATTTAAAGAAAAAGAAATCTCAAAGACAAACATTGTGAAATGTGAAAAGTGATTTAAAAACAACTGATTTGGTGTCAACAGCAGGAATACAAGATTCACCTTCATAGTTTTACTCTTTTACTACTGAGTATAATTCCCGCGAGTGTTTAATATGCCATGTTTTAGTTTATTTTGTTCAAGGTAAATGTTGATTTACATTATTTTATTGGCCAAAATATGATGTTCTTCACCAAAAATTGCATCTAAGGACCCGGATAGCAGATCATATCTGTTCCGCTTTGAAGTAATGACAAGCTCAACATTTTTGAAAACTGTTTTTACTTATTATCCGTAAGCCAAACCTGTTCATACTTAGTTGACTATGAAATTAATATGCAAATCTGTACATTTTTTTACATGATTATAAAATATGGGTGTGTACCTATCTAATGACAGAAGCTGTAAATGCCGTCCAATCAGACTTTTTAAAGAAAATCTAGCTATCTTAATTTATTTTCTAAAGCTTTAAGGATTATTATAATGGTTGTATTCTTGAAGACACAATTGTTTTTGTTAATTTTGTTTATTAGAGCTAATAAGACTGATTTTTGAAAAATGAAATGAATTATATGGAGAGAATAAAAACTGCTACTCCCATTAATCAGTGATATTTACTATGTTTTAGATGATTTGTTCTTATGTCCTTTTTCTAAAATGTCATTATGCCGTAACACTTTTTTTTTTAGGTTATTTTATGGCTCTTGCTGGTAAGTTGTGCAAATGCCAAAACCTATTTTTGCTCCATAGAACTCATCACTGAACTGAAGGTCTTTTCAGATAGTTTTTTTTTCTGTCAAATTCCAACTTTTGCCTTCAACCCATCCCTCTCATCTGCTTTGTAGTTTGCCGCTGGCTGCCGACATCATCGAGACGTGCATTGACGACGTCCTCAGGGCTCCGACCGCTGCAGCCGTGAAGGCTGTCGATGAAGCCGGACCGAGTACCGCCTACTCTCCCCCCGTTGTGACTGGCGAAGAGTTACTCGGCCTCACTGGTCTGTAAAACCTCAAAATAATAAAATTGTCCTCCAATGAGTTCACTGTAGATAGCTTAAAGTTGTTTTCTCCCCCCCCCCCCCATGTAGAAACAGCTGCACGTCTCAAGCAGTTGGAATTGGAAAGCAGTCCACGTTTGGCCAAGAATAATGTTAACATCAATATGGTCATGAATAATCAGGTGGGTGAATTGTGGGTTGTCTTTCAAGCTAGAAATTAAAAGCAACAAGTGATTATTTGATATTGATCTGTTTCTTGCATCAAAAGGAGGACGTTGTAAAGATCAGAGAGAAACGCTGTCTAAACAGCGCAGACAGCAGTCCTGTTGTCACGCCACTGCGACCTCCAGACAATTTGAAGAGTAACATCCTCAAAGCGCAAGCTGAGGCCGCTACACTCAAGGTGAAGTAGAAATATTTTTGGAACGAGATCTCGCGTCCGTTTTATAAAGTGATTGTTCTCTTGATGATCTGTTTAGAGATTGTTGACCTAAAAATCCTCTGTGCAAACTCTCCCCTTATTTGTGCTGCCAGCCCTCAAAATTCAAGTAATAACTACACATAGAAACACATTTATCAACCATCAAAATATATATTTTAGCAGCACTTGAATTACTGTTCAAAACTATTCAAAATTTTCTGTTCATAAATATTCTTTTTTTTATTTGATTCTCTGTTTCATAGGTTGCGTCGGAGGAAACTGTGTCACTGATGGGAGATATTAAGAACTGTAATTTACCGGAAACCTCCAGGTATGATTGGCCTCTTTTGAACTGTATCTTTTTTGTTGTTGTTGTCAATATTGATCTTGGAGGAGAAAATACTTCATTAGTTTCCAGTCAGTTCTCTTCTCTATAATGCTAAGCCAGGAATGAAGTGGAGGGTCTCTAATATGTGTATATGTATCTGTCTGTCGCCAGGTTGAAGTCGCGCTCCGGCCGAATGGGCAGCAACTCATCTCTGTCTGTTAGCAGTCGCCCAGACACACAAGACTCATGGGAACTGCTCAAAAACTCTTCACTTGTCTCATCGGCTGGAACCAGGTCAGTCTGCCTCTTTGAAAGATGCACTTAACTTTTCGGCTGCCGTTGACTGTTATAGAAAAACTCCAACTGTTCTAAAAATGTACACTTTTTACATTGACTACATGTGACTTTGATATATATATATATATAAGCCCACTTAAACTAATTACTTTTTTTAGGCTATAGTTATTCAAAAAACTGTAAATGTTACATTTAACAGGTCCCTATTTTGCCTGTTGTTTTCCATTTAACTATTTTTACTTTAACGCCGCATGTTAGTTGTTAGTTTATGATCAAATAAAAAAATGCCCTCCCCTAAATGCAACTTATACTCCAGTGCGACTTCTATCTACTTTTTTTTCTCTTCATTGAGCATTGTTTGGTTGGTAGTTTGAGAAATATGGTAATGTCTTTAATTTCTTGTTGCTACCATTCGTTTTGACTGAAATTGGCAGCAAATGATGATTAGTACTTTTTTGTATTAAAAAAGATTTAAAAACCATCTAATCAAATAATATAAATAAATGGTAAAAAGAGTTGTTGGCAGTAAACACTCGTTTTTGGTGCATTTAATATATTAAAAAACATCTTCCAATTTATCACTCAAAACGGAATGGATGTCTATCAGTCTATGGGACTGAAAAAGGATTGTTCAATGCCAGCCAAAGAGGATTTGCCATCTTTTGCCATCAATTACATAATATTTTTGGGGTATGGAAATAAACAAAAAATGAATATCTTTACAGGTACTAAACATCTGTGCTCATCCGTCTGGTTGGGCGCGCTAAGTCACATGACCGGGGTTCTGCCTAGATACTGTCGTTATCCCAGCTTCATAGAGTTTACAGTCGGTTAGAGGGTGCCGCCACTACAGACACAGAGTGTTGTCGCTTGAACGCTCAATTCACAAGGCTTACATGTCTGCTGGCTTGCTGATGCAGAAAAAACTCAGATGCTCCTAATGTGTATCTGCTGGAAAAAGTAGCCGAGTGGAAAAATACTTACCTCATGTGAGAGGATGGTTCATACTTGTAACTTGACCACGGATAGTATGCTTACAATGTTATTTGCATGTTCAAATATCCAGTCAAATTATGCCAGATTTTTTTTTCTTGATCAACAGTGCTGAAAGGTTGACTGAAGATTTGAATGCTTCGTTAGTGAAGTTGACCCCAGACTCTGCTGTTGTGGAAAGCAGCGCTTTCAAGGTAATGTAGTAAATGTGGTGTTTTTACAGATCTAGTTTGTTTTAATTTGTTTGACAGATTGTGCTTAACAATATTCACATCACGTTACAGGTTAAAACCGATGATGATCTTTCAAACACAACTTTACCACTCTCTGATAATTTGATTGACTTCACCGATCCAATCCCTGCAGTAAGTTTTTTTTAATTTTATTTTTTTTATGAATGTTTAACTCACAGTTCGGTCTCGACAGCGGTGGACGTCCAATCCATTTAAACGATTATTCACTGCCAACTTTTTCCCAGTTCAAACGGATCGGACGTCCGTCACTGGCACCAAAAGATGACGATTCACTGCTAATCACCACAGCCTAAAAGGATATCTGAACCTTATCATCAAACTGCTCCTTCTTTTGAACTCGTATCCCGGCCTCTGATGCTATCATTGGATCATAGTTTTCATCGGGCTGGCTTTAACACGCCACCTCGAGGGATCTTCAACCGCAGTCCAGGGGAGACCTTCTCCGTGGCCTCATTTCTGTGAATTATTAGAAGAGCAAAAGGATAAAAGCAGAGAGGAAATAATATCCGGTGTTGGAATTCTGTTTGATCCTTCCACTAAAGAGTTACTGGAAAGATGTGCTGAGATCAGAGGTCGCTTTGGAAAATCGGAATTGATATCTGGGTTAGATTGTGTGTGCGTTTTGAAATATTGCGACATTTATTTAAAGGGCATTATAACAAACTATTAATTATGACTTTTCAATTCATGACCAAAATTTTACATTTTATTTTGCTCGAATAATTTCACAGTAGGACGATTTAATCAGCTAATTGACAACTCAATCAACTACCATACCAATTGACTACTATTTCAATGATTGGCTATTCATTTCTTCACATTATGTCCCGAATTAAGGAGAAATATCCATTGAAGTTTATGTCCTCTCCAAGAACAAGAAGAACAAAATGAGTGACACTCGGAACCCTCCCCCTGGGTTATTTAAAAAAAAGAATTGGCAATACATCTTGGATTCTAGCCCAGAATCTCAGCGCTGCGAGGCAAATGTTTTAACCTCTAGTCCAGTGTGCCTCACGAGGCCTAAAATTTCACAAACTGGACTAGTTGACAGACATTGGCAGGAAAAGTACAAACATCTTTTATTAACTAGCCCACTTCCAGCTGGGAATGAAGCAACTTCTTCTGTTGAGTCTTTTCTTCACTCTGAGGGTTGTTGTTTAAACTCTGATGTGAAAACCCCAGGAGGGAAGTTGTTTGAACACTTGCCGGGCTAGTCAAGCAAGCTCAGACTCTCCAGAACTCAGTACACAAGTCCGATCTTTGTTTGAGATAATGTGCCAGTAAATTTTCACTATTAAATGATGTTGCGAGACAGGAAAAAAAAATTGAGCTTGTTTTTGTTTTTTTTCCAGTTGCCGTCGGTGCTGCCGACTCCTAAAGCGGCCATCACTCCTCGCTGGATCATTCCTGCCACTGCTGTGAGTGCTCATTATTTTTCTCCCCCCCCCCTTTTGCACGCTTCTTGTCTGCCCAAAAATGTCTGGTAGAGCCCTTGGACTTGACGGAATTAAACGCTGACAGCCTTCCCCTTCTAATGCAGCCTCCTGGTATCTTTACTAACGGCCTGCTCGACCTTGAGCCCTCCGTTAAGGTCGCCGCCGCCGCTCTTCAAGCCCCTGCGGACGGGGGAGCCGCTCCCACCTCAGCCCTCCCTCAATCCGCTCATGCATTTCACACCAAGTCAGCAAGGTAAAGTGAGGTCTTTGATGATGTACACCATGTTTTTTGAGGCTTTGCTTCCCCCTGTTGACCCAACTAAAAATGGGATGACTTTTACTCTTGTGTTTCTTTTTTTTTTTTACACTCTAAGTTTTGAAGCTTTATTCAAGAAAAAAAAAATCAAGGCTAGTGTTTTTCATCTTCCAAAAAGGCAAATTAATTCATAAATGCAAATTAAATTGAAAGGTTATCGATTGGTTCACTCCATTTTTGGAGGAAAATAATCTCTTCTAAAATGCTTCTTAAGAATTCCACATTTTTAGTTAGATAAAATATCATATACACTTCTACCCACTTCAACTTTGAACTCATTCCAAACATTGCGATAGATGCAGAATCCATTTGAAAAGGGAAAGTTGGCAATGATCATTCCCAGTTAAAATAGGTTGGACGTTTGTTGCAACCAATAAGTTAACATTCTGCTCTACCATTTAATCAAGCTTTTTTTTAACCCTTCCAAATTTCTCGACCAATTTAAACCATTCCAACTTCAATGCCTTCAGTCGCCCCTAAAACATCCACGCTAGGATTACCAAAGTCGGTCCACTTCAAACTAAGTAAGGACTAGCGGGCACAAGGGTGGATCAGTTGGTGCACGAGTATCCTTGAAAAAGTCCAATCTATGTTTTTCATAATCCTCCACAGCATTATGGGTCAGCAAGAAACCTCAGAGGATGGAGCCCCACCCAGAGGCCTCCTGACCACTGAGCTCTAATATCTTCAGACGAGCTGAGATGGCAAAGCAGCATGCAGTTTCAAAGTAACACACACTCACACACACTAAAAAACCTTTTGGAACTCGAACTCGCCACAAAAACGTTGACATTCCAATACTGCGTAGTTTAAAATGCAACTCAAATCCTTTATCTGTAGCACAACTGGTTCCCTCCATTTTTGACACTGACAAGCAGATAGTGATTTTTGTGCGCCGTCTTTAATGACCTGTAATGCATTCCACTGGACGATCGTTGTGCGAAAGATGACAAGCGTGTTTATTTGAAGAGATAATGGGATCTGGACTCTCGAAATATGTTTCTCTACATTTTTGGGTTTTACAACCCTTTTCAGTCACTGGATTGAACATTTTTCGTTGTCACTGGATTACTTTTGCAACACTGGACTATTTGACATGGACATAACTGAAGATAACCAGATTTTTGTTTTTTTTAATGATTTTTTTCAAATTTTTAAAGGACGCGACTACCTTTTTTTTTTTTTTTTTTTTACTGGATTCAAGCTTGTTTTTCCCCCATCTGACCCTATAATGTGAGGTTTTATTGTTTGGACTGAATGTGATCATCTCTGATTTCTAATTGGAAGTACTTTTCGGAACCATTGGCTTTTATGTGGTCGGATTTTTGTTTTTTGTTTTTAATGAGGAATGTAATTTGTCATTCATGTTGAGCTAAGGGGCATGCTAGATTTCACTAACAACCATTTGGACTTTTCGAATGACCTTTAGTTTGAAAAATGTTTTTACTTATTGCGTTTTTAATTTTTAAATTCTCCAGTTTGGCTCTGACTTGGTCACTTTAAGTAGCTATGACGTTGCCATCTTGTGGAAACTCCCGTTATCTGTTGTGAGATTATGTTCAAACCCTCAATTAGTTCAGTTTAATTCACAAATATCTGTAATTTTGTACTTGTGAAATGAAGATCTAATTCTATATTTTTGGACTATAACAGTGTCTTAATATCAGATTGATTTGTTACTCATTCACTGCCATTGACAGTGATAGACATCAAATCCATTTCAATGAAGATGGTCGGCATTGATCGATCATGTTTCAGTGCGAGTAATTTGTCGCAGTCGGTCCTCCCAGTCCAAATGGATTCGACGTCCATCGCCTTCAATGGAAGCCGGTGAGTCGATTTGTGATTGTTTTCCACTAGCCTTCCCTTCATTGTGATTGTGTAGTTGATAAGGGAAGTGGATTGTTGCAGTTATTTATGCGCCCATTCAGTCTTCACATATTACATGTCACGTATGTGAGTAGGTCATGGTTGTGAAGTATTCAGCTGGTTGTAGATACAGTTTGATATATATTTTTTCATATGACTGTAAGCTATTTTTAGCACGTTCAGTGCACCATAACATCATTGATGTCATTAAAAGGACGTAGGAAACAAATTGGAAAGGTGGAAGTTGACGACCACTGTTATTTTATTTGACTTTTTAGTTACCCCAATGATGATTTAGTAAAGCGTTGCTATGCCAGGAATCAGCCATTTTGGTTTAAAGAAGTTGGGAAAATTTGTTTTACGTTATTATTCAGTTAAATTTAAGTCACTTTATAAATGACACCCTATTAAAGGGACTATTTATAAAGGTGGAAAAAACTGCTAGTTATGCTCATAACTCATAAAGCTTGGTATTGTTTTATTTATGGATGCATTTATTTGTTTTATGTCCCACGTATGTAAATAAGTTTAAATTAAACCACTCCTACTAATTAAATTTCTTTAAATAGCACCTCACTTCCAAACATTAAGATTTATGGTCAGAAAAGAGCAAGGTACCCGCTCCGCCCCAAAAAAATGAAAAACAGGCCACAAAACCCCGTGTATTTATGTATACATGTATATATTACTCCATTTTAAATAATCCCTGGTGTTAATTGTGGTGTTTCAGATGGCAGTGGTTTCCAGGCATCCCAGTTCAAATCAATGTAATGTTTACAGGCGTCAATTGCAGTGAATGTAGTTCGCTTTTGCATATTAATATACTCCCTCTATCATACAAGATCATTTACAGCATAAAAAAATACTGTACCATTATCATTGCTTTCCACTAGGTGACAGCAAAGTCCCGTTAATGTACTTTCATCCCATTTTACCTAATGTCCACTTTGACTGTCTTCCGATTTAAAATGTGCATATTTACACCAGCCGTTCTCCTGGACGGAGTCATATTGCCGCATGAACAAACGTGGCGAGTTCACGAACAGATAAGGCGTAACACCTAACAAATCCTCAAACTCTGTTCACTTCCATTATTGGCTGTCTCCCATATCCAGCCTTCAAGATTAGTGTCTCCTCAGATCCCACGGCTACCGGTTAAACGGAAGTCTGTCACACAAAAGTTGGATTAGCGAGATTAGACCACACTGTGTGGTTTCGATAGCGCATCATTTAGCTTGGTGAAGGAACTAAAAAGAGAGGCTGCTATTTGTCAACCGCCGTCACCTCGCTCGCTTTCCCTTCGGAAGAAAGTGATTGCGACTTGATTGATTGCCGCATGCAAGTTGGGGCCCATTATTAAGCACGGCCACAGCCCACAGCAGCTCAATAAGTCAGACAGGACTGCTCCCCTCAGCAGATGGGTGACACGCACTTATACTCACGCCTCTTAAATGAATAATTGATTTCCGGAGACGGACCTTGTGCCAGGTCGTGATTGCCCAAGTGTACTCAAAGCTTCCGCGGATATTTTTTAATGTCCTGATCATAGTCGAGCCGTTTCAGAGGTAGTGTGTATAGTTGTGAAACATGACATAGAGACTAAGGTCAAGCATGTCAAACTCGCGGGCCATGTCATAGTTCTTGTTTCCTTCAAAGATGGCAGCTATGATTTATTGGCCAATCAACTATAATTCACAATTATTTTGATAGTCTATGAATTCTTGAAATATATAGTTGGGCTAAAATGGTCCAAATCCGCCTTTTTTAGAGCACCATATTAGGAAAGATTTTCAATTTTAATTTACAATGTTTAAATGGATTGTAAAATTCGTAACACGAGTTCATTCCCTACGATCTTAGTTGTGGAATGGATTTTGAGAGTCCACTATGTTAAATTTAAAAACATTGCTCACCTAAGACTTTACAAGAATCCCTATTTTTTAGCCTCTCAATAGAAAGTATTCCTTTATTTTATTTGTAAAGAGAAGACCAATAAATATTAATTTTCATATTTAAACAGTTAACTAAAAATAGGACATGCAAAATGTGATGATTTTGTATTTTTTTTAAATTCCTTATTCATATTAAAACACAAGTGACCAAGCGATTATATATATATATATTATTTTTTAGTTATTTTTATTAAACAAAATAAGGAATTAACTAAATGTTCTGTTTTACTATTCTATTGCATTATTCAAATTTTATTACTTTTATAATAACAAAAAAGGGAAATCAACAAATATACATTTTTAAAAAGATAAAATGATGGATAAATACAATTGTAAATTATCTTTTTATTGATCAAAATTGTATTTATTTAAATGGAGAAAAAAACCCTGTAAATGTCTGATTTCTGTAGCCCTTGAGCTTTCATTGAAAACAATAGAAATTCGACTTTTATTCTGGCGAGAAACATGAAGTCACAGAACAGCCCATGACTCATTTTAATAGACGACACAAAATTCTCATTTTAATAGGGGACACAAAATGACATGGCCCATGAGTTTGACACCTGTGCATAGACGTTCAAATTTGGGATAATGGTCACTCATTCCATCCAAATGGATCGCTCGTCGATCACCTTCAATGGCACTGAATGACTTGAAGCGGCTATAACTAACCAAATAAATAAAACACCGTGCCCAGAGGTGTCCTGAATATTTCTGACACCTCATTAATCTGCAAGAGATGAGTTTACATAAAGTCGACAAATGAATTCATCAATGTGCCCTGGGTCAACCGTTTTGCTTCTCCTCACCGCCATTAATTAGTTGATCGTTCATCAAGCCGAGAGCAAAATGCACCAGCTCATCAAACATTGTGTCCGTTTCTCAGAACTGTCTCCTTGCTATCTATTACACATGTTGACATTCTGTCATACACGCTTTTTAGTCTCAAGTAGGGGACCATGATGGACATGAGCCTTATTCAGTAAATGAGATAGGGAGACTTTGCCCCACAAAAATCGCACAAAGCTCCGTTTTAATTTCGAATGAGTCTTGTTAATTTTAGCTAAATGTGCTAATGGATCTTCAAGGGAATTTGTTTATTCTACTCAAGCGAGCATTGTTTTGAGTTATTCTTATGTAAAGCTGAATGCCTCAAATAGCTTGGTTTAGTCACTCTAAATTATGCTTGCGTTCATAGCAGTGTTTTTTTGATAGGGATAGCATGCAAAAACCACAGGCTTTTTTTGAATGCTTCTTGGAAATATCGGCAATTTACATTTTTGTTTTTTTTCCTCTCCAGTATTTCACTTTTTTCATGTTTAACAAGATTTTTTCCGCTGGGATGCGCTTGATCAAAACCTGGTCCTGCTTTTTAATGCGTTTGTTGCTATCACCAGCCTCTCCTAGTCAAAATCAATTGTTTGTCTCATGGTGGGCAATAAGTTAATTGTAGTAAAATGGTATGAATGATTTCTCATGCGCTAAGTTTGTAACTACTTAAAGCTAGTGTTGCACCGATACCTTATTTTGGTTGACTGTGTGTTATCTCCTAGTAATAATAATAATAATAATCGGACGTAGGCCCTGTCGTCATCAACAACAAAAGCCTAATTGTCATCACACCCAGAAACTTCGTATGACGAAATTGGTAGTGCTTCTCCACAAGGTGCGTTTTCTCGGGAAAAGACCTAAATAAGTGATAGTTTCGGACTCGTAATTTGGCATTCTGCCGTTATGGATACATCGCATCACCCCCCCGAGCGGATCACTTACCTCTCACTGTCTTTCACTTACCTTCAGTCAGCCAGTAGGAGGCAGATCACCACCCAAAACATCTTTTCATATTACCTCACCCCGAAGTTATTACACAGAAGGGAATGTGTGTTGTGTTACCGCAAGTTTAGAGTTCTGATGGCTGTGGGGAAAAAAAACTGTCCTTAAGCCTATTTGTCCGTACTTTGTGGGACCTATAGCGTCTGCCAGAGGGCAGCATTGTGACCGTCGGTTGGAAACTAAATCTAAAATAATACAAATCGTATCGACAATGTAGCTTTGAAGCAATGTTGTGTAGACTTTTCATATGCATTGTCCAATATACCTAACAAAGATCAAGGGCTTAGGATCCCAATAAAAATAAAAAATACAAAAAATCTTTACTGCTGTGAAGCAGCTCGTATCTGGTTGATTCAGACGCGTAGAGGTAAACAGTCTTCGTCATCACATTCAAAGCTTTTGTAATGTCTGGCTAGCTGTTGTCAGAGATAACACTTTATGACAGGTGGCTTTGGAAAAAAAAGCTTGAGACATCTCAACTGTAAAAAATGGCTTTATATCCCCGACATGTGTGTGTTAGAGGATGCATTCATAATCAAAGCTTTGGGATGACACAATTGTGAGTGAGCGGTAATTGATCCCTAATGGGCTGCTTTTTAACACTTTGTGTGTATGTGGGCTTGCTAGTCTATGTGCCAGGTGAGATGGGGATGTGCCAGGTTCGATAAAAAGCCTCATTATTCAGAGGAGAGCTTGCACACGCCGACTGCTATTGTTAATTGGCAATTTGCATGTCGGCATTGTGTCCATCTTTAGCAGCAGAGGCTCCTAATTCACCTGTCAGTTATTTGTACAGTGCCATCATGCTAACAAAAGCCGGTGGGGGTTCAAGTTTAACCCTGTAAAGGGCGAGCTCATTTAGTTCTTTGGCCACTATTGACCGTGCTAGATGTCCATTTTGACTGGAAGAGGCTCATCAATGCTTCTAGTTTCATTTTTTTTAGTGGTATAAAATATAATATAAAATTGTATATTTAGGATATATTATTTTAAAAGGATAAATGTACCTTTTTTTTCGTGTAGATCCACTAGAAACAAGTTAAATTTTATAGATGCACTAATAACTCGTCATTTCACGGATCAACTATCGTGGATTCGACATATGGCGGCTTGTCGCAATTGGAGAGTATTTCACTGGCCACTAGAGATCGTTGTCTAGGTTTGGTAGTTAAATAATATTACGGAGAGTGCTTTAAAATAGGAGAAAAAACACAAGTCACAATTGTAGAGTATTTTCTGTATGTGTCTAGCTTCAGAAGTTAAATAATAGTACAGGAAGGGTTTTAAAAGTCCAAATAATATCAAATAGACACCATTAAAAACACTGTCCAAACATTGCGCTTATTCACCTATTGCGGCAGGTATTGGATCTTATTAACCACGTTAAATGAGGCATTACTGCATTTGCGTTATAAAGAATTTAATAAAGCTTTAAATACTCATTTGAAATTGCACATTGCTTGGAACAAGGGAAGAGAAGGTAATTAAAATTTAAACAAAAAAGAAGCTGAAATCACCTTCATTCCATGAAACAGAGTACAAAGTATATTAAATGTTCAAAAGAGCTATAGGCGCTTACTCTTAGCAACAACGACAAAAAAAAATCCTATTCCAAGAACAATTCAAGGTTTCGAAAATAATAATATCAAACAAGTGAATGCTTCAGTAAACCTTTTTATTTCATAAATAGAGGACCTTGTAGATTACTAATGGCAAAGGCACATTTGCGGCCATTTGAAAAAGGCCAGTGGACAAAGGTAGGGAACAGACAAGACCAGTGAGATAAAAAAGTTTAGTTCGCGTGACTTGTGGAAGCCAGATGGTGCATTTGAAATCTGTCTCATGTGCGACTTTGCTGCTATTTACTCATCTCGTTGCAAACGCCCCAAAAGACTCCTAATACAGTGCAAAGTGTCTGTCACACTTGGAATTTCAATTCGTCCCAACCGGGAACGTTCAGCTGATATCATGACATTTATCTTTAATTAAGTCTCTTTCTCTAAACACATTCACATCACAATGCAGCTCGGCACCGTTTTCAGAAAACAATTAACACACAATCCATGTTTTTTTAATTTTTTTTTGTTTAAATGAGCACGTTCACCACCCATTCGAACATTTAAAAAAAAATCTCTTATCTGTGCTTTTTCATCCCATCCAAATTGCCACATACACATCTGTCATGGCAATCGTCGTTACCATAACAACCATTATTGTGGCACGCAAGTACTTCTTTTGTGGATAGTCAATTCCCTGGAAAGGGAAAGGCAAAGTCACACGCACACACACACGCCATGCAAATACCGCCTGCGTATACAGTAATGGTTTCAATGACACGGTAGGTCAACTGGATATGGCATCACAATTCAAATGTAAAGTAATGCAAAGTTACTCTATTCCATGCGTTTTTCCCCCTGTCACGCACATTGAATGATAGCAGTAGATTAAAAAGTGTGTCAAGTGAAGGGTCTCCGAATCCGCTGCAGCGACCATCTGCTTCGGAGACAGCTAATTAGCAAAATATATCGTGCCTATCTCTGTTTTATCCAGAAGAAAAACAACACATAATTATTCTTTCGAAGTGAATTGGCGCAGTAAAACACGTCTGTGAATGTGAACTTTAAAGTAGAACTGGATTGAGAGCCTCTGTGTAATACTCAAGTTAAAATACAACGTTACCTCTACGTACAAAGATAATACGTTCCAAAAGTAGTTTCATTATTATTATACATGTAAAAGCCCCAATTCATACCAAGGTCTCAATGCTACCCCATAAACAATTTCAAAATGATCAAAGTATGACAAATTTGTATCAAATATTTGTGAAACTCCAGTTTCCCCAAAAGTTTTAGAGAGGACCGTTGCTCGTAAGTGTCCGGCAGTATTTTGGCGTGTGCAGTCGATTGGTCGCCGGTCTTTTGGTCGCCGGTCCTTTGGTCGCGGTCTTTTGGTCGCCCGGACCGCGACAACGGGCGACCAAAAGACCGGCGACAAAACAAGGTAAAACAACACGGTCTACCTATCAATAAAAGCCAACAATGGCCCTGAGCAGTTTCACTGAGCCGACGTATGAGTTTGTATGTACATGCGTTGTCCCTTTAAGAAGCTACGTCAGTCAGGGTCTTAACAAGTTCTCCAACAAAAAACAATAAAAGTACGGGAAATTTGGAGCTTTTCTTTATCCTAATAA
Organism: Stigmatopora argus; assembly: GCF_051989625.1. NCBI lineage: Eukaryota > Metazoa > Chordata > Actinopteri > Syngnathiformes > Syngnathidae > Stigmatopora > Stigmatopora argus. Next base: position 13,290,444 of record NC_135399.1, read on the forward strand.
TTAATAGGGCATTAAGTATGACTAAATAGTCATTCACAGTTTGTATTTAGGGAATTTGAGCAACGATTTAAATGGTAATTATCAATAACCTTCCAGGCGACCAAAAGACCGGCGACCAAACGACCGTGTACCGTATTTTGGTATCACATTGCTGACTTGGTTGGGCAAGTCAAATGTACAAATCCAGTATTTCTCCAAACACCATGTCGATCTGTGGCAAATAAAAAGTACTTGCTGTGTTCCGCGGGGCCTGTAAGCCAGGGATAGTGCTCTGTAGTTAGTGGACTGAAAGTGGCGGACAAATCCTTTTCCTGGTTGTGACAGGCTTGCTAGCTTCGGATCTTTCTTTCGCTTCCCTTGAAAAGTCTGTTTTGAACAGTCCGTTTAGGCTTCATGAGGATAATGTTGTGAGACATCTCTGTCTTCTATTGGAGCTAAAATTGTGCCTAGTGAACATATGTATGCGACGTAATATGTTTCAGTAATCGTCTTCCTTTGGACAGTTGCAGTTTGGAGGTAATAAAAGCTGGCATATGCTCCCCTTTAGTGCAATTGTCATTGGTATTTAGCGCATGGCTCTTCAGCACCGAGCTCATGCTGAGTAGGACATTCGAAAAGATTGACTTTGGCTCGTTGCTTTTTGCGCAGTAATATTCATGGAATTCATTATAGCCTCATTCATCAAAAGCTCTGGAACTGCAATCATTTAAGTGGCTGCAACGTAGAACGGGAAATGTGGAATGAGTTGCAATTTCAGCAGTGGTGGAAGCAAAAAAAGAAATGTTAGAAAAGTTGTGTAAATAGTTTTGGAAGTCATTGAATAACCATAGCTGTTGTTTGTGCTGAATTTAAACATTGACGTGTCATGGACTCAAGTTATGTTTCATTAAGGAAGTGTGCCAAATTTGGCTAATCTTGCATATACTTGTGGATTTCAGACATGGACATTTGCCAAGTTTAAAACAATGCAGCATTGTATCAGACGGCACAAAATCACATCACATTGGAATTCTTACTATTTCAAGCCAAATTTCTCAGTACACAAACATAACAATTAAGTATGGAAACAACAAAAACACGGCCTAATTCTTCACAAAAAGAACATTCATTAATTCATTCATTTTTCATAATAAATTAATTCAGTTTGGCAACCTTTATCTTTCTGGGTCAAATTTTCAGTTTCCATTGCGAGGTTATTGTAATTGTAATTTTAAAATGAGAGCAGACCATAATTGGACACAAAAAATAGAGACAAAAAGAAACTATAAAATGGTAAAGAAAAAAAATAGATGTTTGCCAAATTTATTTACTAAATATCAAATACATTAGTGCAGTCATTTTAATTTTTTCACATAGCAGCTTTAATGGCGGAAGATTGCAGCCAATCTTCCCAGTCGAACAGGATTGAAAGTCCATTGCTATTAATGGCATCCAATGAGTTAACAGGTGCAGTTGTTATTGTACATGAGCACGCAGACGGCAAACAAACATAACTGTTTTTTTGTCGCCAAAAGCAAACGGACCCTGAATCCTGCTTTTGAACCCCCTCCCAGCCTTCCCCACACACACACATTTGAGTCACCTATTCATGCAGTCAGCCTCGCGTTGTGTTGTGAGCCAAAAGCTAGCGAGAACAATATCAATTCGCCATGGGAAACTAATGAGCGTCGGACTCGCCCGCGGCCATCCGGGGTCACCATCCGTTCCTGCGCACAAGCTTGTGTTGGTCTTCTGTCTGCTTGTGTTGAGCTGCCCGCTCAATGCCTTGCCATATGGCCCCCGCGTAAGACCCCTCCGGGACATTTTGGAAAGGTCCCCTGGCGGCCCTGACATTGTGCGAGCAGACCGAACTCACTCGAGCAAATACGAACCGACTCTGATAAGGGAGGAAATAGCTAAGGAAACAAAAAAGATTTGGAAAGGAGAAAAGAGCAAAGATCTGCAAATCTTGGCAAGTGGAGAGGTTTACTTTTAACTTTCAAGACTGAATGTATAATCTATTTGATTTAAAAAAAAAAAATAGTTGCTTGTTGACAAATTGTTCCGACATTCAAATATCACAAATCGCACTGAAGGTTAGGTCAACAGCGGCGTGTTCACTTCACCCTTTGCTTGGCGGGTAGGTAGGAGCAACTAGATGCATTCTGGTACAAACAATCATTGGTGCCAGGATTAGTCATCAGATAGCAAAAAGTAGGATGTCAAAACTGGTACTCGGACGTTTGGTCCCCCAGAAGGTTATAGATAATTACCATTTAAAATTGTTGCTCAAATTCCCTAAATACAAACTGTGAATTATTATATTGTCATACTTAATGCCCTATTAATTATTAGGCTAAAGAAAAGCTCCAAATTTCCCGTACTTTTATTGCTTTGTTGGAGAACTTGTTAAGACCCTGACTGACGTAGCTTCTTAAAGGGACAACGCATGTACATACAAACTCTTATACACTCATACGTCGGCTCAGTGAAACTGCTCATGGCCATTGTTGGCTTTTATTGCTGCGTAGACCGTGTTGTTTTACCTTGTTTGGTACTCGGACGTCCGGTCACGGTCAAAACTCACTTTGCCCTGTCACGCCCCTATCCGACCTATCTTCTCTTTCTTCTTTTATCCCTTGGTTGCTGTACTGTGAACACATACACACACATACACAGTGTTCTCTAGTAAAAATAGTCCGATTGTGATAGCATCGTTCCGTATAATAGTTAATTTATGTATTTATATCCCTTTTCTTTCCACTGCTTTCTCTGATTAAACAACGTTATTAACAGTTACAATGGGAGCACATTAAAACTCTTCAGCCTATAAAGACACTCGGATACTCTTTCTCTCCGTTTAACTCGCAGAACAGGCTTTTAAAAAAAGGTTTTTTTTTCTAAAAAAGCTACATTTAACTTGGCAAACTACAATGATCCAGCGTGTTAGCTAAATACAAGAAACTTACATTTTTCAACTATCGCTGCATGTACATTTTACTAACGTCTTAAATATTAATCTATTCATTAATGAATCCGTTATCTTCGTGCGACATAAATTTATTATCCCGTTCGCAGGTGACACTAAATTGCCCAATTTTGGCCGCGAGGGTGGCTCGCCATCCACGGCGTTCCCCACTTGTTTCACTCAAAATCAGCTGGTAAAGAAAGATACAAGCTCATCCAGCGCTCTAGACCGAACAAACCCTTAAAGAGTGAAAGCGCAAAGAGCCGCATGTACAGATTGAATCTTTCGAGAAGCAGAGTGAGGAAAGAAAGAAAGAACTATTCACATTCGGAAAATAAGCAGGAGATGAGCCAAGGAAGAGGAATGACGAGGGGGGTAAAAGAGTGAGGGAAAGTGAAGAGGCCAGCTGCACTGATGGCCCAGATGGAGAGAATGGAGGATGTCTGGCGCCCGTTGTTGGGTGACGGGGCGTGTCTGCTCCACACTCCGACTCCTTTCTGCCACTTGTCCGTCTCCTTCGCCGCTCTTTGTGCCGCTTTCTATTCACCCGCTCCAAAAGCGTGTTTTGCGTTCGCGCCCTATAGAGATAAATTAATGGAAATGGAAAAGTTTTCCCGTTAATAGCATGAATAATCTCTTTTACTCGCTTCAGTGTGGACATAATAATCCCTCTAAGCGGCCACGACTCCCTTATATGGAGAGGTGTGGCAGCTCATTTTCAAACTCGACGTAGCGGAACCGCTCGCTTAAGTCGAGCCTGAGAACAAGATGGTATCCAGACACTGTTTTTTTCACGTGCATGCAATCCAAACGTGAGATCAATATTTTCCTCCATAATAGCTTTGTTTATATACAGGGCAGTGTTAGGGGATGCAATTCTTCCATTTGGGAATCTGTAGTCATTCCTAACGTATTGATTATCTACTATATTTTCCCGAATAAGTTGTTACTTTGAAGCCTGCGGCTTTAATAACAAACCTGTTTATTTATGGATGCTTTCGGGAAAAAGAGCAGACTTCTAGTTTGGAAAAATTGTTTAACATGGGTGAAGCGAATGGGGGAGAGAGATTTGTGATTATGGCTAAAAGGAAAGTCTGCTGAAAATATGAGGACGTACACATGGACTTGACTTCACTTTGACTATTTATTTAACATGCGTATCTATAATTATAAAGTAGAATATTCTTAGACTTCAGAGGGAACATTTTTCCACAATATCTTTAAACAGGTCAACATATTTTAGTTCATTCAAATAAAAAAAGTTGAATTGAGTAATTATAAAGAATACAAGCATACTCATAGTAAAGTAACTATGTACCTCAAGACATAATTTTTTTGTAAAGTGATATTTAACAATTTTTAGTATAACTTTTAGTATACATATTTAGTTTGACTTAAGCATGGTCCCATTGAAATGTTTTATTTTTTTGTAACTCGTGAAGTCTCATCTCACAAGATTTTACTTAAGGTTAAAATCTGTCGCAACATGCGACTTTGTACGTTGCGTCTTGTAGCATGTGAATTTCAGACAAACTTTTCCGTTGCACTCTATCAATTTTAATATAAAACTCGGAAAAACCCCTTTCATTTCTTACAGTTCCCGGTTTTCATTTCAAAATATCAGTTTTTCGAATTACTAGGGATTAGGGAAATGCGGCAAATGTTCCTTTACTTGCTTGTAACTGCTACACTTCATCACGCTAAGATCTATTGCTAAGATTTTGCCCAAACTCAATAAATTTCCCGCATTGCTCTAAAATATTAAGCGCATCTCTCGGTAAGATGAATGACATGAAATGTGGGCATATTTAACATGTCTGCATTCCTCTCCAAATGTTCACACACCCAGAAAGATCGTAAATGTTTAAAGAAGCCACACGATCAGCATCCGTCACGCTGACACGTGATTATCGAAGGCGACCGTAGCGGCTCACTCATTACATTGCATTACTAAACACCTAATGGACACGCGGCTAGCCTTTAAGCGTTAGTTTCTCTCGGGCGTGCGAGCTCTACTTTCCATCAGTAAGACTCATTAGCCTTCACATTCACTTCATCAATCTTTCACTCCGCTTATTTTCCCGCTTCTTACGTCTCCCTTTGCTTCATCCCGTTATTCCCCAAAACAACTTTTCCAACTTTGCCTTTCCGTCATCATTCATCCGTCAGTCGGTGCCGCACGCCCAAGTAAATTTAGTTTGTTGTCCGTCGAGCGCCACGCCGCCTCCAGCTGTGTGCGTAGTGACAAATAGCACAATATTGTGGGTTCGTTATACTGCCAGTGAGATGGAGGCGGCTCATAAAAGAGCTGCAGATGCCCGCTTAGCCTATCGGGGGACAATGCCGGAAGACGGAAAGTTGGATTTTTGATATGTAGGAAGATGACAATCAAAAATAACTGTCAGCAGGAGGGTCCAAACTACCTCCCGCACAAAAACGCTTATATTCTGCTTACATTCTGTTGCACTTTTTTAGCTTTAACACTACAGTTAGCTCAAGGGTTTTTCAGTATTTTATTTTACATAAACCTACGTAGCAAATGTGATGAATTGAGCTTGCTTTTGATTTTCGTGACTTTTGCTGCGGCTTGACACTTTTGTTCTGCAAAGTTTGTTTCAGTAGTACAACTTTTATAATTTTTTGCTTCTGGCCCTTAACCATTGTAAGCCTCTTTACTGAAGTCAATAGATTGGAGCAGCAGAGGACCCTTTCGATTTATACAGTATCTCAGAAATAGCACGTGCAATGATTTTTCTTAAGATTTTCCCTTCATAGTAACACATTTGCACTCCCTATTAAGACCATGAATATAGAGGTGAACATTGTGACTCGGGCCGTCTTAAACGAGAGAAATTGTAAAATTGAACGATTTTAAGGCAATTTTAATGGTGCGGCTTATACGCAGATGCGGCTAATATGCGAGAAATTTCGGTAGTTAGGACATACTAGTTTCACTAATGTGTACATATCTGCAGCTTCAACCTGAGGTGTTTGGTTCAAGGTTTTGTAGTTTGCATTTAAAAAGTGACCCCAGTTGAGGAAGTTGGTTTTGGAACAAAAGCGAAAAGAGAGAAATCCTTTCATTGAGTGATCATGATCCTTTGCAAATGAGCGTTAAACGACCAATCCAATTTGACAGGGGTGGCAACTACTGAAGTTTTTCCCCCCATTAATTTAGTTAACGGTTAGATGAAAACAGGTGGCTCACAAACAAAGTATTGAGATTAGATGCACGAGATAGACGTAGAACAAAAAAGCGAACTTATTTCATGCTGATCGTTAACGCGTTTGTTTTCAACAAAGCAGCGCGTGCAAAGCTAATTAAAAGCTTTGTTAATTCAAATTGCTGCTTCATTGGTTCCATTCAAATCGTGAAATACGTGTTTGTAAATGGAGGGAAACAAAATGGCTTATTACCTTTTAATTACAGATAGAATGGCAAATGACTGTATTATACTGTGATGAACCTCTATTTGCTTTTGTGTTTCTCTAATGATTGCTGGGTTTTATTGTGCTCTTTAATTTTAGCAGTTAAAGGTATCCAAGGCTCTTTCAGTAGATGTTAAATGAATTGTGGACTTTAAAGATTAAAAATGGGGACAGGCGTCATCAGTGTTTAAAAAAACAGCCAGCAATTTTGGCATCAGCGTGCCAGTTAGTTTTAATAATAATTTTACAAAAAAATAACCAAAAAGACTTGTTTCGCACTAAATTGGCAATATAGATTGTCGTCTGATCATAATTTCTCAAAAGCTTCTTTAAATCCAAAGTACATTATGTAGTACTATACTTAGAAACTTTAAAAAACAAACCAAAACTTCCCATCGTGTTTAGTGTTACATATAGTTTTAAGACTGTTTACGATTGATGTATTATGAGCAGTTTTTCAAAGCAATTCTACCCTGCAGGGGATCCCGCAACCTAGAAAGATCGAGAACCCTGACACTCTTATTATCCCCTGAAAGAAAACCATGCGTGTGCAGTGATTAGTGCTTAGTTGTCGAGTTAAAACGAGTGTTAGTAGGTTACACTTTGAGCAAACACTAACCTCAAGGGACCCCCATTGACATGCTTCATTCTGGTTCCGCTATGTGCGTGAATGTGTGTGTGTGTGTGTATGTGTATGTTTTCCTGCCAGGGGAAGTGTGAGAATGAGGCCAGTCACCCAAGGAGGTGGAAATGGAGAAATGAACGAGTGATGAATAATTAAGGAGTGATGGAATGTAGAAAAAGAGAAGAAAGAGGAGTGTAAAACGCTGATGCAGTGAGAGATCAGTGATAATGGCCTTGGAAGCTAATTAGTGTGCTTGAACCAAACTTTGACACAGACACACAGACACACAGATGCAAACAGTATGTATATGGAGGGTTGCAGCCGGTAATTATAAAGCAAGCTAAAAATAGGACAGTTGATTGGGGAATGCATTCTTTTAAAGAATAAACAATTCCTTTTCTATTGCTGCAACAATATGTAATGATTGGGCTTTAAAAAAAAAAAAAACTCCAATTGGATGCACACCGGCTGATAAGCAGAGTGGGGACCATGCTGTTTCCCTGGCAACCCCACGCCAGCGACTGTACTGGTTATTAATGCTGGTGGTATTAAAAAAAAAGGACTTTATAAAATACTTTACTTTTTCCTAATAACCAAGCTAGTTACCCATCCCAAAATAAGCCTCAATGACAATCAAACCTTTAGTTGTTTAGCCTTTATTAAATAATAATAATTACATTAAAAAAGACATTTCTCTGTACAAATTCTACAAACATCAGTTTTAAGTTCTCTGGCCAGTGCTGTGCATGCGTGCTTGCGGATGTCCGTCGAGACAGAGGAGGTAATACTATCTGTTGGCTGGATGTCTCCATATATTTGATCATTAATCATGTAAATTCAATAGAGAGATAACGTATGCTCCAAGGCACTTGGAAAGCACTCCTTTAACTCATTGGCAGCGGCGACAGGCGTCCAATCCCTTTGAGCAGCCAGCTCCTCCTAGTTAAAAAAAAAAATACACGCAGCCAAAATACCACTCTAAATGGATGGATTATGGTCTTAATTCAGATGAACCCCCCCCTGCGTAAACATGACATCATCTCTCAGTCTTCCCCCCCCAAAAATGGCTGTCCTCCGATACAGTGCTTTCTGCAATAAGCTTAAGGCTCGATTGTTTGTCTAAAAAATGTTCCGTTTACTTCCTCGGCTCTTTTTCGACCTTGCTTCACCTGGTCCGACACGTACACACGGACACGCACTTCTTTGGCAATCCATAGGTTGCGATAAAAAAAATCCGTCATTGACATTTATGTTCACACACTGTCATCATAGAGTCTGAAAAACAAAAAATATACATATAGTGTTGAGGATGTTCCAAAATATTTGACCCCATTTTGTAGGCCAATCTTTTAGACCATTTTCGATGGTATGACCTCAAATTTCCACAGCTTGTGTAGAAACATTTCAAGTTTTTGTGTTTAACGTTTGCCATTTCTATCTTTTCAGGTTAAGAAATGACATTCACTTCAAAAGAAAAGGCATTTTGCGTGTTAGAGCATGCTCGGAATCAGTCACCGAAGACAATGCGGCGTGCCTTCTTCGCAAATTTTGCAAAGAAGGCACCAACTGCCAAACAAATTAGGATTTGGCTCCAAACATTTCAATTTTTTGCTGGAATGTGTGTTTCCACACTTGCTCTTCTAACACTCTTCCAAGGACTATGCAGGAAGGCAAGTAGGCTTCACGAACCTGCTCCAGTCTCTGCTGTCTCAAAATTATTGGCCTACAAAATGGCGTCAAACATTTTGAAACACCCTGTATTTGTGGGCTAAACTCAATGCAAAATGTGCACTAATCAGGTCAAAGTTTGCTTTTGCTAAAATTATAGGTGCTACTCCAAAGATCGGATCTAGTTGGGCTTACGGCATACTACCCTGAAATCTTGTCTGATCTCGGGAAGCTTACCAGGCCTGGTTAGTACTTGGATGAGAGACTGCCTGGGAATACCAGGTGGTGTAAGCTCTTATGTTACCAAGGGAAATTAGCTCAAGTGGTAGAGTGCCTGCTTAGCATGTGTGAAGCATTGAGATCTCCAAGAGACAAGGACTATAAGGTGGGCCCCGTGGTGTTAGTGTGGTAGTCCTGCAGCCTCACAGCTCTGGCGTCCTGGGTTCAAATCCTGCGATTGGCTGGCCACTGATTGATCGAATGTGAGTATCATGACTTGCGGTGTGGCGAATATAGTAATGGATGTCTCGGTGATACAATTGGTCTAAATTGGGGCTAAAATGCTGTAAAATATATTGTCCTTCCTACCCGTGGGAGAAAGCGATGGCCTTTGCGGCCACGCCGTTCCCTGGATCCCCAGCGCCCCCACACGGAGTTGTGCGAACCGTAGGTACCCGCATCTCCGGACCTAGGGGTGCTTCTGCTTAATAAAGAGGTAAGGTGAGTGGGAGAGATTTATAAAAAGCTGATGATCAACTCATCGGCGAGCCGCCCAGAACCTTAATACTTATCCCGATACTTTGATTCAGGTGTATTGATGAAGGGATATACGGAAAATGGACCGGATAGAAGCTCTCGAAAACTGGAGCTGGCCACACCTTGTAAGGTAAGGCTTTTTCTTCAAAAAATGACCATGTATAGTAAAGCTTTCTTTTAAAATGACCATGTATAGTAAAGCTTCATTTCTTCAAAATGAGCCTAATTGTAAGCTTGATGTGCAGGCTATTATATTGTTTGGTCACCTCTGTTTGAGCTGAAAAGTTAAAATTCCCTACATTTATTTTTCAGCTGTAAGGTGACAACTTGTAGGATGTGGGAATTGAACCAACTACTCGTGTGGCAAGTGGATGCCTTATCCTTGGAGCTAAGTTCCCACCCACTTCCCTGCTATGCCACAAAATGGCTCATTACATTTCTTTTGTGAGGTGACAACTTGAAGTATGTGGGATTTGAACCATCTAACTTTCGCCTTACCATTGGAGCTAAGTTCCCACCCACCTCCCTACTATGCCACGGAATGGCTCACTACATTTCTTTTTCCTTTTATCAGGTGACAACTTGGAGGATGCAGGATTTGAACCAACTAACTGTCGCGTGGCAAGTGGACACCTTGCCATTGGAGCTAAGTTCCCATCCACCTCCCTACTATGCCAAAAAATGGATCACTACATTTCTTTTTCAGCTGTAAGATGACAACATGGAGGATGGTGGGATTCGATCCGACGACCTCCGAGATGGTAAGTACGCGCTCTACCTCATGAGCTAATGTTAACACCCGCCTTCCTACTATGCCACAGGATATCTGACTATATATGTTTTTCTTTTTAAAAAGTAAAGAAGAAATAGACAATTTGACATGAGATCAGATATTTTGAGTGGCATTTATAATTTTTGCAAAACCAGACATCTGTTTAAAGCACATTTTTCATTGAGTTTGGGCTGCACGTGTGTGTATATATACACATACATACATGTATGTATGTGTGTATATATACACACATACAAGTATGTGTATATATACATATATATGTATGTATGTATGTAAATATACATACATGTATATATACATACATGTATGTATATATACATACATGTATGTATGTATGTATATATACATACATACATGTATGTATATATACATACATGTATGTATGTATATATACATACATGTATGTATGTATATATACATACATGTATGTATGTATATATACATACATGTATGTATGTATATATACATACATACATACATGTATGTATGTATGTATGTATACATACATGTATGTATGTATACATACATGTATGTATATATACATACATACATACATGTATGTATATATACATACATGTATGTATGTATGTATATATACATACATGTATGTATGTATATATACATACATGTATGTATGTATACATACATACATGTATGTATGTATACATACATACATACATGTATGTATATATACATACATGTATGTATGTATATATACATACATGTATGTATACATACATACATGTATGTATGTATGTATATATACATACATACATGTATGTATATATACATACATACATGTATGTATATATACATACATGTATGTATGTATATATACATACATGTATGTATGTATATATACATACATGTATGTATATATACATACATGTATGTATGTATGTATACATACATACATGTATGTATGTATACATACATGTATGTATGTATACATACATACATACATGTATGTATATATACATACATACATGTATGTATACATACATGTATGTATACATACATGTATGTATGTATATATACATACATGTATGTATACATACATGTATGTATGTATATATACATACATGTATGTATGTATGTATACATACATACATGTATGTATACATACATACATGTATACATACATACATGTATGTATGTATACATACATACATACATACATGTATGTATGTATACATACATACATACATGTATGTATATATACATACATGTATGTATATATACATACATACATGTATGTATATATACATACATACATGTATGTATATATACATACATGTATGTATGTATATATACATACATGTATGTATGTATATATACATACATGTATGTATGTATATATACATACATGTATGTATGTATGTATACATACATACATACATGTATGTATGTATACATACATGTATGTATATATACATACATACATGTATGTATGTATGTGTATGTATATATACATACATACATGTATGTATGTATGTATACATACATGTATGTATGTATGTATGTATACATACATACATGTATGTATGTATACATACATACATGTATGTATATATACATACATACATGTATGTATATATACATACATACATGTATGTATATATACATACATGTATGTATGTATGTATATATACATACATGTATGTATACATACATACATGTATGTATACATACATACATACATACATGTATGTATGTATGTATATATACATACATGTATGTATGTATATATACATACATGTATGTATGTATATATACATACATACATGTATGTATATATACATACATGTATGTATGTATATATACATACATGTATGTATGTATATATACATACATGTATGTATGTATGTATACATACATACATGTATGTATGTATGTATATATACATACATGTATGTATGTATGTATATATACATACATGTATGTATGTATGTATATATACATACATGTATGTATGTATATATACATACATGTATGTATGTATATATACATACATGTATGTATGTATATATACATACATGTATGTATGTATATATACATACATGTATGTATGTATTTATATATACATGTATGTATTTATATATACATACATACATGTATGTATATATACATACATACATACATGTATGTATATATACATACATACATGTATGTATATATACATACATGTATGTATATATACATACATACATACATGTATGTATATATACATACATACATATACATACATGTATGTATATATACATACATACATGTATGTATGTATTTATATATACATACATGTATGTATTTATATATACATACATGTATGTATTTATATATACATACATGTATGTATTTATATATACATACATACATGTATGTATTTATATATACATACATACATGTATGTATTTATATATACATACATGTATGTATATATAAATACATGTATGTATGTATTTATATATACATACATACATACATGTATATATAAATACATACATGTATGTATGTATATATAAATACATACACGTATGTATGTATATATAAATACATACATGTATGTATTTTGTATAAATACATACATGTGTGTGTATACATACATACATGTATGTATGTATACACACACATACATGTATGTATGTGTGTGTGTATACACACACACATACATGTATGTGTGTGTATACATACATGTATGTATACACACACATACATACATGTATGTATGTGTGTATATACATACATACACACATGTATGTATGTGTGTATATACATACATACATGTATACATACATACATGTATGTATGTATATATAAATACATACATACATGTATGTATACACACACATACATACATGTATGTATGTATACACACACATACATACATGTATGTATGTATGTATATGTATGTATGTATGTATGTATACACACACATACATACATGTATGTATGTATGTATGTATGTATACACACACATACATACATACATACATGTATGTATGTATATACGTATATACACGTGTATATATACACATGTCTGTATACATACATACATGTATGTATGTATACACACATACATACATGTATGTATGTATACACACACATACATACATGTATGTATGTATACACACACATACATACATACATGTATGTATGTATACACATTCATACATGTGTCAATAAGTGTATGTATGTATATACGTATATACACGTGTATATATACACATGTCTGGATACATACATGTGTATATATTTATACGTATATATTATACACGTATATATACACAGAATATATAGAAATGCCAACACAATATTAAATAAAGCCTACAAATGCTCTACACCAGGGAACCCCTGCACTACACACTTAGCCTCCCAATCTAAAAAAAAAGTGAACAAAAAAGATACCATGATTCTTCTACACCACTGCTTTCACAAAGAGCACACCCAGGGCAGGGGAAAGAAAAAACAAGCTAACAAAATTTTTAACACATACAAAACTCATACTAAAGTTAAAACTAAAGTAAAATTGTCTCCATTTCATAGCTATACGTATTCCCCCCAAGTTTGCTTGATATGTGTTGATTTCAATTCCCACTTGTCTGAAAGTGACGCGTTAGCTGTTAGCATGCCATCTTTTTTTGCCTCCTCATTCGGTACCGAGACATGTTGCACCAACTCTTGGCAATTGTCACCTTTGAACTTTGTCATTTGAGGCCTTGGATTGTCGCAGGTGCTTGTGTCCGTCCGTCTTCGCCGACGATTACACAAAGACTGTCAAATTCATTCCACTCAAATGGCTCTCCTGCAGGCGGAGGAGATGCGGGACCTTCTTCTCGTCCCCGAAAACCACCTCAAGCTTCCGAGCAGCACTTTTGCTGGTTGATCTTGACTTTGTGCTTGATGCCGTCGTACAGCTCGAAGTTGTAGTTCTCCAACGTGGTGGAGGAGCGCGACGACAGGCCGCCGTAGGAGCAAGTGCAGTACAGCAGCAGCCCGGCGCAGACGGCGCCCAGCAGGACGCCGAGGGAGCTCATCACGATGATGGTGAGCAGGATGGGGTCCAGGGTGTACAGCCAGGTGTTGTCCTTGTCCCTTTCAGACACCAGGGTCACGGACGAGGGGTCCGCGTTGGCCGAGGCCGGCGTGGAGAAGGGAGAAGGCCATCCGGGGAATAAATATTCTGCAGAAGAAGAGGAAACGCTGACTACAGGAAACGGAAAACAAAGTGCCAACATTCACCTCCAAACATCTCGATGCAACCATACCCTTCTTTCAAGCAATATTATGTTCTATGGCATCTGTTATGGTTCTTTTATCATTAAAAAATGTTTGTTAAAACTCTTGCATTCTTTACTTATGAGGAGTTGAACATTGTATAAATTGTTGTACGTCTTCGGTAGTAAAAGTTAAATAATGTAAATGTAAGCAGAACATCAGAGCGATGATTCAAGTGTGAGACAAAATGTTTCCATTCAGATGTTTTGTAACCTGAATATTTTGTAAGTAGAAGTACTACTGTATACGACAGATCTATGCTCTGAATGGAGTCTGAAGACATTCACGTGTACTGTCATTTTGTACCAAATTTAGCAAAAGTGATGGTTTGCACGTGCAAAAAAACACTTCTGACACGGACAACCCAGCCTGAACGTTGACAGATCCACACAGTGGAAATGAGCGCGAGTAGAATGTGCCTGTCACCAAACGCACACTTTTTCTATCGTCACACTCTCACTTTCATTTTCTGTCAATCCCTCTGTCAGTCTACGGTGCTGGCTTTTGTTCTCGCCGAGGACTGGAGGCAGCGCCGAGGGCGCGCCTCTCCTTCGATGTGACTTGAAAACCCTTGTATAGCCTCAGGTGTCGAATAGGAAAGCTCACCTTCATTCACAGATGGCTTGTTGAAATCGCCGTCTTTTTCAAAATCCATCAGCTTGGGATCTGCACAAACATGAGGGAGGAAAGCAAGATCAGAATCAACATGGGAATAACATTTTGTCGATGCAATTCTAAGAAAGCAAAGTAGATTCAATTAGATACCAAGCAGGATTAGTTCTATTGTGTGATAATACAAACGACAACACATAGCTTCAAATGACTTAACTATCAATAGAATTGCATGTCAAGAGCTTTCTCAAAGAGAGAATGAAAATTGATTGGCGCAAAGCAGCAAATCAAAAGAGGACAGCTTTAATGAAAGCACGTAGTGGTAAAGATGAGAGCTGTCGGTTCCGGCAAAGGCCGCTGACCAATGTGTTAGCTCAAGTATCCTCCCAACGCGGCATTTATTTACCCAGGAGGTCTTGCGATCAATCCTGTTCTCAATAATCACTTTAACTCTCTTACTGAGGCTCTTTAGGAATCAACATCTAATGTGTTTGCTCATGGAGTCCTATTAATGTGCGACCGTTAATTTCATTTTGTGAGAATAAATCTTGTGATTTTCAGACTGTTTTTTTTTTTTTGCCTCTGCCTGCCCATGAAATACATTTGTTTAGAAATGTAAGTAGAGTACGGCTTTTTTCCTAAAAAAAAACGACATAGTATAGTAAGGCTTTTTTCTTAAAAAAACGACAGTATACTAAGGCTTTTTTCTTAAAAAACGACATAGTATAGTAAGGCTTTTTTTCTTAAAAATGACATAGTATAGTAAGGCTTTTTTTCTTAAAAAATGACATAGTATAGTAAGGCTTTTTTTCTTAAAATACAACATAGTATAGTAAGGCTTTTTTCTTAAAAAACACGACATAGTATAGTAAGGCTTTTTTCTTTAAAAAAACGACATAGTATAGTAAGGCTTTTTTCTTTAAAAAAACGACATAGTATAGTAAGGCTTTTTTTCTTAAAAAACGACATAGTATAGTAAGGCTTTTTTTCTTAAAAAACGGGATAGTATAGTAAGGCTTTTTTTCTTAAAAAACGACATAGTATAGTAAGGCTTTTTTCTTAAAAAAACGACATAGTATAGTAAGGCTTTTTTCTTAAAAAAACGACATTGTATAGTAAGGCTTTTTTCTTAAAAAAACGACATAGTATAGTAAGGCTTTTTTCTTAAAAAACGACATAGTATAGTAAGGCTTTTTTTCTTAAAAAACGACATAGTATAGTAAGGCTTTTTTTCTTAAAAAACGACATAGTATAGTAAGGCTTTTTTTCTTAAAAAACGACATAGTATAGTAAGGCTTTTTTCTTAAAAAACGACATAGTATAGTAAGGCTTTTTTTAAAAAAAAACGACATAGTATAGTAAGGCTTTTTTTCTTAAAAAACGACATAGTATAGTAAGGCTTTTTTTTCTTAAAAAACGACATAGAATAGTAAGGCTTTTTTTCTTAAAAATGACATAGTATAGTAAGGCTTTTTTTCTTAAAAAATGACAGTATAGTAAGGCTTTTTTTCTTAAAATACGACATAGTATAGTAAGGCTTTTTTTCTTAAAAATGACATAGTATAGTAAGGGTTTTTTTCTTAAAAAATGACATAGTATAGTAAGGCTTTTTTTCTTGAAATACGACATAGTATAGTAAGGCTTTTTTTCTTAAAATAAGACATAGTATAGTAAGGCTTTTTTCTTAAAAAAACGACATAGAATAGTAAGGCTTTTTTCTTAAAAAACGACATAGTATAGTAAGGCTTTTTTTCTTAAAATACGACATAGTATAGTAAGGCTTTTTTTCTTAAAAAAACGACATAGTATAGTAAGGCTTTTTTTCTTAAAAAACGACATAGTATAGTAAGGCTTTTTTTTCTTAAAAAACGACATAGTATAGTAAGGCTTTTTTTCTGAAAAATGACATAGTATAGTAAGGCTTTTTTTCTTAAAAAATGACATAGTATAGTAAGGCTTTTTTCTTAAAATACGACATAGTATAGTAAGGCTTTTTTTCTTAAAATACGACATAGTATAGTAAGGCTTTTTTTCTTAAAAAACGACATAGTATAGTAAGGCTTTTTTCTTAAAAAAACTACATAGTATAGTAAGGCTTTTTTCTTAAAAAACGACATAGTATAGTAAGGCTTTTTTTCTTAAAATACGACATAGTATAGTAAGGCTTTTTTTCTTAAAATACGACATAGTATTGTAAGGCTTTTTTTCTTAAAAATGACATAGTATAGTAAGGCTTTTTTTCTTAAAAAATGACATAGTATAGTAAGGCTTTTTTTCTTAAAATACAACATAGTATAGTAAGGCTTTTTTTCTTAAAAAACACGACATAGTATAGTAAGGCTTTTTTCTTAAAAAAAAAACGACATAGTATAGTAAGGCTTTTTTCTTTAAAAAAACGACATAGTATAGTAAGGCTTTTTTTCTTAAAAAACGAGATAGTATAGTAAGGCTTTTTTTCTTAAAAAACGACATAGTATAGTAAGGCTTTTTTCTTAAAAAAACGACATAGTATAGTAAGGCTTTTTTTCTTAAAAAACGACATAGTATAGTAAGGCTTTTTTTCTTAAAAACGACATAGTATAGTAAGGCTTTTTTTCTTAAAAAACGACATAGTATAGTAAGGCTTTTTTTTCTTAAAAAACGACATAGTATAGTAAGGCTTTTTTTTCTTAAAAACGACATAGAATAGTAAGGCTTTTTTCTTAAAAAAACGACATAGTATAGTAAGGCTTTTTTCTTAAAAAACGACATAGTATAGTAAGGCTTTTTTCTTAAAAAAACGACATAGTATAGTAAGGCTTTTTTCTTAAAAAACGACATAGTATAGTAAGGCTCTTTTTCTTAAAAAACGACATAGTATAGTAAGGCTTTTTTTCTTAAAAAACGACATAGTTTAGTAAGGCTTTTTTTCTTAAAAAACGACATAGTATAGTAAGGCTTTTTTTCTTAAAAAACGACATAGTATAGTAAGGCTTTTTTTTCTTAAAAAACGACATAGTATAGTAAGGCTTTTTTTCTTAAAAATGACATAGTATAGTAAGGCTTTTTTTCTTAAAAAATGACAGTATAGTAAGGCTTTTTTCTTAAAATACGACATAGTATAGTAAGGCTTTTTTTCTTAAAAATGACATAGTATAGTAAGGCTTTTTTTCCTAAAAAATGACATAGTATAGTAAGGCTTTTTTTCTTGAAATACGACATAGTATAGTAAGGCTTTTTTTCTTAAAAAACGACATAGTATAGTAAGGCTTTTTTTTCTAAAAAAACGACATAGTATAGTAAGGCTTTTTTTCTTAAAAAACGACATAGTATAGTAAGGTTTTTTTTTCTTAAAAAACGACATAGTATAGTAAGGCTTTTTTCTTAAAAAACGACATAATATAGTAAGGCTTTTTTCTTAAAAAACGACATAGTATAGTAAGGCTTTTTTTCTTAAAAATGACAGTATAGTAAGGCTTTTTTTCTTAAAAAATGATATAGTATAGTAAGGCTTTTTTTCTTAAAATACAACATAGTATAGTAAGGCTTTTTTCTTAAAAAACACGACATAGTATAGTAAGGCTTTTTTCTTTAAAAAAACCACGTAGTATAGTAAGGCTTTTTTCTTTAAAAAAACGACATAGTATAGTAAGGCTTTTTTTCTTAAAAAACGAGATAGTATAGTAAGGCTTTTTTCTTAAAAAACGACATAGTATAGTAAGGCTTTTTTCTTAAAAAACGACATAGTATAGTAAGGCTTATTTCTTAAAAAAACGACATAGTATAGTAAGGCTTTTTTCTTAAAAAACGACATAGTATAGTAAGGCTTTTTTTCTTAAAATACAACATAGTATAGTAAGGCTTTTTTCTTAAAAAACACGACATAGTATAGTAAGGCTTTTTTCTTTAAAAAAACGACATAGTATAGTAAGGCTTTTTTCTTTAAAAAAACGACATAGTATAGTAAGGCTTTTTTTCTTAAAAAACGAGATAGTATAGTAAGGCTTTTTTTCTTAAAAAACGACATAGTATAGTAAGGCTTTTTTCTTAAAAAACGACATAGTATAGTAAGGCTTTTTTTCTTAAAAAACGACATAGTATAGTAAGGCTTTTTTTCTTAAAAAACGACAGTATAGTAAGGCTTTTTTTCGTAAAAAACGACATAGTATAGTAAGGCTTTTTTTTCTTTAAAAAACGACATAGTATAGTAAGGCTTTTTTTCTTAAAAAACGACATAGTATAGTAAGGCTTTTTTTTCTTAAAAAACGACATAGTATAGTAAGGCTTTTTTCTTAAAAAAACGACATAGTATAGTAAGGCTTTTTTCTTAAAAAACGACATAGTATAGTAAGGCTTTTTTTCTTAAAAAACGACATAGTATAGTAAGGCTTTTTTTCTTAAAAAACGACATAGTATAGTAAGGCTTTTTTTTCTTAAAAAACGACATAGTATAGTAAGGCTTTTTTTCTTAAAAATGACATAGTATAGTAAGGCTTTTTTTCTTAAAAAATGACAGTATAGTAAGGCTTTTTTTCTTAAAATACGACATAGTATAGTAAGGCTTTTTTTCTTAAACTACGACATAATATAGTAAGGCTTTTTTTCTTAAAAAACGACATAGTATAGTAAGGCTTTTTTCTTAAAAAAACGACATAGTATAGTAAGGCTTTTTTCTTAAAAAACGACATAGTATAGTAAGGCTTTTTTTCTTAAAAATGACATAGTATAGTAAGGCTTTTTTTCTTAAAAAATGACACAGTATAGTAAGGCTTTTTTTCTTAAAATACAACATAGTATAGTAAGGCTTTTTTCTTAAAAAACACGACATAGTATAGTAAGGCTTTTTTCTTTAAAAAAACGACATAGTATAGTAAGGCTTTTTTCTTTAAAAAAACGACATAGTATAGTAAGGCTTTTTTTCTTAAAAAACGACATAGTATAGTAAGGCTTTTTTTCTTAAAAAACGGGATAGTATAGTAAGGCTTTTTTTCTTAAAAAACGACATAGTATAGTAAGGCTTTTTTCTTAAAAAAACGACATAGTATAGTAAGGCTTTTTTCTTAAAAAAACGACATTGTATAGTAAGGCTTTTTTCTTAAAAAAACGACATAGTATAGTAAGGCTTTTGTTCTTAAAAAACGACATAGTATAGTAAGGCTTTTGTTCTTAAAAAACGACATAGTATAGTAAGGCTTTTTTTCTTAAAAAACGACATAGTATAGTAAGGCTTTTTTTCTTAAAAAACGACATAGTATAGTAAGGCTTTTTTCTTAAAAAACGACATAGTATAGTAAGGCTTTTTTTAAAAAAAAACGACATAGTATAGTAAGGCTTTTTTTCTTAAAAAACGACATAGTGTAGTAAGGCTTTTTTTTCTTAAAAAACGACAGAATAGTAAGGCTTTTTTTCTTAAAAATGACAGTATAGTAAGGCTTTTTTTCTTAAAAAATGACAGTATAGTAAGGCTTTTTTTCTTAAAATACGACATAGTATAGTAAGGCTTTTTTTCTTAAAATACGACATAGTATAGTAAGGCTTTTTTTCTTAAAAATGACATAGTATAGTAAGGCTTTTTTTCTTAAAAAATGACATAGTATAGTAAGGCTTTTTTTCTTGAAATACGACATAGTATAGTAAGGCTTTTTTTCTTAAAATAAGACATAGTATAGTAAGGCTTTTTTCTTAAAAAAACGACATAGTATAGTAAGGCTTTTTTCTTAAAAAAACGACATAGTATAGTAAGGCTTTTTTTCTTAAAATATGACATAGTATAGTAAGGCTTTTTTTCTTAAAATACGACATAGTATAGTAAGGCTTTTTTTCTTAAAAATGACATAGTATAGTAAGGCTTTTTTTCTTAAAAAATGACATAGTATAGTAAGGCTTTTTTTCTTGAAATACGACATAGTATAGTAAGGCTTTTTTTCTTAAGAAACGACATAGTATAGTAAGGCTTTTTTCTTAAAAAAACGACATAGTATAGTAAGGCTTTTTTCTTAAAAAACAACATAGTATAGTAAGGCTCTTTTTCTTAAAATACGACATAGTATAGTAAGGCTTTTTTTCTCAAAATACGACATAGTATTGTAAGGCTTTTTTTCTTAAAAATGACATAGTATAGTAAGGCTTTTTTTCTTTAAAAACGACATAGTATAGTAAGGCTTTTTTTTCTTAAAAAACGACATAGTATAGTAAGGCTTTTTTCTTAAAAAAACGACATAGTATAGTAAGGCTTTTTTCTTAAAAAACAACATAGTATAGTAAGGCTTTTTTCTTAAAAAAACGACATAGTATAGTAAGGCTTTTTTCTTAAAAAACGACATAGTATAGTAAGGCTTTTTTTCTTAAAAAACGACATAGTATTGTAAGGCTTTTTTTCTTAAAAATGACATAGTATAGTAAGGCTTTTTTTCTTAAAAAACGACATAGTATAGTAAGGCTTTTTTTCTTAAAATACAACATAGTATAGTAAGGCTTTTTTTCTTAAAAAACGACATAGTATAGTAAGGCTTTTTTTCTTAAAAAACGACATAGTATAGTAAGGCTTTTTTTCTTAAAAAACGACATAGTATAGTAAGGCTTTTTTTTCTTAAAAAACGACATAGTATAGTAAGGCTTTTTTTTCTTAAAAACGACATAGTATAGTAAGGCTTTTTTCTTAAAAAAACGACATAGTATAGTAAGGCTTTTTTCTTAAAAAACGACATAGTATAGTAAGGCTTTTTTCTTAAAAAAACGACATAGTATAGTAAGGCTTTTTTCTTAAAAAAACGACATTGTATAGTAAGGCTTTTTTCTT